>NC_056054.1:102224858-102841380 GCF_016772045.2 Ovis aries | reverse complement strand
TACCACCTTGTATAATCTAGCAGACCTCTTGCCCCAGCAGTCTCAGTTTCCCAATCTTCCTTCATTTCTTCTCTATATAAATTAGCAATGTTTAAAATATATTAAACATTTAGTTATTGTGTAGTTATTATCTGCTTTTCTCACTAGATCCTAAGCTCCACAAGAGTAGAACTATTTTCTTTTTGCTTGTAGCTATATCCTCATCTCTGAGCCTGATGCCTAGCACATAGTAGGTGCTTAATAAATATCCATTTAATGTTGTAATAGTGATTAGATGTTTCATTTTTTTTTCTTTGCCATGCCTCCTTGTCTTTTGGGGTCTTAGCTCCCCTACCAGGGATCGAACCTGTGCCCCATGTGGTGGAAGCACAGAATCCTAACCACTTGACTGCCAGGGAATTCCCACAAAAAATTGAATTTATTCTTTTTCTATCTTGAGTCAAAAGTTTTAGTTTCATTGTTTATACTTACCTGCTGATTTAAACAGTGGTATTGCAATACTATGTATGTTGAGCTTTTTGAATTTATTAAACAGATCAGTAAAATTTGGCAAATAATTTGTTAATTTAACTTATGCAACTGTGATATATTTATCAACTATAATTATGTTTATAAACAAAATGATCATTCTTTTTTTTTTCATTCTTATCATATTCAAAATGTCTGTGCTAGGGCAATTGCCTATATATGGGCAATGATCTGTGGTGTAAAAAAGTAAATACCCTTTCTTCTTATTTCACACAAATGACACTGGAAATCTGGCAAGTTAAAGTCAGTTTTTATGAATGGTTTTGTCAGATCTTGTTTTGTAATGTGTCAGCTTCCTATAAAATCCATTTGTCTTCTGATGCAACATGCAACAATTTGTTTAACACATATTAGCAGTAGTATCTATACAAAGCACAACTTCCATCCATAGTTTTTCTTGCCGTTGCTCTTGTAGTCTCAATAAAACACTACTTTTATCCATTTATTTAATAGTATATAAAAAATCTGATCTCAATATATAAAGTTACTTTCTTCTGTTGAGTACCTATCAAGCACCTTTGTATTTACTCATCTGAACATATTGTAGCAAAATGGAAAGGTTTTCACCAGCCATCCTCCTGTTGAGTTTGAGGTGGAAGATACTTTAAAGACACAAGACATACAGATGGCTAACAAACACATGATAAGATGCTCAACATCATTCATTATCAGATAAATGCAAATCAAAACCACAGTGAGGTACCATTTCACACCAGTCAATATGGCTGCAATCCCAAAGTCTACAAGCAATAAATGCTGGAGAGGGTGTGGAGAAAAGGGAACCCTCTTACACTGTTGGTGGGAATGCAAACTAGTACAGCCACTATGGAGAACAGTGTAGAGATTCCTTTAAAAACTGGAAATAGAACTGCGTTGTGACCCAGCAATCCCACTGCTGGGCATACACATCGAGGAAACCAGAATTGAAAGAGACATGTGTACCCCAATGTTCATCGCAGCACTGTTTATAATAGCCAGGACATGCAAGCAACCTAGATGTCCATCAGCAGATGAATGGATAAGAAAGCTGTGGTACATATACACAATGGAATATTACTCAGCCATTAAAAAGAATACATTTGAATCAGTTCTAATGAGGTAGATGAAACTGGAGCCGATTATACAGAGTGAAGTAAGCCAGAAAGAAAAACACCAATACAGTATATTCATGCATATATATGGAATTTAGAAAGATGGTAATGATAACCCTGTATGCAAGACAGCAAAAGAGACACAGATGTACAGAATAGTCTTTTGAATTCTGTGGGAGAGGGAGAGGATGGAATGATTCGGGAGAATGGCATTGAAACATGTATAATATCATATAAGAAATGAATCGCCAGTCTAGGTTTGATGCAGGTTATTGGATGCTTGAGGCTGGTGCACTGGGATGACCCAGAGGGATGGTACGGGGACAGAGGAAGGAGGGGGGTTCAGGGTGGGGAACATGTGTATACCTGTGGCAGATTCATGTTGATGTGAGGCAAAATCAATACAATATTGTAAAGTAATTAGCCCCCAACTAAAATAAATAAATTTAAATTAAAAACAAACAAACAAACAAAAGAAGAATGAAGCTAGTGACCAAGAAGGATCTACTTTAATAAATAAATTTTTAAAAGGAATAAATCTAGAATGTGACAAAAAGAATATCACTCTTTAAGTCAACTGATACAACCAAGACCTTAAAAGTGCACACTGAGGTGTTCAGTTCAGTTCAGTTCAGTCGCTCAGTCGTGTCCGACTCTTTGCGACCCCATGAATTGCAGCACGCCAGGCCTCCCTGTCCATCACCAACTCCCGGAGTTCATCTAGGCTCACGTCCATCAAGTCAGTGATGCCATCCAGCTATCTCATCCTCTGTCGTCCCCTTCCCCTCCTGCCCCCAATCCCTCCCAGCATCACAGTCTTTTCCAATGAGTCAGCTCTTCGCATGAGGTGTCCAAAGTACTGGAGCTTCAGCTTTAGCGTCATTCCTTCCAAAGAAATCCCAGGGCTGATCTCCTTGAGAATGGATTGGTTGGATCTCCTTGCAGTCCAAGGGACTCTCAAGAGTCTTCTCCAACACCACAGTTCAAAAGCATCAATTCTTCAGCACTCAGCCTTCTTCACAGTCCAACTCTCACATCCATACATGACCACAGGAAAAACCATAGCCTTGACTAGATGGACCTTAGTCGGCAAAGTAATGTCTCTGCTTTTGAATATGCTATCTAGGTTGGTCATAACTTTTCTTCCAAGGAGTAAGCGTCTTTTAATTTCATGGCTGCAGTCACCATCTGCACTGATTTTGGAGCCCCCCAAAATGAAGTCTGACACTGTTTCCACTGTTTCCCCATCTATTTCCCATGAAGTGTTACCCAGTTCCTAATCTGACATCTGCTAGTGAGGTTAGCAGTCCTGATGTTCTCCAAAGCATTATCATTGTCGCCTCTTATTTAACACTTTTGGTGAGCATGCTGAATATTATCACAGCATTTTAAGCATAAACAAACACAGTCTTTCTCTTGCAGACATCTGAACAATCTCTGCAATACCTCTCTGGACTCCTACTGTTCTTTCTTTTAGAGGTTGAAGACCACTGAACTAGAAGTCCTTTCCCTTGGACAGAATATTGGGAAGTAACAAAAGGTGGTCAGGTCTATCTTCATTCTAACCCCAGAGCTCTCAGTGCCCTGGATGCCGCTAGCCAACCACGAGTTTCAACAATGTATTGTGACCCAAGAGGATGGCCTGGCCCAGCAGCCTGCACGTGTCTCTTCTGCAATAACACACCTAATGAACCATGTTCATGTGTGAGACCCACTCCATTGCATGAACCCAGATGTTTTAGTAGGTGTGTGGCTTGCTTCAACTAAGCTGGGACTATATACAGTTTCTAGAGGACTGACCGTAACTCCATCTTTTGTCTCTCACCAGCCCAGCGGGTAACCACGTGTCATGAAACTGTGGTGAAGATCCAGAGTACTGGAATAGATTGGGAGTCTGGGACTAACATGTATGTACTACAATATTTAAAACACTTAAAATAGATATGCTAGACTCTTCCTTGGTGGTCCAGTGGTTGAGAGTCCACCTGCTGATCAGCAGGGGACATGGGTTCAATCCCTGGTCCAGGAAGATTCCACATGCCACAGGGCAAATAAGCCCGTGAGCCGCAACTGCTAAGCTGGTGCTCTGGAGCCTGTGAGTTGCAACTACTGAGCCTGCACATCAAGAGGCTCTGCTCCACAACAAGAGAAGCTACTGCAGTGAGCAGCCTGTGCACAGCAACTAGAGGGCAACCACCACTCGCTGCAGCTAGAGAAGGCCCGCACACTGCAACAAAGACCAGCACAGCCAAAATAAATAAAATAAAAAATAAAAATACTTTAAAAAGTAGAAGACCAGCAAGGACCCACTGTATAGCACGGTGAACTCTGCTTAATATTCTGTAATAACCTAAATGGCGCATGGGGATGATCCAGAGAGATGATATGGGGTGGGAGGTGGAATGGGGGTTCAGGATTGGGAACTCATGTACACCCGTGGCTGATTCATGTTAATGTATGGCAAAACCAATACAGTATTGTAAAGTAAAATAAAGTAAAAATAAAAATTAAAAAAAAACCTAAATGGGAAAAGACTTTGAAAAAATAAATACATATATAAGTGAATCACTTTGCTGCACATTTGAAACTAATACAACATTGTTAATCAACTCTGCTCTGTCATAAAATAAAAGTTTAAGAAGAACCACGGTGTTGGAGGAAGGGCAGAAGTATTACTGTTGCCTATGGCCCACTGTTAGTCTGGAAAAAGTACTTTGAGAACTTGCTCCTCAGCCCATGCCACCTGTCCCATTAAATAAAAGAGGGAAAGAAATGACATGGGATGAAAAGCAACAGCAAGACCCGAATGTCTCTCAGGGGTATTGTGCTCACTGGACCTTGACATATATTCCCACCAGATTCTGGCACCTCAGTGAAGAGAAGGCGTGAGGGCCTAGGTCAGGCAGATTTGCTCAGAGAGAGTCATTTTCATGGCTTTCTGAACTGAGATCTGGGAACTACAAGCACCTTTGTGACATTTCTTTCTTAAGCACATGATTACCCCAGATAAGAAGGGTCTGGAGGCTGAATTCTGGGGCTGGGAAGTAGGGTGTCCTGTTTGAGTAGGAAGAAACTTCAGTGATGGTGGTGAATGGGGTCACAGAAGTGGAACTGGGTCATGATACTTTGGGGACACCCCTCTCCTATTTCTCTCTGGATCTTTTTTTCACAGCCTCCCAAACCACTCAGATCCAGGGTCTACCTAAGAGGAAATGTCCCACCTGGTGTCTCTTCGAGGAAGTCTGCTTAAGGAATCCAGATTCCTGGGAACTTCTCAGAGCCGAGGCTGGAGGCATCAACAAACACCAAGAAGTTCTGGGTGCCAAGACAAATAAGCTTTATTTTTGCACACTGAGAAGGCTTTGAAGAGCAGACTTTGTTGCAGTATTTGGATCTTCTCGACCTAAGACCAGAGCTAAGGCCAGGAGGTGCGAGATTTTTGGGAAAAAGAGAAATCCATCCCAGCAGCTTAATTCTGGAGGAGAGGGAAGAATAAGACCGAGAAGTGACATTGGCTCTGGACTGGTCCTTGGCTGTGGCTCTTTGGATCCTCAACAGTTGCAGGTCAGCTGTAGTCCCCAAAACCGTGGCAGCAACTGGAACATCCAGCAAGCTCCACGTCTATGCAGCTGGAAGGCTGGGGCTGGCGTCGGGTGTTGCTTGGGAACCGATGGGATAACAGAGAGCTGCAGCCTCCAAAGCCAGAAATAGAGCAGCTGGAGACATAGTGGGTGCGGGCGGGAGGCAGGCAGGGAGCAGGGGCCTGAGGGGCCTGAGGGGCCTGAGGAAACTGAGGAAACTGAGGAACCTGAGGGAAGCGCTTAGGTGGATATTTGGAGAGGCTCTTGGTGGGGAGCTGGTACTTCTGCTGGTTTTGCTGGCAGAACATCTTGGAGAATGTTCAGTTGCTCTGTAAAGCAATGCAGATATTCCAAAAGTTCAGTGAATATAAACCTCATTTGTATCAGTATTTTCCCCAGAGTCTGAAGTTCTGTGATTGATTCTATGGCTCCAGGGCCCATATCTTTATAGCAGAGTAGCCCTACTTTCCCGGCATAGGGGAAATCAGCAGTGGGTAAGTTAGACTTTGGTAACACCTTCTCTAGGTGGCTAAGTGGTTAAGAATCCACTTGCAATGCAGGAGACATGGGTTCAATCCCTGGGGTTGGGAAGATCCCCTAGAGAAGGAAATGGTAACCCACTCTAGTATTCTTGCCTAGAATATTCCATGGACAGTGGAGCTGGTGGGCTGCAGTCCATGGGGTTGCAAATAGTCGGACTCAACTGATCTTAAACACACACACACACACACACACACACACACACACACACACACACACACCCCTTCTCTGACCTGTTCTGGTTCTCCTAAGTCTTCTGAATTCAAAGGCAGCAATGTTGAGCACTAGATAGTTCCCCAAATCTTAAATATTTAAATAACATTTTCTGGTTTAAGAACCCGAGAAACCACATGTTCAGCCTGAGCCCATGGTCATACTAACTGGTTTCATCATTTGCCTTTTTTTCTTTCTTTACATCATGGGCTGTGCCTTAAGCCCTGTATGACTATCTCTTGTCTTACAAAGTAACCACCCCCGACCCTGGCCCAATTTCTTGTTACCATTTATTCCCGCCCCCCCCTCAGGATGGCTTCTTCTGAGCCACCTCAGTGATTTCCATGAGCCTGATTGTCCTTCAGTTACGAGGTAGTTCCCATTCTCTCCAACCTGGAGTGGCTGGTTCAGTTGATGTGTGGCAGTCCTGACCCTCCCCAAATTGCCATCAGTTCAATGAAGACACTCACCTTGTTCTTCTTACCTCAGGCAAGTGATGGTATATCAAATGCAGTGAGGAGACAGCGTGATCTGAGGCCTTTTATACATATCCTGCCCCCAACTCAAGGGAATGAGCCACGGTCATGTGAAAGCTGCTCCCAACCAGGTCTTTATGGTGACCATTTCCCACATTCCAGGGACCCTGTCACTGTGTTACCCTGGGTCATTACTGGATGCTCATGAACATCTTTCCAGAGCATCCTCCCCACCATAAACCCTGGAAGTATTTCCATAAAGATGAGAAGATTGTGATTTCCAAGGGGTTTATAATGGAACAGAACAACCCGGGGATTGAATTTTATGGAGGAATCCAATGCATGCTTGAGATGAAAATCTGAAGCCGCAAATGTTGGGTCACCCAGGACATATGTAGGAGTTTCTGAAAACTCTGTTAACAGATTAGGGACCAGTCGTCCAAGCAGCCTGGGGCCACAACCAAAGGATCGGTGTATCTGATTCAGATCCCAAAGTGTCTAAAACATTGACCAATGATGTGGCTTCGTAGAAGAGCCCACCTGGACAAGATTTCAGGCCACTTCCTACCCTTCCACATGGATGACAAAACGGAAAGCCAGAGAGGATGAAGGCGATGCTCTGAGTCTTACCGAGTCTGAACGAGAAACCAGGTCTCCTAACTCTCTAGCTAGCTCTTTCTTTGATCATAGTTCCTTGTTTCTAACTTGCTTGAAATCTACTAGCTCCCTTCCCACCAGCAACCTTTCCTAGTTTGCTTTTCTTAGTTCATCATTTCAACCACATTTTGGCCAACATATTACAGATGTGAGAGTTGGACCATGAAGAAAACCAAGTGCTGAAGAATTGATGCTTTTGAACTGTGGTGCTAAAGAAGGCTCTCGAGAGTCCCTAGGACCACAAGGATATCAAACCAATCAATCCTCAAGGAAATCAACCCTGAATATTCATTGAAATGACTGATGCTAAAGCTCCAATACTTTGGCCACCTGATACAAAGAGCTAGCTTGCTGGGAAAGATCCTGATGCTGGGAAAGATTGAAGGCAAGAGGAGAAGGGGGCGGCAGAGGATGAGTTGGTTGGATGGCATCATCGACTCAATGGACAAGAGTTGGAGCAAACTCTGTGAGATGGTGATTGACAGGGAAGCCTGGTGTACTGCAGTCCATGGGGTCACAAAGAATCAGGCACGACTTAGTAACTGAACAACAACAATAAATAAGCTTTCTTGCACCTTTAGCTTGTCAATGCACTTGACTGACAAAACTCCAACCTTAGCTGAATCGTCCCTGCTATACCTTGCTGCTATAAAAATAAAAACAAAACAGATACTCTGGATGGTTGGCATCATCACTAGATCATAATCATCCTCTCCGTGTCTTGCTGCTGCTGCTGCTAAGTTGCTTCATTCATGTCCAACTCTGTGTGACCCCATAGATGGCAGTGTCTTAGTTGAGCCAAAAACACTGCTTGGCAATCCTGTATACGTCTCTGTACTTATTCTGCACACACACCATGACTTTTCTCCTCTCCAGAACCTTCAGAACATTTGCTGTTGCCTCTAGATAGATGCTGCTGCCTCCACTTCTTGGGGCAGACAAGAGCTGTCAAGTGTAAAGTGTTCCACTTCCCACCACCAAGTCTTCAAGCCTGTCCATGCCTGCAACCATCTCCTGTGACTTCCTGTGTTAGAGAAGGATCAGCTCCTTTTCTTTTCTAATGCCTTTCTACTCCTTTGCTCTGGATTCTTCTATCTCCTACAAAATGTCATTGTAGTTTCTTGTACTTCTCATTGCACCATGCGTGCATTTATTTTTCAATATCTGTCATCCTGGATCAGCGACCTAACGGACATGAGTTTGAACAAGCTCTGAGAGATGGTGGAGGACAGGGAAGCCTGGTGTGCTGCAGTCCATGGGGTTGCAAAGAGTTGGAGACAACTGAGTGACTGGACAACTACAGCCTGGATAGAATGAAACCTCAGTATTTGCTAGTTCACTGTTTATCCTCAGCACCTACAATGCCTGAGAGCTTGGAAGGCCTCAAAAAAAAATTTGCTCAGTGAATTAATGAGCAATTTGTGGTTGAGGCAAAGGTCTCCCTCCTTTCATTCCTGGAGAGAGAATACCTTGGGAGGCCAGGTCAGTGGCAGGTAAATAGTTCAGATATGGAGGCTGCTCCCAAGGTGAAGTCAGTAGTGCCAATCAGCCATAAGAATTTGGCAATGGAAGTCAGGCCTCTGGTCCTGGCTCTGCTACTCCCCCTGGGTTTCAAAGGAGACTGGACCAGATGGTCTCTGTACATCTTCAAATGTGTATTTTACTCTTTAGCATCAGACCTCCAGGGACTTTTCCTGGCTCGCTGTTGTCCTTGAACTTATTTTATCTGGGGTTGTGAGTGGTGGTGAACTTGATGAAGAAGGAGGAGATGATGGCTAGTGTTCATGTGAGGATGTGAAACACTGGAAGGTAAGACACACTATGAGGAAGCAATTCCTTATAGTCTGTTTAGTTCATCCCATTTAGTAGAGGAACTTACTTAAGTCATCTGACTGCGACAAAGCAGAGTATTGTGTATATGTGATTCTTGCTTAATCATTTCTCTCCTAGCTAAGAGTTGGAGACACTGAAGCCCAGATCTGTGGGATGGGAAACATTATGCCCCTTCATGGCATCTGATCCCATCACTTCATGGGAAATAGATGGGGAAACAGTGGCTGACTTTATTTTTCTGGGCTCCAAAATCACTGCAGGTGGTGATTGCAGCCATGAAATTAGAAGACTCTTTCTCCTTGGAAGGAAAGTTGTGACCAAGCTAGATAGCATATTCAAAAGTAGAGATATTACTTTGCTAAGAAAGATCCGTCTAGTCAAGGCTATGGTTTTCCAGTGATCATGTATGGATGTGAGAGTTGGACTGTGAAGAAAGCTGAGCGCTGAAGAATTGATGCTTTTGAACTGTGGTGTTGGAGAAGACTCTTGAGAGTCTCTGGGACTGCAAGGAGATCCTACCAGTCCATCCTAAAGAAGATCAGTCCATCCTAAAGAAGATCAGTCCTGGGTGTTCATTGGAAGGACTGATACTGAAGCCGAAACTCCAATACTTTGGCCACCTGATATGAAGAGCTGACTCATTTGAAAAGACCCTGATGCTGGGAAAGATTGAGGGCAGGAGGAGGAGGGGACAACAGAGGATGAGATGACTGGATGGCATCACCGACTCAATGGACATGGGTTTGGGTGGATTCCGGGAGTTGGTGATGGACAGGGAGGCCTGGTATGCTGCAGTTCATGGGGTCACAAAGAGTTGAACATGACTGGGCAACTGAACTGAACTGAACTGCATGGCCCCCACTAAAACATTACAAATAATTTTCAAAGGTTGAAAAACTTTGTTCTATGTCATTGATCTAATATCATCAATGAACCATTGATTCAGTCATGAAAAATTATTTATCCCAAAGAAAGTCCTTTCTAACCATAACTTGGAAATGACCATTTTAATGACATTAATTTGTTCACTGAGTACCTATTGGGTGCAGGGTTTTGTAAATTCACAAAAAAGGTTAAGATACTTCTTTGGCCTTAAGGAATGATACAAGTGGGTTGATATGCAGGAAAGGAAGGGAATTAAGATTTATTCTTAACCTGTCGTCCATCAAACTTGTTATTTTCATTGGGTTTCTTACTGTTAACCCCATGTTACAATATAAAATAAGACTGAGGCTGAAAATGAGAGTGGGCATTAATCAGGGGGTGAGAGGGAAACTGATCACACGCATAGGCATAGAGATGTGAAAGGGCTTGATCTTTTCTGGGAACAGCGTGGCCATACTGTTGAACAAGAGCCAGAAGCAGGACACTAGGGGACAGAAAGGAAGGGAGGGCCTGGAGCAGCAAGAGAGTTACATACTGGGTTGTGTACTTTAGCCTATATATTAATGGCCTCCAAAATTATATCCCTTGAAACCCTATTGCCTGGGATGTTCAAACATCACCTCCTTGGAGAGCCACACTGGCAGACAGTATGAGTCGTTCTGTCTTGGGTCCCTTCCAGCCCTTCCTCCCTGCCGCCACCGTTGCTATTGTGTTCAATTCATGTCTTTGCAGGCCCAGAAGCTGGAAGAAGATGGTTCTGAGAGTCAGGGCACTAGCCTTTGAATCATGGGTATGCTATTTACTGTTTTTGAGCCTCATCTCTTTTTCTTAATCTATAAAATGGGGTTAATCTGTAAAATAAGAACCCCATAGAACTATTTACTGTGATAATGAGGGTAACGTTTAACCGATAGTAGATTGAAAATACATTTTTGTTTCCTTCCTTTCCCTCACCATCTTACTGATAAGAGGATTCCTTAAAAACTTTGAGTCAGGTTTTAAAGGATTGTTTATCTTTAATTCTTGACTATTTGGGCTATGTGGGGGTGGGGGTTCTGGGGAGACATCAGTCTGGACCTTCCACTTATCCCTTGCTGCAATCAGAGTCATTACACCTTTACCTGCTGTATATATTGGAGGTAAACAATCAATTTCATCTGAAAACTAGATTTTGCTGCCTAAAATAGTTTGACCTTTTCAAGAGACTGTTGGGGCATCACTGACCATCTAAGCAAAGAAGGGACATGGTGAGATTTACATTTTAGAAGGATTCCTCAGTTTAGGTGGCCTTAGGTGCCTTGACTTGATGACATGAGCTGATGTCTGCGGTGACAACCAGGTTACAAGTCTGATGTGAGGATCAGAGTGGGACTAGGGGACTGTTAATGAGCTTATAGCTAAAGGGACTAGTTGAAAGGTGATTGAAGGTCTTCCCTTGGCAGAGGCCTGTCTGGACTGGAGAATTCCTTGTGCATTTCTGGACTCTGCTCTCATCTGCCCAAACACCGCCTCACCATCCAGCCTGCCTGAGGATTCAGGCATGCTCAGGATTCCTTCTGTCTTGGGTGTGCCCTTAATAGAAGGGTGAGGAACCAACCAGGCCAGCACTGGCATGTGTGAGATTCTTATCAAGTTAATTCCTAAGAGATGAAATAAAGGAAAACAAGGATCTTCATTATGACTGAGCAGTGAGATCTTTGAACACCAGTGGGTGGGAAGACTGGTGGCAAACAGCTTAGGGATGGGATTCATGGTCCTCTCAAGGGCAATGGGATTCACATTTGGACTGCTGAAGGACCCAGGATGCTTGTGCTTGGCTTGGGATGGAAGTCATGACCTGCATTCAATGATGGACCTGTGGGTCTGAACCCATCCCAATTAGGGTATAGACGAAAGGGACACAATCTACTCAGCATAACACATCTCCATCTCTAGCTTCTGGAACTGACATGGCCTCAAATTCAGTCCCACTCCCCTGTCTGTATAGTGTGGACGAGAGACATAGGCCCACCTCGTCGTGTAGGACGGTGGTTGGAAAGAAGAAAACAACACCAACATTGAGTGGGGTTCTGTGAGCTGTAGGTACAGCATAAGCGTTATCATTCTTTTTTGCAGTTTCCAGTGTTCACCAGCTGCTGAGTCTTATTCCTGTGGGACCAGGGGACACACAGCAATGTCATCTGGTACCAACATTATGGCCCCTCTTTTCTTTAGGCTCCCATTGTAGAAAACTCCCTTGGAATGAAGTTGCAGGTCATCCCTAGGGCACTGGCCCAGTCCTGACATTGACCAGCTGTGGGTCACTTGCCTCTTCCAGGCTGCAGTGTCTTCACTTGTAAAATGAGTGGTGTTGTTCTTATCTTGATCTCTCAGGTAATGATGGGGGCTGCTTGATCTTTTTAGGACCTGAGTGACTTTCTGATTTATCATCTTTGATGGTTGTGTTGGTAACAAATGTAAGCATCCTTCTTTGAATCCTGGGCTCCACCCTGACCCTCAGTTGACCTCAGTGAGTCAAGCGATAACTAAGACCTCCTGAGGGTGTGCTGTATCACTCACTTGTGTCTGACTCTTTGCAACCCTATGGACTAGATAGCCTGCCAGGCTCCTCTGTCCATGGGATTCTCCAGGCAAGAATACTGGAGCGGGTTGCCATCTTCTCCCCCAGTGGACCTTCCTCACCCAGGGAGGGAAAGCTGCATCTCTTGCATCCCTGCCTTGGCAGGTGGATTCTTTACCACTGAGCCACTGGGAAGCCTACTAAGGCCTCTAGGGCTTACAGTTACAAATGTCACCATCAAATGACACCTATTAGTCCTAAGGTCAGAAAAGACACAGAGAGATCACCTTGCCTACTCCTTTTCCTCCAGGCAGTGACCCCAAGAAGATATTTCTGAATCTTCCAGGAAATGAGACACTGCAGCCTATAGTGATAGAGCTTTCCTACTCCGGTATAGCTTCATCCCTCTCTTCTGATGCTCACCAAAGTGAAAAGAACAGGTCTTTGACTCTGTCATCCTACCATTCTTAGAGATTTCTGTACTCATAATATCACTGGTTCACCACAACCCCATGCAAAAGACTTCACCATCATTCTCTCCACTGTGCCAAAGAGACATAGCCCAGGAGATCATATCCTTCAGCTTGCAATGAACACATCTTTAAAAAAATCCAGTACAATATTGTAAAGCCACTAACCTCCAATTAAAATTAAATAATTATTAAAAAGAGAAGAAAAAGGCAAGGATAGTGATACCATCCCTCCCCCCAAAAGTCAGCTTCAATTTGGATCAGGAGGTTATCTTTACCTAGGAGAAGGCCTGTAACTCTAAACTGTTAGAGGGTAGGGCTCAGGCATTAAGAAGGCTTAGGCAAGTTGCTCAGAGTGTGGGGCCTGCAATTCTCCTCTGTGGCATTAGGAATTTCTGCTCTGCCAGTCGGTGAGCCTGTATTTCTAAGCCATTCAAGGTTTAGGGAAGTAGTCCCACAGGGGAAGTCTGTCACATTCCTCCGCATTTACACTATATTTCACCAGTTTTTCTCTCTCCCCTGAATAATGCTATGAGTTTAGTGTTACTGGCTATGAAAAAACAGAATATTGGAAAGTTTATGTGTAGTGAAGATCACACAGTTCTAGGTTTCTGAGTAAGAGGGCCAACCCAGCAAGGAATCTCATGAAGCAAGGAAAGAATTCTTTCAGTCTTGCCCTTGGTGCTGTTACAGATCAGAGACTTGAAACCTGGCTGTGCATGTGAGCCATTTGTGGAAAGGACTTTTAAAACACATGTTCCCAGCTATGACCTATTGAGTTGTCTCTGAGAAGTGGGTCCTAAGCATTCTCCCTGCTTAAATATTTTCTGGGTGATGCTGCTAGTTTGAGAGACATGTTTCTAGAGGGTTCTGGTAGTACCTTGGAATGAAAGTCAGCCCATGGAACATTCTGGCAACACTGCTACCTTTCTCCAAACTCCTCCAGGGATCTTCACAGGCTATTAAAAGATATAAGGAGCACAGGTAAGTCACAGACTCATTCAGCCTTGGAGGAGTCTTTGCAAACATCTAGTCAGGTGCCTACATCCTCTCTCCCATGTGTCTGATGCTGCACTTTCTGGCTTCAAATAAAATGCTTTCATTTGGATAACTCATTACCTCACAAACTAGGCCATTACTCTTCTGCTATTTTTGTTAGAAAATAACTCTACTTTTATAAGCCCATCAATATATCTGACTCGGCAAATCAAAAACTTATAGGTCCCTGCCTTTACTTACCATCTTTGAATCTACCAAATTGGGTTGTTTTATCTCCACAGTAAATATCAGTTGAATATACAAATAAAATTGGCAATGGGCTTCCCAGGTGGCTCAGAGGTAAAGAATTCACCTGCCAATGCAGGAGATGCAAGTTTGATCTCTGGGTTGGGAGGATCCCCTGGAGAAGGAAGTGGCAACCCACTCCAGTATTCTTGCCTGGAGAATTCTATGGACAGAGGAGCCTGGTGGGCTACAGTCCCTGGGGTCACAAAAGAGTCAAGACACAACTTATCAACTAAATAGCAACAACAACAAAGCAAAAAAAAAAAAAAGAAAAAAAGAAAAGAAAGAAATAATGATAGTACCTCAAGAAGCAGTTCTTGATATATTAGTCAGTAGAATGAGTGAATTAATTACAAATAAAATATGTCATTTGACTTGGTTAAGTGCCATTATTTCACACCTGAGAGGATCAAATGAGTCATTTCACAGAGTTAAAATCGTGACAGAATTAGGATGAAACTCAAGGTCACTTGATTCTACCCAATGTTCATGCTTGGGGTGGAGAGGTGATGCAGGGTTGAGTGGGAGCACCGTCATCTTGAGAGCATGGCATAGGGGCTAAATGTCTAGTATCTGCACTCAGACCACCCACCTTCGAATCTGGGTTTCATCACTTAGTAGTTATACAGGGTTAGGTTTGTCACTTCTCTGCAATTTCATCACTCATTCGTAAAATGATGATAAAGTTACATCAGTTTCATAGAGCTGTGAAAAGTCGCTCAGTCATGTCCAACTCTTTGCGATCCCATGGACTGTAGCCTGCCAGGCTCCTCTGTCCATAGAATTCTCCAATCAAGTTTACAGGTGGATTCTTTACCAGCTGAGCCACCAGGGAAGCCCAAGAATACTGGAGTGGTGTTCCTTCTCCAGGATAACTTCCCCACCCAGTAACTGAACCTGCATTGCAGGTGGATTCTTTGTCAGCTGAGCTACCAGGGAAGTCTGGCATGCTGACTCCATGGGGTCACAAAGAGTCGAATACCGCTGAGTGATGAACAACAACAACTTAGAGCTGTCTTGAGGATTAAGTAAATAATATGTGTACAGAGATTATCAGTGTGCTTGTACATAGTAGGCTCTCTATAAATACAGATTGTTGCTGTTGCTTTTTGTGTTGCTGTTCTCATTATATTATTATCTGGCTAGTCCAGTGTCCCTCAGTAATTACGATCTATATTTTTATTTCTCTGAAGATTTATAAATACTAGTGGATATCACAAGAACATGTCGGTGACTGGTCAAAGCTGGTTTCACAACATTCTCCCACAGCCTCTAACAGGACCACTGCCACCTCCTACAAACATCCCCGTGAGTCATGCTTGGGTTGGGCCATAGCTGTGGCAGTGGACATTGGGATGGATCAGGCAAGGATTCAGGGTTGACTGGAGCCATATATTTGAAGAATCACTCTCATAAAGCTATAATGAGGAAAGTGAAAGTGAAGTCACTCAGTCGTGTCCGACTCTTTGTGATCCCATGGACTGTAGCCTACCAAGCTCCTCGGTCCATGGGATTCTCCAGGCAAGAATACTAGAGTGGGTTGCCATTTCCTTCTCCAGGGGATCTTCCCGACCCAGGGATCGAACCCAGGTTTCCCACATTGGAGGCAGACGCTTTAACCTTTGAGCCTCCAGGGAAGCCCTCATAATGAGGAAAGTTCCCTAGAAATAACTTGCCTGTATTCTCTGAGAGCAAACTTATTAACTCAACATTAGAGAAATGAGTAGAGTTGGTGGTAGATCCAGGCAGGGACTGAGTTTGAATGGGGTTCAGAGTGTGTCAATCCCTCCACTTCATGGGTAATCAGAGCAGGACAGAGAGAACCTGTCAGAGATAAGGGGAGAACTTCTATGACCTCAATCAGAAGAAGAATGGAGACATCCAAAGGTCCGTGGTGGGAGGGCATATTAAAGCTCCAGAAAGGAAGATTGGGATCAGTGAGAATCTAAGGGCTTAAAACGACTGGGAGAGCTGCTGAAGACAGAGCAGTCTAGGAGCTAGATTCTGTGCTTGGGTTTTAGATGATGTCTCAGCAGGATGGTTAAAGGAGCAGAAATGATAATCCACTCCAGTATTCTAGCCTGGAAAACTCCATGGACAGAGGGGTCTGGCAGGTTACTGTCCATGGAGTCGCCAAGAGTCGGACTCGACAGGCATGCATGAACAAAATAGATTTATTTAGACCCTTTTATCTTTTTAGAGCGTCATTTCACACCAGAATGAAGAACAGGGGTATTTTATTATCTGTTTTTCACATATGGATGAATTACAATCCTTGTGAAGCAAGCAATGACTAGACTTGTAAGACCTTCCATTTTCAGGTTTCCTTATATTTTCTTTCCATTGACCCTCTCAGCATTTTATTTTAATATGATTTGCTTTTCTCAGTGGGAGGTAAAGCAATACTGGTTGTTATTCATCTGTAATTTTGTTCTAGTAATGTTTTTAAGTGTGTCACTGATCATTGCAAGCAATTTCTTTTAGAATCCATTGTTAGGAAGAACAAGCCTTCTCTTGAAGACTGTATATGTCAGATAATTTGTATCTAGATTTTACATACTAGGGAGTTCAGAACTACCCACCATGCTGAGATATAGTAACTACTTAGGTCACAAGTTTAATACTTGTGTTCTTTTATCTACCCACAGGCTCTTGTGTATTGCTTTCTGATGTGCTATAATACTTGTAGTTTAATGACAGAGATGCTATGTCTCTCTTGTTCTAGTTCATAGAGAGAATCCAGACTGGTCCTAACCCATGCCCAGGAATGGAATGAGGCTTTCTCATGCCCACAGTCCCACACAAGCTGTTAGTGATCTCATGCTTTTTGCCCAGGCCATGTGATGAACTTGCTCACGGAAAATGAGCATGCTAAGGTGGGATGCCAGGAGGAGGAAGCTGAGCCATCTATGTTTGGCAGATGATCTCTAGAGGTGGGGAGTGGAAGTCCTCTTGGAATGACAATCCATTTCAGTTTAGTCCCTTGGTTTTCAGGATGTCTGGTCTCTATCTTGACCCACCCTTATGCAACTTCAAGGACTCTGGCTCACCATTCTTTCCTCTTTAATCAGTAGTTTATATAGCCTCCAGAGGCAAGAAAAAAACAGTTTCTTACATAGCTTGAATTTCCTCCTGGGCTTTCATAATTTTGTTTTCAAAACAGAATGCACACTATTCTTGCATACTAAGAATGAACAAATAAGTGGACATGTGACAAAATGTGGGATCTGGATTTCTCAGTGTTGGATGAGAAGATTATAGATAAGCAAAAAAATGAGGCTAGGACAAGCCATGTGATACTGAATTAGAGTTAAAGACATCGGTATGAATTTATAGTCAGCTGAATATAGAGATAAGTGGAAAACTATTGGAAGAATTACAGACACATGTCTATACACTGGTTAGTATACACATGTATATTTCAAAGCTCCATCCATTGAGAAGGATAAGAAGCAGTGATATCCCAGAAGCACTGAACACAACCAACACTCAGATCTTAGTTTATAATATAATTTCCCAATAAAACAAACTAAAATTCACAAGACAAATAGATGAATCTAGGTCTAGGGTAAAGAATACACAAAATGAACCTGAATCATCTTAAAATGTCATAAAATAAAGAAGTGCTTAAAAAAGAGTCCGGCAGCCTGTTACCAAAGGAATATTGAAGCTCACTGAAAGAGCTGCCAAAGTTGGAATAATACAAACAACAAAATAAATAAATTGGCAATGGATTAGAACTCAAAGTATCATATAAATATATACCAATATCTATGAGTACATACTGATACAAATAGATGATTGAATAAACTGGGGGGGGGGGGTGTACTCTTCCTACAGAAAAATTCCAAAGAATTAATATAGATACTGCCCCCTCAAAAAGATGAGCCCAAATCTCTACTCCTCCGAACGGGTTGCTCATAATGACTTCCTTCCAGAGAGGAATACAGAAATGGAAGGAAAAAGAGTAACTTTATTATTTTTTATTTTTTAACATAAATTTATTTATTTTAATTGGAGGTTAATTACAATATTGTATTGCTTTTGCCATACATCAACATGAATCCACCACAGGTGTACATGTGTTCCCCATCCTGAACCGCCCTCCCTCCTCCCTCCCCGTACCATCCCTCTGGGTCGTCTCAGTACACCAGCCCCAAGCATTCAGTATCATGCATCAAACCTAGACTGGCAATTCATTTCATATGTGATATTATACATATTTCAGTGCCATTCTCCCAAATCATCCCCCCCTCACCCTCTCCCAGAGTCCAAAAGACTGTTCTATACATCTATGTCTCTTTTGCTATCTGGCATACAGTGTTATCATTACCATCTTTCTAAATTCCATATATATGTGTTAGTATACTGTATTGGTGTTTTTCTTTCTGGCTTACTTCACTCTGTATAATAGGCTCCAGTTTCATCCACCTCATTAGAACTGATTCAAATGTATTCTTTTTAATGGCTGAGTAATACTCCATTGTGTATATGTACCACAGCTTTCTTATCCATTCATCTGCTGATGGACATCTAGGTTGCTTCCATGTCCTGGCTATTATAAACAGTGCTGCGATGAACATTGGGGTATATGTGTCTCTTTCACTTTTGGTTTCCTCGGTGTGTATGCCCAGCAGTGGGATTGCTGGGTCATAAAGCAGTTCTATTTCCAGTTTTTTAAGGAATCTCCACACTGTTCTCCATAGTGGCTGTTCAGTTCAGGTCAGTCGCTCAGTCGCGTCCAACTCTTTGCGACCCCATGAATTGCAGCACGCCAGGCCTCCCTGTGCATCACCATCTCCTGGAGTTCACTTAGACTCACATCCATCAAGTCCGTGATGCCATCTAGCCATCTCATCCTTGGTCGTCCCTTTCTCCTCCTGCCCCCTTCTCCTCCTGCCCCCAATCTCTCCCAGCATCCGAGTCTTTTCCAATGAGTCAACTCTTCGCATGAGGTGTCCAAAGTACTGGAGCTTCACCTTTAGCATCATTCCTTCCAAAGAAATCCCAGGGTTGATCTCCTTCAGAATGGGCTGGTTGGATCTCCTTGCAGTCCAAGGGACCCTCAAGAGTCTTCTCCAACACCACAGTTCAAACGCATCACTAGTTTGCATTCCTACCCACAGTGTAAGAGGGTTCCCATTTCTCCACACCCTCTCCAGCATTTATTGCTTGTAGACTTTTGGATCGCAGCCATTCTGACTGGCATGAAATGGTACCTCATTGTGGTTTTGATTTGTATTTCTCTGATAATGAGTGATGTTGAGCATCTTTTCATGTGTTTGTTAGCCATCTGTATGTCTTCTTTGGAGAAATGTCTGTTTAGTTCTTTGGCCCTTTTTTTGATTGGGTCGTTTATTTTTCTGGAATTGAGCTGCATGAGTTCCTTGTATATTTTTGAGATTAGTTGTTTGTCAGTTGCTTCATTTGCTATTATTTTCTCCCATTCAGAAGGCTGTCTTTTCACCTTGCTTATAGTTTCCTTTGTTGTGCAGAAGCTTTTAAGTTTAATTAGGTCCCATTTGTTTATTTTTGCTTTTATTTCCATTGCTCTGGGAGGTGGGTCATAAGGGATCCTGCTGTGATGTATGTCAGAGAGTGTTTTGCCTATGTTCTCCTCTAGGAGTTTTATAGTTTCTGGTCTTACATTTAGATCTTTAATCCATTTTGAGTTTATTTTTGTGTATGGTGTTAGAAAGTGAACTAGTTTCATTCTTTCACAAGTGGTTGACCAGTTTTCCCAGCACCACTTGTTAAAGAGATTGTCTTTACTCCATTGTACATTCTTGCCTCCTTTGTCGAAGATAAGGTGTCCATAGGTGTGTGGATTTATCTCTGGGATTTCTATTTTGTTGCATTGATCTATATTTCTGTCTTTGTGCCAGTATCACACTGTCTTGATGACTGTGGCTTTTTAGTAGAGCCTGAAGTCAGGCAGGTTGATTCCTCCAGTTCCATTCTTCTTTCTCAAGATTGCTTTGGCTATTCGAGGTTTTTTGTATTTCCATACAAATTGTGAAATTATTTGTTTTAACTCTGTGAAAAATACCGTTGGTAGCTTGATAGGGATTGCATTGAATCTATAAATTGCTTTGGGTAGTTTACTCATTTTCACTCTATTGATTCTTCCGATCCATGAACATGGTATATTTCTCCATCTATTAGTGTCCTCTTTGATTTCTTTCACCAGTGTTTTATAGTTTTCTATATATAGGACTTTAGTTTCTTTAGGCTAATCAATGAATATAGTAAAGTTGCAGGATATAAAATCAACACACAGAAATCCCTTGCATTCCTATGCACTAATAATGAGAAAATAGAAAGAGAAATTAAGGAAACAATTTCATTCACCATTGCAACGAAAAGAATAAAATACTTAGGAAAAGAGTAACTTTAAAGTGGAGAAACCTGACAAACACTACCTCAGCTGGGTGATCAAGGTCATTATCAACAGGGATGCCATATGGATAGTATCTACCCTGGATATGATGGGATGAGAATGGCATTTTAACCCTGCGATCCTCCTTCCCCTAATCCATAATCTCATTCTAATCGTGAGAAAAACACCACACACATCCTAACTGAGAGACATCCTACAAAATGCCTAACTGGTACTCCTCACTACTGTGCAGGTCATCCAAGGTAAGGAGAGTCTGAGAAACTGTCGCAGTCGAGAGGAGACTAGGAAGACAAGACAACTGAATGTAATGTGGCATCCTGGATGGAATCCAGGAACATGAAACAGACCCTAGCTAAAAATTAAGGGAATCGGAATTCAGTATGGACTTCAGTTAATAATAATGTATCGATATTGATTCTTTAAGTGTAACAAATATACCATACTAATGTAAGATCTCAACAACAAAGGCAACTGTTACAGGGGACATGGGGAATTCTCTGTACTGTCTTTGCAACTCTCTGATAAATCTAAAATTATTCTAAATGCAAAGCCTATTAAAAAAAAAAAAACAGACATAAAGACCAGAGTTGTGAATACAATGGGGGAAGGAGAGAATGAGATGAATTGAGAAAGTAGCATGGGAACATATACATTACCATATGTAAAATAGACAGCTAGTGGAAAGTTGCTGTGCACGTAGGGAGCTCAAATAAGATGCTCTGTGACAATCTAGATGGATGGGATGGGATGGGAGGGAGATTCAAGAGGGAAGGGACATGTGTATACCTATGGCTGATTCAAGTTGATATTTGGCAGAGACCAACACAAAATTGTAAAGCAATTATCCTCCAACTAAACTAAATAAATTAAAAAAAATAGAGTATACCCCAAATGTAAGGTACAGCTAACAACTGAGCTAAATGTGTCAAAACATGTTATCTACAATATCACACATAACCCCCTCCACAGTTTCGGAAACAGATACTCTTATTTTACTCTATTTCTAAATGACGAAACTGAGGCACAGAAAAGCACAGAAACTTGAGTAAGGTGACAGAGTTATTAGAGATTTGAAATGGGTTCCATCTGACCAAGAACTGAACTTACACTTGATCTGTTAAGGAAGGTTTGGCCTGGGACTCATACAAGGGTGTAGAAATGGGATGTGGCTTTATTGATTTTTAGAAAAAGTAATATATTTAAGTAAAAATTAAAAATCAAGTTATTCAATAGCTTGTAATATGAAATATGCCTCATTCTAAATAACCTGTTGATACCTTACAGACATGTCTATATACTTCCCCCAGCGAAACACAGTGAATGAAGCTCATGTTCATCAACCCTTCCCTCCTTCCTCCTTATTTAGACATGGTTTTATTTTTCAAGTACCATGTGCCAAGTGACTTCAGTCGTGTCTGACTCTCCAACTCTATGGGCTGAAGCCAGCCAGGCTGCTCTGTCCATGGGATTCTCCAGGCAAGAATACTGGAGTGGGTTGCCAGTCCTTCTCCAGGAGATCTTTCTGATCCAGGGATCGAACCTGCGTCTCCTGTGTCTTCTGCATTGGCAGGCAGGTTCTTTTCCACCCTACCGCTGTAACTTTAAACATTATAACTAAAATTCTATCTCTTCAATTGCCAAATTTAGACAGCATTTCTTGACTTCTTACTAAATAAGAGAGAAAATTAGCACCCCATACTTTCTTTCACCATAGGATGATTTTCTTTTATTGTTTCATTTGTGACAGTTTTATAGACAGAAACAAAAATGACTTTTATTGCTGTTTGTGCTTAGTCATGAAGTGCACAGTATCTAGTAATAAAATTTGGTCTGCAGATGTTGCAAACTAAGAGCTGTTGAAATCTTATTGGACCGAGGGAGTAAGCTTGGACAGAGGAGCCTGGCAGGCTACAGACCGTGGAGTCACAAAGAGTCAGACACAATTGTGCACACACAAATCACACCCGCCACAATACTGCATTTGACACTTTCCGAAAATTAGATAAAAGAGCATACTCAATTTCAAATGCTCTGCCAACATAATTTTCTTCTAATTAGAAAGTATTTTAAATGTGTAAATATTTAACACTTGTTAAAACCATAAAGTTAGATACAGTTGAAAGAAAAATGATGTTACGGCTTACTGATTTTTGCTGGCCCTATAAACTTGTTAAGATTTGGAATAAAGGACATTTTGTACAAAATATGAAGTCTTTGTTTTTCACTGTTAAAATAAAATAAATGTACAATGTGTGTGGCTTCCCAGGTGACTCAGTGGTAAAGAATCCACCTGCCAAAGCAGGAGACATAGGAGATCAGGGTTCGATTTCTGGGTCGGGAAGATCCCCTGGAGGAGGAAATGGCAACCCACTCCATATTTTGTCTTGAAAACCTGGTGGGCTACAGTTCACTGAGTCACAAAGAGTTGGACACGACTGAACGACTGAGTATGTATGCATAATGAATATACAATGTTAAAATGAATCAGTACTAAAGCCACAGGGCAAAGACATTCATAGTATTGATATTTTTGATGTACAAACATTTGGAAAATGTGAAGATGCCAAATGTAGACCTTTATGAAGAAACAATATCAAATTACTAGTTTATTTTCAATGTAGTAATCTTGAAGTCAATTTGATACAGACTAAACAGTGTGTCGACATTCACCCTTGCCATCTCTTGTTTGACCACTTCCAATTTGGCTTGATTCATGGACCTGACATTCCAGGTTCCTATGCAATATTGCTCTTTACAGCATCGGACCTTGCTTCTAACACCAGTCACATCCACAGCTGGGTATTGTTTCTGCTTTGGCTCCATCCCTTCATTCTTTCATTCTCCAGTAGCATATTGGGCACCTACTGACCTGGGGAGTTCTTCCAGCAATACGTGAACCATGAACTTCCTGATGTTCAAGCTGGTTTTAGAAAAGGCAGAGGAACCAGAGATCAAATTGCCAACATCCACTGGATTATGGAAAAAGCAAGAGAGTACCAGAAAAACATCTATTTCTGCTTTATTGACTATGCCAAAGCCTTTGACTGGGTGGATCACAATAAACTGTGGAAAATTCTGAAAGAGATGGGAATACCAGACCACCTGACCTGCCTCTTGAGAAACCTGTATGCAGGTCAGGAAGCAACAGTTAGAACTGGACATGGAACAACAGACCGGTTCCAAATAGGAAAAGGAGTACGTCAGGGCTGTATATTGTCACCCTGCTTATTTAACTTCTATGCAGAGTACATCATGAGAAACGCTGGACTGGAAGAAACACAAGCTGGAATCAAGATTGCTGGGAGAAATATCAATAACCTCAGATATGCAGATAACACAACCCTTATGGCAGAAAGTGAAAAGGAACTAAAAAGCCTCTTGATGAAAGCAAAAGTGGAGAGTTAAAAAGTTGGCTTAAAGCTCAACATTCAGAAAATGAAGATTATGGCATCCAGTCCCATCACTTCATGGGAAATAGATGGGGAAACAGTGGAAACAGTGTCAGACTTTATATTTTGGGGCTCCAAAATCACTGCAGATGGTGATTGCAGCCATGAAATTAAAAGACGCTTACTCCTTGGAAGAAAAGTTATCACCAACCTAGATAGTATATTCAAAAGCAGAGATATTACTTTGCTGACTAAGGTCCGTCTAGTCAAGGCTATGGTTTTTCCTGTGGTCATGTATGGATGTGAGAGTTGGACTGCGAAGAAGGCTGAGCACTGAAGAATTGATGCTTTTGAACTGTGGTGTTGGAGAAGACTCTTGAGGGTCCCTTGGACTGCGAGAAGATCCAACCAGTCCATTCTGAAGGAGATCAACCCTGGGATTTGTTTGGAAGGAATGATGCTAAAGCTGAAACTCCAGTACTTTGGCCACCTCATGTGAAGAGTTGACTCATTGGAAAAGACTCTGATGCTGGGAGGGATTGGGGGCAGGAGGAGAAGGGGACGACAGAGGATGAGATGGCTGGATGGCATCACTGACTCGATGGACGTGAGTCTGAGTGAACTCCAGGAGTTGGTGATGGACAGGGAGGCCTGGCGTGCTGCGATTCATGGGGTCGCATAGAGTCGGACAAGGCTGAGTGACTGAACTGAACTGAAACAGTGTGTCAGCAAAATACTATATAAATTAAACAATTAGCACAGGAAATCCAAGTGCAGAATAGGGAAATCTGAATAGGCCAAAATATTAAGGATTACTGTTGTCAAAGGAAATGTGTTTCTGTTAAAACTTTTAAAAAGTCTTTTATGTTTGTTTGGAGAATGTCTGTTTTCAACAAAGAGCAGAAATAAAAATAGAAAAAACATATTCTTAGATATTAAGCTTTACACAAACAACTAAACATTAATATTTTGCTTTTTTCCTAGGGAAAAATGAGATTTAATTTCCAGAAATCTCTCACACAAATGTAAATGAATATCTAAAGTAAAAAATATTTTAAAATCTATCAACTAAATATGAAAGTTTAAGCAACGGTATATCAAACTTTCTAAGACACTGCTTTATACAACATAAGGCACATTTTTTCCCTCAAAGAGAGAAAGCATCTAATCTCTTTCTGAGAATATCATTTCATGACAGTAAAGTAGGTAGACGTCTGTCAAGTTTCTCAAAAAGTGTTTCTTTTCATGAGACAGATTTTTTTTCTGTAGCTAAGGTAATTTTTTAACATAGTACTCCTTCTTGCTCCCAAACCAAAGCATTCCCCCAAATCATTTTCTTAAATGGAAGCACTTTAATTGATACCAAGATGCAGTTTTCATGGAGGGTCTGAAAGAAAAAAAACTTCATAATTTCTGGCATTGAATGAACTATTTACAAAACAGAAAAAGACTCACAGGCATAGAAAACAAACTGTGGTCACCGAAAAGGAGAGAGGGTAGAGAAGGGGTAAGTTAGAAGTTTGGGATTAGCCGATGCAAACTACTATACATATAAAATAAACAACACAGATTTACCTTCTAGCATAGGGACCTATATTCAACATCTTGTAATGAGCCATAATGGAAGAGAATATAAAAAAGAATACAATAAAAAAAAGAATACAATATGTATGTATGAAAATGAATCACTTTCTGTAGACTTGAAACTAACACAACACTGTAAATCACTATACCTCAAGAAAAAGTTAAAAAGTAGAATTCTAATTTTAAAAATTTATCTTAGAAAAATTACTAATAATAATCACCAACAACAGAATTTATTTTACTGCTGTTTAAACAGCGAAAGAGTGGAAACACATAAGTGCCAGGTATCAAGAGCTAGTGGCACAAATTTATTTATGGTGTATTCACCCAACAGAGCAGAATAGTGTTTATCAATACTTATGAGATAGAAGGATATTATACATTAAAAAAGGCTGTAAAATATTCTGAAATAATCTCATTTTGTGATTTCTATAAAGTATGGAAATAGATCCAGAAAATTATTGGCAGTGATCATTTTTAGGTGATAAGATTTTTGGTCCGTCTTCAGTCTTCATCATCTTCCTTATCTACATTGACGTATCTTGCATACATAAAAGTATATATCACTTGTTTTATGAGAAAAAATACATTTAAAATTATAATTATATGTAATTATGTTGTTGATGCTTAGTCGCTAAGTCGTATCCGACTCTTTGCAACCCCGTGGACTGCAGTGTGCCGGGCTTCCCTGTCCTACACAATCTCCCAGAGTTTGCTCAAACTCATGTTCACTGAGTCGGTGATGCTATCTATATGTCTGCTTCTGCCGCTGCTAAGTCGTTTCAGTCGTGTCCAACTCTGTGCAACCCCATAGATGGCAGCCCACGAGGCTCCTCCATGCCTGGGATTCTCCAGGCAAGAACACTGGAGTGGGTTGCCATTTCCTTCTCCAATGCATGAAAGTGAAAAGTGAAGGTGAAGTTGCTCAGTCGTGTCAGACTCAGCGACCCCATGGACTGCAGCCCACCAGGCTCCTCTGTCCATGGGATTTTCCAGACAAGAGCACTGAAGTGGGGTGCCATTGCCTTCTCCATCTATAGACATAGATATTTCACAACAGAGGCAACATTAGGTCCTAGCAATCAGGAAGATGGTTATACTCTGGAAATAAGCATCCTAAGTATAGGAAATGATAGGCTGATATTCTGCTCTGAGCCTGGGCAATCAATATAGCCTACTGAGTTGGGTAACTGATTAAAACAATATTTTCAGCATCCCCCAGAAAATGAGAATCAGCTAAAATTTTCACATGAAACTACTATTGGTATGCAACATAGTTGCACCTCAAGGCCCTTCAGTCCTCTATACTTTCCCTCAAGTGCTCCCAGTCCCAGGCTGAGAGACCCTGAGCTTGGGTACAATCTTTTCCTTGCTGGAGTTTTATATCTTAAGTTCAGCAAATTCAGCCAGTTTGAATTTTCACCAGGAATTGGAGTTACGGACTGCCCCACATTATTGCCAGGTGTGGCAATCCAGCCAAATTGAAAATCATGTCATTAAGAAACACCTCATGTACCTTGCGTCTGTCACCTGTGCTATATCCTCCCGCTAGAAGATTCTTCCTCCTCATCCCACCACCAGCATCAAAGCCTGCTTATCTGTTTATTTTTTTTAAGATTTTTTTTTAAATGTGGACTATTTTCAGTCTTTCATTTGTTACAGTATTGCTTCTGTCTTTTGTTTCTTTTGTTTCTTTCTTTCTTTTTTTTTTTTGCCAAGAAGCATGTGAGATCTTAGCTCCCTAACCCTCCTTGTGTGTGCATGCTCAGTCATGTTCCACTCTGTGGGACCTCATGTACTGCAGCCCGCCAGGCTCTTTTGTCCATGGGATTATCCTGGCAAGAATACTAGAGTAGGTTGCAGTTGCCATTTCCTCCTCCAGGGGAGCTTCTGGTCCAGGGGTTGAACCTGCATCTCCTGTGTCTCCTGCACTGCAGGCAGATTCTATTCCATTCAGCCACCGAGGAAGCCCAGGGATCAAACCCACACCCCCTTCATTGAAAGCGAAGTCCCAACCACTGAACCTGGGAAGTCTCAAAGTCTGCTTATCTTTAAGTGGTGGTAGTTTAGTTACTAAGCTGTGTCCAACTTTTGTGACCCCATGGACTGTAGCCTGTCAGGCTCCTCTGTCCATGGGATTCTCCAGGCAAGAATACTGAAGTGTGTTGCTATTTCCAGGGACCTATTTAAATGCTTCCTACCCCCAGGAAGCCTGTTCTCTTCTCCCACAAGTGGTGTGCTGGTTTGAATTTTTCCTTCCGAGGCCCAGGAAGCCACCTTAGATTTACACCATCAGGATGAGTCTCTCCTTGTTGTACTTGACTTTTCATACTATTTTTTTCTCCTTTAAGTTCTTTTAGACACAAAGTAAGAAAAAAATAAGTATGTCAATCAGCTTAAAATTATATTAGTCCACCTATTTCCATCTGGAGTGTTTATTGCTTCTTCCAGTAGACTGTAAGCTTCTCTAGAGCAGAGACAAATCTCCTACTTATATTTGTGAACATAGAGCCCAGTACACAGTAGGTTTTGAACACTTGTTTATTACACTGAAGCTTTCAATGCTAGGATCGGGGGATGACACAGGACAATGGCAGTGAGGATGCTGAGAACTCAGACAGAAGTCTCAAGCCACCTGTCTCTCTTAGGAGAAAAGCAAGGGAGGCTGCCTGCACCAGCAGAGGTGTTAGCATGTCTGAGCGGAGACCCCAAGTGTTTACAGCAGCCATGGCTCCAGAGCAACGGTGTTGGTGCTGAGCTGAAGGGTTGGGTGGGAGACAGAAGCAGAAGTACAGCTTAGCAGAGTGCTCGCCTCCTAAGTGTAGGGGCGCCAGGAGCCCAAGTGTGAGGGAGGAGACTGTGCTTCCGGCAGAATGAATGCAGGAGACCAGGGTGGGCCAGTCACCTTAACACTCCTCAACACTCCTCCTCCTTGATACGGTGGGTTGTGCCACCCCTGAGGCAGCGGGGCTTCCGGAGAGCTCTCCAATAGCCAGCTGAGCTCTGATCCCGGGGCCTTTGGGAATCAGAACCACAGTGCGCTGCATACGGAGGGCAAGGAGCAGAGCAGGAAACTGGGAAAGGAGTCAGGCGTTGGGGAGGGGGGCATCTGAGAGCACTCGGAGACCCCTGATTTTGCTGATTCTGTTGTGACATGGCCTGGCTAGCCTGTGGAAGCTGGAAGAAAAGAGGACATTTGGTTAAATCAGGAACCCAGTGGACCTGGATGTCTGTTTCTCTGTTTCATGACCTGGAGCTGTCACATGGAGCCTAGCATTTACAGCCTGCTGAAATCCACCCCAGGAGGGGAATAATGGATTTGAAAGGGGAGTGAATTGTGGTGAGAACTCTCAGGGGACCCTATGGCAACAATCAAGCAAATCACTTACTATTTATCTTAGACAAAAAAATTAAAAATAAAAACCAAAACCCTGCAACCTAGTTGAGCTGGCAGTCCACATTTCCAAGATCAATGTCCACAATGGTCAAGGGTTAAGGAGGTCCAAGTCTCTACCCATTCGTTACTCAGTCTTGCTTTACCCTGAAGTTCCTAAGCCTGCATATACCTTCTCTGCTCTTCTAGCTTCTGTGGCTTTCTTCCATGTTAGATCACGTGGGGTCTTTTAAAGGGATCCATTTCCCTTTCCTTCTCCCTGCCCCAAGCCTCTCCTTCCTGGTATATCTATTCCCTTGGAAGAAACCAGAGAAGGAAGTGGGGCTCCTTTAGTGGTCTCTGAGTGAGGGACCTCCATGCGTCTCCCCACCCAGACGTAGCTTTGCTCAAGAGGAAGATGTGTGGACAACTTACCCCAGGAAGAGTCTGGAGGCCTGTGGGGCTGGGAAGGAAGAGGCGTTTTATACCTACTCCAATTAAAGCCTCCGGGCTACTTGTTATTGGAGGGCAGCCATGGAGTGGTTCATTTATCCGGATGTTTCACAATTCCCAGGGCTGGATTCCTCAGCTACACACACACAACTGGATGTATGTCAAAGGGATTTGCATGTGAATGAGTGACCAAAGGTTGGCGCTTTCAGATTGGCTTGAGTGGAGGTGTACACTGACCAAGTCTAGATGACATCCCTTGGGGAGTAGAATGGGGACATGACGGTTCTACCTGGGATTGGATGTGGAGGGATCAAGTTCAATACCATCCAAGCATGAGGACAATCCTCCTTGTACACCCTGCTCCTGTCACCCATGACTTCCATCATCCAGCTCAATGTCATCACCTCCATGGAGACTTGCCTGGTCTCCCAGCCACATGCAAGCCCTCCACCCTCTGAACTTCATAGATGCCTCTGACAGCCTTTACAGCTGCTCATGGTCAAGATGACCTAAATTCTTGTCCTAACTCCACTATTAAACAGTTTCTTGATGACAGGGACCTTATCTTTATCATATCTGCATTCCTAGAGCCTGATGGTGTCCCTGACATAAAGAGGATACACATAAATATTTGTTAAATGAAATAATCTAAGTGCCATTAGAACAGACTTTGAGTTTGGGGAGAACAAAAGACAGGAGGAAAAACAAGATCCTGCTCATGTTTGTTTTGTGGATAAGATCTCAACTACTTGCATTCACATCCTTGCCTAATACTGTTTCATAAAGAGTGCAGAGAATACTGTGGATGGACCTCATCTTATAGAACAGGCCAAAAATAGTGTGAAGAGTAAAACAGTAATACACCCTGTCATCTCTTAAAGGCAAAAAGGGAGCTATTTATGTCATCATCAAGAGAACTTAGGGAAAAGTTGTCCAGAGTGAAAATTTTTTCTTCATCTTTCATGAAAATGTGTTGTCTGTCCTTAGAGTGGGGACACTCTCATCTAAATACAGTCCCTAACTTCTGGATGTGTCCATCTCAGAATTACTGCTGACATGCACAGTTAAGTCAAGGAACATTGAAGTTTCTTGATCTTAGGGGTGATGTTTTGCCTGACTCTGCATTTGCAATGCTTGACACCCAGTAGGGACTCAGGAAACTGTTGAATAAAAGAAAAAGATGAACAATTACAGGGGATATTCTGATCAAAGGAGCAGTCTTCAAAGGCTTCAGTCACATAGTGGACAAAAAGTAGGTAGGATTGAGATGTGGGTTGAGGGATTAGTACCTAACCAGGGTGGTAAACAGGACAAGAGTAGGAGCAGCTGCTGGGGCCCCAAGCTCAACAGGTCAAGATTATCAGGGCTTACTTGCTTCATCTGGGAAGGCTCCCTGGAGGAGGCAGCCTTGATGTGTAGCTTGGATGAAAGTAGAGAAAGGTCCTTGTGAGTAGGACAGAGAGAATGATATGAAACCCATCTCATCCCATTAGAACAAGACCCTAGAGAGAGAGCTTCCCAGGTGGCACTAGTGGTAAGAACCCACCTGCCAATGCAGGTGATGTAAGAAATGCAGGTTCAATCCCTGGGTCAGGAAGATCTCCTGGAGGAGGGCATGTCAATCCACTCCAGTATTCTTGCCTGGAGAATCCCATGGACAGAGGAGCCTGGAGAGCTGCAGTCCATGGGATTGCAAAGAGTCAGACACGACTGAGCAACTTTCAATTTCACTAGAGATGAGAGAGCACCTGGTTAATGGGGCCTTGGAGATTAGACCCTTCTTTCCTCACTTCCTCCCTCTCTTCCTCTTTCTCCTTCTCTTACTCTTCTCCTTCCCCTCAGGCATCAGAAAAAAACCTGAACTGCTCCTCAGAAAGGCTGCAGACACACCAAGCATTAGCAGGAGGGCAAAGGAACTCTGCCTCAGTTTACCAGTTATTCCTTATCCCCACTCAGAACCCATCACGTAAACCTACGCTCACAAATGAGTTTCCTTGAGGTCAACTAGAATCTGCCCAACCCCTACTGCCCCTATGTAAGGGTTAAAGAGTCTTTCTGGGGCTCTGCCCTGGATGAGCTAGGCTTCCTTGATACCTCCCCAGCTCCCTGAGCCACTCCTCATAATAACTGCTCATAAGAGTCTCTAGGTCCCATCTTTCTCAGCACAATGAAATTTCATAACATGTAGGATGGTACTGAGAGAGTCATTTCCTAGGCAGGTTGTTAAGAAGTCTAGGGGCCCCCAAGGAGAGAGGGGTCTGGAATTCTCAAGGAGGAAGAAAGGACAAACTTTTTTGTCCCTCTACATTCCTTAGGATTATATAACAATAATGTATCCTGCTTGAGGACAGTCTCTGGCAAAAACCTTCTGGCTAATCCTGTAATCTTAAAATGTAAATTATGGCAGTAGGTCTAGTGAGGTCTTTACAACCTCCAGACATTCTTTTGATTCACTGTAATAACTAATTAGAGAGTATATAATTCCATTGCTAATACTAGCAAGGGGGTACTCTTTCTGCCCCCTTCTGAGGCCTATGTCAGAAGTTTTCTCTATCTCCTTTATACTTTAATAAAACTTTATTATACAAAGCTCTGAGGAATCAAGCCTTGTCTCTGGCCCGAGATTGAATTCTTCTCCTCTGGAGGCCAAGAATCCCAGTGTCTTTTCGTGTTTCAGCAACAACCTTTCAGTACTGGGGATTGACACCAGCAGAACTGTCCTTTTCAATGGAGATTAGCATCTAGCTTTGCTCATCCCCTAAAGCGAGCTTGCTTGAGGCCAACAGAGCTGTCTCATCCTCCAACTAGACTTATAATTCTAGTCAGTTCCAGGTCAGGACTCCAGAAAGTTAATGTTCTCCTTCTCTTTTCCTGGTTCAGATTGTATTTATGCGTTTGATATTTATTAAGACCTGAAGCCAAATCTGGCCTCTGTTCAGTTCAGTTCAGTCACTCAGTCACGTCCTACGCTTTGTGACCCCATGAATTGCAGCACGCCAGGCCTCCCTGTTCATCACCAACTCCTGGAGTTCACTCAGACTCACGTCCATCGAGTCGGTGATGCTATCCAGCCAACTCATCCTTTGTCGTCCCCTTCTCCTTCTGCCTCCAATCCCTCCCAGCATCAGAGTCTTTTCAAATGAGTCAGCTCTTTGCATCAGGTGGCCAAAGTACTGGAGTTTCAGCTTTAGCATCAGTCCTTCCACTGAACAGCCAGGACTGATCTCCTTTAGGATGGACTGGTTGGATCTCCTTGCAGTCCAAGGGACTCTCAAGAGTCTTCTCCAACATCACAGTTCAAAAGCATCAATTCTTCAGCGTTCAGCTTTCTTCACAGTCCACCTCTCACATCCATCACATCTGGCCTCTGTACCCCAAAACAAAATTAAATCTCAGAGACAAGTTTGGGATGAAGTAGAACAGAATTTTCTTAATTTTGGCTTTTCTTTAGTTTTGGCAGGCAAAGGGGGCCACAGTGGGCTAATGCCCTTATAACTGTGTGTCTCCACTTGGAGAGTATAGTGAGTTTTATGGTAATGGTTCAGAGAGGGAGTGAACATTTTGTCAATATTCTTCTGATTGTTTGGTGGGGGAGTGGTAAGTGGGAGTCAGCATCATCAACCTCCAGGTTCCAACTGGTCTGGGGTCTTCACGCTTGTGGACAGCACACCATCATTAATCTTCATTAATTTCTCCCACCTGGGGGGTATCAGTATCTGCAAAACAGCTTGAGGATATTGTTTTGCGTACACCTTGTTGGGGAGTCAGGACCTTGCCTCAGGGCTGCACCACTGTTTCTCTTGATTGTTTGCTTCTCCTTGTCTCTCATCCTTCCCTTCCCTGATCAACAATTGCTTGAATCTGCACGTTGGAACTCAGGGAAGGTCATGGAGGCTAAATGAAAGCTATTTCCTGTAATCAAAGAAATGGGAGACATAGAAAGGCTTTGTGCCCAGGAGCCCCTCAGGGCCTTGCTTGGTATCAGCACCTACTATATTCTGGATACAAACAGAATATGAGTCCCATCTTATTCTTCAAAGTTTTCACACTAAAGATAATATAGACACATTGGTATCCAACACAAGACAGTAAGTGAGAGATGGACAGAGAGAGGCAGGTGAATTCTGGTTATGAGTTGAGAATAGAAATGTACCATGTTAGAGTGATGGTATTTGGAGTAATGTGGTTCCCCTATTGGCATCCAGCCTTGTCTGGGTTCAGGACAACCTGTTGCTGAGAATTACCCATTCCCTTCTCACTCTTTAACCCTATCTGTGACTCTTTCTCTGAGCAATAGACATTTCCTTTCTCCCTACCTCCCTTCTTCCCTTCTTCACTCTCTCTTTCCCCTTTTTCTTTCTTTCCTATCCTTTCTTTTTCTTTCTTTCTCCCTCTCTTCCTCCCTCCCTCTCTACTTTCCTTTATTCCTTCCTATCTTTCTTTCTGCCTTTTTCTTTTGTTATGAATCCTTTTCTGAGAGAACCTTTTCTTTAATGGGCTCCCTGACAATACCTGATCAAGAAAATCTTCAGAACAGTTATTGCTTGCCATGCATACAACTTATCACACACAATTGCTTTCATGTGAGAGTGTAAACATTTCAAGCACAGGCTGTTGACTTAAAATATAGTCACAACCTAAAAGTTGAGAGTTATGTTTTATTTGATGGGAATTTTTCAGACTTCAAGCTCAAGAGATAGCATCTCAAGCAACCCTGAGAGAACTATTCTAAGGAGATGGGAGGAGGAGTCAGGTTGCCTAGTAGTTTGCAGCAAAAGACAGATAGTCTGAACATCAGCAGTATTTTGTGAATTAAAGAAAACCAGATATCCTAAGTTAAGGAATTAGCACTTCTCTATGTATGGGAATATGCAAGAGTCTGGGCTCACTGCAACCATTTCTTTCATATGCATCTCAGCTACCTGGGGCCAGCATCCTGTGTTTTTCACATCCTGAGTTCCTCAGTGCTCATAGCAGGGAGTAGCTACAGTCTAATGGCTGCTGGTTTGCACAGGTATTCTTCTCCTTCCTGAATGCTCTTAGGGCTCAGGAATTCACATTTGCAGGACTGGCATGGCTGATGAATGTGAAATCCTTGTTTACTGATATGGCAGGAAATACTCCATTTCTCAGAGCTATGTCTCATACATCTTCTATCTCCTTTCAGGGTGCACAATGGTTAATTGCCATACTAGTTGAATAACTAGTTTCAAAAAATTCTTATCACAAACTTTTGCCAAAAGAAAAACAAAAAAACATTTACCCAGAATGCTTTTCAAATATTATGTCCTAAGTTGATTAATTTCAGGTGAATATGAACTCAGCCATGGCAAGATCAGACACAGTGAGGTGGGGTTGTCTACATCACACCATGGACACCTCAACTACATTTCCTGAATACTGTGATATTTTTGCTTAGAATGTGTCAGCAAATATAGTTTAGAGGGAGTGTTCAGGACATCTATCCTATGGCTCTCAGAGTTACTTCTTATTTCAGAGCCCATCCATGTTCTTTTTTACTAGAAAGAAAGGCTGAGATTTTCTGGTCCTAGAGTTTTCCTCCAAGTAGGACCATAGCCAAATCACCAATTATGCTCACTTGTACACAAGGCTATAATGTTATGAAGATTAGCTAGTTAAAGGAGACCATAGGATTTAAGGTGATGGAATTCCAGTTGAGCTATTTCAAATCCTGGAATATGATGATGTGAAAGTGCTTCGCTCAATATGCCAGCAAATTTGGAAAACTCAGCAGTGGCCGCAGGACTGGAACAGGTCAGTTTTCATTCCAATCCCAAAGAAAGGCAATGCCAAAGAATGCTCAAACTACCGCACAATTGCACTCATCTCACATGCTAGTAAAGTAATGCTCAAAATTCTCCAAGCCAGGCTTCAGCAATACGTGGACCATGAACTTCCAGATGTTCAAGCTGGTTTTAGAAAAGGCAGAGGAACCAGAGATCAAATTGCCAACATCTGCTGGATCATGGAAAAAGCAAGAGAGTTCCAGAAAAACATCTATTTCTGCTTTATTGACTATGCCAAAGCCTTTGACTATGTGGATCACAAAAACTGTGAAAAATTCTGAAAGAGATGGGAATACCAGACCACCTGCCCTGCCTCTTGAGAAACGTGTATGCAGGTCAGGAAGCAACAGTTAGAACTGGACATGGAACAACAGACTGGTTCCAAATAGGAAAAGGAGTACATCAACGCTGTATATTGTCACCCTGCTTGTTTAACTTATATGCAGACTAATGCTGGGCTAGAGGAAGCACAAGCTAGAATCAAGATTGCCAGAAGAAATATCAATAACCTCAGATATGTAGACGACACCATCCGTATGGCAGAAAGTGAATAAGAACTAAAGAGCCTCTTGATGAAAGTGAAAGAGGAGAGTGAAAAAGTTGGCTTAAAGCTCAACATTCAGAAAACTAAGATCACAGCATCCGGTCCCATCACTTCATGGGAAACAGATGGGGAAACAGTGGAAACAGTGGTTAGCTTTATTTTTCTGGACTCCAAAATCACTGCAGATGGTGATTGCAGCCATGAAATTAAAAGACACTTACTCCTTGGAAGGAAAGTTATGACCAACCGAGATAGCATATTCAAAAGCAGAGACATTACTGTGTCAACAAAGGTCTGTCTAGTCAAGGCTATGGTTTTTCCTGTGGTCATGTATGGATGTGAGAGTTGGACTGTGAAGAAGGCTGAGCATTGAAGAATTGATGCTTTTGAACTGTGGTGTTGGAGAAGATTCTTAAGAGTCTCTTGGACTACAAGGAGATCCAACCAGTCCACTCTAAAGGAGATCAGTCCTGGGTGTTCTTTGGAAGGACTTATGGTAAAGCTGAAACTCCAATACTTTGGCCACCTCATGCAAAGAGTTGACTCTTTGAAAAAGACTCTGATGCTGGGAGGGATATGGGGCAGGAGGAGAAGGGGATGGCAGAGGATGAGATGGCGGGATGGCAGAGGATGAGATGGCTGGATGGCATCACTGACTCGATGGACATGAGTTTGAGTGAACTCTGGGAGTTGGTGATGGACAGAGAGGCCTGCTGTGCTGTAATTCATGGGGTCTCAAAGAGTCAGAGAGGACTGAGCAACTGAATTGAACTGAAATGAACTGAAAGGGTCCAAATGCTTGGTTTCAATTTTAGTAGAAGAAATTATCAGCATAAAGTGAGCTTAGTGTAAGCTTTCCTTCACCAGAGGGGTCAGTCTCTTTTTTTCTCCTCTTACCACCCAAGAAAGAAAAGAAAACTCTTGATATTTAGAGAAAAAGAATTAAAACAGTGCTTAGAGGATAGACTGTTTAAACTCCTCATAAAATAACTTTTAAAGAATTATTAAAGAAATATATAAATACTTAAAATCTTGAGACACAGTCTTTTTAAACCTCAAAGGAAACCTAAATCAGATTAAACAAAAGACCTTAAAGGAAGGCTTCCAGAGTGATAGCATGAAGAGCTCCATGGACCTTCTCCCTCAGAAAAATATCTGTAATTGTTGAAAATTACTTTAAAAAAACTATTTAAAGTCTATGTAAATTGTCCTAGAGACATACAACAAATGCAGAAACTTTTACTCAAGTGTGTGAGTGCATGCTTAGTCACTCAATTGTGTCCAACTCTTTGCAACCCATTGGACTGTAGCATGCCAGGCTCCTCTGTCTATGGGATTTTTCAGGCAAGAATACTGGAGTGCGTTGCCATTTCCTTCTGCAGGGGATCTTCCCAACCCAGGGATTGAACTTGCGTCTTCTGTGTTACCCCCATGTCTACTGCATTGCAGGTGGATTCTTTACCTGCTGAGCCATCTGGGAAGCAAGAAAATCTACTAAATTTCAGTCACAACAACAACAAAAAATCTATGACCCTAGAGTGCACCTGGTCTTAACTGGAATATTACACCTCTCAGAGAAATAGGATCCTTTGTTTAAGAATTCCAGTTTAGATAACATGGTAATCATGTGTCCCTTTGGTCACTGATAAGCTCTGTGCTTATTAGTATGCTAGCTAAGAGTTGGATACGACTGAGCGACTTCACTTTCACTTTTCACTTTCATGCTTTGGAGAAGGAAATGGCAACCCACTACAATGTTCTTGCCTGGAGAATCCCAGGGGTGGGGGAGCCTGGTGGGCTGCAGTCTATGGGGTCGCACAGAGTTGGACATGACTGAAGCGACTTAGCAGCAGCAGCAGCAGCAGCTGGCTTTATTGGAGGGGTCCCACCAATATGTGTAATGTTTGACTTTTCTCATTACTGAAACCAATGGGGATGCATCCCTCTTCTAAGTTTCCTGGACTATCCAAGGAGGAAGCACATGCTGAGGATTAGTGTATTGAATGACTCCTCCCTGGACTTTGAATCTTAAGTGACAGACTAAAGACATAGGGACATCTAGAGGTCATGTTAATTACAGCAATTGAGAGGCGTGAATCATATTATTCTTGTGATATGTTCCTACTGTCTACCCTACCAGACACTTGTTGTCTTTTAATGAATTAAAATACATATTCAAGGTATTGGCTATTTATCCAGCTGATAAGACTATAGAGACACAGTAAACTAAAAGTTAAAAATTATTAGATCTCATGTGAAATTTGTAATTGTAAAAAAATTTAATGAAAATGCAAGATTTCCTTACAAAATTTAGAGTTGAAATATTTGACCTGAAAAATTGGACTTGGGCCTCAAGGAGAGAAAAGGGAGACTTGAGTGCTTTTGCAAAAGTCCCCAATTCCTCTTATAGGCATTTTAAATTTTGTGATCTATGCTGCATGCTATATGCATGTTCCTAGTTAGAATTAGCTAAGATTCCTGGTTTATTTGCAGAAAGTTCATATTTAACTTTCTAAACAAATGTTTTGGTTAAAGGAGAAAGTTGGGGGTGAGTTGGGATAGTATCACAAAGGGTAGGAGGAAGAGACCAGTGGAGGGATAGAATACATATCTGTCAAGTCTGTCTTGCTCCAGGGACCATTGGACCCAAAAGAAAACCTACAGTCCAAAGTTTCATCCTCATGAGAGACATAAGGACATTGTGCTTAAGCAGAGCTGCCTGGAATTCATCTGAGAAATGGTGCCAAAGTAAGAGGCAAGCTTCTCTGGTGTGTCAGCCATAAAGAATCTGCCTGGTTCGATCCCTCGGTCAGGAAGATCCCTTGGAGGAGGGCACCAGCAACCCACTCCAGTATTCTTGTCTGGAGAATCCCAAGGACAGAGGAGCCTGGTGGGCTAGAGTCCATAGGCTCACAAAGAGTCAGATGCAAATGAAGCAACTGAGCAGGCACACACAAGTAAGAGGCAGGGCCATTTTTCTTGCCCCACTTCCCATTTTCAAACATATCATCCAGCACATATTTGATTTCCAAGGTATCAAGCAGCAAGAGAATGGATGACAATGAAAAGAATATTGGGGCACAAGCAGGCAAAGAAGAGTCCAGAACAAAATGGTGAGCAGATTTCTGTTTTATTGTTTCATTTGAGGCTGCAGATGCAAGGAGATTAGCTGGGGAGTGAGTTAGAGTCTGTGGTTTGGGGATTCCAGGGCAGACAGCCCAACTGGTGTCAAAGGTCAGAAGACAGATTCTTGGGAGCAGATTCAGGTTTCCGGATCCCAGGACAGGGAGTCACTCCAGCCCAGAGTTCAGACCTCACCTGGGACCTCTCAGGCAATCCCAGGAGGAGGAGGAGGAAGTGTTTGTCCATTTGTTGTCCCCAGGTCGGCTCTTCTTGGCTCAGCGTCCACTTCAGCAGCAGCCGCCTCCAGAGGACTGACCACTCCCTCCTCCGCAGCACCCGGAGCCCCCCGAGGGATGGCTGCAGCAGTCAGACCTCTGGGGTCTGCAGTGGTGGGACCTGCGGCGCCTGTGGTGGCTCAGGCAGCAGCCCCCAGACCCGGAGCTGCAGCAGCCCCCGGAGCTGGAGCCACAGCAGCCCCCGGAGCTGACACCACAGCAAGAAGAGACTGGGGGGCACTTTGGGGGGCATTTAGGGGTGGGGCACTTGGGGGCACACTTGGGAGGGGGCTGGCACTGCTGCTGGTTCTGCTGGCAGGACATCTTGGTGGACGTGTTCAGGAGCTGAGGGAGAGACAGATGGCAGGTCAGACCAGCACACAGAGACCTCCTTTATGGACTTCCACCATCTTGCCTTTCCCCCACATTCTAAAAGCCTGGTCAAGTAACTCGTGGAGAAATTATCTCTAAAATGTAGTTTTTCAAGTGCTTTTCACTATCATTTGAAATTTGGGAGCTTTTCATAAAACAGACATAGGTTGTCTTCTTTCAACAAAGCAAGACATAAAAGTCAACTAACTAAATTGACAAACTTGCCCAAAGTCAAGGTCCTTTCTTTGGAGAAGGCAAAATTGACCTTCACAAAGTCTGACTCAAGCTCACTCTACACCACTTAGAATTCTGATAATGTCCAGTCTAGGAGACAGTTTAGAGCAGCAGTACTCTCTGCTAAGGAAGTACTAAAGATTCCCTTCTGGAGGAACTTCCCAGATAGCTTTCCAGAGACACGTGTTATTATCAGATCATATATCATATATAATTTCATAATTATGCTTATGTATTTGGGTTAATCAGCCCATATGTTGGCCCTTTGCAATTCTGTTTATATATCATCTATCTATATCTGTATTTATCTATGTATATGCTTGGCTTCCCAGGTGGCCCTAGTGGTAAAGAACCGCCGACTGATTCAGTAGACATTAAGAGGGGCAGGTTTGATCCCTGGGCAGGGAAGATCCCCTGAAGAAGAAATAATAAATCACTCCAGTGTTCTTGCCTGGAAAATCCCATGGGCAGAAGAGCCTGGTAGGCTCAAGTCTATAGGGTCGAAAGAGTCAGACCTGACTAAAGCGACTTAGCACACATAGCACGCATGCTTATATATATATATACACACGTGTATATATATATACATGAGTATATATACATATATATGCATGCCTATATATGCAAGCATATATGTATATCTCTATATATACATATATAAAATGGAGTTACTAAATCATTTTAGCGAGAAGTGAGCTCCAAACCTAATCAAGAGATTAGGTTAGAAGTGAGCTCCAAACCTAATCAAGTTGGATGTGAAACTAGGTTTTCCAGTCTAGTGAAACTAGGCTTGGTTATGCACTCTTTACAACACACAACCCCTTCCATTTTTTACATCTTAGCAGGTGAATTTCAACTTGTTAATCATTATTCAACTCAGGAGCTTCTGGTACTGATGCCAGGCAGCACTCCTGACCAAGTAAGTGACACTTGGTGAGGGTGAGGCCCTTGGATCTATGTTTTTATCTAACCCCAAATACGCTGCCCCTGGTCTCCATTGTTTGAAAAATCACTCTGACCCTAGTAGAGGCTTTGGAGCAGAAACACAGCTGGCTTCTCCAAGGTAATAGCTTCCTTATGAAAGTATTGACTTATCTAAAACCTGAGAAACTCAAAAAGATACAGAACTAACTTAGAGCGCAGAGCATAGACACACAAATGCCATCTCCTGCCTCACAGCTCATCCATCATCAGGTTTCTAGATTTTTGCTCCCTCTCGGGATCCACCCCCATTCTTGCCATCCGCAAGGCCCTGCCCCTGGCCCTCCCCTCTGGTCTGAACATCCTCTGTGGAAGGCCCTGCTCTGGCTCCCAGTGGGCACTTACCAGTGTCCAAGCAGCACAGGGTCTGTCAACACCTCAGGAGAGGAGTGGATGGAGGTGCTCTGTCCCTAAGGCCTTTTATCCTCGTCTTGGGCCCTTCCCTCAGGTGTGAGGCATGACCTGGGCATGAGAGGACTGCCTCCTGCCAGCCACATGGCTCCTGTGACAAGTGATGACTGGTGGCTCCTTCCTGCCTCCCTCATCAATGGAGCTCAGAAAAGTTGCTCGCAGTTAAAAATATGGTCAACAGAAATAGGATTGAATTCCTCCCATCATCTGCCACCTTATTATCCTTAGTGGTACCTGCCTTTCAGTCTCTTTCTTGGAGCTTGGTCCTCCATACCTTCCTGGTTTTCCTCCTATGACCGTAATTCATTAGTTCCAGACCTTCTCATTTGCACAAAAAAATGCTGATGTCTCCAGGGTTTTCACTGTGCCATTGGGAGTGAATGTACCTGTGTACACCTGTGTGTCTATGTCTGCACTTGTTTTCTAAGTGCGGTGTGTGTATTCGGTGTATGTTTTGTGGAGCTCACATTCCAAAATAGATTTACCTCTTAAAATCAACTCAAGCTTGGAAAAATTACTCAGAAGTTAGGTTTATGTCTCTGGAACCAGACTTCCTGAGCATGAATTCTAGCTCCAACACTTACTATTTAGATATAATAACTTAGGGCAAATTGTTTAGCTTCTCTGCCTTTGTTTCCTTATCAATATAGTGATTTTAATAACTTCTACTTCATGAGTTTCTTAGGAGAATCAAATAAGATAACATATGTAAAGCTCATAGAACTTTGCCTTGCACATTTCATACACACCAAAAGCTATCATCATAGTTATCATCAACATCATTTTCCTTAATTACCTTCTTAGATGCATGCTGTGGCAATCAATAGATATTCTTGTCAAGTATGAAGCTGACATTTGCATAAGACTTTAGAGTTTCCAAATAGTTTTCTCATATGTCCATTAGCATAAGGCCTGGAGCATGCGGACATATGTATCCTATGCAGACATAGGATACATCACTCTGTAATAGTCTGGCCCTATGCTGCCTGAGTATGACTCTTAGCTTCCTGCTCAGGTTGTTACTCATAAGGGAATGATTGTAATATCAATTCCTTGGCTCTCACACAGAAGTCTTACTCAGGAGCAGAGCACTGATACTTGAAGTAATTGGCCTGAGGATTCGTATGGTCCCTACCTCTAAAGATGTGGTACCCAAGCCATCAATCAATCTGGTTTAGATCTGAGTGATAAGCAGGTTTGAAACCTCATGAGGATTGGTTTGCTTGCCTTGACTGTGTGATGTTGATGGAGTTCAATTCGATAAGAATGTTTTTATTAGGCAAATGATTGACTTTCTCAGCCTTCTGTTATCAAGGGATTGGGAGTAAACATGACTGAGTTTTAGATGCAAATAAAAGGCAGATCAAAAGTAATGCAACATGTTTCACATTGAAAAGTTACAGAAATAACTCTAATAATTTCTTTTCCAATTTATTTTGACTAAGTACAACTATAATCTAGTAATTAACAAAGTCTTGAAAGTGTTCAACTTTTCTAGAACCACCCTGAACGTCACACTGAGGGTTATTTTACTTTTATGCACTAGAACCAGTGTCATGTATGTTTATGGATTATTTTTTCACCCAACAATCTTTTCTTGTAACATACATAGTTAAATCATAGTCAAAATAACAAATAAAAATATAGTTGATGGTTTTTTTATGCCTGGTAGTCCCCAAAGCCATGATATAAAAGGAACTATGATGTTTACCCATTTCTAAATAAAACTATTTATATGAAAAAGAGCCACATTTAAGCAAATTTGTAAAAAGATATGACCAACTGAGAAGAAAATTACAATATATATTCCAGGAATAAGACTAAAACAGTTGGTATGCAACTATATTTTACAAATTAATAAGGAAAAAATTCCAGTGAAAATTATAGTGAAAAGAGATAAACAGGCAATACAAAATGTTAGATTTGTATATGACTAGTAAACGAATGAGGGCTTCCTAGGTGGCGCTAGTGGAAGAACCCGCCTGCCAATGCAGGAGATGTAAGAGATACAGGTTCAATCCCTGGGTTAGGAAGATCCCCTGCGGAAGGAAATGGCAACCCACTCCAGTCTTCTTGCCTGGAGAATCCTATGGAAAGAGAAGCCTGGTGGGCTACAGACCACGGGGTTGCAAAGAGTCAGACACAACTGAAGTGACTCAGCACGCACAAATGAATGAAAAGCTAGGAAAAGAGACATCTTTTATCTTCTCCTATCAAGTACATTTCTTCATGTCGAATAGGCAAAGATTTAAAAATTTTATAAAATAAGTGTAAATGTGGAGGGAAAAAGCCACTGTAAATGGAACATGAGTATGACATTTCTGAAAGGCAAATTGGTGGTCAATTCATTCAGATTAATTTATTGATAAGTAAAATAATTTAGAATGTATATATATTTTGATTAAACAATTCCAGTTTGGGAGTTTTATTCTGTGGATCTTACCACACAAATGTGAAAATATGAATATTCAGTGATATAAACTGATATTTATAAGAGAAATTGGGACTATATTAATATCTGTAATAAATTTTGACACATACATGTAAATACATAAACAGTGATTAAAATTATTTATGGTTCTATGTTTAGGCATGAACAGATTTTTTTGACTGAAGCTGTCATACTATTTATTGACTGGTGCTATATATTATAAAGCACAAACATTGTACAAAAATCAGAAAATGGAATTTAAAAATAGAACCAGTTTGATAGCAGCAAAAATATGAGATATCTAATAATAAATATTTCAAATTTGTAAAAATGGAGAAAATTAGATTCTTCTATCTAGTTGCATTCAAGATTGGAAGAAAATTGAACCCCTATGTGAGACTGTATCCCTTTTCCCTAATCTTCATTCAGGGATCAGTAAATGCATTTGGAGAACTGGGAGAAAAGGACAAATATCAAGTGTGACACACGTGTAGAAGGACTAGGCTCCCTTTCCCTCTGTGATCTGCCAGCACACAGAAGCCATTAAATCAAGTTTGGTATTTTGACTTTCTCAGACTGGACATTCTAATTTCCAAACAGAAACCAGGTGTGTGATTTAAAAATGACATTACTTGGGAAGAGCTATAAAGTCACTAAGTCTTCCCAAGTCTTCTTCTGGCATCAGAAGACCATCTCATTGAGTAAAATTTTAAGGACAGTAGTATATAATAAAAATTATATCCTATAATCACAGCTTGCTTAATAGGAACATAGAGATAGATTGTTTAATATCACACCTGCTTGAGGAAACTCTTAGATGATGAGATGAGTCTTCCTAGAAGGATGATATTCTGGGTGGGCCTTTAAGGAGGGACAGAACTCCAAAAGGGTCCAGATGGTGGAAAAGAAATTGAAGAGTACTTCAGATAGAGGAAAGAGCAGGTAATGCTGCTAGTAACAGTAGCAGTCATAGTAATCATAGTAGTAGTAGCAACAGTAGTAACAGTGGAAACACTTATAAAGTAACAGTAGAAACTACTCTTCATTGAGAGCTAAAACATTCTGGACATTGAACTAAAGATAGTAGCCTCTACTGCTTCCCAGATTAATAGGTATCAAGATGTACAAGTTTAAGTTATATCTGGTAAGGATGAGTTGTTCAATATGCCTATGTTCCATGAGGCAGTATGAATGGTGAACCTTAGAAATTAAGTTGGAAATATTTTCCATCGTGCTTTAAACACAGTACTTAAGAAGAGTGTGCATTATTCTGTAGAAAGCCACTGTTTTTCAGAAGTAGAGTGACAAGTGCATAAATGCCACACAGAAAGCACGTTTGGGGAAAAAGGTGTAGAGAATTTAATGAAGCTGAAAGAGGAAGAAAGAAGCAGGATTTGCTGAGAGGTATAAAAGCAGGCTCAGATGGTTAAGAATCTGCCTGCAATGCAGGAGACCCAGGTTCAATCCTTGAATTGGGAAGAATTCCACGGACAGAGGAATCTGGCAGGCTGCAGCCCATGGGGTCACAAAGAGGTGGACGTGACTGAAGCGACTGAGCATGCAGCATGCATGTGCCTGGAACCAAACTGATTGAAGAAGGGGTGGATAAAAACCATGGGCTTTCAAAATGTGTTGAATTTGTCTCTTTTTTTTTCTTCATTCATTTATGTTTTCTTCTCTTTTTCTTTCATGCAAGTATGTATATGTGTGGAGGAAGGATGCTTTGGTGGGGTGGGTCAAGAGTAGCAGAATGTGTACACGGGAGAAGAGGAACATGGAGGAACATGAAACGGCTGGGTTAGGGCCCCAAAGGTGGCCAAGAACCCAGGAAATTATGTTTACAAAAAAGCACTTGAAACTCAGTCCGTCAGTGATACTTCAGGGCCCTGATGACATAAGAAAAAACAAGAGTTAGGAGCATTTGTCTCCTTTGCATCAGAGTGCCTCTCTGGTGCATGGGGTTCAAGACCACCAGCGGGAGAGGTCAGGGTAGGAAAAAAAGGAGACTCAAGGCCAACATGCTGAGCAGATTCATTTTATTGTTTTACATCAGTCAGAGAGCACCCTTTAAGAAAATACCACGAGGAGTAACTTAGGGAAGTTTTCCTAGGGAAGTGAGGGTAGACATAGAATCCAAGGCTATGGAAGGGGACTCAGAAGAAAATTTGAGTTTCTGAACCCCAGGGAGGGTTCATTGTCTTTGCAAGTTCAGATTCTTCTACAGGACCTCTCAGGCTCTGCAACCAATGAAGGAGGATAAAGATGATGTCCTCAGCAGTGTGCTGTCCCCAGGTTGGATCTTGTAGATTCAGGGACATCTTCAGCAGCAGCCACCTCCAGAGGACTGACCACTCCCCCCTCCACAGCACCCGGAGCCCCCTGAGGGCTGGCTGCAGCAGTCAGACCTCTGGGGTCTGTGGCGGTGGGACCTGCGACGCCTGTGGTGACTCAGGCAGCAGCCCCCAGACCCAGAGCTGCAGCAGCCCCCAGACCCAGAGCTGCAGCAGCCCCCGGAGCTGACACCACAGCAAGAGGAGACTGGGGGGCACTTTGGGGGGCATTTAGGGGTGGGGCACTTGGGGGCACACTTGGGAGGGGGCTGGCACTGCTGCTGGTTCTGCTGGCAGGACATCTCGGTGGGCGGGTTCAGGAGCTGAGGGAGAGACAGACAGCAGGTCAGACCAGCACACAGAGACCTCCCCGCCCCTTCCTGACTTTTCAACATCATTTCCAACATGTATGTTTAAATAACTTGCCTCTGTTATTATTTTAATGTCTTATCAGCTACTCTCATAGCATCTCCTTCTAACCTCATCTTATTCTTTTTAAAGTAAGAAGCAGTCGTAACCTATTTTACCAATTTGAAAATTGACATTAAATGATATTTAAAAACCAATTCTTTTCACTTATCTCATTCAAATACTGAAATTGTTCTATAGAGATGAACTTAGAACTGAAATATTTTCTTTATGGAAAAAAGTCCTGTTAACACCCAAATAATTCCACGTTTTGGAAATTTACAACTGCAGATTAGAAAGGGATCTGAGGAATTTCCTGGCTGGCTCACCTTGTTAGAGAGAACGATGAGAGTTCCCTTGACTCAGATCCTGACCTATAATGGCCTCAGAAACACCTCTTACACCATCCTTAGCCTAAAAATTATTAAACATCTTGTGCTTTTCCACCTCTAAAAGTGTACAATGCATTCCCAGGCTCTATCCTTACCCACGGGTATAATATCTCCCAGAGTGCCTCTAATTCTCTCCTCACTCTGACAATTGCTCAAATCATACCAGGCAGAGGATACAGTATCTCTAGAAGGTAAACCCCCTTTCTGAGACCTGGTCCAGAATATCAGAACAGCCAGTGGTTTCCTTCTTTCATCCTGGGAGTGCCCCCTCCACAAAGCTGCAGATCTTTGGGTCCCTCCCAATGTCCTTAGCCATCACTAAACTCCTATCATTCTCCCTGTCTTCCTGCCTGCTCCTGGTTCCTTCTGTCCTTCCAGGGCTTGTCTCTCTCTCTCTAATAATATGGGCCACATCCCCCAAGGCCCTGCTCCCTGCCCTCCCCGCTGGCCTGGGCCTCCTCTGTGGAAGGCCCTGGTCCCACTCCCAGTGGACACTCACCAGTGCACACACAGCACAGAGTCGTCAGCACCTCAGGAGAGGAGTGGATGGAGGTGCTCTGCCCCAAGGCCCTTTTATCCTGGCTTTGGGCTCTGCCATCAGGTGTGAGACAGGGCCTGGGCATGAGAGGACCGCCTCCTGCCACCCACGTGGCTCCTGTGACAGGTGATGACTGGCAGCTCCTCCTTGCCTCCCTCCACGAGGCTCAGGGCATCCCCAGCACCAGTGCCCCCTCATTCTCCTTACGGCTTCCCTCCCTCACAACCTTCCTCTGGGAATTGGCCTCCCAAGCCCTCCTTCCTAGTTCTCTGATGGTCTGCTTTGAACTAAGACTCATGGAGCCTCCAAGGGTCTCTGCTTATGCCCCAGCCCCCTAGGCCCATCCTGTGTTTGTGGATGTTCATGTCTGTGCTGTTCCTGTTCAAAGCCTGGGTTGGGAGTGAGACCCATCTGGGACAGAACCCCTGGTCCTGACATTCAGCTATGTGATCTTATGAAAATCACCCAACCTTTCTCATTCTGTTTCCTCAACTTTAAAATGGTTGAGAAAAACTAGTCTCAATGGTGTCATGAGAGTCAACAAAATCAAAGAGTAAAATGTCTACAAAAGGTCCCATAGCACACCGTGTATGCGTGCTCAGTCATGCCCAACTCTGCAATCCCATGGACTGTAGGCCACCAGACTCTTTTGTCCATGGGATTATCTCAGCAAGAATACTGCAGTAGGTTTCCATTTTCTCCTCCAGCAGATCTTCCCGATCCAGGGATCAAACCTGTGACTCCTGTGGCTCCTGCACACATCGGATCCTCACAAATGAGCTACCTATCCATTGATAATTAAAAGTGAGAAGCTCTTTTCTAGGATACAGACATCTGACTTTTTAAAGAACCATTTTTTTTCACCTGAGCTTTTTTTGTGCATTTTCATAAAACAGTATCCCTGTTGAATAACTAGGGAGTAAATCTGCATTGCCTTACATAGTAGAATGAGAATTTGCTTTCCAAGAATCTTACACAAGGAAACCTGTGAGCTGGTGGACCAGAAAGCAGCAAGAAGAGACAGTGAGAGGGCTCAGCCCTGGGGCATAGGTAGAGGGGCTGGGACCCTACTGAAACATGTGTCCAGGTGGAGGAACCAGGAGGACCTAACAGAACAGGAGGTCTCGGGTTCAGTAGGAATCTTCAGTGTTACTTCTTTGTTCCTGCAAGAACCCAAGGGTTCCTTCAAGGGTGCTTGGATATGAACGTTTTTACAAGATTAAGAAAAGGACTAATGTCAGTTTGGTAGGTAGCAGGTGAGCCTTCCATGTGTAGAAGGCAACATCACAAAAAAACTAAACAAATTAATCAGATGAAAGGAAATCAGAGCTAGGATTAATTATGGGAAGAAAATCTTCTTTCCAGAAGTGTCCAGAATAATTTTTTGGAGTAGAGCAAGATATGAATTGAGTCAATAATATCTATATCAAGGTCATAATGGATAAGGATAGCCAATAACTGGTGAAATGTATATATGTGCACAGGCATAGGGGGGTTTAGATTCACTTAGATTGACTATATTTTTAAAATTGTGGTATAAAATTTTATAGGCAGCGATAGAGATGCAGATACAGCCTCAGATACAGATATAGGTGCAGAATCTACCCTCCCTATGATGCTCAGCACCAGATATGAAAAGGTGGATGGCCTCCACTGATGAATCACTGCCTCCCATCTGCTAGGATTTCTCCTTGACTCCAGTCTTCACTGGGATACAAGCATATTCTCTTTCCACCATCCCACACTCTAGGAATCATTACGTCTGCCCTTTAAGGTAGCCTCATTCAGGGCTCCACACTGTGTTCAGGATTGAAGTTATCATTTTTGACTGATATGCAAGGCTCTCTGTAATATGACTATACAACTACTCCAATTTCTGTTTTTCTTCCCAAGATTTACTGTATTGGCTGTACGGTAAGCATATCTTTCCTTACTCTACTTCTCCGCTTTGTTCTATGATATTTTCCTTTCTGACATGATGAGTTCAAGCCTCACTTACTCCATATGCTTTATGTGACATATCTTACAAATGAGATTTTAACAGACCATCTGACAACTTGTGCCTTATATTTCTGATTCTCCTTCAGCAACCGGGACAAGGTTATGCACACATATGTAGTTAATAGATTTTTAAGAATTCTTTCATTAGCATTAGCACTGTGTAGTTTACAAGTAGTGCCGGGGTCCAGCCCCGGTGGATCCAGGGAATTCGAAGGGTGGATGGTGTTGGCGTGGAAAGACTTGTTTTTTAACATAAGATTAGATTGAGAAACAATAGTGTAGTAGGAAGATTAAGTGGAGAGAAGAGGCTGATTAACTTGGGTTACATGGAAAACCAATAAATTTCCAGACAAGGAGCTTGCAACATCTACGTTAGGCCGCCTGCGCCCGTTTGAATATCGGAGAGTGCCCCGCCTTGGGCTCTCTCTCTTACAGATCTTAAAAGCCGGGACAAGTAAGTAGACATAGTGAGCCTCCACGTTCCAAGGGATCAGCTTGAAATTAGAGTAAAGAGGAGACACGGGGAAACCAGTCCAGCGACTGGCTCTCCTTCTATTGTCCTTCAAGGCCTATTATACTTTTGATTATACATAGAGATCAATGGGTAATACAAAATTATGTAGCTTGGCAGCCCAGACTCTTTCTGTATATCTTTCTGTATGCCAAAGGTCTCAGGTGATTTACATTATCTTCTGGCCAAGAGGCTTGTTAACACTTTTTGGCTCTCTTCCTTAATGAATGTTAATTTCGTTTCTCCTGAAGTGTTTTTCTTTAATCTACATCTCCTTAAAGTGCTAAAGTTACATCTCTATAGAACAAAGGAGCAGTGGGTTATAACAAAGAAGGTACTTAAACTCAAAGATCTAATGTTGCTAATACCAGGTCTACTACTTGTTTTTCTATATACCAACTATATCTAAAAATAAAGGATATGAAAATTTGGCAGCAAGCATTGACTCAACAAATGAAACTTTTAATCAGTCCTATTCTAAAGATTTTGGCTCCTCGGAAGCCCCTACATTCCTAGGATGTTTTAAGCTTCCTGTGCCTCCTGCGGTCAGGAGGCCTCAAACAATCACATGCACAGCTGTAGGAGTCCTGCAGGCAGGCTAGAAAGCCATCAGAGGGGTTTTTGGATTGAAACACTCTTTCAAATGCAGAAGACTAAAGCCCTGAATTGACTTTTTTTTCCAGAGAATATCAGAAGAGTGGAAAAGCAGAGCACAAAAGCCGGCAGATTCTTATTATTGGGGTGGGGTGGGGGGAGGGGAGTGGATGCTCAGGAAATGCCAGGGGGGAAACCTGAGGTCTGATTAGCCTTGCCATCAGAGCTCTTGCCGCATGACCTTGTCACGGGTGGAATTCCTCAGGCTGGCTCCCAGCAAAGTAGCCCTTCCCTATGACAGGTCCTCCTAGAAGACCTCACACTGAGATAGGCACAGTGAGCTGTGATGGCCACGTCACCCTGCAGAGATTTGCCCCTGTCTCACCTGGCTATGACATTGGCCCAGGTTGTTCCAATGAGCTTAGTTATGGGGGAGTGGACAGGAATATCTGTGCATTGGCTCACAGATACGGGTTGTGAATCCAGCTCCTGATACCTAGAATGATGGGGTAAAGAGGTCATATGGTCCACACCTCTGCCTCGAAGCAGGGCAGCATCTGAAATATCAATCTACTTGGACTTGGGTGATGAGTCAGAGTCATGATTGCAATCGGATCACTTGGACTGACTTTTGGGCCCTGGATATTAGCTGTCAATGGCTTTGGCCTCATTAAATAAGCATTTTGACTACCAAAGGCTTTCTGAGGTTACCTATTCATCCAAGGTACCTCTTACAATCATTCTTGCATCTTCTCAAGGAGCAGGAGATCCAATGGGAAGTAATTCAAGCTGAGTTCATTTTCCTCTCTGCCCTCCCACTCGCCTCTATGTGAGCTACAAAGTAGAACATGAACATATTTTCCCTTCATGCAAATCTTCCTTTGAAGCTATAAATGGAAATCAATAAAGAAATATAATTTCTAAATTATTATTGCTTAATTATTAAGGGAGTAAAGATATTTTAAGAGTGGCACAAAATCCATAATATATAAAGGAAAGAATTGGTAAATTACATAAAATAATTTTTATATAGCATAAAGTACCACAGGTAAGATTTATTGTTGTTCACTCACTAAGCTGTGTCCTACTCTGTAACCCCATGGGCTGCAGCACGCCAGGCTTCCCTGTCCTTAACCATCTCCCAGAGTTTGCTCAAACTCATGTCCATTGAGCCAGTTATGCTATCCAACCATCTCTTCCTCTGTCATCCTCTTTTCCTCCTGCCTTCAATCTTTCCCAGCATCAGGGTCTTTTCTAATAAGTTGGCTTTTTATATCAGGTGGCCGAGGTATTGGAGTTTCAGCTTCAGCATCAGTCCTTCCAATGAACATTCAGGGTTGATTTCCTTTAGGATTGACAGGTTTGATCTCCTTACTGTCCAAGGGACTCTCAAGTGTCTTCTCCAGCACCATAATTCAAAAGTGTCAATTCTTCAGCTCCCTGCCTTCTTTATGGTCCAGCTTTCATATCTGAACATGACTACTAGAAAAACCATACCTTTGACTATACAGAATTTGTGGGCAAAGTGACATCTCTGCTTTTTAATATGCTATCTATGTTCATCACAGCTTTTCTTCCAAGAAGGAAATATCTTTTAATTTTATGGCTGTAGTCACCATCCACAGTGATTCTGGAGCCCAAGAAAATAAAGTAAGTCTGTCACAGTTTCCATTTTTTCCCTCTCTATTTGCCAGGAAATGATAGGACCAGATGCCATGATCTTAGTTTTTAAAGTCAGCTTTTTTCTTTCTTTTTTCACATTCATCCAAAGACTATTTAGTTCCTCCTTGCTTTCTGCCATTAGGATTGTATCATTTGCATATCTGAGGTTGTTGCTATTTTTCTCTGCAATCTTGATGCCAGCTTGTGATTCAGCCAGCCTGGCGTTTCACGTGATGTACTCTGGATGTAAGTTAAATTAGCAGGGTGATAATACACAGCCTTGATGTACTCCTTCCCAATTTTGAACTAGTCCACTGATCCATGACAAGCGTTCCAGTCCAGTTCCATTGCTTCTTGACCTGCATACAAGTTTCTCATGATACAGGCAAGGTGGTCTGGTATTCCCATATCTTTAAGAATATTCCACTGTTTATTGTGATCCATACAGTCAGGCCATAGCATAGCCAATGAAGCAGAAGTAGATGTTTTTCTGGAATTGTCTTGCTTTTTCTATGATCCAGTGGATGTTGTAAATTTGATCTCTGGTTCCTCTGCCTTTTCTAAATCTAGCTTGAACACCTGAAAGCTCTCGGTTGATATACTGCTAAAGCCTAGCTTGAAGGATTTTAAGCATGACCTTGCTAGCATGTGAAATGAGCACAGTTGTACAGTAGTTTGAACATTCTTTGGCATTTCCTTCTTTGGGACTGGAATGAAATTCTTTTCAAGGCCTATGTCCATTGCTGAGTTTTCCAAATTAGCTGGCATATTGAGTGCAGCACTTTCATAGCATCATCTTTTAGGATTTTAAGGAATTCCATCAACTCCACTAGCTTTGTTTGTAGTAATGCTTCTTAAGGCCCACTTGACTTCCCACTCCAAGAAAATTACAATACATACCTGATAAGGAATTGCTTTACTTAATATATAAATTTATTTCATAAGTCTAAAAACATATAAAACCACAATGGACAAAGGACACAGAGTGCCCTCATTTCTCATATATGCACATATTCACACGTATTGTGTTAGTCAGGAATCTTCAGAGAAAGAGAACCCATAGGGCATGAACGTGCATGTAATGAGATTTGTTCCAAGGTATTGGCTCCCACAGTCATGGGGGCTTGTAAGTTTGGTATCTGTAGAGTAAGCACAGGTTGAAGATTCATGAAAGAGTTGATGTTAGAGCCTGCATTCTGAGGGCTGTCTGTAGACAGAATTCCGTCTTCTTTTAGAGTGTTAGCCTTTTCTTTTAAAGCTTCCAATTGATAGGATGAAGTCACTCACACTCTAGAGGGTTATCTATTTACTCAAAATCTACTGGTTTACACGTTGTTGCTCAGCCACTCAGTCACATTTAACTCTTTGCAGCCCCATAGACTGCAGCACGCCAAGCTTCCCTGTACTTCACCATCTCCCGGAGCTTGCTCAAATTCATGTCCATTGAGTCGATGATGTCATCCAACCATCTCATCCTCTGTCATACCCTTCTCCTCCTGCCTTCAGTCGTTCCCAGCATCAGGGTCTTTTACAGTGAGTCAGTTCTTTGCATCAGGTGGCCAAAGGATTGGAGCTTCAGCATCAGTCCTTCCAATGAATATTCAGGGTTGATTTCCTTTAGGATTGACTGGTTTCATCTTGAAGTCCAAGGGACTCTCAAGAGTCTTCTCCAATACCACAGTTCAAAGACATCAATTCTTCAGGGCTCAGACTTCATTATGGTCCTATTCTCACATCCATACATGACTACTAGAAAAACCATAGCTTTGACTATATGACCCTTTTATGATTTACATGTTAATCACATGCAAAGAAATACCTTCACAGCAACATCTAGACTGGTTTTTGACTTACAGTCTGGGTACCATGACCTCACCAAGTTAACACATAAAGGTAACCATCACAGTTTACCCCTTGTCAGCTTGGCACCTGTACACATCTCCTTACACCATATTTATTCTCCAAATAAAGACAATGATAAAGTCACATTTCCAGATAACACTATGCATAACTATGCTGTGTACAACAGAAAATGCACTAACCTTTTCCCCAAAAGAGGATACAAGTTCTTTGAGTGATGTTTACTCTTCTCCCTGATAGCCTTGACATTTTTCACTTTTCACTTTCATGTACTGGAGAAGGAAATGGCAACCCACTCCAGTGTTCTCGCCTGGAGAATTCCAGGGACGGGGGAGCCTGGTGGGCTGCCATCTATGGGGTCGCACAGAGTCGGACACAACTGAAGTGACTTAGCAGCAGCAGCAAAGTTAGATAATGTTTCAATGCATTACTCAATACATCTTATGTTATGTGAGCAAGATTAGAAAGGGAATAAAACAAAGACATTATAGATACACATACATACAAACATATTTATAACAAAATATGGAAGATATACTAATAATAATTAAAGTCCTGATTGTGGTTCTTTTTTACCTAATGGGGTGACCCAACATTAATTCCTGAAGGGTCTGGACCACTAGCACTCCTGTCTGAAGTAGACTGTTGTAGTTTTCCATTATCTGTCATCAAAGGGTATGTTAGTAATTAGATATGCCCTAAGTCATCTGCCATATTCCATATATATTCTTCACTACATCCATTCTGAAGTAGTATTCCAACTTCCTAATGGTAATCAGACTCAGTCACTCCATCAAGTGCATTAACACCCTTCTTTGTCATTTGATTCAGAGGCATAAGCATGCCAAAGTGGCTGGGTGGCAGTCTTAACTTCCAGTTCAATGGAATTACTGTGAGTCCTGGTGGAAGCATTCCTCTCTCAAGAACTAAGACCTCTTGACCAGCATAAGATCACAGGGACAGGAAGCAAAAATTTTGGTAGTAAATCTCTAAGGGTAATAGTGTGTGTGGTATCACTCTATTTCCAACTTTGATTCCTGGACCTATATAGTCTGGTTATAGAAGAAAGAATCATAATATTGATTGCTGATTTTGAGCATATGCAGCCTCCTAAAGAGCCTTGCCCCAACCCTGAAAGGTATTGCCACTATCCTGGTTGTGTAAGTAGGTCTTCAAAAGGCCATTCCACAGTTTGATCAAGCCAGCTGCTTCAGGATGATGTGGAACATGGTAGGAAGAGTGAATTCCATAAGCAGACCCGTTGCTTTGTTTTACTTGCTGTATTTGTCAGTGTTCTCCAGAAAAACAGAAAAAAATATGATTTTATACACACATATATATACATACATATGTATATATACATATGTATGCATATTGATGCAGTGGTAAAGAATCTGCCTTCCAATACAGGAGATGCAAGAGACTCAGGTTCAATCCCTAGGTTGAGAAGATCCCCTGGAGGAGGAAATGGCAACCTGCTCCAGTATTCTTGTCTGGAAAATCCCATGGACAGAGAAGTCTGCCAGGCTACAACTCATGGGGTCACAAAGAGTCAGACAGGACTGAGAGACTGAACACTAGCACTGTATATATATATATATATTATATAATATATATATGAAGATATATATATATATTTAAATGGGTTCATATAATTAAGGATGCTAAAAAATCCATGATCTGATATCTGCAAGTTGAAAACCCAGGAAAGCTGGTGGTATAATTCAGTCCACGTCTGAAGGCCCAAGAACCAGGGGAGCCAGTGGTATGGATTCCAGTCTGGGTCTGAAAGCCTGAGAATCAGAAAAACCAAGGAAAAGTTCAGTGCTTCAACTCAAGAAATTGGTCAAGAATTTTAAAAGGGCCAATTTTTCCATCCTCTGCCTTCTGTTCTTTTCAGGTTCTCAATAGACTGCGTAATTCCAAACCTACAATGGGAAGAGTAGTCTATTTTAATGAATCCACTGATTCAAATACTAGCCTCATTCAGAAACACCATCACAGACATATCTAGAAATATCACTTAGCTTGGGCATCCCATGGCCATTCAGACCAACACATAAAATTAAGTGTCAGAGAAACAGTGTCTTGTGAAGCTCCATGATGATAAATAAGACATTCTATAAGTCCTCAGATGAGGATTTTGACAGAAGAATTGCATGCAAGGAAGACAAATCCATATCCAGTTCAGTTCAGTTGCTCAGTCATGTCCCACTCTTTGCGACCCCATGAACTGCAGCACGCCAGGCCTCCCTGTCCATCACCAACTCCAGGAGTCCACCCAAACCCATGTCCATCGAGTTGGTGATGCCATCCAACCATCTCATCCTCTGTGATATAGGTCATATCTGAATGGTCGAGTGGTTTTCTCCACTTTCTTCAATTTCAGTCTGAATTTGGCAATAAGGAGTTCATGATCTGAGCCACAGTCAGCTCGCAGTCTTGTTTTTGCTAACTGTATAGAGCTTCTCCATCTTTGGCTGCAAAGAATATAATCAATCTGATTTCAGTGTCGACCTTCTGGTGATGTCCATGTGTAGAGTCTTCTCTTGTGTTGTTGGAAGAGGGTGTTTGCTACGACCAGTGTGTTCTCTTGGCAGAGCTCTATTAGCCTTTGTCCTGCTTCATTCTGTACTCCAAGGCCAAATTTGCCTGTTACTCTAGGTGTTTCTTGACTTCCTACTTTTGCATTCCAGTCCCCTATAATGAAAAGGATATTTATTTTGGGAGTTAGTTCTAGAAGGTCTTGTAGGTCTTCATAGAACTGTTCAACTTCAACTTCTTTAGCATTACTGGTCGGGGCATAGACTTGGATTACCATGACATTGAATGGTTTGCCTTGGAGACGAACAGAGATCACTCTGTCATTTTTGAGATGGCATCCAAGTACTGCATTTTGGACTCTTTTGTTGACTATGATGGCTACTCCATTTCTTCTAAGGGATTCCTGCCCACAGTAGTAGATATAATGGTCATCTGGGTTAAATTCATGCATTCCAGTCCATCTTAGTTCACTGATTCCTACAATGTCGATGTTCACTCCTGTCATCTCCTTTTTGACCACTTCCAATTTGCCTTGATTCAGAGAAAGTCTTTATACCAGTAAGAACAGAACATTGCCATTTCATGATATGTCCTGATATAGTCAACCTGCTTCCAGGTAGCTGGCTCATCAACCCTAGTAATAGTGTCTTACTTGAACTCAGTGTTGGTCTTTATAGGCATGTCAGTCATGGTGAGTGAGAATTCACGCTGCTGAACCCATGTGTATCCACAGTTACCCTGGTTAAAGATTATAGGTCCCTTTGAGGAAGATTGGGGGAAAGACTGACAGTATTTAACTCTTGAGCAGTGTACCAGGGTTTTTCTTCAAAGGGAACTGGCCTCTCCTTCATTCAAAGAGTTCTGGGTTTTATAAACAAGCTCAAGACTAGAAATTGATTGGTGGAACATGATTCTCTCTTTTTATGATTCAGTTTTGTTCATTTGACTTAGTACTCTTAACGTTTCATATATCAAGTGAAAATTTGGTAGACTTGACATTTACTTCACTTCTAAGTAAGCAGAGATTAACTAGCAGAGACAGAGCGCCCCGGTGGTCAGAACATGCTGACTGCTGCATTGACCCTGTCATGCATTACAGTAGCCACACCCACTTTGCTATGGGTGACTAAGTGTTGACACTTGGTCCTGCTGTCCTGGGATCCGATTATCCCTATTGTGTTTAGGTTTCTCATTTTGGTGACATCAGATTCCATTGTAGTTTTTGGCTTATAGAGAAGAACTGTCGCAGAACTCTTCAAGGATGCCAGAGCTCCCCCTTATGATTGATTTCTCCTGGTCGTTGTAAAAGGTGAGTCCTCTGGACCCTTCTGGGGTGGGTAAGCAGATCTTAAATGACGACTTCACCCTAGATTCCAATAACACCAAGCCTCCAGATCCCTTCCTCTGCAGTAAACTAAGGCAGTTCTGGTGTTTCATCTTCATTTAGTGGAGACTGCCTTTGCTTCATGTTATAGCCATTCAACCATTTGTTAGAGCCCTTTCTAACCCCCAAAGTTACAATGTTAAACCTAGAATATCTACCTGGCTGATCTAAATCCATAAATTTGGCCTGATACAACTTTAGGTCCTTTCCACAATTACCCCAGCCCAGTAGCAGCAGTAATATCCATTACACACATATGCCCTGGGTTTGTATGTATATAAATCAGAAAACATCATGTAGTTCTTGTGGAGTGTAATACACTTGCTTGTGGGTCACACTTTATGTTTCACCTTTTGAGGTCTACTGGGACTTCAGTCCACTTATCTAGGAGTAAAGGGAGGTAATGGGGTGATACAGGTGAGAACCAGTAGTTTCTCGCAAGGCTACTTCTTATGCCGAGGTCATTACCATTTCCTGGGACTATACAGGTTTAATTTATTCAGATGGGGTAGAAAATTCTGCTTCTACTACAAATAAGAACAACAACAACAATGATAATAATAGATATGAACCTAGAAATTCAATGTTTTGCCTTTTCAGAATCTTTCCAAATATTTGCATTCCAATTTTCAGAATCCCAGGAATGAGTCAGTTACATATCATGTGAGGCATGATATCAGGCTCTCACATGCTATAGATATAACATCGCTGCTGTGGGATCCCTTACATAATTGCATAATCACATTTAGTTAAGAATACCCCCAGACAAACCCCAACTAAGGGTTTGTCCACTAAACCAAGAGCTCCTTAAATATGCCCAGGACATGAAGTACAAAAAACCTAAGGGCTGTCACAGGTAGGAGGAGAATGAAGAATCATGGCAACTAAATGCAGCATTGGGTCCTGGATTAGACTCTGAATCAATGCATTTTTTTGTTTTGCTATAAAGGGCATTAGCGGCACAAGTGGCAAATTTGAACCAGGTCTGTACATACTGAGGCATTAGGGGAACCAGAAGTTGAGTACAGAGTATGAGAAAGATGATGTAGGGATAAAAACATCATTTCAGACAAGAAGGAATGCAGACTTCTAGCTTTATTGTTTCACATCAGGCTGGTTTATGCAAATAGAGAAGCTTCAGAGGGACACGGGGTCATGCTTTGGGGTTCTCAGAGATTCCACACATATGAAAAGGAGGTGAATAAATGGATTTGGGAGGGAGTTGGGGCTCCTGGACCGAAGGAAAAGTACTCCCTGGACCAGAGCTCAAAGGCCTCACCCAGACTCCCCAGCAGCTAGGGCAGGCCCAGCTGGAGGGGCAGGAGAAGGAGGAAGTGTCTGTCCATCTGTTGTCCCCAGGTCAGCTCTTCTTGGCTCAGGGTCTACTTCAGCAGCAGCCGCCTCCAGAGGACCGACCACTACCCCCTCCACAGCACCCAGAGCCCCCCGAAGGCTGGCTGCAGCAATCAGAGCTCTGGAGTCGGTGGCGGTGGTGGGACCTGCGGCGCCTGTGGTGGCTCAGGCAGCAGCCGCCACACCCAGAGCTGCAGCAGCCCCCACAGCCAGAGCTGCAGCAGCCCCCAAAGCTGGGGCCACAGCAGGAGGAGACTGGGGGGCACTTCGGGGGACACTTTGGGGGGCATTTAGGGGTGGGGCACTTGGGGGCGCACTTGGGAGGGGGCTGGCACTGCTGCTGGTTCTGCTGGCAGGACATCTTGGTGGGTGGGCTCAGGAGCTGAGGGAGAGTCAGAGAACAGGTCAGACCAGCACATAGAGGCCTCCCTGCCCCTTCCTGAGCTTTCACCATCTTTCTATCCCCTTTAGTTTGACAAACTATTTAATGCAAACCTAGATAAATAAACACTGAAAGTTTGTTTCCAGTAGTTGCTCAAATGCTCTCATAGCTTCTTTTTTTTAATGTCAAATGTTCTCCTGCTTTATAATTAGAAAAACTGAGACTAAAATAGTAAAAAAATGTTCTTAAACGCAAACATCCAGTATGTAGGAGATCTACTATAATTATACTGTAAAAATCATGAAAAAAAATCCAAGAAGCAGTCTAGAAATGAAGTCATATCTTTAGGGAAAAGTCATTCCCTCTTGGAAAATTTCCTAGATATTCTTGTCCTATAGGGACATCAATTCAGTTCAGTTCAGTCACTCAGTCGTGTCTGACTCTTTGCGACCCCATGAATCGCAGCACGCCAGGCCTCCCTATCCATCACCATCTCCCGGAGTTCACTCAGACTCACGTCCATCGAGTCAGTGATGACATCCAACCATCTCATCTTTGGTCGTTCCCTTCTCCTCCTGCCCCCAATCCCTCCCAGCATCAGAGTCTTTTCCAATGAGTTAACTCTTTGCATGAGGTGGCCAAAGTATTGGAGTTTCAGCTTTAGCATCATTCCTTCCAAAGAAATGCCAGGGCTTCAGAATGGACTGCTTGGATCTCCTTGCAGTCCAAGGGACTCTCAGTGTTCACAATCTCAAAGGATGTTGGAAATTGCCCAGAAGTAGCTTTTTAATTAATATAAGCTGGGACTTGCACGCAGGCCCTTGAGCTAGTCCAGTGCTCTGCGTTCTCCACAGACACTCACCACAAACTAATACCTTAGCACCAAACTTTGGGGTTTGCCTCTTCACTTCTGCAGACCCACTAATCTGAGAATTTAAAAGGGCCAGTCAGTTCTGATTTCTTCTCTCCTGGCTGGGCACTACTGTCACCATCTCTGCTTTTCCAGGAGGACAGTTATGTTTTCAGAGATGAGCGTCCCTTTTTGAACACAGCTGTAGGTTAGCATGATCAATATTGCAAATTCTTCAGCTCACTGACCAAAAAATACATCAATTGGATTTCTCTAGAACACTCAGTCACAACTCCACAACTCCTCCTACCCAGGTTCCCAGCCTCCTCACTGCCGCTTCCCTTAGCCTTCCCAAGACTTGTTATTTTGCTAAAAAAGACCAGTCTCGTCCTCTTCTCACCCTCCCCATCTCAACACACACACACATAGGCATGTGGACAAATTGAAAAGCCTCCACGTGTCCTCCCCTCTGGTCTGAGCATCTTCTGTAGAAAGCCCTGCTCCCGTTCCCAGTGGACACTCACCAGTGCATACGAAGCACAGCGTTGTCAGCAGCCCAGGAGAGGAGTGGATGGAGGTGCTCTGGCCCCAGTGCCCTTTTATCCCAGCCTTGCGCTCTACCCTCAGATGTGAGACAGTACCTGGGCATGAGAAGACTGCTTCCTTCCACCCACGTGGTTCCTGTGACAGGTGATGACTGGCAGTTTCCTCCATGTGGCTCAGGACATCCGTGACCACCAAGGAATATGGCTGCTCAGAAATGAAGGCAGGGAGGGAAAATCCTCTTGTCCTTCCCCACTTGTTTTTTCTGAAGGGTGCCTTTCTTGAGGACTCCTGCCTTTCCTTCTTGGAACCATCCTGCCTCCATCCCTACCCCTTGCTCTGCCCAACACTATCTTTTTCTTCCCAAATGTTATTAATGACTACATACAATCTGGTTTAAAGCAAGTGTTTAAGATATTGCTTCATGTTTTATTCCATCTTCATAACTCTGACACTATATATATATATATATGTATATATATATATATATATAAAATAGGTGTGTAGTTTCAACTTTATAGTAATGGCATCATACTTGAGTGACTCATCTGTAACTTTCTTTCTTCTTTAAACATGACTTTGTGAGTTAGTCAAGCTGATTTGTGTAGCTATAGTTTCTTTCTACAATGTATAGTATCCATCTATGAGTACAGCTTGAGAGCTTGATTTTATCCTTCCTCTTTTTTTAGATGAGCACTTAGATTGTTTGCTCTCTTTGCTGTATAAATATTGTAGCTATGGAGATTTTTGTTTGTCTTCATATATGTTGGAGAGATTCTCTAAGTTAAGCCCCTACAAGTGGGGCTGTTGTGTTTTAGATCATGTCCATTACTCTAATCTCCTCTTATCAGTTTCTAGTTCTATGTATGATATATTAATAAAAGAATCATCCTTTCTACATGTTGTTACTGGACTTAAAATAATTGCCATTTGATGCATATGAATTGGTATACTATTGCAGTTTTAATGTGTCTTTCTTTCTTAGTAATGATCATGACCATCTTTTTATGTTGGTCATTTGAATTTTCTCTTCTATGAATTTTCTGTTTTTATTTTAAAACTATTTTCTATTTTTAATTTCTTTTTGTTAGGATCTGTAAGTGTTCTTCACATATCCTGGTTACTAATGCACTATTATTAAATGAGTTGTATCTTTCCCAAATAAATTGTTTTCCTGTTTGCCTTTAATACTGTCATTTAATTAGAAAGTGTTTTATTTTTAATATAACTGCATTTCTGCAACATTGTATTGTTTGCACTTTTCATGATTTTAAGACTTCTCAACCATTTGTAAATTCAGAAATCTGTTCTTTTCAGTTTTCTTTAGAAAGTTGTAAAATTTTGCTTTCCTTCAGAAGTTAAGGGAGTTTGGGGCAGAATGGATACATGTATATGCATGGCCCAATGACTTTGCTGTGTGCTTGAAAAGATCGCATTGTTAATTGGCTATACGCCAATATAAAGTAAGAAGTTTTTAAAAAGTTAAAGCCCTTATTCAACCTAGAAAGAATTTTTGTACAATTTCATATTTTTTCCAAGTGGATAACAGTTGTCTCCTTATCATAATCAAATATTTCACTTTCACCACTAATCTAAAATACCTACTCAGTCATAACTGAGTTTCCACATATGTGCACTTCTGTAGTTGGACTGATGATCATTTTCATTGTCAGTTTGTCCCTGTGAGACTATCTTGCTGCCTTCATTAATGTAGGCGTAAAATCAGTTGCACTATCTAATCATACAGTTTCCATGATTTTGTTCTGCTCCCTAAGATTATTTTAACAATTACTAGATCTCTGCTGGTTTTTTTTTTTTAATCAATTTTAGGGTCAGTTTGTCATGTCCCACAAATGAAAATGAAGAAAGACAAATCATCTTTAGAACTGTGATGAAAATTTCACAAGATATTTTCATTAATTTGTGAAGGGGTGACAAATTTTATGATAATTTTTATTCATCCATAAATACAGTATAACTCTACTTATTTTGGTACTTTATAATGTATTTCAATAAAGTCTTCTCTTTTACCAAAAAATTTTACACAAGGATCATATTTTAGACTTTATATATTTTTTATACTTTAGCAAATTCTAAAATTATATTTTTGAATTACTTTTTGCTGGTCAGTAAAAACATAATTTATTATATATTCTGATATATCTTGCAACTTTTTAAACTTTTGTTATTATTTTAATTTCCTAGTAGCAATTATCCTTGCACAGAAAATTTTTATAAAACCTTTTTTCCTTAGGTTACATTCTTAGAAGTTCAATGCCTGTTTTAAAGAGTATGTTCATCTTAAAGCAAATTTGTATACGAAGAGTAATTATGTGTTGAATAATGAATCACCAAACTTCCATTCAGATGGCTAGGCCAATTTATATTTCTAACAACTTAAGATCCACTTTTGATCACCTTCAGCAATACTGAGTTTTGTTACCCCTTTTATATTTGTTCCAGTCCCGCATAAAGGAATAAATTTAATAGGCCTCATTCCTGAGAAGTTATTCTTATTTATTTGCACTTTGTGGTTACTTGCACGTACAAACATGAAACAATAAATTTCAAAATGTATTACTCGTGTGAATTTCTTCCTAAGCTATTTGTTCTTGCATTTTGTCCATTAGTTTGTAGGTAGGTTTATTCATTTTCTATAAAATTATAATAAATTTCTGTTTATTTTGAATTTTGACCTATTATTGATTTGTATATTTTGTTTTCTCTCAGGTGGTTGTTTTGAAAATGATGCCTTGCCCCATATAGGTTTTTAATGTGGTGATATTTTCTTAATTAATTTTTTAAATTGTAGGATAATTGCTTTACAATATTGCAGTGGGTTTTGCCATACACTGACATGAATCAGCCACGGGTGCACATGTGTCCCCCAGACCTGACCTCCCTCCCGCTTCCCTCCCCGCCGTCCCTCTGGGTTGCCCCAGAGCACCAGCTTTCAGTGCCCTGCTTCACGCATCAAACTTCCCCTGGTCATCTGTTTACACATGGAATACACATGTTTCAATGCTATTCTCTCAAATCATCCCACCCTCACCTTCTCCCACAGATCCCCAAAGCCTGTTCTTTATGTCTGTGTCTCTTTTACTGCCTTGCGTACAGGATCATCGTTGCCATCTTTCTAAATTCCATATATATGCATTAAGTGAAGTCGTTCAGTCGTGTCTGACTCTTTGCGACCCCAGGGACTGTAGTCTACCAGGCTCTTCTGTCCATGGGATTTTCCAGGCAATAGTACTGGAGTGGATTGCCATTTCCTTCTCCAGGAGATCTTCCTGACCCAGGGATCAAACCCAGGTCTCCCCCACTGTAGACAGATGCTTTACCGTCTGAGCCCTAGAGTCTTCTATATATGCATTAATATGCAGTATTTGTGTTTCTCTCTGACTTACTTCACTCTGTAGGATAAGCTCCCATTTCATCCACCTCATTAGAATTGACTCAAATGTGTTCCTTTTTATAGCAGAGTAATATTCCATTGTGTCAATATGTACCACTACTTCCTCATCCACTCATCTGCCAATGGACATCTAGGTTGCTTCCATGTCCTAGCTATTGTAAACAGTGCTGCAGTCAACACTGGGATACATGTGTCTCTCTCAATTAATGCGGTGATATTTTTTGCCATGCTTAAACTATTTTACTTATAAAAAAATCCTAGGTACATATTCTAGTAATTTTTGAGTATTGATTTATTGTTGTTACTATAAGTAGATGTTTGGAGTAGAAGGAAATGAATCAGAATCACTCATATGCATAGTGTGGAATCTAGAAAACAGAGCAAAATTCACCGTCTGCATTAATTCTCACTAGGGGTCAGAATTCCTCTCTCCTATCTCCTGAGATTATGAAGGCCTGACCACTGAAGAAACATGTTCTCTCAGAAAATCAGTCCTTTACTAGCGCACATCATTTATGTTAAAATGGTACCCAAGCCATTGAGATCTAAACCCAGGTGTAAAGATGTTACATCATGTTGCTAAACCCAAGTCAAGTTAACTGGTATTTTAGGGCACTGCCCTTTGTGATGGCAGAGGCATGGACAAAATAATTTCCACATCCCATCGTCTTTGGAATGAATAGACTGGATTCCTGAATCAAAGCTACCTGCATGAGCAAAGTAATCAAAATTACTAATTAAATATACTGTTTGAAACAGCATGAACCATACTCAGGTATTCAAGGAAAAAATTTATGCAAGACGATAGAGTTTGTACACTGTAATGTGAACATCTCAGAGTAAGAATTCTCTTGATAGTGGCTTAAGTCATCATCAAAGGAAAATTAACACTGATATTAATCAACAAATTTTAAAACTCATTACCCATTGAATGCACAGTCCTATATTGGGAGCTGATGAGGGAGATAGAAATATAAGACCCAAGCTGAGGATTTAAGGAGAGTTTGTTTTAAATGTATTTCAGAGAGAAGACACAAAAAGAATATCACAGGAGGTTATATTTGAACAAAACAGTTTCAGTAGAACATAAAACATGGAATAAAGCATAGGAGTTTGATAAGCAGAAACAAATTACAGTAGAAAAAAAGTGAGCCATTTCAGCTTAAGAAGAACATTTCTAAATGGAAGTAGCAAAGCCTATACTGGAGATGTAGCCAAGGTCTACAAAGCCCTCAACAATCCATCAGTAGAGACTGGCTCATTGTAGACCCCAAGGTGAAACCTCCTTAGTGGTCCAGGAAACTTACTTCTGAAGGTGACGGATGGAACCCAATGAAGAATAGAATTCAATAAGGGAATTGAAACCCACTGAGGGATGGGGCAAAGGAGAGATAGGCATTTAAGAGGCAGAACAATTGAGAGAAGGCTGAGCACCAGGCAATTCCAGATGCAGAGAGAAGCATGGTGAGATACATACGTGTGTGTGAGGGTGTAGGTGCGTATACATCCACGCACATACGTATCTTCACATATTTAGTCTCTCTCATCATCTCTGTAATATTTCTAAGTAGTGGTGTGCTCAACTACATACAGACCACATATCTCAACACTGTAGGGTTCATACTGCACAAAGTGACCTCAGTTCAGTTCAGTCGCTCAGTCGTGTCCGACTCTTTGCGACCCCATGAATCACAGCACACCAGGCCTCCCTGTGCATCACCAACTCCCAGAGTTCACTCAACTCATGTCCATTGAGTCAGCGATGCCATTTAGCCATCTCATCCTCTGTCGTCCCCTTCTCCTCCTGCCCCCAATCCCTTGCAGCATCAGAGTCTTTTCCAATGAGTCAACTCTTCACATGAGATGGCCAAAATATTGGAGTTTCAGCCTCAGCATCAGTCCTTTCAATGAACACCCAGGACTGATCTCCTTTAGGATGGACTGGTTGGATCTCCTTGCAGTCCAAGGGATTCTCAAGAGTATTCTCCAACACCACAGTTCAAAAGCATCAATTCTTCAGCGCTCAGCTTTCTTCACTGTCCAACTCTCATATTCATATATGATGACTGGAAAAACCATAGCCTTGACTAGATGGACCTTTGTTGGCAAGGTAATATCTCTGCTTTTCAATACACTATCTAGGTTGGTCAAACTTCCAAGGAGTAAGTGTCTTTTAATTTCATGGCTACAGTCACCATCTGCAGTGATTTTGGAGACCAAAAAAATAAATAAATAAATAAACTCTGACACTGTTTCCGCTGTTTCCCCATCTATTTCCCATGAAGTGATGGGACCAGATGCCATGATCTTCGTTTTCTGAATGTTGAGCTTTAAGCCAACTTTTCCCTCTCCTCTTTCACTTTCATCAAGAGGCTTTTAGCTCCTCTTCACTTTCTGCCATAAGGGTGGTGTCATCTGCATATCTGAGGTTATTGAGATTTCTCTGAGCATTCTTGATTCCAGCTTGTGATTCTTCCACCCCAGCGTTTCTCATGATGTACTCTGCATAGAAATTAAATAAGCAGGGTGACAATATACAGCCTTGACATACTCCTTTTCCTATTTGGAACCAGTCTGTTGTTCCATGTCCAGTTCTAACTGTTGCTTCCTGACTTGCATACAGGTTTCTCAACAGGCAGGTCAGGTGATCTGGTATTCCCATCTCTTTCAGAATTTTCTACAGTTTATTGTGATCCACACAGTCAAAGGCTTTGGCATAGTCAATAAAACAGAAATAGGTGTTTTTCTGGAATTTTCTTGCTTTTCCCATGATCCAGCAGATGTTAGCAATTTGATCTCTGGTTCCTCTGCCTTTTCTAAAACCAGCTTGAACATCTGGAAGTTCATGGTTTACATATTGCTGAAGCCTGGCTTGGAGAATTTTGAGCATTACTTTACTAGCATGTGAGATGAGTGCAATTATGCAGTAGTTTGAGCATTCTTTAGCATTGCCTTTCTTTGGGATTGGAATGAAAACTGACCTTTTCCAGTCCTGTGGCCACTGCAGAGTTTTCCAAATTTGCTGGCATATTGAGTGCAGCACTTTCACAGCATCATCTTTCAGGATTTGAAATAGCTCAACTGGAATTCCATCACCTCCACTAGCTTTGTTCGTAATGATGCTTTCTAAGGCCCACTTGACTTCACATTCCAGGATGTCTAGCTCTAGATGAGTGATCACACCATCGTGCAGCCAGTAGGTGGCAGAATGATTCTCTCAGTCTGTATGACTCTTTAAATGAGGTTCTTAGTTGTTGTGGAACATATACATATGCACACAACCCCAAACTCATGCCCCTGAAGGTACACACACACACACACACTCTCTCTCTCACTAATAGAGTTGGAAGATTCTGTGAAACTTGATTTAAACCAGATTGCTCAGAACCTTTGAATTAAGACTTGGGAGACAAGAAAAAAAAAGAGTCGGGAATTCAAGGTCTAAAATTAATCAAGTGGGTGTCTTTCAGGGAGAGAGAGTGGGGAGGAATTATAGGTAGGGATTTTCTTCCCTGCCACCTTTTCTAAGCAGTCCTATTCCTGTTTGGGAGCAGCTGCCAGGAGCTAAATGGAGGGAGGCAGAGAGGAGCTGCCAGTGTCACCAGTCACAGGAGCCACATGGGTGGCAGGAGGAAGTCTTCTCATGCCCAGGTCACGTCTCACACCTGAGGGCAGAGCCCAAGATCAAGATAAAAGGGCCTTGGGCCCAGAGCACCTCCATCCACTCCTCTCCTGAGGTGCTGACAACCCTGTGCTGTGTGTACCCTAGTGAGTGTCCACTGGGAGTGGGAGCAGGACCTTCCACAGAGGATGCTCAGAGCAGAAGGGAGGTTGGGGAGTGGGGGGCAGGGCTGAGAGGGTAACAGGCAGGAAGGCCAGGGGTCTCCAAACGGAGGAAATAGCCTGCAAGTGTCAGACATTTTATCTCTCTTAAGCGGCAGGAGGAAACAAACTAAGGATATTTTTCTTTCTCTATACACATTTAAAAGGAGGTTTCTCTCAAAATTCTGTGTTGCCATAATGACACCTGGTTTCACCTGAAGTTAACCAATGCCTTTTTTATGGAAATGTTTATCTTAGGCTATGCTAATGTACTATGCATTTACCCCAAACTCTGTCTTCAAGCCGGTTCTGCCTTTTGGGCTCAGAACCTACTTGATAAACCAGTATGTTATACTCCAATATTGTTCCTCTAATCTATGTAAATAAAACTATTTCTATGGTGCTGTGCCCTTCCTCAAGATTCAAGTTAATCCTTTTATGGCCCAAGATAAACCATTTGGAGCCAAGATTATCCCAAAATACATCTTATGGGTGAGGGGCCTGGTGCCATTCTGAGTTTTGAGACATTCCTTTCTTTCATTAACAGGCTGCTTGTGACTATATAACATCCAGCTAAAGACTAGCAGGGGGATACTCTTTCTGCCCCCTTCTGACGCCTATGTCAGAAGCTTTCTCTATCTCTTTTATACTTTAATAAAACTTATTACACAAAACTCTGAGTGATCAAGCCTCGTCTCTGGCCCCGGATTGAATTCTTCTCCTCCGGGGGCCAAGAATCCAGGTGTTGTAATTCAACAACAACCTTTCAGGGCCTTGGGGATGGCAAGAATGAGGGGAGCTAGAAAGAAAATCTAGAAATCTGATGAAGGATGAGCTGTGAAGCAGGAGGTGGCATTTGTGTATCTATGCTCTGTGCTCTAAGTTAGTTCTATATCTTTTTGAGTTTCTCAGACTTAGATAAGACAGAACTTTCAGAATGAAAATCTTACCCTGGAGAAATCGGCTGTTTCTTCTACAAAGCCTCTACTTGGGTCATAGTGGTTTTCAAACAGTGGAGATCAGAGGCAATATAGTTTGGGTTTGATAAACACAGAGACCCATGGGCCTCACCCTCATGAAGTTCCATTTAGTCGGTCAGAAGTGGTGCCTGGTCATCTGTATCAGAAACTCATAAGTTGAATGAGTAACATGTTGAAATTCACCTGCTAAAGTGTGAAAAAATGGTTATATGTAATAAACGGTGTATAACCAAGACTAGATTCACTAGACCAGAAAACCTAGGTTCACATTCAGCTTGCCTTGATTGGTTTGGGACTCTCTTCTCTATTTCTAAAATGATCTGGTAACTCTTTTTATATACACATAGAAATAGATATATACCTGTATACATAGGTATAGATATATGCAAGCAAATACAGATACAGATAGATAATATAGAAACAGAATTGCAAAGGGTCAACATATGGGCTGGTTAACCAAATACATATGTATAATCCAACCAGTCCATTCTGAAGGAGATCAGCCATGGGATTTCTTTGGAAGGAAAGATGCTAAAGCTGAAACTCCAGCACTTTGGCCACCTCATGAGAAGAGTTGACTCATTGGAAAAGACTCTGATGCTGGGAGGGATTGGGAGCAGGAGGAGAAGGGGACGACAGAGGATGAGATGGCTGGATGGCATCATGGACTCAATGGATGTGAGTCTGAGTGAACTCCGGGAGTGGGTGATGGACAGGGATGCCTGGCGTGCTTTGATTCATGGGGTCGCAAAGAGTCGGACATGACTGAGCAACTGAACTGAACTGAACTGATATATGATACATATGATAACAATATGTGTCTCTGGAAAGCTATCTGGGAAATTCCTCCAGAAGGGAATTCTTAGTTCTTCCTTAGCAGAGAACACTGCTGCTCCAAGCTGGCTCCTCAGTGAGTCAGATCAGTCGCTCAGTCGTGTCTGACTCTGCAACCCCATGGACTGCTGCATGCCAGGCTTCCCTGTCCATCACCAACTCTTGGATCTTGCTCAAACTGATGTCCATCGAGTCGGTGATGCCAACTGGCTCCTAAAGTGGACATTTTCAGAATTCTGAGTGGTGTAGAGTGAACTTGAGTCAGATTTTGTGAAGGCTAATTTTGCCTTCTCTAGTGAAAGTATCCTGACTTTGGGCAGCTTTGTCAACTCAGTTGTGCTCTATGTCTTGCTTTGTTGAAAGAAGACAACCTATGTCTGTTTTACAAAAAGTTCTCAAATTTCAAATAAGGTAGTGGGAAAGCATTTGAAAACTATATTGTAGACATAATTTCTCCATGACTGACTTTGCCAGGGTTTTAGAATGTGGGGGAAAGACAAGATGGCAAAAGTCCATAAAGGAGGTCTCTGTGTGCTGGTCTGACCTGTTCTCTGACTCTCCCTCAGCTCCTGAACATGCCCACCAAGATGTCCTGTCAGCAGAGCCAATAGCAATGCCAGCCCCCTCCCAAGTGCCCCACCCTGAAATGTCCCCCAAAGTGCCCCCAGTCTCCTCCTGCTGTGGTGTCAGCTCCGGGGGCTGCTGCAGCTCTGGGTCTGGGGGCTGCTGCCTGAGCCACCACAGGTGCCGCAGGTCCCACTGCTGTAGACCCCAGAGCTCTGACTGTTGCAGCCAGCCCTCGGGGGGCTCCAGGTGCTGCGGATGGGGGAGCCGTCAGTCCTCTGGAGTCGGCTCCCACTGGAGTGGACGCTGAGCCAAGAAGAGCTGACATGGGGACAGCAAGTGCACAAACACTTTCTCCTCCTCCTGCTCTTCCAACTGGGCCTCCCCCTCTTGCTGGGGGTCTGGGTAGGGCCTTTGAGCTCTGGTCCTAAGGAGCCCTGTGCCCTGGGATCCAGGAACCCGAAAGCTCTTCTCCAAACCAATTTATTGACCTCCTTTCCCATAAACGTGACAGCCCTGGGACTCCGAAAGCACAGAGCCCATGTCCCTCTGCAGTGTCTCTTTTTGCATAAACCAGGCTGATGTGAAACAATAAAGCTGGAAATCTGTATTCCTTCTTGCATTGACTGATTTTTTATTTCTATATCATTTTTCTCATACTATATCCTCATATCCCAGTTCCCTTAATGTGTCAGTATCTACAGGTCTTTTCCAGATTTATCTCTTGTGCTGCTAATGTCCTTTATAGCAAAACAAAATTTTATTGATTTAGTATCTAATTCAGAATCCAACACTGCATTTAGTGGCCATGTTTTTTTTGGTCTCCCATCTATGACAGTTCTTCAGGTTTCTTTGTCTTTCACGACCGAGGTTGTTTAAGAGCCATTGGTTTTTGTACGGTGTTCCTCAATTCAGATTTTTCTAATGTTTCTTCTTGACTAGATGTGAGTTAGCATTTTTGTAGGGATCCCATAGAAAGTGAAGTGAAAGTGTTAGTTGCTCAGTCAGGTCCAATTCTTTGTGACCCCACGGACTGTAGCTCACTAGGCTTCTCTGTCCATGGAATTCTCCAGGCAAGAATACTGGAGTGGGTAGCCATTCCCTTCTCCAGGGGATCTTCCCTACCCAGAGACTGAACCTGGGTCTTCAGCATTGGAGGCAGATTTTTTTACCATCTGAGCCACGAGGGAAGGTGGTACTATATCCTTCTTAGAATTTGATATTCAGTTTCATAGTGTATATAATTACTTGTCCTATTCCTGGTGATACAATTTTGACTGCCTGGTTTAGGTGACGTCTACCCCGGTTGTTCATTGCCTATTTACTATTTTTTTTTTAACATGGAAACATATATTACCATATTTAAAACAGATAGCCAATAGGAATTTGCTATTTAACTGCTGCTGCTGCTGCTAAGTCTCTTAGTCCTGTCCGACTCTGTGCGACCCCATAGACGGGAGCCCACGAGGCTCCCCCGTCCCTAGGATTCTCCAGGCAAGAACACTGGAGTGGGTTGCCATTTCCTTCTCCAATGCATGAAAGTGAAAAGTGAAAGTGAAGTCCCTCAGTCATGTCCAGGTCTTAGCGACGCCATGGACTGCAGTCTACAAGGCTCCTCAGCCCATGGGATTTTCCAGGCAAGAGTAGTGGAGTGGGGTGCCCTTGCTTTCTCCAACTGGGGGAACTCAAATCGGGGCTCTGTAACAACCTAGAGGGAGTGCGATGGGGAGGGAAGAAGCAGGGAGGTTCAACACGGAGGCAACATTATGTGTTCAGTTCAGTTCAGTTCAGTTCAGTCGCTCAGCTGTGTCCTACTCTTTGCGACCCCATGAATTGCAGCACACCAGGCCTCCCTGTCCATCACCAACTCCCGGAGTTCACTCAAACTCACGTCCATCGAGTTGACGATGCCATCCAGCCATCTCATCCTCTGTCGTCCCCTTCTCCTTCTGCCCCCAATCCCTCCCAACATATGTATACCTATGGCTGATTCATGTTGATGTTGAGCAGAAACCAGCTCAATACTGTATAGCAATTATCCTTCAATTAAAAATAAATTAAAAAAAATAAAATAACTGGTGAGAGATACTTTGATAGTATTTAAATATCTATATTTTACCAAATATTTACCCCAAACATTTTTTGGAATCTGTTCATTCTATATGAAACAATTATTACTCTGGTGTCACTGATGTCATTGATTATAATTTGTGATTTACATATTGATCTTGTATCCTGCTACTTTGCTGAACTCTTTTATTCAGTTTAGTGAAATGAACATTTTTGTAAATGAATTTTTCCTATACCATATCTTTATTTTCTTAGGTTAAGTTCATATACAAAGTTATTGAATGAAAGGCTATGTTCATTTTAATTTTAAATTGATTACACAGTCGTAAGTACTAAATTGTCATCCAGAATAATTATGCCAATTTATATTGCCACCATCAAATTTGAATGTTTATTACCAAAAATTCTCACATCCAAAATTTTATTAGCCATTACAATAATTGTTATTTTGAAACAAATAAATTAATCTGATAAACCACATCCTCAAAGATAAGATATTTGTTCTTTTTTTTGTAATGTTTCAAATATTAGTAATGTTGAACATGGTATGACTTTTAGCATAACAGATGGCATCTTGAGCATACCCAGTTATTACTGTAATTCCATTGACCCTACCAGGACTGTACTGTGTAGTAACTCTTTTCTCTACAGTCAAGGGCTGCGTAATTAATAGATATTGTCTAATGCTTATTAGATTCAGGTAGCCTCTCTGCTCTGTTAGTCTCAGACAATGAAAAAGACCTTTGCTGCTATATTCCTAGTACCCATGAGACTAGTTATCCATCATAAATAAGATAAGGTCTTGGCTTAGGAATGCACTCCCAGTCTTCAAGCATATACCCTATTCCCTAGATTAGCTATAAAACATTTCTCCAAAGAAGACATACAGATGGCTAACAAACACATGAAAAGATGCTCAACATCACTCATTATTGGAGATAATCAAGACCACAATGAGATACCATTTCACACCAGTCAGAATGGCTGTGATCCAAAAGTCTACAAGCAATTAATGCTGGAGAGGGTGTGGAGAAAAGGGAATCCTCTTACGCTGTTGGTGGGAATGCAAACTAGTGCAGCCACTATGGAGAACAGTGTGGCGATTCCTTAAAAAACTGGAAATTGAACTGCCTTATGACCCAGTATGTCATCTGTATATCTGAGGTTATTGATATTTCTCCTGGCAATCTTGATTCCAGCTTGTGTTTCTTCCAGTCCATCGTTTCTCAAGATGTACTCTGCGTAGAAGTTAAATAAGCAGGGTGACAATATACAGCCTTGACGTACTCCTTTTCCTATTTGGAACCAGTCTGTTGTTCCATGTCCGGTTCTAACTGTTGCTTCCTGACCTGCATGCAGACTTCTCAAGAGGCAGGTTAGGTGGTCTGGTATTCCCATCTCTTTCAGAATTTTCCAGTTTCTTGTGATCCACACAGTCAAAGGCTTTGGCATAGTCAATAAAGCAGAAATAGATGTTTTTCTGGAACTCTCTTGCCTTTTCAATGATCCAGAGGTTGTTGGCAATTTGATCTCTGGTTCCTCTGCCTTTTCTAAAACCAGCTTGAACATCAGGAAGTTCATGGTTCACGTATTGCTGAATCCTGGCTTGGAGAATTTTGAGCATTACTTTACTAGCATAGGAACTAAAAAGCCTGTTGAGGAAAGTAAAAGAGGAGAGTGAAAAAGTTGGCTTAAAGCTCAACATTCAGAAAATGAAGATCATGCCATCCAGTCCCATCACTCCATGCAAAATAGATGGGGAAACATTGGAAAGTGTCAGACTTTATTTTTGGGGGCTCCAAAATCACTGCAGATGGTGACTGCAGCCATGAAATTAAATGCTTACTCCTTGGAAGAAAAGTTATGACCAACATAGATAGCATATTCAAAAGCAGAAACATTACTTTGCCGACTAAGGTCCGTCTAGTCAAGGCTATGGTTTTTCCAGTAGTCATGTATGGATATGAGAGTTGGGCTGTGAAGAATGCTGAGCACCAAAGAATTGATGCTTTTGAACTGTGGTGTTGGAGAAGACTCTTGAGAGTCCCTTGGACTGCAAGGAGATCCAACCAGTCCATTCTGAAGGAGATCAGCCCTGGGATTTCTTTGGAAAGAATGATGCTAAGGCTGAAACTCCAGTACTTTGGCCACCTCATGCGAAGAGTTGACTCATTGGAAAAGACTCTGATGCTGGGAGGGATTGGGGGCAGGAGGAGAAGGGGACGACAGAGGATGAGATGGCTGGATGGCATCACTGACTTGACGGCTATGAGTCTGAGTGAACTCCAGGAGATGGTGATGGACAGGGAGGCCTGGCATGCTGCGATTCATGGGGTCACAAAGAGTCGGACACGACTGAGCGACTGAACTGAACTGATGACCCAGCAATCCCGCTGCTAGGCATACACATCGAGGAAATCAGAATTGAAAGAGACACATGTACCCCAGTGTTCATCGCAGCACTGTTTATAATAGCCAGGACATGGAAGCAACCTAGATGTCCATCAGCAGAGGAATGGATAAGAAAGCTGTGGTACATATATACAATGGAGTATTACTCAGCCATTAAAAAGAATACATTTGAATCAGTTCTAATGAGGTGGATGAAACTGGAGCCTATTATACAGAGTGAAGTAAGCCAGAAAGAAAAACACCAATACAGTATACTAACACATATATATGGAATTTAGAAAGATGGTAATGATAACCCTGTATGCCAGACAGCAAAAGAGACAGAGATTTATAGAACAGACTTTTGGACTCTGTGGGAGAGGGAGAGGGAGATGGTGGGATGATTTGGGAGAATGGCATTGAAACATGTATACTATCATGTAAGAAATGAATCTCCAGTCTAGGTTCGATACAGGATACAGGATGCTTGGGGCTGGTTCACTGGGATGAATCCCCAGAGAGATGATATGGGGAGAGAGGTGGGAGGAGGTGGTTCAGGATTGGGAACTCATGTACACCCATGGTGGATTCATGTCAATGTATGACAAAACCAATACAGTATTGTAAAGTAAAAAAACAAAAACAAAAAACTGACCTAGTGGCCACTTGGTGGTTCAGAATGCAGCAGCTCATGCTTTTGAGTCGTCATTGCCCAATTCTACTAACTTGAATTTTAACCACAATAAACTTCATATTTCTATTTTAAGGAGTTGTCTGTTTTGTTTTGCATCTCAAGATATCTTCTCAGTTCGGTGGCCACTTTTCATTCCCTTTGTCCTCAGACAAACATCTTTTCAAATTTTTTGTGCCTCTGTGCTTGAGAAAATGCACTCACGCATATATGTGTGTGCATGTGTGTGTGTGAGAGAGAGGGAGAGAATAAGAATGGGCTGCCTCTTTCCTTTGTCCATTAGATTTTTTGTGTTTTCTTTTTCCTTTTTAAGACATGTTTTTATATTAGGAATATTAAATCCTTACCTGGCACATGTGTTGTGTTTCTGTGTGGTTGATTACTTGTCCTTCTGCCTTTGCAACACACAATTAAATTTGTGTATAGTTTACCCACCTTTTCCTTACATATTATGGGATTTGTGCCATTCTTAAAGTATTTTCCGGACATTTAATAATGAAGTAACAATCACCTATATATTCTATTTCCTTTATAGTATTGTCTCATCATTTAAAATTTAAAAGAAAGTTTTTCAAGAATGAGGAAAAAGTTACAGTTTGTTCATGTACAGTCTGTAGCTTAAAAGGGAGGAGAGTGAAAAGGCACAGAAAAAAATAGTCTGAATTCTTTCACATTAAATCTCAGCAGTGCCTCCTCTAGCTCATTGAGAAGATGAAAGAATGAAAATATAAGAAAAAGAACCCTTGCATTAATACGTGACCTCAGAAAGCCTTTGGTAACCAAACTGTTTATTGAATGAGGCCAAAGCCATTGACAGCTAATATCCAAAGCCAAAGGGTCAGTCCAAGTGATATGGTTATAATCACGGCTCTGACTCATCACCTAAGTCCAAATATTTAGATTGATATTTGGGCTCTGCCCTACCTCAAGGAAGAGGTGTGGACCAGATGACCTCTTTATCCCATCATTGTAGGAATCAGAAGCTGGGATCGTGTGTGAGCCAGTACACAGATATCCTGTCTACTCCCCCTTAACTAAGCTAATTGGAATAACCTGGGCCAATGTCATAACCAGGTGAGACAGGGGCAGATCTCTGCAGGGTGATGTGGCTATCACAACTCATGGTGCCTATCTCAGTGTGTGGTCTCCTAGGAGCATAACCTGTCATAGAGAAGAGCTACTTGTAAATTGCAGTATCAGTGCTAATGCTAATGAAAGGATTTTTAAGACTCTCTGAACCACCCATGTGTATGTAACCTTGTGCAGTTGCTGAAGGGAATCAGAAATATAAGACCCAAGTTTTACTGTCAGAGTATCTATTAAAATTTCATTTGTGAGAAATGTCACATAAAAGATATGGAATAAGCAGAACTTGAACTCCCTGACTCAGAAAGGAAAACATCATGGAATAAAGCATAGGCTAGGATAGGGAGATGGTGAAGGACGGGGAAGCCTGGCGTGCTGCAGTCCATGCGGTCACAAAGAGTCGGATATGACTGAACAACTGAACGATGAGAATAGGGAGAGACATGTTTTCAGTACAGCCAATATGTCAGTTCTTTTAGGGAAGCATATCAGAAATTGGATTAGGTGTGCTAAGTCATATTGCAGACAGCCTTGGATGTCAAAGTGTTGCCCTTGATCCTGAACATGCTCTGGAGCCCTAGATGAGACTTCCTTAAAGTATGGGGGTAATGATTCCAAGAGTGTGGGATGGTGGAGAGAGAACACGCTTGTATCCCAGTGAAGACTGGCATCAAGGAGAAATCCTAACTCATGGAGGCGATGAAACATCAGAGGAGGCTGCGCATCTTGAGATATCTTGTGCTGAGAACATAGACAAGGTGGATTCTGTATTCATATCTATGTATGTATTATATATACTGTTAAACAATTTAAAATACAATTATGTCCACACATACAGCTCACCAAATATTGATTCTGCTTGCCCGACAGACTTAGGCATAGATACTACTGAGTTACGTCTTTGCGTGTGTGCTAAGTCATGTCTGACTCTTTGGGACTCCATGGACTATAGCTTGCCAGACTTTTCTGCCCATGGAGTTTTCTAGGCAAGAATACTGGAGTGAGTTGCCATTTCCTCCTCCAGGGAATCTTCCTGACCTAGGGAAGATCAGGGATTAAACTCATGTCTCTTGCATCTCCTGCATTGGTAGACGGATTCTTTACCACTGTACCACCTGCGAAGACTGAGTTATGTCTACCTCCTCTCAAACTCTAGAAAATTATTTTGGACATTTATGGAGGGAGCACTTTCTTTTCATAGGTAACTCCTAGGTCTAGTTTGCCTTCATCTAATTAATTTGATGATTTTTAAAAATACTGCTGCTCTGTAGGCATGGGAGGATACATACAAAATTAACATCAGCCAATATATTAATCTCCATAAAACGGTTGAAGGTTTTAAAAAAAGTCCTTGAAGGAACACTTGTGTGGAAGTCTTCCTATTCTGTCAGGCCCTCCTGCCTCTTCCAGCTGGAGGCTCATTTCCACAGCATCCTCCTGTACAAATGCTTCAGGATCGAACTCTGTCATTGTCTCTCCTTGCTACTTTCTGGTCCCACAAGTTCAGCCTCTTTCCTCGTGTAAGGTCCTTGGAAGGCAAATTCTCATTCTACCGTAGAAGGCAATGCAGATTTACTCTCTAGCTTCTCTACATGGATATCATTTTATGAAAATGTACAAAAGAGCTCAGTTGAAAAAGTGTTCATTTAAAAATGTATGGCAAAACCAATACAGTATTGTAAAGTAAAATAAAGTAAAAATAAAAATTAAAAAAAAAGTTAGATACACTTATCTTAGAAAATAACTCACCTTAACAAAAAAAAACTACTCATTTTTAATTATCAGTGAGTAGACAGCTCATATGTGAGGGTCTATTGTGTTACAGGGCCTTTTGCAGGAAGAAAAACATCTTTCATCCATGGTTCTGTTGATCCTCAGGATACCATTGAGAGTGATTCTTAGCAACTAATTTAAAGCTGAGGAAACTAAGAATGAGAAAAGTTGGGTGATTTTCACAGGATCACACAGCTGAGTGTCAGGACCAGGATTCTGTCCCTGGTGTGTCTCACACCCAATCCAGGCTTTTAAGTGGACTGGTGCAAACACACACGGGCACACACACGTGATGGGCCTGTGGGGCTGGGACACAGCAGAGACACTTGGAGACGTCATGAATCTCAGTTCAAAGCAGAGCATCAAGGAATTAGGACAGGAGTGCTCAGGAGGCCAAATTCTAAGACGAAGGTGTGAGGGACAGACAAATGTAAGGAGAATGAGGGGGCACCGATGCTGGGGATTCCCTGAGCCCCGTGGAGGGAGGCAGGGAGGAGCTGCCAGTCATCACCTGTCACAGGAGTCACGTGGGTGGCAGGAGGCGGTCCTCTCATGCCCAGGCCCTGTCTCACACCTGAGGGCAGAGCCCAAGGCCAGGATAAAAGGGCCTCGGGGCCAGAGCACCTCCATCCACTCCTCTCCTGAGGTGCTGACGACTCTGTGCTACTTGTACTCTGGTGAGTATCCACTGGGAAGGGGATAGGGCCTTGGGGGCTGTGGCCCATATTATTAGAGAGAGAGACCAGGCCTGGAAGGACAGAAGGATCCAGGAACTGGAAGGAACAGTGAGAGAACCATAGGAGTTTAGTCATGACTAAGGACACTATGAGGGAACCAAAGAGTCTGTGAGGGACTCTCAGGATGAAAGGAAACCATTGGTTGCTCTGACATTCTGAAAGAGGTCTCAGAAAGGGAGTTTGCCTTTGAGAGATACTGAATTCCCTGCAAAGTACGATCTAGGGAAAGCAATTCTCAGAGTTAGGCGAGGATCAGAGGCACTCTGGGAGATTGTTGCATGCGTGGGTCAGGGTAGAGCCTGGGAATGCATTGTACAAGCTCTAGAGGGGAAAAAGCACAAAAAGTTTAATGCTCTTTAGGTCAAGGATAGTGTAAGAGGTATCTCTGAGACTGTCAGAGGCCAAGCTCTGAGTCAAGGTATCTCTTATTTTTCTCTCTAACAAGGTGAACCAGCCAGGAAATTGCTGAGACTCCTTCTAATTTAATGTTGTAAATGTCTAAAATATTCAATTATTTGAAATCTTAACAAAATATTTTTTCTATAAAGAAAATATTTTGGTAATATTTGGATGACATAAGTGAAAAAAATATGTTTTAGTTAATATCATTTGGTCTCAGTCTTCAAATTTATGAAGCAATTGATGACTTCTTTTTACTTTAAAATGATAAGTTGAGGTTCAAAGGAGATGCTGTAAGAGTAGTTGATAAGATATTAAAATGATAAAAGTGTCAGGTTATTTAAATGCATGTATTAGAAATGATTCTAAAAGTTCAGGAAGGGGCAGGGAGGTCTCTCTGTGCTGGTCTGACCTGCTGTCTGTCTCTCCCTCAGCACCCACCAAGATGTCCTGCCAGCAGAACCAGCAGCAGTGCCAGCCTCCTCCCAAGTGCGCCCCCAAGTGTGCCCCCAAGTGTCCCACCCCTAAATGCCCCCCAAAGTGCCCCCCAGTCTCCTCCTGCTGTGGCCCCAGCTCCGGGGGCTGCTGCAGCTCTGGGTGTGGAGGCTGCTGCCTGAGCCACCACAGGCGCCGCAGGTCCCACCACCGCCGCCGACTCCAGAGCTCTGACTGCTGCAGCCAGCCCTCAGGGGGCTCCGGGTGCTGTGGAGGGGGGAGTGGTCAGTCCTCTGGAGGCGGCTGCTGCTGAAGTGAACACTGAGCCAAGAAGAGCCAACCTTGGGACAACAGATGGACAAACACTTCCTCCTCCTCCTCCTCCCACACCTCTTGCTGGGCCTGCCACTGTCGCTGAGGGTTTGGGTGAGGCCTTTGAGCTCTGGTCCAGGGGATCCCTATGCCTTGAGGTCCAGGAGCCCCAAACCTCTCCCCCAAACCCATTTATTCACCTCCTTTCCCATATGTGTGGCAGCCTTGGGAACCCCAAAGCACAGACCCTGTGTTCCTCTGCAGCTTCTATTTTTGCATAAATCAGGCTGATGTGAAACAATAAAACTAGAAATCTGTATTTCTTGTTGGATTGATTTTCTATTCCTACCTCATCTTTCTCATACTCTGTCCTCAACTCCTAGTTCCCTTAATGTGTATCTATAGGCCTGTTCAGATTCACCTCTTGTGCTACTAATGTCTTTTATAGCAAAACAAAATTTTGTTGATTCAGAATCTAATTCAAGATCCAAAATTGCATTTAGTAGCATGTTTCTTTGATTCCCTCCTGTTTGTGACAGTCCTTCAGGCTTTTTGTCTTTCATGACCTGGACAGTTTTTTATGAACTGTTGGTTCTGTGGACAAACACTCAGTGGGGTTTGTCTGAGGTTTCTTCTGACTAGATGTGGTTATGCATATTTGTAATGGTTCCCACAGGAGTGATGTGCTATGTCCTTCATAGAGTCAGAAGTTATGCCTCACATGATGTGTAATTGACTCATTCCTGGGACCCTGAAAATTGCAATGCAAGTATTTGGGAAAATTCTGGAAAAGTGAGACATTAAATTCTATTCCATTGCTTTTTTTTTTTTTTTTTCAGTAGAATCAGGCTTTCCATCCCACCTAAGTAAATTAATCTTGTACTGTTTCAAAGAAATTATAACAACTTTGCCTGAAGTAGTTGCCTTGCAGGAGACTGGTGGTTCTCACCTGGACCCACCCTCACCATCTCCCTTTGCTCTTAGATGTATAAGTGAGCTCAAGTTCAAGTAGGCCTGAAAAGGTGAGGCATGAATTGTGACCAACCAACAGTTGGATTATAGTCCAAAAGAACTACATGATTTATTCCCTGATTTATACAGACACAAACCCAGGGGTATGTGTAGAATGTATATTAGGAGCACAGGATAATTGTGGAAGGAACTTAAAGTTGGTTCAGGCCAAATTTATTGATATGATCAGGCAAGCAGATGTTCCTAGACTTAAATTCTAACATTGTGGGTTAGACAGGGCTTTAACAGTTTGGCTGATTGGTTTCCATGAAGAAAAAGGCAGTCTCCACTAAATGAAGGTGAAAATGCAAGAACTTCCTTGGTATACTGCAGAGGAAGGGATCCAGAGGCTTGGGTTGATTGGAATGTTAGAGTGAAGTTATCATTTATATCTGCTCATCCATCCCAGAAAGCTCCAGAGGACTCACCTTTTACCACAACCAGGAGAAATCAATTTGTAAGGAGAGCCCTAGCATCCTTGACTAACTCTGTGATTGCTCATCTCTCTAAGTCAAAAACTACAGTGGCATCTGATGTCACTAAATTGGGAAACCTAAATGCAATAGCGATAATTGGATGGCAGGGCCAAGTGGCAGCACTTAGTCACCAATACCAAAGTGGGTGTGGCGACTGTAATAGACCTCAACATCAGAGCAGCAGTCAGGATGTTCTGACTCCCAGAGAGCTGTGCCTCTGGTAGTTCATCATGCTGCACTTAGAAGTGAAGTAGACGGGAAGTCTACTAAATTCTCAGTTGATCCATATAAGTGGAAAAGTTCTAAGTCATGTGAACAAAACTCTGACAAGAAAGAACATGCTCCCCAATCAGCTTCTAGTCTTGAGCTAGTTTACAGACCCAGAACTTTTTGAATTAAGGAGAGGCCAGGTCCCCTTAAAGAAGGATCCCAGTACTCTGCCCAAAAGTTATACTGTCAATCTTTCCCCCAACTTTCCTCAAAGGGACCTAGGACCTTTTACCTAGGTGATTATGGTTATTTATGGGTTCAGCAGGATTTTTATTCATAAGGGCTGATGTGTCTATAAAGACCAACACTGAATTCACAATAAGACACTATTACTTGGGTTGATCAGCCAACTGCCTGGTGGCAGGTTGACTGCATCAGAACACTCATATCATGAAAGGGCAGTGCTTTGCTCTTATTGGAATAAGGACTTCCTCTGGATACAGGTTTGCCTTCTTTGCATGCAGTTTTTCTGCCAAAGCATTCATCCAAATGAGCCTCAATAAGAAAGGATAAGATGGATAAGAATGCCTTATCCATCATCATGGTGTTCCACGTAGCACTGTTTCTATGACAGTGAAAGAGGAGAGTGAAAAAGTCGGCTTAAAGCTCAACATTCAGGAAACGAAGATCATGGCATATGGCCCCATCACTTCATGGGAAATAGATGGGGAAACAGTGGAAACAGTGTCAGACTTTATTTTTGGGGGCTCCAAAAATCACTGCAGATGGTGACTGCAGCCATGAAATTAAAAGACACTTACTCCTTGGAAGAAAAGTTATGACCAACCTAGATAGCATATTCAAAAGCAGAAACATTACTTTGCCGACTAAGGTCCGTCTAGTCAAGGCTATGGTTTTTCCTGTGGTCATGTATGGATGTGACAGTTGGACTGTGAAGAAGGCTGAGTGCCAAAGAATTGATGCTTTTGAACTGTGGTGTTGGAGAAGACTCTTGAGAGTCCCTTGGACTGCAAGAAGATCCAACCAGTCCATTCTGAAGGAGATCAACCCTGGGATTTGTTTGGAAGGAATGATGCTAAAGCTGAAACTCCAGTATTTTGGTCACCTCATGAGTTGACTCATTGGAAAAGACTTTGATGCTGAGAGGGATTGGGGGCAAGAGGAGAAGGGGACGACAGAGGATGAGATGGCTGGATGGAATCACTGACTTGATGGACATGAATCTGAGTGAACTCCGGGAGTTGATGATGGACAGGGAGGCCTGGCAAAGAGTCGGACACAACTGAGCAACTGAACTGAGCTGAATTTTATTTTTTGGCCCGAGTGGCCATGGTGTGCCCAAGCTCTGGATACATTTGTGAGGGTGTTTCTGGATGAGATTAGTATTTGAATCATTGATTCAGTAGATTACTATTCCCAGTGTGGATTGGGCATAATACAATTTTTTGAGAGCCTCAATAGAACAAGTAGCAGAGGACGGAAGATTTTGCCCTTTAAAAATTTTTGCCTAATTTTGTGAGTTGGGACACTGACCTTCTCCTGCTCTTGGCACTGCTGGTTCTTGGCTTTCTGGCCCAGACTGGCATCTACACCATTAGCTCCCCTGATTCTCAGACATTTAGACTTGGACTGAAGTACACCACCAGCTTTCTCTGGGACTTTACAGCATCCTTTATTGCATTAGCCCAATTTTAAAAATAAATCTCTTCATGCATACATATATATAATCATACTTTTGTTTATCTAGAGAATGCTGACAGATCCAGCAAATAAAGCATAGCAACGGGTCCACTTATAGAATTCACTGTTCCCACCATGTTCCCTATCATCCTCAAGCAGCTGGCTTGATTAGACTGTGGAATGGCCTTTTAAAGACCTAGTTTCTGAAGCAGCATAGTGGGAATACCTTGCAGAGCTGGGGCAAGGCTCTTTAGGAGGCTACATGCTACAGGCTCAAGATCAGCAATCAGTATTATGGTTCTGTTTCTTCTACAGTCAGATGATACAGGTCCAGGAGTTAAAAGGTGGAAATAGAGTGGCACCTCTCACTATTACTTTTAAAGATCTCCTAGCAAAATTTTTGCTTCCTGTCCCTATGACCTTATGCTGTTCAAGAGGTTCCTTAGTTTCAAGAGGTTCCTAAGGGAGGAATGCTTCCACCAGGACACACAATGACTCCACTGAACTGGAAGTTAAGACTGTCACTCAGCCACTTTAGCCTCCTCGTGCCTCAGAATCAACAGGCAAAGAAGGGGGTTACTGCACTTGTTGAGTGATCAAGTCCCATTACCAGCAGGAATTTGGACTATTACTTCAGAACGGAGGTAGACAAGGACATATTTGAATACTAAAATCACTTAGGGCATACCTTAGTACTACCATACTCTTTCATTGAAGGCAGTGGAAAAACTACAACAGTCTAATTCAGACAGGACTACTAATGGTCCAGACTCTCTAGGAATTAATGTTGGGTCGCTCCACCAGGTAAAGAAGAACCACAAGTAAGAGTTTAATTATTATTATATTTCCTCCATATTTTGCTATGAATATGCTTGTGTGTATGTGTGAATACAAAGTCTTTTTATTTTATTTCTAATTTCTAATAAAATAAAATTTTATTTTATTTCTAATTTTATTTTATTTCTAATCCCCTTATCACATAAGGAGTATTGACTACTGTATTTAAGTTTGATTCAACTGTGTATCACAATATTTAAGTTTAGGCTATCAAGGAGAAGAGTAAACATTGCTCAAGGATGCTGCATCTTCTATTGGGGAAATGGTTAGTGCATTTTTTGATGTACACAGCATGGTTGTATTATGTTAGCTGGAAATGTGGCCTTGTCATTGTCTTTATTTGGGTAGTAAATGTGATGTAAGGAGATGTATAGGGTTTCACTGGTGGCTCAGTGGTAAAGAATCTGCCTGCAATGCAGGAGACCTGGGTTTGATCCCAGGGTCAGGAAGACTCCCCTGGAGGAAGGCATGGCAACCCACTCCAGTATTCTTGCCTGGAGAATTCTGTGGACAGAGGAGCCTGGCGGGCCACAGTCCATGGGGTCACAAAGACACAACTGAAGCGACTGGGTGCACATGCATGTAAGGAGATATGTACAAGTGCCAAGCTGACAAGTAGTGAACTGTGATGGTTAACGTTATGTGTTAAGTTGGTGAGACCATGGTACCCAAACTGTGAGTTAAACACCAATCTAGATGTCGCTGTTTAGATTCTTGTTACATGTTATTAACATTTAAATCTGTAGACTTTGAGTAAACAAATCATCCTCCATAGTGTGGGTGGACCTCATGCAATAAACAGAAAGCCTTAAAAGACTGAGCGCTCTAAGAGAAGAAGGAATTCTGCCTACAGACTTCAGGCTGTAACATCAACTCTGCCATGAATCTTCAACCTGCCAACCTACTCTACTGACATCAAGCTTACCTGCCCCTACAACTATGGGAGCCAATTCCTTAGAATAAATTTCATTAGCTACATGCACATGTCCTGTTCATTCTTTCTCTGAAGAATTCTGACTAATACGTATGAATATGTGTGTGAATATGTGTTTGTATGACTAATAAGGGCTCTCTGTGTTTTTTATCCATTACATTTTTGTATGTTTATTAATTTTTGGATTTATAAGATATATTTATATGTTAAGTAAAGTAATTCTTTATCAGGTATGTATTGTATTTTTCTTTTCTTGATTTTTTATCTCATATATGGCAGTTTATGCTATAAAATTATATTTTTGTATTTATTTCCATTACTCTAGAAGGTGGGTCATAAAGGATCTTGCTGTGATTTACATCAAAGAGTGTTCTGCCTATGTTTTCCCCTAAGAGTTTTATAGTTTCTGGTCTTACATTTAAGTTTTTAATCAATTTTGAGTTTATTTTTGTGTATGGTGTTAAGAAGTTTTCTAATTTCATTCTTTTACACGTTGCTGCCCAGTTTTCTCAGCACCACTTATAGAAGAGACTGTCTTTTCTCTACTGTATATTGTTGCTTTCTTTGTCAAAACTGAGGTGCTCATAGGTGCATAGATTTATTTCTGGGCTCTCTGTTTTGTTCCGTTGGTCTATATTTCTGCTTTTGTGCCAGTACCATACCATGTTGATGACTGTAGTTTTGTAGTATATTCTGAAGCTAGGGCAGTTGATTCCTCCAGCTTCATTCTTCTTTCCCAAGGTTACTTTGGCTCTTTGGGATCTATTGTGTTTCCATACAAATTGTGAAATTATTTGTTTTAATTCTGTGAAAAATACCATTGGTAATTTGATAGGGCACCCCAGGTGGCTCAGTGGTAAAGAATCTGCCTACCAACACAGCAGACTCAGGAGACGTCAGTTTGATCCCTGGGTCAGGAAGATCCCCTGCTGGAGGAAATAGCAACCCACTTCATTATTCTTGCCTTGAAAATTCCATAGACAGAGGAGCCTGGCAGGCTACAGCCCATGGAGTCACAAAGAATCAGACATGACTGAGCATGCATGCACAGAGCCACACAGCCAAGCTGATCCTGTACTCCTGACCAACAGAAATTGTGAAAATTTGATAGGGATTGCATTGGATCTATAGATTGCTATGGGTAGTATAGTCATTTTCACAATATTGATTTCTCCAATCCAAGAACGTGGTATATCTCTCCATCAAATTGTGTCACCTTTAATTTCTTTCAATAGTGTCTTATAGTTTTCTGCACACAGGACCTAATTAAACTTAAAAATTTTATACAATGAAGTAAACTATAAACAAGGTGAAAACACAACCTTCAGAATGGGAGAAAACAATAGCAAATGAAACAACTGACAAAAGACTAATCACCAAATATACAAGCAAGAGTTCATGAAGCTCAAAAGCAGAAAAACAGACAACCCAATGAAAAAGTGGGCAGAAGACTTAAACAGACACTTCTCCAAAGAAGACATACAGATGGCTAATAAGCACATGAAAAGATGCTCAGTATTATTGATTATTAGAGAAATACAAATCAAAACTACAATGAAGTATCATCTCACACAGATCAGAATTGTTGTTGTTCAGTTGCTCAGTCAGGTCTGACTCTTTGCAACCCCATGGACTGCAGCATGCCAGGCTTCCCTATCTTTCCTCATCTCCTGAAGCTTGCTCAAACTCATGTCCATTTAATCAGTGATGCCATCCAACAATTCTGGCCTCTGTCACCCATTCTCCTCCTGTCTTCAATCTTTCCCAGCATCAGGGTCTTTTCAAATGAGTCAATTCTTCACATCAGGCAGACAAATTATTGGAGTTTCAGCTTCAGCATCAGTCCTTCCAATGAATATTCAGGATTGATTTCCTTTAGGATGGGCTGGTTGGATCTCCTTGCAGTCCATGGGACTCTCAAGAGGCTTCTTCAACACCACAGTTCAAAAGCATCAATTCTTCAGTGCTCAGTTTTCTTTATGGTTCAACTGTTACATCCATACATGACTACTGGAAAAACCATAGCTTTGACTAGACTGATCTTTCTCAGCAAACTAATGTCTCTGCTTTTCAATATGCTGTCTAGGTTGCTCATAGCTTTTCTTCCAAGGAGCAAGTGTCTTTAATTTTATGGCTACAGTCATCTGCAGTGATTTTGGAGCCCCCCAAAATTAAGTCTGTCACTGTTTCCATTGTTTCCCCATCTATTTGCCATGAAGTGATGGAACCAGATGTCATGATCTTAGTTTTTTGAATGTTTAGTTTTCAGCCAACTTTTTTGCCCTCCTCTTTCACCTTCATCAAGAGGTTCTTTAGTTCCTCTTCGCTTTCTGCCATAAGGGTTGTGTCATCTGCATATCTAAGGTTATTGATATTTCTCCCAGCAATCTTGATTTCAGCTTTCACTTCATCCAGCCCCGCATTTTGCATGATGTACTCTGCATGTAACTTAAATAAACAAGGTGACAATATACAGCTTTGATGGACTTGTTTCCCAATTTGGAACCAGTCTGTTCTTCCATGTCCAGTTCTAAGTGTTTCTTCTTGACTTACATACAGGTTTCTCAGGAAACAGGCAAAGTGGCCTGGTATTCCCATATCTTTAAGAATTATCCACCCTTTGTTGTGATCACATAGTCAAAGGCTTTAGTGTAGTCAATGAAGCAGAAGTAGATGTTTTTCTGAAACTCTCTTGCTTTTTCTATGATTCAATGAATGTTGGTAATTTAATCTCTGGTTCCTTTGCCTTTTCTAAATCCAACTTAAACATCTTGAATTTCATGGTTCATGTACTGCTGAAGCCTAGCTTGGAGAATTTTGAGCATTATTTGCTAGCATGCGAGATGAGTACAATTGTGCAATAGTTTGAACATTCTTTGGCATTACCTTTCTTTGGGATTGGAATAAAAACTGACTTTTCCAGTCCTGTGGCCACCACCGAGTTTTCCAAATTTGCTGGCATATAGAATGCAGCACTTTCACAATATCATCTTTTAGTGTTTGAAATAGCTAAGCTGGAATTCCATCACCTCTACTTGCTTTGTTTGTAGTGATGCTTCCTTAGGCCCACTAGACTTCACATTCCAGGATGTCTGGCTCTATGTGAGTGATCACATCATCATTGTTGTCTGGGTTATTATGGTTATCTGCCATGTAAGGCCACCCAAGATGTACAGGTCATGATGGAGAGTTCTGACAAAATATAGTCCATTGGAGAAGGGAATGGCAAACCACCTCAGCCCTCTTGCCTCGAGAATTCCATGAACAGTATGAAAAGGCAAAAAGATATGACATTGAGAAATGAACTCCCCAGGTCTGTAGGTGCCCAACATCCTACTGGAGAAATATCTTCAGAAGGAATGAAGAGGCTGAGCCAAACTAGAAACAACACCCAGTTGTAGATGTGTCCCGTGGTGAAGGTAAAGTCCGTCAGAATGGCCATCATCAAAAAGTCTACAAACAATGACGACCCTGTATGCAAGACAGGGAAAGAGACACAGATGTGTACAACGGACTTTTGGACTCAGAGGGAGAGGGAGAGGGTGGGATGATTTGGGAGAATGACATTCTAACATGTATACTATCATGTGAATTGAATCGCCAGTCTATGTCTGACGCAGGATGCAGCATGCTTGGGGCTGGTGCATGGGGATGACCCAGAAAGATGTTATGGGGAGGGAGGTGGGAGGGGGGTTCATGTTTGGGAATGCATGTAAGAATTAAAGATTTTAAAATTTAAAAAATAAAAAACTAAAAAAAAAAAAAAAAGAATGGCTAAAGTTAAGTTTAAGTTGATCCCTGCTATGCTCAGAATAAATGATGGTTGTACTACAAAAAAAAAAAAAGTCTACAAACAATAAGTGCTGGAGAGGGTGTGGAGAAAAGGGAACACTCTTGCACTGTTGGTGGAAATGCAAATTGATACAGCCACTATGGAGAACAGTATGGAGATTCCTTTAAAAAATTAAGAATAAAACTACTATATGACCCAGTAATCCTACAACTGGGCATATACCCTGAGGAAACCAGAATTTAAAAAGACACATGTACCCCAATGTTCATTGCAGCACTGTTTACAATAGCTAGGACATGGAAGCAACCTAGATGTCTATCGACAGATGAATGGATAAAGAAGTCAAGGTACATATACACAGTGGAATATTACTGAGCTATTAAAAGAATGCATTTGAGTTGATTTTAGTGAGGTGGATAAACTTGGAGCTTATTATACTGAGTGAAGTAAGTCAGAAAGAGAAAGACAAATTTTGTATATTAACACATACATATGGAGAAGGCAATGGCACCCCACTCCAGTACTCTTGCCTGGAAAATCCCATGGATGGAGGAGCCTAGTGGGCTGCAGTTCATGGGGTCACTAAGAGTCAGACATGACTGAGCGACTTCACTTTCACCTTTCACTTTCATGCATTGGAGAGGGAAATGGCAACCCACTTCAGTGTTCTTGCCTGGAGAATCCCAGGGACGAGGGAGCCTGGTGGGCTGCCGTCTATGGGATCACACAGAGTCAGACACGACTGAAGTGACTTAGCAGCAGCAGCAGCATGGAGTTTAGAATGATGATACTGATGAACCTATCTACAGGGCAGCAGTGGAGATTGCAGACACAGAGAAAAGGCTTTGGGACACAGTGAGGGAGAGAGAAGTAGAATGATTTGAGAGAGTAGCATTGAAACATATACATTACCATATGTAAAATAGATAGCCAGTGGGGATTTGCTGTATGACACGGGGAACCAAAACTGGTGCTCTGTGCCAACATAGAGCAGTGGGTTGGGGTGGGAGATGAGAGGGAGGTTAAAGAAGGATGGATGTATACCTATGGTTGATTCATGTTGATGTATGGCAGAAACCATCACAATATTTTAAAGTATCCTTCAATTAAAAATAAAATAAAATTTAATGGCACTTTAAAATTTAGTTTATTAATTTTTTCTTTTATAAATTATGGGTTTGTGTCACTTTTAAAATATCTTCTCCTCCTTATTAATTAAGCAACAATCATTTATACTTTCGATTTCTTTGGAGTGTTGTTTCATTGTTTATAATTTAAAATAAGATTTACATGAAGGGAACATGTATTAATGTTTTCCTTTGTGGTTAACATTGAAGAGTGGGAGGGTACAGAGGAAAATTAACTCAGCCTGATTACTTCCCATTAGATCTCCAGTCTCTTGTTGACTTGAGGGAATGATGTAGAGATAAAATCCTTGGATGAATCAGTGACCTCAGAAAGCCTTTGATCGTGAAAATGGTACCAGAGCCACTGACAGCTAATATCCAAACCAAAGAGTCAGTTCAAGTGATATGGTTGTAATCATAACTCTGACTCATCACTTAAGTCCAAACAGATTAGTGTTTCAGGCTGCCCTGCCTTGAGGCAGAAGTGTGGACCATATGACCTCTTAACCTTATCATTCTAGGAATCAGGAGCCAGGCTCTCCTGTGTGAGCCAAGGCATGGATATCCTGGCCACTCCCCATAACTAAGATCATTGGAACAACCTGAGCCAGTGTCATGACCAGGTGAGACAGGGGCAGAACTCTGCAGGATGATGTGGTCATCACGGCTCACGGTGCCTATCTCAGGGTGAGGTCTCCTAGAAGGATGATCTAAGTCACGGGGAAGAGCTGTTTATAAACTGAAGAATCAGTGCTTTGCTGTGTGTAGTTTAGTTGCTAAGTCTTTAACTCTTTGCAACCCCATGGACTGCAGCATGCCATGCTTCCCTGTCCATTACCCACTCCTAGAGCTTAGCTTGAAGAATTTGGAGCATTACCTTATTAGCATTCAAAATGAGTGCGATTTTTCAGTAATCTGAACATTCTTTGGCACTGTCCTTCTTTGAGATAAGAATGAAAACTGACCTTTCCTGGTCCTGTGGCCACTGCTGAGTTTTCCAAATTTGCTGATGTATTGAGTGTAGCACTTTAGTAACATCATCATTTAGGATTTTAAATAGTTCTACTGGAATTAATTAATGTACCCCAATAAATATTCATTGAATGAATGCCCTGAATCATTAGGCTAATTTGCATTCCCAGTAACAAGGCTTTTTGAGGGACCGTTTGCACACAACCCACCAACAGTAGTTTTAGGAATATTTTTTTCATTTAAAAAAAAATATTCACTGATTTATTTGGTTGGTTGGTTTGTTGCAACACAGGGAAGCTCTTCATTGTGTCATGCAAGATCTTTCATTGCAATGCACAGACTCTCTAGTTGTAGCACCCAGGTTCAAGAACTCAGGCTAGGCAGTTGTGGTAATTAGGCTTAGTTGCCCCATGGCATGTGGGATCTTAGTTCCCTAACCAGGGATCAAACCTGGGTCTGCTGCATTGCAAGATGAATTCTTAGGCCCTGGATTACTAGGGAAGTCCCTTAGAAGCCTTTTTAATCTCTGACAATATATTATGACTCTAAGAGCTCCCTCCCTCCTGAAAAAACAAGTTCTATTCTTTATTAGTGAGGTGGAATTTTTTTTTGTAATCTAATTTCAGTGGAAACTAGAAAATTTTTTTCATTTCTTTCTTCATTTTTTTGTATTGATCATTTATGCCTCTTCCAAATCTTTTATAGAAATGTTTACTTGTTTATTCTTAATTAACATGAAACCTATGTTTTCTAGGGATATTGATACTATAAATATCATATGTAATCTATTTCCCAAGTTAATTATTTTTATTAAAATTAATTTTTAGAGCAATTTTAAGTTCATAGAAAAATTGGGGAGAAGTTACTGCGATTTCCCATATGCTTCCTGTCCCAACACCTGCCTAGCTTCCTCCATTGTCAATATCCCCCACCAGACATGTACATTTGTTACACTTGATGAAGCTTCCACTTCTATATCATTATCATACAAAGTCTATAGCTTACATTACCATGTATTCTTAGTATTCCACATTTTGTAAGTTTTGACAAATGTGTAATGACATGTATCCACCAGTATGGTATCATACAGAGTATATTCACTATCCTAAAAATGCCCTGCCTATACATCCCTCTCCCACCCCAACAACTTGGCAATCACTGATCTTTTGTTTAACAAGTCTTATCTATTGATTTATTTGAACTTTTGGCCATAGCCTGGAGGATGTGGGATCTTATTAATAGTCCCCTGACCAGAGATCACACTTACACCCCCTGCATGGGAAGATGGAATCTTAACCACTGGACTGCTGGGGAAGCCCCAATTACTGATCTTTTTATTTTTATTTTTGCCACCATTTTGCCTTTTCCATGATGTCATATAGTTGGAACCATACAATGTGTAGCCTTTTTATATTGGCTTCTTTCACTTAATAATATGTATTTAAGCTTCCTCTCTGTCTTTTCATGGCATGATAGATCATTTCTTTGTAGTGTTTAATAATATTTCATCATCTGGATCTACCACAGTTTATTTATTCACCTCCTAAAGGATATCCTGATTGTTTCCAAGATTGACAACTATGAAAAAGCTACTCTGAACATCTGTCTATAGATTTTTGTATGGATGTAAGTTTTCAACAATTTTAGGTGAATACCAAGAAATGTGATTGCTAGATCACATGGTAAGAGAACATTTGGTTTTTTAAGAAATTGTATTCCAAAATGGTTGGAAAATTTTGCATTTCCATTAGCAATGAGTTAACATTCCTATTGTTCCACATCCTCACTAGTGTTTGATGTTGTCAGAATTCAAGATTTTAGCCATTATGACAGGTGTATAGTGGTATCTCATTGCTGTAATTTGCATTCCCCGTGGCATACAACATGAAGCACCTTTTCATATGCTTATTTGCCATCTGTATATCTTCACTAGTGAGGTATCAGGCCCTTTGCCTATTTTTTAATTGGTTATTTTTTTTTTCTGATTGTTGAGTTTTAGAGCTCTTTGAATGTTTTGGATAGTACTCCTTTATAGTAGAAAATGTTCTCTCTAGTCTGTGGCTTATTTTATCAGTCTTAACATTGTCTTTTGCAAAACAGAAGTTTTTTGTTTTTTTTTTTTTTTTTTACTTTATTTTACTTTATAATACTGTATTGGTTTTGCCATACATTGACATGAATGCAGAAGTTTTTAATTCAATGCAACCTAGCTCATCAATTATTGATTTCATGTATCTTGATTTTGGTGTTGTATCTAAAAAGTCACTGCCATACCCAAGATCAGCTAGGTTTGCCTCTGTTCTTCTAGGAATGCTATAATTCTCATTTTACATTTAAGTCTGTGATCCATTTTCAGTTTTGTTTTTTTTTGTTTGTTTGTTAAGAATATAAATTCTGTGTCTAGGTTCATTTTTTTTGCATGTTGATGTCAAGCCCCATTACATGAAAAGACTATCTTTGTTTCATTATATTGCTTCTTTTTTCCCCCAAGTACCAGTTGACTATAGGTTTGGGAGGGGGGTCTATTTCTGGGCTCTCTATTCTGTTTCATTGATCTATTATCTATTGTTTTGCCAATACCAAACTGCGTCGATTATGTAACTTACTTATAGTAAGTCTTGAAGTTAGTTAATATCAATCCTTATGAGTTGATTCTCCTTCAGTATTGTATTGGCTGTTTTGGGTCATATATGAAGATCATATAATCTTTAGAATCAGCTTGGTGATACCCACAAAATAATTCCTGGGATTTTGATTGGGAGTGCATTGGATTTACAGAACAGATTGGGAAGAATCAACATCTTGATAATATTGACTCTTTCTATCCATAAACATGGAACATCTCTCCATTTATTAAGTTCTATGATTTCATTTATCAGAGTCTTATAGTTTTCCTAAAATAGATTTTACACATATTTTATTAGATTTATACCTGAGTACTTAATCTTGGGGATGCTATTTTAAATGGTGTTGCATTTTAAAATTTAAAATTTCATTTGCTCATTTCTGGTATATAGGAATGCAGTTGCCACTTGCTTAACTTTGTACCTTCACCTTGCTATAACTCTTTATTACTATCTTTTAAAATTTCTACAAAAATAATGTTGTGAACAGTTTATTTCTTCCTTCCCAATCAATATGTTTTTAACTTATTTTTCTTGTCTAATTGTATTAGCTAGAACATCCAATACCACCATGTGGAAAAGGAGTAGTGAGAGGGGACATTCTTGCCTTGTACCTGATCTCAGAAGGAAAGCTTTGAGTTTCTCATCAATTTTGTATTCCTGCACCTTTTCAATGGTATTTTCTACCATTTAGAATTTAATTTTTGCATATTTAACCATGTAGATTACCTGTATCTACATTTTCCTTTATATACTGTGGATCTTACGCTATTCTTAATTAAAGTTTTCTCCAAAGAATTAACTACCAACTACATTTTAAAGGTATTGATTGTATTTGTAGTTATATGACTACGTATATTTGACAGAACATTGAATTGTATGTTAAAATTAGCAAATTTTATTTCATGTAAATTATACAGAAACAAGTGAGTTTTTAATTTAAAATAAAGATATATTCCATCTATATTTTTGTATGTATATATTTTGTATACTTAAACTGATGGAGGAGTCAAGCAGAGGTTGTTAGGAGAAGGGTGAGGGATGCAGAGCATAGGAGTGAAGGATGACAGTGGGAAGAGAGAGGAAGAAGAAGCTGTCTGCCTCCTGGTCATGTCTGAAGGGCCCAGTTAGGTATATGAAGGGATGAAGGGAGCCAGAAGCTGAAGAAGCTATGTTCACAGCTAATGCTGCTTCAGGATATTGGTTAAAAGGGAAAACAAAGAATTAGGAGAAAATGCAAACCTATAAAAAATACAAACTTTTCCCTTCTGACCCATGACCCTGTCAACTGTCTACTGAGGCCTCTGCAGGCACCAGCAGAGAAGGTACAAGAATAGAATAACAGTGGCCAAAACATGAAACGAACTCTGCCTACATCAAGTCAGTGAGCAGACTCTGTATTTATGATTTTAACTCGGGCAGCAGGATGCCAGAAGTTGCAGAGGGACATGGGGTCTATGCTTTGGGATTCCCAGGGCCATCACACGTATGGCAAAGGAGGTGAATAAATGGGTTTCAGGGAGAGGTCTGGGGCTCCTAGACCCTAGAGCACAAGGATCCTCAGGACCAGAGCTCAAAGGCCTCACCCAGACTTCCCAGCAAGACAGGCAGGCCCAGCACGAGGTGAAGGAGGAGGAGGATGTGTTTGTCCACTGACTGTCCCCAAGGTTGGCTCTTCTTGGCACAGGGTCCACTTCAGCAGCAGCCGCCTCCAGAGGACTGACCACTCCCCCCTCCGCAGCACCCAGAGCCCCCCGAGGGCTGGCTGCAGCAATCAAAGCTCTGGGGTCGGCGGCGGCGGTGGGACCCGCGGCGCCTGTGGTGGCTCAGGCAGCAGCCCCCACACCCAGAGCTGCAGCAGCCCCCACACCCAGAGCTGCAGCAGCCCCCACACCCAGAGCTGCAGCAGCCCCCGGAGCTGGGGCCACAGCAGGAGGAGACTGGGGGGCACTTCGGGGGACACTTTGGGGGGCATTTAGGGGTGGGGCGCTTGGGGGCGCACTTGGGAGGGGGCTGGCACTGCTGCTGGTTCTGCTGGCAGGACATCTTGGTGGGTGGGCTCAGGATCTGAGGGAGAGACAGACAGCAGGTCAGATCCAGCACACAGAGACCTCCCTTCCCCCTTTTGCTCTCTTAGCATCACTTATAATCTTAAAAGCATAATATCCAGTAGTTTTACTACTCTTAGTAGCTTTCCCATACTCTTGAATTTTATATTTGAAACTTCAGCACAGCCTTGTAAATCAGATAAGAACTTTCATCTATTTGTACAAAGTAGTAACTAAGACCAAACAATATAACAAAACATCTCCAAGAGTCTAAAATCTTATAAGTGGAGTTGGAACTGATTCTATGTCTTCCAAATCTGAAATTGTCCAGTTTATAGGCCATTTAAGGACAAATTCTTTCTTAAAGAAAAAATACAGCACTTTTTATTCTGTAAAGTCAGCAATGCAATAAATCTTACAGATTACAGCTCTCATTAAGCTCACTTATATTAAAGATCACTGTTGTTGTTTAGTCGCTCATCATGTCTGACTCTTTTGCGACACCATGGACCAGCCCACCAGGCTCCTCTGTCTGTGGAACTTCCCAGGCAAGAAGGCTGGAGTGGGTTGCCATTTCCTTCCCCAGGTGATCATTCTGTCCAGGGATCAAACCCTCATCTCCTGCATTGGCAGGTGGATGTTTTACCCCTGAGCCACCAGGGAAGCCCTTTATTAAAGAAGAGATTAGTAATCCTCTTAATCGCTACAGCCCTGGGACTTGAACCTCTGCCCTCTGATCTCAGTCCAGGGAGGTCCCGTCTCCCTAAGCTGATGGGTTGCAATGGTGATCCTCAGGCTTACTATTTCTTAATCAACATGGAAGTTTGTAAATGCACTTTCAGACCCATGAATAAGCATGGAGAAGTTTAATAATAAGCAAGTTTAAAAATCCCAGAGGAGCCTGAGGTCTCTGTCTTGGGCTGCTCCTTCACTGCAGATGGGGGCGGGGCTGTATTTTCCCGTGTGCGCTCCCTCCTGACACCTGTCAGAGTGGAGCCTGGTGTCTGTCAGGTCACCAGTGTCCCTGTCCTGAGAGGCCCTCTCCACTACAGGCCAGCTTGTTTCCTTTAGAGCACAGCCGCCTGACTCTTCTCCCTATGTTCCCAGTTGGTACCAGATCCCGCCTTGCATCCCTCCCTCAGTCTTCCTGTGCCCTGCTCCTCTGACACGATGACCTTACTCTGTGAAGGTCCTGCCTTCTCGTTCGTATCTGAGCATCCTCTGTGGAAGGCCCCACTCCAGTTCTCAGAGGACGCTTACCTGTACACACGCAGCACATGTTTGTCAGCACCACAGGAGAGGAGTGCATGGAGGTGCTCTGGTCCCAAGGTCCTTTTATCCCGGCCTTGGGCTCTGCCCTCAGGGGTGAGACAGGGCCTGGGCATCTGGGCATGAGAGGACCGCCTCCTGCCACCCACGTGGCTCCTGTGACAAGTGATGACTGGCAGCTCCTCCCTGTCTCACCCTCTGAACTCAGGGCAGCCTCTCCAAGTAGCTTGGAATAGAGCTACTTAGAAACAAGGAGTGGAGGAGTTGGGAGACACTTTACTTTGGATCTTCTGTTTCATTCTCCTTGAGAAATACCAGCATGGAAGTCTCTTAGCTCCGGTTTTTGTTGCTTGGGGCCCAATCACTTTCTTTTCTTCTTCCTTCAGATATAAATTCATTACTCATGGCAGTCTGTTTCAGACTGTAATTTGGAGATGTCTTCATATTTCTCCACTTAGGTAACCCTGCCAGTCTGTCAAAGGTCAGCAAAACTTGATCTGTCCCCCAGATATGCCCCATGGCTTGTTTCACCATAGCCTGCAAACTAAGAATAGTTTTGCATGTTAAATGTTTGTGAAGAGAAATCAAAAGAAGACTCTTTCATGAAACATGAAAGTTATAATAAATTCAAATTTATTATAAAGTTCAGTGTTCATAAAGTTTTACTTGGAACCAGGCCTGCTCATTTCTTTACTCTCCAGGGCTATTTTCACACGGAGGTGGCAGGATTAAATAGTTGGGAGAGAGACTCTAGGGTTCCCAAAGCCCAAAGTATTTACTCTTTAGCCCTTACCAAAGTTTGCTGATGTATCTCATTGCTTTTATGAGCTCGAGATCAGACAGATATAGAAAACAATTCTGATTCTGCCACTTGCTAGCTGTGTGTCCATGCAAAATTACTTGAGTCATTTTTAGTTTTGGTTGTTTGTTCCTCAGTTATTAAGTACAGGTAGTGATAAAAATATTTCACAAGGATATTGTTTCAGTCAATTAGACAGTATAAAGAAAAGGACTGGTAGAAGACTGGTAATGTGGTGGATCCTCAAGTTATAAGATGCCTATGTATTTGTAAATAAAGAGAAATTATATAATTTTAAACCATAACTTCCTTCAAAGAAGGGTAAATCTGGATTTTTTTTCATCCTTTTCTTTTTCAAATTACTTGTTCTGCTTAAATATCTTGACTTTTTTTTTTTTTTGCCATGTTCCTCAGCTTGTGGGACCTTATTTCCCTGACCAGGGATGGAACCCATGTCCCTGCAGTGGAATTGTGGAGTCCTAATCACTGAACCACCAAGGAAGTCCCTACCTTGATGTTTTTTACTATGAAATATGGCCAGGAAAGGAGTTTGTGGTGAGGAGGAGATGAGCTCTGCATTGCTCCACATAGAACAGCCACTCAGAGATGATGTGTAGGGAAGCAGAGAAGTACAGAGTGGGACACCTAGGCACCTGGAGGTGAGGTGGTAGAGCGACCTCCAGAGGCTCTTTTTAAGCCCCTTGCAACTTCTTGACCCTAGGGTTTTATTGTAGATTTCTCTGCTTGTAAAGTTTTTCTACCCCAGCAAGTTGAGTAGTTGAAAGGCAAGGATAATAATTCACATTTGGTTCAAGTTGGTGTATAGCACCACAGTGAGATTTTCTGAAAGGAAACGAATTAATTAATTAGAAAAAGCCACACTGAAGCCAGAAGCAGCATATGAAGAAAAACCCTCTCCTTCCTGTCAGTGGCAGAAAAATTTGGGGAGAATCAAGAGCTTCCCAGAATCTGGAACATTATAATGACTTAACAAATCACAAGGGGAAGAATGAAGTCAGTTAACATATAGTTACAAGATATTAATAAGTAATATACACATTTGGGTGGACAAATTATATAAACAGAGACTAAATATGTGTGTTTATATAAACATGCATACACATATATTTTTATAGTGGTATTGTGTGTGTTATGTATATAGAGGTATTTTATTGGTTATTATTTTGTGTCCCACTTTCCTGGTTTTTTCCTCTATCTTATTCATTAGAACTCTTCTAGAAATATTTACCCATGACCATTAAATAAGGTGACCAAAACCACACATCATAGCTTGCCAGAGACCATTTTAGATTGTGTCTTTTATCCCAGCATAAACCTTTTTTTCAAATTCAACTCTGTTCCAGTTCAGATAATGATGATATAGTCATGCTACCGTCCAATGATGGTAAGAGGATGGCTTCTTAAGAGGCTTCACTGATTCAGGATAAAACCGAAACAACTTGGCCTTGATTCAAGTATCTATACAGTATGACCCTTTTCTGTTTCTAAAGGTTTTTTCTTTGTTCCCTTAAGAGAAGAAATCTTCTCTTAAACTGAATTGGCTCATTAGCTCTACTTTGAATAGGCTGCAGGCGTGCGTGCTAAGTCCCTTCAGTCATGTCCGACTGTTTGTGATGCTATGGACTCCAGGCGAGACTGCTGGAGTGGGTTGCTGTTTCTTCTCCAGTGGGTCGAGCCCCCACTTCCTATGTCTCCTGCACTGGCTGGTGGGTTTTTACCACTAGCGCCACCAGGTTACTTCATGCCTTATCTTTGTTTTGCTTATGTGACATATTTCTGATCAAGTATTTATTGAGAACAGGGTCTGGATATAAAACATTTATATCCCCCTCTGCTCCTAGAGCACAGAGATGCAGATAGTCATTTCACCAGGGTTTCTTACCACCCAAGAGTTTGCACATAGCTTTTCCATGGGATTTAAGTCAATCAGGTACCAGTTTGATATTAAGATGTGTACTGTTATATGTGCTGGTCATATCATCCTACAGAGATCTCTCTATATATTACTCAAGGGAAATATTTGTTCTCAATATGTTCTAAAGAGCATAGCTATGGAAGGAGAGATTGGGATATTGATTCCCTGGCTCACACAGTCAGTAACTACTCCAAAGCCCAGCTCATGGATTCCTAGGTTAATGGAGCTGGTGTTCCACTGGGTCACGCCTCTGCCTCTAGGCATGGCAGCACCCAACCTTCCATGAGTCTGACTCTGGGTATAGGTGATTAATCAGCAGTGTGGTTGCAATATCTTGAGGACTTCTTTCTAAGCCTTGGCTTTTAGAGTTCAACTGATGCAGTAACATTTCAAAAGAAAACAAAAATGTTTAGTTACAAGGGATTGGTTTTCTGAGGTTATTTACTCATCAAAGCATAAGGCGAGTACAGAGAAAAAGAGAGTGAGCTAGGCAGTCGGGCAAGGAAAGGAAATATATTAGAGGGAAAACGAGAGGGTGACTGGCCCTTGAGAAGAACCAGTGTCCTCCCTCTCTGATGGGCTCTTTCTTATATAACTCCAATGAAAAATTCTCTGAAGGAATGGTTAACTTTTAGCCTGTACTTGAGTCCTGCAGTCACATAGCTGGAGGTCTGGAATCTGGTGATCTCCTAGCCTTCAGAAGGTAGGTGCCAGCAGGAAAGCAGAATGTCGTTTGGGCAATTAAGTCAGTCTCAAGGGTCGTTATGACCCTTGTGACTGTGACTTTATCCTTTGTTTGAGAGGTCAGCATAATAAGTTATGTTAACAATGAGTCCCCATGTAGGCCCTGTCACAAAGGTATCTGTCTCCCATGTTCTTGGATAATTTCACAGGTTGGGAGGAAACACTGCTGAGGTTCACAGGAAGCTATTAAAACTGGGTGAATTTTTCTTATTCCCTGCACCCTACAGCCCCTTCCAGAGACAGGACCTTGTACATCACCAATTTTTACTTCCCTTCCCTTCTCTTCTCTTCCCCTTCAAAACATTTGAAAGTGAAAGTGTGAAAGTGTTATTCACTTAGTCGCATTCAACTCTTTGCAACCCCATGGATGATAGCCTGCCAGGTCCCTCTGTCCATGGGATTCTCCAGGCAAGAAAACTGGAGTGGGTTGCCATTCCCTTTTCCAGGGGCTTTTCCCAACCCAGGGATCAAATCTGGGTCTCCTGCATTGCAGGCAGATTCTTTACCTTCTGAGCCGCCAGGGAGGCCATCAAAACCTTTATTTATATTATAAAATATTTTTTAAAGCACATTTTAAAAGCATTAAGGGAAAATATTTATTATTTCTAATTCATTGAGAAATAAACTTATTTTGAAGGTAAAATAAATATAGAAGAAAAGTTGATAAATGGATATATCAAGTTAAAAATCTGTACAGCAAATAGCACCCACAAATAAGGCAGAATGAAAATGAATCAGTGGGGAGATTACAACACATTTACAGGGAACATAGAAGACAGCTCTCACAAGTCAACAGAAAATACGTAAGTTCAGTTCAGTTGCTCAGTTTTGTCCGACTCTTTGCACCCCATAGACTGCAGCATGCCAGGTTTCCCTGTCCATCACCAACTCCCGAGCCTGCTCAAACTCACGTCCATTGACTCGGTGACGCTGTCCAAATGTGCAAGCACACTAACAAACAGATGAGCAAAGAACATAAACAGGCAACACACGTTGTATTTGGAGTATTTCTATGGAGTATTTCCTGCCATATCAGTAAACAAGAATGTCACAGCCATCAGTGATTTCCGCACCTCCAAATGTAAATTTCTGAGCCCAGAGGGTGTCCGAAAGGGAAAACAATGCCTGTGATCCAGCAGCTGTTGGATGCCACCACTAAAAATCAAGAAGAGAGATGCTGGCCCCAGATAGCTGAGATACAGATGAAAGGAATGATTTCAGTGAGTCCAGATGCTTGCATCTTCCCATACAAAAAAGAACGCTAAATCCCTTAACTTGAGGTATCTGGTTTTCCTTAATTGACAATAATCTTTTGCTGTTCAGACTGCCTGCTGCCTGCCCCTTTTGTTGCAAACTTCTGTATAACCTGACTCCTCCTACATCCTCAAAGCAGTTTCTCAGGACTACTTGAGATACTACCTCCAGAGCTTGAAGTCCCAAGAGTTCCCACCAAATAAAACAACTCTCTACTTCCAGTTTGTGACTATATTTTTCAGTTGACACACATATCAGAAAATAAATACAAATAGCCAAAGAATAATTGAAAATATTTTCAATTAAATATATTCTATGTTACCAATCAAAAAAGATCGACAAATGAAAAGGAAATGTCTTATAGAACAGTGTCAATCCAGTGTATTCATTCACTGGCAAAAGTTGCGTGTCTGACAGACCCTCACTGTTGGAGTGGATGCATGGAATTGAGCACTCAAACTACATTGGCTTGAAAATAAATTGGTATAATTATCATGCATGACAGTATGATGATTCATTCATTTAATACAGACTTTATGATGTGTAAATGCAGTGTTTTAATGTATAGGAACTTAGCCTAAGGAAATAAAGGAATGGTAAAATAAGAATATATGCATAAGGATGCTCCTTGAAGCCAATTACCAATAATAAGAATACAGTAATCCTAACCCTGCTAGGCTCCTCTGTCCATGGGATTCTCCAGGCAAGAGTACCAGAGTGGGTTACCAGTTCCTCCTCCAGGGGATTCTCCCAACCCAGGGATCAAACCCACATTTCTTATGTCTCCTACATTGGCAGGCAGGTTCTTTACTATTAGCATCACCAGTTAAGCACCCCCAAACACATTTTCCCTGACCGGGAATTGAACCCAGGTCATAGTGGTGAAAGGACCTAATCCTAGCCACTAGACCAACAGCCTGACAATTGGAATTGCTCCATCACTGACAGTTCTTATATCACCCTGTCCTCAGGACTCAGAGCAGTAACAGAGTAGCAGGTGTTTTTCAGAGTGCACAGATGAGGGTCACCAAGTCTGCTGGAGAGCCTGTCCTTCTTGCTCTAGTCCACGACTGTGAAAGATGGTGAAGCTCTCCTCCCTGGTTTGACTGTCTAAGCTGGGGAAGAGGTGGTCAGAGAGAGCATCCTGTATCCTAACGTGTTGCCTGGACTGTGTGGACATCCTGACCTCAAACTCAACAGAAATTGTGGAGAATTTCCTATGTGTGGGCAGGAGGGCTCCCATGCATGGGAGGCAGAGAAGAAATTAAGTCCAGCCTCTACTGCTGGACATTGACTTCTGGACTCACCAGAAATCAAAAGGTAAAGAGAAGGGAAGATCCAAGAGAGTTTGTCTTCTTATTTGTGAGGAGCTTCAGGCCTTGAAGCATCTATCAGGACCCATATCAGCATTTCCCTCTGCCTAGAAGCAGCGGTAGTTGAACTTGCTACTTATCAACCTTTATGTGCCTTTCAGTTCTTCAATAAGTCAGCAGTTCCTTACAGAAAGTTCTGCCTGGTAAAGCAAACATCTTAATTTCTGTTTCCTGACCTCTTCTAAGAGAGTGACTAGTTTCAGCTTTAATGAGGACAGAAATTGAAGGAATTTAATCTTAAGGACTCAATGAGTCTTAAAAGCAGCTGATACTGTTCTAGGGTCCAGATGACAAGTGGAGAAAGGGCAGAGGGCAGACATGCTTGTCTTTCCCGGTACATCGACAAGTAGGAGGAAAGCAGTCTAGGACAAGGTGGTGAACGGATGATTTGTTTTATTGTTTCATTTCAGGTAAGGAACTATCAGTGGCATAAGAATTATTCTCTGGGGTTCCCAAGGCAGCTTGAAGAGATGGGATCAGGGATCGGCAGATGAGTTTTTAGCAAAGAACACAGATTTCTGGATTCCAGGTCAGAAGAAACTTCTAGGACAAAATTTGAAATCTTCACTGATACGTCTCAGCAGACAGTCAGGCCAAAGGAAGATGGCTCTGTCCTTTTCATGCCTCTAATTCTGCTCTTCTTGGCTCAGGGTCCACTTCAGCAGCAGCCGCCTCCAGAGGACTGACCACTCCCCCCTCCGCAGCACCCGGACCCCCCTGAGGGCTGGTTGCAGCAGTCAGACCTCTGGGGTCTGCAGTGGTGGGACCTGCGACGCCTGTGGTGGCTCAGGCAGCAGCCCCCAGACCCAGAGCTGCAGCAGCCCCCGGAGCTGGAGCCACAGCAGCCCCCGGAGCTGACACCACAGCAGGAGGAGACTGGGGGGCACTTTGGGGGGCACTTAGGGGTGGGGCACTTGGGGGCACACTTGGGAGGAGGCTGGCAATGCTGCTGGTTCTGCTGGCAGGACATCTTGGAGAGTGGGTTCAGGAGCTGAGGGAGAGACAGATGGCAGGTCAGACCAGCACACAGAGACCTCTGTGCCCCTTCCTGAACTTTCAACATCTTTCTAGACCCTTTATCTTGAAAGCCTTCAGACCAGACATAAGAAAATCATCTCTTTCATGCTCATTAACATTTCCTAAGTGTCAGAAAAAGGACTAGGAAATAAATTGGCTCCAGGTCAGCATTCTCTCTACCACCAAGATCCTTGAAAATGTCCAATGCAGGGACCATTTTAGAGCTGAAAGCCTCATTAAGGCAAAAGCAAAAGCTTCCTCTCCCTGAAGAATTTCTGATATGTTTTTGTTTTGCAGAACATAGAAAATTGCAACTGCAAAGGGCCTTGGAGTCAGTGTGTCCCAGTCAGCTCATTTCATAAGAAACTGACACAGAGGCACGTTCACTGGCCCAGTGCTATTCACAAACACATCACAGTTTCATCCCTAGGTTCCCTGACTCCCCACCCAAAGACTATCTTATATTCTGCTCCCTAGGCCTGTCACCAGGCTTCTCAGCCTCACTATGGATCTTCTTGTTGGAATCCAAACAGATCCACAAGTGTCTCTGATTCTCTCCACTAAGTACCAACATCCTCAGTCCATTATTTCTACAATGGATGTGTTTCCAAAATGATGTTTCCATTATACACCCCACTCCAGCATAATCTAGAAGTCAATATTTTTATTCCCTAAAAGCAAAAAAACACACCCAGCAACTGAAAGCCATCTGATTTCTCTAAAGCTCCAGCACTAGCCACAAGAATCTTCCCAGGAGCTCTTGGTCTCTCACTCATCTTATCCTTCCCTCCTTCAGATGTCCTGGGCTTTTGTCCTTGCCAGCCACAACTCCAGCCCCCAAGTTTCTGCCCTGCCATCTCCTCTGGTCTGCGCATCCTCTGTGGAAGGCCCTGCTCCCATTCCCGGTGGACACTCACCAGTGCACACGCAGCAGAGAGTCGTCAGCACCTCAGGAGAGGAGTGTATGGAGGTGCTCTGGCCCCAGGGCCCTTATATCCTGGCCTTGGGCTCTGCCCTCAAGTGTGAGCCAGGGTCTGGGCATCTGGGCATGAGAGGACCGCCTCTTGCCACCCACATGTTTCCTGTGACAGGTGATGAATGGCAGTTCTTCCCTGCCTCCCTCCACGTGGCTCAGGGCAGCTGTTCCTGGCTAGGAAAGCACCTGCCTAAAATGAGGGCTATAGTGGGTGGAAACAGACACCAGCATTCATGGAATCCTCTGTTGCCTTCCTTTCCATGGAAGATGGCTCTCTTCACAGCCTTCTCTTCACACTGAGGGACCTGGTCACATGATGCTTTTCCTTCCACCGTAGATATTAATTTTTCATCTGGACCTTTGGATCTAGATAGCTTGGAGTGAAAATCTACATGTCTAAATTGTGGGAGGGGGTGTGTATGTGTATATGACTGTCATCTAAAATATGTATTCACAGTCTAAGAGTTTAGAGTTATGCTTTCTTTGGTGAAAATTTTTAGGACTTCAAGCCCTGGAAATAGCATCTCAAGTAATGCTGAGAAAACTGAGAAGAGCTGAGGAGGGAGAAACCAGGATATATAGGAGTTCTGCAACAAAGGGCAAACAGTAGGTGCAAAAGATTACTATCAGTAAAAGAAAACCAGATATCTTAAATTAAGGAACTTAGCACTTTTCTGTGTTTGGGAAGATGCAAGAGTCTGGGCTAACTGAAATCATTCCTTTGATATGTGCCTCAGCTCTCTGGGACCAGTATCCTCTGTTTACACATCCCAAATTTCCTGAGGGCTCACCATGGGGAGTGGCTGCATCTGATGACTGCTGGATAGCAGGTATACTTTTCCTTGGGGCTCACCAGCTCCGGCGGCTGCAGTCTCTAATGACTGTAACATCCTCTGTTTATTGATGGGGCATGTGATATTTCATATAAGAATAGAATATTCTGATTACTAGAATCTTATCATAATGGAATATTCTATCATAACCTTAGTTTTCTAATATTTTAAATTGAGATTATGATATAAATGTCTTCTTAAGGATCTACAAATTAAGATGGCAAAGAGGAAGTAGACCGATGGTATTCAGCACTGAGTGATGTTCAGGCTGATAGACAGGCATAAAGAAAAATAGATTCAGACATGAATTTTTAACAGACAGTGGGCTTTTATTAAGCCACAGCTATCTTTTAAAAATAGATGGATCTTATTAAAACTAAATGCCATTTTTTCCCAATATACCTCAATGAATCTGACTTTATGAAGAGACCTCTGGAATTAAAATAGGAGAAGAGGACTGAAGAGAGGCATGTTTCCCTAAATTATAGCCTGAAAAGAATTCATAATTTTCTGGGGCAAATCTGAAGGAATGAAGTAACGTAAAAATGAGATAAGTGAAAAAATAAAGTGACCAAAGAAGAGGTCTTAAAGTGTGACTTCAAGTGGTGTGACTGGTATACTTAAGAACAGACATGTTCAATATTCATTAAATTTTTTTCATTATTTCAATATAGATTTCCTATGTTCCCCAAGTTTAAAAATAACCAAATGGAAATCTTAAAAGTGTGAAACAGATTATCTGAAAAAAATGAGTTCAAAATTAAATATAATGTCAGAAAACTCACTGGATGGTCTTAGCAGACTGTAAAGCACAGAAGAACAGATTAGTGAACCTGAATTTGAAAAAAATTATTCAAACTGGATGGAAGAGAAGGAAGAATATTGGGGAAAAATGAACAGATGATTGATAATCTGTTGAAAAATAGCAAACTGTCTACATACATGTTACAGTCCAGAAGATAAATAGGATGGAGGAGGAAATATATTTTAAAACAACAGTCAAAATTTTTCCAAATTTCATAAAAATTGTTAATTAATAAACCCAAAATGTTATAAACAAACAAAAAAATCCAGTAAGTAGTAAAGTGTGTCTAGGGGCAAGATACAAACTAGTCTTGGAAAATAGGTAAAAGAGAAAGAAATTCTGAAGAAGGTAACCAGAAAGATTTGTCAAAGAGGTCTGGTACCAATATAGGCTTTAAAGAGTGGTGAAGCCTTGATCCCTAGGGTGGAACCAGGAGGACATTCAGTGGAGAAGAGCAGTGTGAGAACATGTATAGTGCAGGAGGATACAGGCGGTCTTTTGTGAGCAGAGTGGTCCAGCATGATTGGAATGTAGGGCATGTGTGATGGAGTAGGGAGGGAGAGTGAGGCACAGAATAAGGCAGAAAAGAAGACTAGGTCCAGATTTTGGGGAGACTACAGCCACGGTCAGTCCCCCAGGTTTTATGCAATGTTCACCAAAAATCCACCAAAAATTTTGGTTCAATTTTATTATTGTTACTTGTATGTTTGTCATTTTAGCAGGGTAAGGATAGTCACATTCATGCTGGGGATTCATGCAGGAGACTTTGGGACAGAGGAGGACAGCAGTAGGGGAAGAGCTGAGAAAATGCCACCTCTGATAATCCCCTAGATGTTGTCACAGATTGATAATCCCTTTCTCATGAATTCCAAATCCAAAGACCTTCGAAAACTGAATTTCTTGTCTGATTGTTTATGACAGTCATTTGGCGGCAAAAAGACTGAACTGAGCTGACAGTGAGGTCTCTTCACCTTACTGTGAATGTTCCTATGTTTTGTTGCAGAAATACAAATGACCTCTCTGAGGGAACCCTGAAGCCATGGGGTGTGGAGGATCTGGACTATACCTCTTGCCTCCCCAGGATGTGGTGGACTCGTTGGTTTGAGTTTGTAAAAAATAATGTGAATACCTCAATTAAATAGAGGCTGGCACCACCAGGGGGAGCTCTCCTGCCCTGCAAGGATAACAGAGCCCAACAGGAAGACAAAGACTCTTCTGGCAAGGACTCAGCCAATGAAAAACCATGGACTCTTGTTAACTATAGCCCTCCCAACTTCCTTTTCCCCTTTATAAAAGTGTTCTCCTTTCCTCACCATGTAGGGACTTGTACGTGACTCCCTATGGTTGCAGACACCTCATTGCAATTCACCAAGGATCCCAGATAAACTCATCTTCGCTGGAGAAATAGCTGGCAGTCTGTTTTAGGTCAACAAAATCCATGGTGTTCGGGTTGTACATGGCCAACTCTGAAGTATTCCCGCAGCATTACTATCAAAAATAAATTATATTTATTGACTATCCTCCTTTTTAAAAATGTCCTAAATTTTGTTTGGTGCCAAAGGGTTCAGATAAGGAATAGGTCTGTGGTATTTGTATCCTGGCAACCCTCTCTGGTATTCTTGTCTGGGAAATTCCATGGACAGAGGAGCCTGGTGGACTACAGGCCATGGGGCTGCAAAGAGCTGGACACGACTTAGCGCCTAAACAACAACAAATGTCGATCTAGTTTGCTACTGGAGGATTAAGACTATGCTCATTGGAAAAAGCTCCTGCATTGCTGACTGAATAAAACAAACCTCTGAGGAATGCAAATGAGATGCTGTGGAAATAAATGATGAATGAAATGTTTGTTCAACCCAGCCTTTTTATCCAGGCAAGGTCAAGTCAGGAGGCCTTCGAGTGACTAAGGGCTCAATCTCCATTCAAGCCGAAAAGATATCTCTGATTGATGGAGAGCCTCTTCTCCCTGGTACCACCTCTCCCTCTGGCTGGTCCAAGGAGACACACCAGTGGTAAACTGGCTGCACAGCATCAACAAGCTGATGGTCGTTTGTGATAGCTGCTCATCTCAGTATCCTTAAACCCAACATCCACCCTGGTACTTGAACTTTCTGATCTCAAAACTTCTACTCTTTCTAGATTCAGTGTTTTGCCTCAGCCATTTTCCAGCACCATCACTTTATCCCTCGTCTGTCTGCCATTCCATGTCCCTTTACTTCTTCAATTGCTTTTCTTCCAAGCCCCTCTACTTGACCCACCTTGAGGCAGGAGATAGATGGGCCCCTAGGGAATTGGAGTTAGTTTCCGGTGAACCAATACTCCCAGATAAAAATAGCAGGACAATCGAGGGAGGAGGCTGGGCTCTGCACAGATAGAGGATGTGTGTGTGTGTGTGTGTGTGTGTGTGTGTGTGTGTGTGTGTGTGAGCGCTCAGTTGTGTCCAACTCTTTGTGACCCCAGGGATTATAGCCTGCCTACCAGGTTCCACCATCCATGGAATTTCTCAGGCCAGAAACCTGGAGTGGGTTGCCATTTCCTACTCCAAAGGATCTTCCCAACCCAGGGATTAAACCCACGTCTCTTAGGTTTGGGAGTAAGCATTATCAGGTCTTAGATGTGTGACCAGATAAATTAGTTAACCTTACTAGATTGTGTGTGTGAGAGAGAGAGAGATAGAGAGGGAGACTGTCTATAAATTGGAGCAAATCATAGCATCTTTTCAAGGGGTGAATATGAGTAAGAATGTAGGCTTCCTCTTCAAGTGGTGGCTGGCACACAGTAGGTCATCATCTTCTAACCTCACTCCTATTTTATCTGAGCTGAACAAACTAGGTACCCAGGTGTGCACTGTGTGTGCCAAGCAGAGCAGCACACTCACGCCTAACTAAAAGGACAAGAGTTCATCACCATTTGCCACAGATAATCTCACTCTTGGCCTGTATTAAGTTGTAATCAACCATGCTTTCTCCATATGTGCAGATTTACAAATACCCACTCATCTTCTATGTTAAGTATGGCTAACATTTAAATTAAATTCATAACTTCACATTTATCTTAACTATATTTTATCTTTTCAGATGAAGTCCATTATTCTAACCTGTATTGAATCACTGTCTATTCTTCAATTTTCCCATCCCTTGAATTCCACACCTGGAATTTCAGTCAATTTCTTCTCAAGTATTTCTCTAAGAGGCTGATAAGAAGTTCACTAGAGCAGGATAAGAGTGGAATCTGGGGACCATAAAAGTGTTAGGAACCAGGAGAGATGGTCAGTGAAGGAAGAAATACCCCTCCAAGGGCTTCTGCCATTATGCCATTTGCTCTGACAGCACACCTATTATCATCTCTGTCTGGAACACAGGTCCTCTTCCCTCCATTCATTAGATGACTCCCACTTGCCCTTCATATTGCTGATCATAGCTGCCTCCTCCAGGCACTTAACCCCTGCAAGTGCCCCTCCAGTGGGCTTCCTCAGTACCCTGTGCCCCCACACTGAAACTCTTATGATCTCTATTGTCTCTTAACCTCTTGGTGAGACAAACAGGGTCTGCCTGGCTCACCATGGCCTCTCCTGGAATAAACACAGCTCCTGGAAGAGCACTGAGGCTCCATAAAGATTTGCCAAATGAATGGATGTGTTGATACAAGTTGACACGTGGTTTTTTCCCTGATAGCTGTTTAGTACTGGAGAACAGAGGGAAGGTGTTATCCAGCTCAGGGCTCCTGTGATAACATGTAGTGAGGAATGTGGTGGGCAGGTTTGGCACATCTTGAGTTATTTCTAGGCTTCTAGGTACTTCTACTTTAACCTTCCAGGTCAGGGAGCTTCTTACTTTGGAGGAATGAGTTTGATAGTCCCTGGTGATGGGGAAAAACATGAGTCCTCAATGCATCACCATCACCCTCTCTTCCTTCCTAGTCTCAGGCCATAGGCATGTGGATCCTCTGGGATGTCCAACCATGTCAGAAATCAGGAGTATGCTGTGGCCAAAGACCAAATCTTGCTCACCACCTGGCCATTCTCCCATTTGTCAACGAGGTATCTACTCGTTGTGCACTGCCTGCCTTCTCATTTCTGCCATACACCTAGCTAAACCATTATGAACAGCCAAGCTGCTTCCTTACACATGAGAGTTCTATTTGCTTATTCATCCTGGACTATTCTAATCTGTTGGACAAACTATGCAGTGTGGAATTTCTCCCTCTTAATGAAGCAGGGCAAAGACTAATAGAGTTTTGCCAAGAAAATGCACTGGTCATAGCAAACACCCTCTTCCAACAACACAAGAGAAGACTCTACACATGGACATCACCAGATGGTCAACACCGAAATCAGATTGATTATATTCTTTGCAGCCAAAGATGGAGACGCTCTATACAGTCAACAAAAACGAGACCAGGAACTGACTGTGGCTCAGATCATGAACTCCTTATTACCAAATTCAGACTCAAATTGAAGAAAGTAGGGAAAACCACTAGACCATTCAGGTATGACCTAAATCAAATCCCTTATGATTATAGAGTGGAAGTGAGGAACAGATTTAAGGGCCTAGATCTGATAGATAGAGTGCCTGATGAACTATTGAATGAGGTATGTGACATTGTAGAGGAGACAAGGATCAAGACCATCCCCATGGAAAAGAAATGCAAAAAAGCAAAATGGCTGTCTGAGTAGGCCTTACAAATAGCTGTGAAAAGAAGAGAAGTGAAAAGCAAAGGAGAAAAGGAAAGATATAAGCATCTGAATGCAAAGTTCCAAAGAATAGCATGAAGAGATAAGAAAGCCTTCTTCAGTGATCAATGCAAAGAAATAGAGGAAAACAACAAAGTGGGAAAGACTAGAGATCTCTTCAAGAAAATTAGAGATACCAAGGGAACATTTCATGCAAAGATGGGCTCAGTAAAGGACAGAAATGGTCTGGACCTAACAGAAGCAGAAGATATTAAAAAGAGGTGGAAAGAATACACAGAAGAACTGTACAAAAAAGATCTTCACGACCGGATAATCATGATGGTGTGATCACTCATCTAGAGCCAGACATCCTGGAATGTGAAGTCAAATGGACCTTAGAAAGCATCACTACAAACAAAGCTAGTGGAGGTGATGGAATTCCAGTTGAGCTATTTCAAATCCTGAAAGATGATGCTGTGAAAGTGCTGCACTCAATATGCCAGCAAATTTGGAAAATTCAGCAGTGGCCGCAGGACTGGAAAAGGTCAGTTTTCATTCCAATCCCAAAGAAAGACAATGCAGAAGATGCTCAAACTACTGCACAATTTCACTCATCTCACATGCTAGTAAAGTAATGCTCAAAATTCTCCAAGCCAGGCTTCAGCAATACATGAACTGTGAACTTCCTGATGTTCAAGCTGGTTTTAGAAAAGGCAGAGGAACCAGAGATCAAATTGCCAACATCCGCTGGATCATGGAAAAAGCAGAGAATTCCAGAAAAACATCTACTTTGGCTTTATTGACTATGTCAAAGCCTTTGACTGTGTGGATCACAATAAACTGTGGAAAATTCTTTGTGAGATGGGAATACCAGACCACCTGCCCTGCCTCTTGAGAAATGTGTATGTAGGTCAGGAAGCAACAGTTAGAACTGGACATGGAACAACAGACTGGTTCCAAATAGGAAAAGGAGTACGTCAAGGCTGTATATTGTCACCCTGCTTATTTAACTTATATCCAGAGTACATCATGAGAAACGCTAGACTGGAAGAAACAAGCTGGAATCAAGATTGCTGGGAGAAATCTCAATAACCTCAGATATGCAGATGACACCACCCTTATGGCAGAAAGCAAAGAGGAACTAAAAAGCCTCTTGATGAAGGTGAAAGAGGAGAGTGAAAAAGTTGGCTTAAAGCTCAACATTCAGAAAACGAAGATCATGGCATCCGGTCCCATCACTTCATGGGAAACAGATGGGGAAACAGTGGAAACAATGTCAGACTTTATTTTGGGGGGCTCCAAAATCAGTGCAGATGGTGACTGCAGCCATGAAATTAAAAGACGCTTACTCCTTGGAAGAAAAGTTATGACCAACCTAGATAGCATATTCAAAAGCTGAGACATTACTTTGCCAACCAAGGTCCGTCTAGTCAAGGCTATGGTTTTTCCAGTAGTCATGTACGGATGTGAGGGTTGGACTGTGGAGAAGGCTGAGCACCAAAGAATTGATGCTTTTGAACTGTGGTGTTGGAGAAGACTCTTGAGAGTCCCTTGGACTGCAAGGAGATCCAACCAGTCCATTCTAAAGGAGATCAACCCTGGGATTTCTTTGGAAGGAATGATGCTGGACCTGAAACTCCAGTACTTTGGCTACCTCAAGGGAAGAGTTGACTCATTGGAAAAGACTTTGATGCTGGGAGGGATTGGGGGCAGGAGGAGAAGGGGACGACAGAGGATGAGATGGCTGGATGGCATCACTAACTCGATGAACGTGAATCTGAGTGAACTCCGGGAGTTGGTGATGGACAGGGAGGCCTGGCGTGCTGCGATTCATGGGGTTGCAAAAAGTTGGACACGACTGAGTGACTGAACTGAACTGAATATTTGGGAAATTCCTGGGTAAAGGAGAGATATGCCAAAACTTGGCTTCTCCTATCCCAGCAAAAATATCTTACATATACTGGACACCACCCCAGCCCCTCATCAGCCACTTACAAGTGCTCCATTCTAAGTATTTTTAGTGGCAGTGGAGCTGGGGGTTTAATTGAGAGAAAGGAAGAAGTACTTTATCTTAAGGTGTTTCTAGACTGAATATTAATCTGACTCCACACAGAGGATAATTACCTAAAACCTCCCACAAAAAAAAAAAAAAAAAAGCTTAATGGTCAGTACCCTATTGCCATCATGTCCACATTCTACTCATGTTGTACCCAAATATGTACAAACTTTAACGTTCCTTGTAGGTATAGAGTAAGCTCAGACCCCTGGGTGTTCGTTGTAGCAATGGTCTCCCCACCCAGCTGATTAGAATAATTTTCATCTACAGTCCAAGATTTTATTGCTGGAAATTCAAATTAAGTACTTCTGGGTTGGTTCCTGGATTCCATGTCTTTAAGTGGGTTCCCAGCTTACTGCACCTTAGCCTTGTGCCTGTAACAAAGAGGAATTATGGAAACTTACCTGGTGTCAAGACAGCCCCAAAGGACATCTAGTGTGATTTCCTCATTCGACAGTGAGGATGCTAATCTCAAGGAGGGAGGCTTCAGTTCAGTTTGGTTCAGTCACACAATCATGTCCGACTATTCGTGAATCCATGGACTGCAGCACCCCACGCTTCCCTGTCCATCACCAACTCCTGGTGTTTCCTCAAACTAATGTCTATCAAGTCGGTGACACCATCCAACCACTTCATCCTCTGTTGTCCCTTTCTCCTCCTCCCTTCAATCAGGGTCTTTTCCAATGAGTCAGTTCTTCCCATCAGGTGGCCAAAGTATTGGAGTTTCAGCTTCAGCCTTCCGATGAATATTCAAGACTGATTTTCTTTTGGATAGACTGGTTTGATCTCCTTGCAGTCCAAGGGACTCTCAAGAGTCTTCATCAACACCACAGTTCAAAAGCATTAATTCTTCGGCACTCAGCTTTCTTTATAGTCCAACTCTCACATCCGTACATGACTACTGGAAAAACCATAGCCTTGACTAGATGGATCTTTGTTGGCAAAGTAATGTCTCTGCTTTTTAATATGCTTTCTAGGTTGGTCACAGCTTTTCTTCCAAAGAGCAAGCGTCTTTTAATTTCATGGCCGCAGTCACCATCTGTAATGATTTTGTAGCCCCCCAAAATAATGTCTCTCACTGTTTCCATTGTTTCCCCATCTATTTGCCATGAAGTGATGGGACCAGATATCATGATCTTAATTTTCTGAATGTTGAGTTTTAAGACAGATTTTTACTCTCTTCTTTCATCAAGGGGCTCTTTAGTTCTTCTTCACTTTCTGCCATAAGGGTGGTGTCATCTGCATATCTGAGGTTTTTGGTATTTTCCCCAGCAATCTTGATTCCAGCTTGTGCTTCATCCAGCTCCACGTTTCACATGATGTACTCTGCATATAAGTTAAATAAGCAGGGTGACAATATACAGCCTTGATGTACTCCTTTCCCAATTTGGAACCAGTCTGTTGTTCCATGTCCAGTTCTAACTGTGGCTTTTTGACCTGCATACAGATTTCTCAGGAGGCAGGTCAGGTGGTCTGATATTCCCATATCTATAAGAATTTTCCAGTTTGTTATGATTCACACAGTCAAAGGCTGTGGTGTAGTCAATAAGGCAGAAGTAGATGTTTTTCTGGAACTCTCTTGCTGTTTTGATGATCCAGCGGCTGTTGGCAATTTGATCTCTGGTTCCTCTGCCTTTTCTAAATACAGCTTGAACACCTGTAATTTCATGGTTCATGTACTGTTGAAGCCTGGCTTGCACAGTTTTGAGCATTACTTTGCTAGCATGTAAGATGAGTGCAATTGTGCAGTAGTTTGAGCACTCTTTGGCATTGCCTTTCTTTGAGACTGGAATGAAAACTAACCTTTTCCAGCCCTGTGGCCACTGCTGAGTTTTCCAAATTTGCTGGCATATTGAGTGCAGCACTTTCACACCATCATCTTTCAGGATTTGAAATAGCTCAACTGGAATTCCATCACCTCCACTAGCTTTGTCCATTGTGATGCTTCTTAAGGCCCACTTGACTTCGCATTCCAGGATGTCTGGCTTTGGGTGGGTGATCACACCATCGTGGTGATCTGGGTCATGAAGATCTTTTTGTACAGTTCTGTGTATTCTTGCCACCTCTTCTTAGTATCTTCTGCTTCTGTTCGGTTCATACAGTTTCTGTTCTTTATTGTGACCATCTTTGCATGAAATGTTCCCTTGGTATCTTTTATTTTCTTGAAGAGATCTCTAGTCTTTCCCATCCTGTTGTTTTCCTCTATCTCTTTGCATTGATCACTGAGGAAGGCTTTCTCATCTCTCCTTGCTATTCTTTGGAACTCTACATTCAAATGGGTATATATTTCCTTTTCTCCTTTACCTTTAGCTTCTCTTCTTTTCTCAGCTATTTGTAAGGCTTCCTCAGACAACCATTTTGCCTTTTTGTATTTCTTTTTCTGGGGGGATGGTCTTGAGCACTGCCTCCTCTACAATGTCACAAACATCTGTCCATAACTCTTCAGGGACTCTGTCTATCATATCTAATCCTTTGAATCTGTCTGCCACTTCCACTGTCTAATCGTAAGGGATTCGGTTTAGGTTATGCCTGAATGGTCTAGTGGTTTTCCCTACTTTTTTCAATTGCAGTCTGAATTTTGCAATAAAAAGGGAAGCTTAGAAGAAAGGAAAGAAAGGAGAGCTGCAGGGAGATAGAAGCAGGATTCCAAGGAGCGAGACCTGAGCCTTAGACCCAATTTCTTACATCCCCTCGGACTACTTAGCCCTCATCTCTGGAAACTGGGACCCCGTTCTGATGCAGCATGATTGGATGCTAGGCACAGAGGTTCGGCTGACCCCTGCCTCACATTGCTTGTGACTCGGCTAGTGCAGTGGCATTTCTAGCAATAGTCCATGAAATTGTTAAATGGAAGTGATACTGTGCAACACGTGGGTTGCCTCAGGTTAGTGTGGAATTCACGTGGAGTCTTTCACAGGTCTTTGAACACCTTTAAAGCATTTTAGAATGATTTTTTTATCCTCTGGAATGTTCAGCCCTGGTCCAGGAGACACTTTAAGTTTTGTTCAAACGGTTGATGTAGAAGGAAAAGAGAGAGAGATCTGGGAGGCAGGTCATCAGCAAAGAGATAGAGGGTGGGGAGTGAGGAGATGACCATTCAAGACCGTCCAAAGCGAGTGTTGAAGGACTGCAGGGTATCCTGAACCTTGCTTCTGAGTTCCCAGCCCCCACTGCCGAATGCATTTTAAAAGCCCTGAGCTTCTAAAGCACACAGACAGAAACAACAGCCAAATGGACATACTGAGAAACATATAAAGCCCCCAAAAGGACATGTAACGCACACCCTCCTGGGTACCCCTTTTCTCTGAGTGCTATAGATGGGCTGTGACTCTTCACTATGGGCCTGCCTGGGTGCTCAAGGCAGGGCATTCTGTCGGAGGAAGTGGAGGACCATTGAGGCCAATTCAGACTAGTGCTGGGAGAGAGGAGTGCTGGACATTGAGCCCCTCTGGCTACTGGGAGATGGCATCACAGCCTCGGTCTGCCAGGGGACACCAGGTTGTCAGGGGTTCCCTGGCTCAACCCCAGACTGACTCACCCAGGCACCCCTATATTCCACCATCTTCCAGTCCCTTTGCACATCCAGACCTAGTTATTCTGGGGACCAGAGTGTGTCCCCTGAAGATAGGAAAGGTAGTGGGACACTGTAATCAAGAGCCTGCATCATGACCTTCTCCTGCACCCGCAGAGGGAGCAGTTTCTTAGAAGTGAAAGCCCTTCCCTCCCAGCCAGGCGAGTTTCTTCTGTACCCGGGTTGGGGGGTGGGGTGGGGGCTATTCTCCACCTTCCCCCAGACAAGGGGGTTCCTGTCAGTAGTGTGTTTGTGACAACAGGGGCAAGTTCTAATGAAAATTGCCATCTGGGGCTTCCAGGCCTCTCCGTGTCCTGCTATCTTCACTCCAACTCAAGGGCCTGGGTGATGGAAACCTTCAGATGCCCATGGGAGCCACTGGGGCCCAGCCAGACCTCTGGGGCCTAGGCCACAGAGCAAGTGCAATTGCAGAGCAGCCTGGATTTTCAGAGAAGAAGCAAGGTGGAAGTGGAGAAACACCTGTGAGACAGCTCCAAAATGTTGTTGGGAGAATGACTCAGGTGATGCAGGAAAGATCTATGGAAGCGGCTGTGACCAAGATGGACGGGACCATGTGTCACAAGAAAGAGTGAAGATTGTGAGTGACACCTGGCGGCACGACTAGGCAGGTCACATAAGTCCTGCGGGATTAGGCTTCCGCCTCTGTCAGACGGGAAGTTGTGATGGATTGTTGTAGAAATTAAAGAATATATATATATATATATATACACATATACATACAATAACATACGATATACATATATAGACATACACATGTGCATTTATATATATATTCATTTTCTACCTGCATGAGGCATTTCACTAAATCAATAATGACCAAACATTATTGGATATCAGAAATATCTGGGAAAGAAAGTAAAATAAATACCTACAGGCTTGGTTAAAACAGTTTCCTTGGCCTCACTCTCAGATTCTCTGCTTTAATAGGTCTGGAGTGATACATATGCATTTCTAACAAGGTCTTAGGTGAGGCTGATGCTACTGTTCTGGGTACCACCCTGAGAATCAGTGTGCTAAGCTGTGACAGCAAATAAGCATTATGTCTCTCCCTTTTATGAGTACCTTCCTAGTAGATAAGCAGTGAATATTTGTCAATTAAAAAATGGATGAGTGGATTTCACATAAGAGCCTTGGTTTTCTTTTGTACAACACAGGGTTTTACTACGTGGTCTCTTGGGTCTTTATCATTGACACTGAGGGACTGGATCCCTTGGGTGAGGGGAAGACATCTGAAGAGCCAGGCCCTGAATCTGGGGTTCCAGACTGTTTAGCTAGAGCTATAGGGTCTTTTGGTGTTGTGGCCTGTGTGGAGGAGGGCACTATTGCCTAAGCCAAAGCCACCCGTGCCGTCCTCCCAAGAAGAGACTTTTTCATCTTCTAAGACCAAGGTGGCCTCAGGGCACTCTCTTCTCTAGGGAAGCCCATCCCAGCATCATTTCCCAGCATCCTCTGTGGTATCCATCTCATCTGCAGGGAGGCAGAGGCATCTCCCCCTTTCCTGCCTCTCTAAGCCTTACCTTCATATACCCAAAACCACCCATGCCTAATGGGATTTGGGAGCAATCAAGGAATGCAAACTCAACCTCAGATGTGTCCTTTTCTATTGTGTAAAAAAAAAAAAAAAAGAGCTAATCAATTATTCTTAACCAAACAAGAGTGTGTCCTGTGCAAAGGACCCCAGAGAGCCTATCCCAGACTCCCTCCTCGCCTCCCTGACTCCACAGAGGTCACATGGCTATGACTAAGGGCCCAGAGTTGAGTGACCTACCCAACCCTGGCCTGAGAACTTTACCTCTAAATAGAGGAGCAAGAGTTATCCTCCTTGCTCCCATATTCCTCATCCCCTTCATCCACCCATTCCTGGCAGGGGCCAGGGACACTGATGGTAGACAGAAAACCGACAAGGCAGCCCACTCAGTCTAGGCTAAAGAAGGCTCAGACCATGAGTAAAATAAACCCAAGAAGAAGAAGAAAAAAACTCATCCCAGAGAGTCAGAAAGGAGTAAGAACACAGGCATCACGCAGGACTTAGGCTGTGAGGGTATCATCATCTTTATTGTTACATGGTTTCCTCTTGTCTCCAGTCCTGTGGCTGTGCATAAGGACAGACCATAGCTCAAGCTGCAAACCGAGAATCCTTGCTGAGGAGCTGCCTGCCCCAGGAGAAGCACAGGACTTTGGGGATACTCTGACTCCACTCCAATGGGAGTTTACAACCTAGCTGGGCAGGTAAGACAGACACACCTGAAAAGTGAAATAACAATTCAAGAGATGTTGCAAGGCAGTTGCCAAATGGATGGTGTGGATGATGCAACGAGTTCTAGGAAATCAGTCCAGGCTCCTGCAGAGAGGAACAAATACAAAAGGCTCCAAGGAATCGGTCTTGAAATACAGTTTGGGTTTTTAGATACTGGGAATAGCAGAGAAGTGGTCCAGGTAGTAGGGAAAGAGTGAGCAGAGGCTTGGGGGCAGGCACCCCAAAGGGATGTCTTGGGAAACACCCAAGATGTGGCTTGGTGGCAAGACTGGTCTGGCTAGAAAGGAGGATGTGTTTGGGGAGGAGTCAGATGTGAGGCTAAAGAGGTGTCTGAGACCCAGGTGTGGATCCTGAGATGGCATGCAAAGGAGTTTGGACATCATTTCTGCAGCAGGGAGCCTCAAGTCTTGGAAGAGATACAAACCAGAAAACGTTGGAAATTGTGGCTGCTGGGAATGGAGGATCAACATTTTCAGGACAAGAGGTAAGGTCATCTCAGCTGTACTTTCTTTAAAAGTAGGCACCCTTTGCTCCACCATGGGTTCCACCTTTCACTCCAACACTGACGTCTCCTTGGTCTCCACAACCACGAAAACCCTGCGGCTCTTGAAGGCCTACATCGCAAGGTCTAAATCTAGGCTCACTGCCTTGCTGCCAGTTATAACCGGCTGGGCCACAGATGGGGGCCTCAGTGTCCAGGTGGTGTGGACTGGACTCATGACAGCCTAGGTCTCCTGTGCATAGATTTGGACCTGACCAGGGACTGGGACAGCGTCGGGGCTCCACACAGGGCTCTGGGCTTGGGCAGGGCGATGGAAGCGGAATTGGCTCTGGAAGTGGAAAAGATTCTTGGCGCTCACAGGGCTGCGGACATGGACGCGGTGCTGGAAGATCACACTGCACTGGCCGAGGATGACTCGGGGCTGGATATGGCACTGGACGTGGTTCTGGATACAAACAAGGTTCCGAAAGTCGCCGTGGTGGAGAGCAGGGACGGAACTCTGGACTTACGCACCGCTCTGGACGCAAACACGTACGTGGAGCCGGAAGTGGACGTGGGCATGGAGCCGGAAGTGGACGTGGGCATGGAGCAGGAGGTGGACTTTGCCGCAGTGATGGATCTGGACATTGGTCCAAACGCCGCGGAGGACGGAAGCTTGGAAGTGGACACGGCTCTGCACGTTGTCTCAGATCCGGGCAGGAGGTACCCCAGGAGGGTCGAGGGGCACAACTCTCAGAGCAGCGTCTGATGGGAGGAATCTGAACAGAACACTTCTGGGGGGGAACCTGCCTGGGGCAGCGAGGGGAGGAAATCTCTATTCGGCACTTGGGTCCACATCTCTGAGAGCAGCCCAAAGTGGGACGCCGAGAACAGTCACTGTTATAGATGGGCTCAGAGCGGCGGGGTGGGGTACAGTAGTTATAGGAGCCCGGAGAACATCTTGACGGCAGGCAGCTACTGCTGTAGTAGGGCTCGGAACGTCGTGGTGGGGAGCAGCTGCGGTAAGAAGGCTGCAGCTGGCGAGGAGGGAGGCACCTGCTGGTGCTCCGAGAGCGACTCTGTGCAGGAAAGCTCCCATAAGAGCCCCGGGTCTGGCACTGGGGCTCACAGGTGCTAAATGAAGCCCGGGACTGGCGCTGGGGGGCGCAGCTGCTGTAGGAGCCTTGATACTGGCACTGGGTGGAGAATCTTCCCTGAGGCTGGCACACCAGGGGACCTGTTACATAAGTCTGGACAGGCTGAGGTGCCAGGCAGGGTACATAGCTCTGGCCTGGGCATTCCACATAACAAGTTTCTGTATAATGAACGGGAGCACATTCTACATAGCAGGTCTGCACAGGGCATGGGCCTTCACACTGCACATAGGAAACCTCAGACTGGCATGGAGCCTGGCATTGAACACATGTAATCTGAGGCTGGCTTGGAGCCTGACCCTTCACCTGGGTGGTCTTAGACTGGCATGGAGCTTGGCCCTTCACCTGGGTGGTCTTAGACTTGCATGGAGGTTGGCCCTTCACCTGGGTGGTCTTAGACTGGCATGGAGCTTGGCCCTTCACCTCTGTAGTTTTAGACTGACATGGAGCCTGGCATTTTACCTGGGGAATTTGAACTGGGCATGGTGCAGGGCACTCCACAATTTGCATCTCGCAGGGGGCTTGGACCACCACCTGGCTGTTGGCACAAGGGGATTGGGAGATGCAGAAGGGGGAACATGCCACACAATACTGGGGGTGCGGCTGGTAACACTGAATCTGCTGCTGGTCACACATGGTTTTGATGCAGACAGGTAAATAGACCTGAGGGTAGAAAGACCAAGATCAGGAAGATGAGAGTTGCTGGGGAGTGGTGAGCAGGACCAAGGGGCAGACACCCTGCTTCTTTCCTGGCCTTTCCTCCCATACCTTCAGCTTGTACCCAAGAATCCTTACAGAGTGAGCTCAACCCAAGATTAGTCACCGTTGCCTACAAAATCTGCCTTGAGTCTTCCAAAAGACCTGATCTGAGGGAGCTTCAAAGGACTGCAAATGGGCATTCCAGTGTCCAGCACAAGAGGGCGCTGATGACAAGAGAATTCCCTCACTTCATCAAGTCCTAAGAGGTGGGACAGGGAGGCCTGGCGAGCTGCGATTCATGTGGTCTCGAAGAGTCGAAGAGTCCGACAGGACTGAGCGACTGAACTGAACTGAACTGAAGAGGTGGGAGGGAGCTTTATATGAAGTAGAGAGAAATCTTCCTCCCAAGGCTGTAGCCCGAAATGGGAACCCCACACCCACAGGAGCTTGGATGTCCTCAAGCACTCACACTGGCAACTTGCACATATGTGCAAACATGCAAAAGGGTACATATGGGAGCAAGCCCTCAGGACTTCCCAGGTGGCTCAGCGGTAAAGAAACTGCCTGCAGTGCAGGGGACACGGGTTTGATCCCTGTGTCAGGAAGAGCCCCTGGAAGAGGAAATGGCAACCCACTCCAGTATTCTTTTTGCCTGAAAAATCCCATGGACAAAGAAGCCTGGCAGGCTACAGTCTATAGGGTTGCAAAAAGTGAGGCACAACTCTGTGACTATGCACGCATGCACTCAGGCACCATCTGCGCTCAAAGAAAGTATCCACTGTAGATTAAAGGATCCAGTCACTTACCGGACAGCTCAAACCCAGCATAAAATGTTTGTTTCTTTCTATTCAATCTTTTTAAGTGAATTTACAAGCCCTCATGGACATATGCAAAACACGCACATACCAAATACACCAACCTTGGAAAGGCTCAGGACCATCTTGGAAACTTACCTAGGCAGATTCCTGATGTCAGTCACCTCAACTGGGACAGTCTGCTAGTTTCAGAAATGTTTTCTCCCCAGCCCCTCTGAGAAGCAAGGCACAGTTACCTAAAATAGGATGACCCAGAAAGTGCAAGTTTCCTAAATCACAAGACTGACATTCAGGCACACATAAAGCTCTAAATAGCAGAGTGTTACAAACACGATGTAGGGGTGCAGGCATGCTTCCCAACAGCATACTTAGCCAGGGAGAAACTGAGGGACATCCCCAATCCTCTGTCCTCCTCAAATCTGCCTGTTCACAGGCATCAGCCCAGTGACCAGCACAGCACGGAGACTGTTTTGACAGTTAGTCCACATCTCAAACACATCTCTGTGAGCTCCTGAGATACTGACATACTTATAATGAAGAGCAAAGCCTTCTACTGTCTATTTGTACAGCCTGTCTAAGTATACATGTCCTTGAGGAAGGTAACCCTCTTACATACATGTCTGCTCACAAGATGTAAATTAAATTAATAATGCATCTTTCCAGAGAAAGAGGTCCTGATGCAAGAAAATGGTACCTACAGATAAGTCCATGGTAATCCAAGACAAATACACTGACTTCATTGTCCCAGGTTTTCACCCCAACTCCGTAGATATTCTTCCTCCATCCTCTAAGAGCCCTCCAGACTGTTCTCCTCTGAAGGAGTACCTCTCTTTTTCTGGCCCCAGGGTCCGTCCTCACTGTGCCTCATCCTTGTGAATCTGGGAACCCCATGGGCATCGTCCAGACCCCAATCCCAAGACCCAACCCCTAGACTCACCCTCCTCACAGGCAAGCAGTCATTCAGGCTGAGGAATCTGAAGACAAGACTGTTTATAAAGGCTTCTGAGTCTGGCTTAGACCATGAGACAACTGGTTGGCATCTGCCAGGCATCACCCAATTCCAGCAGCCAGTCACCTCCCTGTATGTTTGTCCTTGCAGTCACCTGTAGAATGTGGGAGTGTCTCACCTTAGTGTCAAAGCCTCTGAACTATGAAGGAGCAGGTCCTTGTTTTCTTCCTCCTTCTTCACGCTGTCAGTTTTTTCTCCATTGCTAGAAGACCTGGTTAAGAGGATGATGAGGCATGGCAAAGACATCTTTTCTCTTGAAAGATGATTCCAGGCCCCTACATTCCCTAACCAGGTAGAGAAAATGGAAGAAAACTCCCTTTTTAAATTAAATAACAGATAATTCACTTCAGTTCAGTCATTCAATTGTGTCCAACTATTTTCAACCCTGTGGACTGCAGCACACCAGGCTTCCCTGTCCATCTCCCAGAGCTTAATCAAACTCATGTCCATTGAGTCAGTGATGCCATCCAACTGTCTCATCCTCTGCCATCCGCTTCTCCTCCTGCTTTCAGTCTTTCCCAGCATCAGGGTCTTTTCCAATGAGTCAGTTCTTTGTATCAGGTGGCCAGAGTTTTGGAGTTTCAGCTTCAGCATCCGTCCTTCCAGTGAATATTCAGGACTGATTTCCTTGGGATGGACTGGTTGGATCTCCTTGCAGTCCAAGGGGCTCTCAAGAGTCTTCTCCAACACCACAGTTCAAAAGCATCGATTCTTCAGCACGTGGCTTTCTTTATGGTCCAACTCTCACATCCATACATGACTACTGGAAAAACCAGAGCTTTGACTAGACGGACCTTTGTTGGCAAAGTAATGTCTCTGCTTTGTAATATTTTGTCTAGGTTGGTCATAACTTTTCTTCCAAGGAGCAAGCATTTTTAAATTTCATGACTGCAGTCACCATTTGCAGTGATTTTGGAGCCCAAAAGAAATAAAGCCTGTCACTGTTTCCTTTATTTCCCCATTTATTTGCCATGAAGTGATGGGACCAGATGCCATGATCTTAGTTTTCTGAATGTTGAGCTTTAAGCCAACTTTTCACTCTCCTCTTTCACTTTCATCAGGAAGCTCTTTAGTTCTTTGCTTTCTTCCATAAGGGTGGTGTCATCTGCATATCTGAGGTTATTGATATTTCTCCTAGCAATCTTGATTCCAGCTTGTGCTTCATCCAGCCCAGCATTTCTCATGATGTACTCTGCACATAAGTTAAATAAGCAGGGTGACAATATACAGCCTGGCGTACTCCTCTTCCAATTTGGAACCAGTCTGTTGCTCCATGTCCAGTTCTAGCTGGTGCTTCTTGACCTGCATACAGATTCCTCAGGAGGCAGGTCAGGTGGTCTGACATTCCCATCTCTTTAAGAATTTTCCAGAGTTTGTGGTGGAACTTGACACAGTATAATGCTTTGGCATAGTCAGTAAGGCAGAAATAAATGTTTTTCTGGAACTCTCTTGCTTTTTTTGATGATCCAGCAGATGCTGGCAATTTGATCTCTGGTTCCTCTGCCTTTTCTAAATCCAGATTGAACATCTGGAAGTTCACAGTTCATGTACTGTTGAAGCCTGGCTTGGAGAATTTTGAGCATTACTTTGCTAGCGTGTGAGATGAGTGTAATTGTGTGGTAGTTTGAACATTCTTTGGCATTGCCTTTCTTTAAGAGATAATTAAAATCACCTAAAAGATAGAGGGAGTTTTACAGGATGAAGAGAATATTGGGTTAGAGCTAAGTCTTATATCCCAGGTTGGCTACGTGCAGCTGTGACCTTTATAACCAACCTGAATATTAATTTACTCATCTTCAAAATGAAGATAATTAAATCAACTTTCCTGACTGGTAGTCAGCATTGAGGCAGTTATTTTATACAGAAGCATCCAGACAAGAATGATATTCAAAGCACTGAACATCTGCTAAGAGTAAATGCTGATCATAAGCAACAGGCGTATCTGGACTGATAGTTGCCTGCTGTATCCCAGTCTTGAGCTGGCAACCTGATGGTTTTACAGCTAATGCTATTTGGAGTGGTCCTTGAAAACAGCACAGTGCAGAACAGGAATAATCCTGTGAGCCAGATACAGTCAAGATGGGGTAACATTTCATTTTGTGCAACCATAGTTTTCACTTAGATAATTAGTAATCATTAGCATTTAGAAATAGATTTTACTTAAGATTGCAGACATTCAGCTTTTCTTCTAACGTCAGAAGATCCAGCACAGGTGAGCCTACCTTCCATCAACCCAATTAACAACTGCCCCCCCCCCCAAATAGGGCATGTACTTTTATTTTCTACAATTCTCCATCATTCCTTTCTGTAGCCACAATGTCACTCCAAGTGTAAGTTTCCTTTTATTGTTTTCTTTTTCCTCTTATGTTTCTTTGGCAAAATTGAAGGAAAGTGAAATAACCCTGGGTCATTTCACTTGTTTATATAAACCAGTAAGCATTTAAGATAGAAGTTAGATAGATTTTTGGGGGGATTGAATCTTAACTCTACTATTTGCTAATGGGGTTAAAGCTCCTTAACCTGCATAAGGCTTAGATCTATAAAATGGAAAGAAGGAAAATAAGAAGGAGGAGATTGAGGAAGAGGAGGAGGAAGAGGAAGAATAAAGAAGAAAAGGAAGAATTAGAAAACTCATAAGAGTATTGTATGAATTAAGTGAGATAATTGGTATAAAGTACTTAGCACTGTATTAGCTATTTATTGCTCTGAGCTTTAGTTTCCACATATGAAGATGGGAGTGAAAATATTTACTTCACCAGGTTCTCATGAAGATAAAGTCAGACAATGGGTATGAAAGTGCTTTGTGACCTACAGTGCACATTCCAGTCATGGCTGTGAAATCCTTCCCATGGGGAAGTTTCAGTCCAGATCAGCCTGACTTTAGAATCAGAGTTCTGGATCCCATCATTCATTCCAAATGGGTCTCCAGATACCCCAGATTGTTCTAAACTCAAGCGGGGTCATAGACTTTCAGAGGGTCAGAGCAACAAGGACCCAGAAGTTATCTGATCCCTCCTGTTGTTCTGCAGGTAAGGAACAACACCTAACCTCAGGCTAGGCCTCTTTCACTACAACAGAGAAGTTATTTCTCTCATCACACAATTTGGCCAAGGTGCTCTGAACTTGGGTGGCATTGGTCTTGAAGGTAGTCAGGGAATCCGTGAAAAAGCAAACCTGAAAACACAACCCAGCTGTGTGACCACCAGAATGGAATTATTGAATCCTCCATTGATTTTTAAAACGATGGAGGCAGCTTGAAAAGCACAATAAATCTAGCGATAATTCATTGAGCACTTGTTATAAAACTGTCTCTTGGGTAAGAAATTTGACATACATTAAGTCTCTCAATCTTTAAAATAGCCATGCAGGACACATATTATTATCATAATTTCATAACTGGGAAAACAAAACTTCAAAGAAGTAGTAGTTTGTTATAGGTCGCAAGTTTGAAAATGGCAGGATCAGGATTCTAGTCAAGTATCTAGAGATAGAGGCTTTAGGAAATACACACACACACACACACACACACACACACACACACATATAATATGTATAAGTACATATTATATATATGTGTATGTATATATACACATAATGAAGTGAAATTGCCTTGAGTTACAGATACACAGAGAGGCATTCTATGCTTTATTATACTATAAGACCCTTTTCAGGAGTTATTATATTATCCTTTAGGATACTGGCTTGCTGAACCTTAAAAGAATTTACTGGAGTCTTAATGATTCCTTAATTCTGAGAGCTAGTCCATAAATACTTGTCCTTTGTGTGAAAGATGTATATTTTAACAGATTCAATATGACTTCTTCCTTTGTATCATTCACAATCTTCTTTTCACTTCTTTTCCCCTCCCATCATTCTAGTAGCAGAGGTTCTGGAACTCATCCCTGAAATGGTGGTGATATTTGTCATTGAGATAGCTTCCAATCTTTCCATACAAATTCCTAGTGTCTTATAACTTCTACCCTCAAGAATTAAAGTAGTCAGAGTTTTGCCTTGGCACCAGGTTACCACTGAGTTTTTCTCCCTAAGACCCTCTTCAACAGGTCACATGCCTGTTAAAGCGACAGAGTACCTATGTGTCAACTAGGGTAAAGGTAAAGGCAAAAAAAAATAGTATCACAGATTGTCACCATGTGGCTGTTAATAGATGATGAAACAAGCACACATCAGGAGAACAAAGAAAAGCTGATACTCAACAGAACAAGAGAGCTCCCCAATTGTTTGTAACAACTTTTAAGAGACACATTGAAAGTTAAAAGAAAAAGCAAGCACAATAAGGATAGTGATAGAGGTAATGAATGGATATACAACGAAATGTGAAGATGCAGAGGAGAGATAAAAGGAAAGAGACTGGAGTTCAGTTCAGTTCAGTCACTCAGTCATGTCCAACTCTTTGCGTCCCTGTGGGCTGCAATAAGCCTGGCCTCCCTGTCCATCGCCAGCTCCTGGAGTTTATTCAAACTCATGCCATGGAGTTGGTGATGCCATCCAGCCATCTCATCCTCTGTAAGCCCCTTCTCCTGCCTTCAGTCTTTCCCAGCATCAGCATATTTTCAAATGAGTCAGTTATTTGCATCAGGGGCCAAAGTTTTGGAGTTTCAGCTTTAGCATCAGTCCTTCCAGTGAATATTCAGGACTGATTTCCTCTAGGATTGACTGGTTTGATCTCCTTGCAGTCCAAGGGACTCTCAAGAGTCTTCTCCAACACCACAGTTCAAAAGCATCAATTCTTCGGCACTCAGCTTTATTTATAGTCCAACTCTCACATCCATTCATGACTACTGGAAAAACCAGAGCTTTGACTAGACGGACCTTTGTTGGCAAAGTAATGTCTCTGCTTTGTAATATTTTGTCTAGGTTGGTCATAACTTTCCTTCCAAGGAGCAAGCATCTTTTAATTTCATGGCTACATTCCCCATCTGCAGTAATTTTTGAGCCCCCCATAATAAAGTCTGTCACTGTTTCCACTGTTTCCCCATTTATTTGCTATGAAGTTATGGGACCAGATGCCATGATCTTAGTTTTCTGAATGTTGAGCTTTAAGCCAACTTTTTCACTCTACTCTTTCACTTTCATCAGAAGGCTCTTTAGTTCTTCTTAGCTTTCTGCATAAGGATGGTGTCATCTGCATATCAAAGGGTATTAATACTTCTCCCAGCAATCTTGATTCCAGCTTGTGCTTCATCCAGCCCAGCATTTCTCATGATGTACTCTGCATATAAGTTAAATAAGCAGGGTGACAATATACAACCTTGACATACTCCTTTACCAATTTGGAACCAGTCTGTTGCTCCATGTCCAGTTCTAACTGGTGCTTCTTGACTTGCATACAGATTTCTCAGGAGGCAGGTCAGGTGGCCTGATATTCCCATCTCTTTAAGAATTTTCCAGAGTTTGTGGTGGTCCACACAGTCAAAGGCTTTGGCATAGTCAATAAAGCAGAAATAGATGTTTTTCTGGAACTCTCTTGCGTTTTCAGATGGGGGATGCATAGAAACAAGGGAGTAGGACACAAAGTGGAGCTATATCTCTGCTCTAAGTTTTTTTTTTTCACATTTTGCAAATTTAAAAATGTTGCTCAGTGAATAGTAGTCTATGTATGTTTCATTGGCAGAATCTAAGCTAGGTAAGTTATGCATCTGCTTGTGCAGAGAATTTGGGGCTTCTGAAAGTCTACTTATTATCTTGCAACACTGTTAGCATCACAAAATGATATTCAGAGTCTAGGGCAGAACTAAACCAACTACTTTAAATGTTAGTAACCTCTCAGTCATTATACTGTTGAATGGAGAGTCCTGCTTAAGCAGACCCTCAGCCTCACAGAATGTTACCAATATAGCATCACTGGGTTGTCGATATATCCTTGCCAGCTCAGTGGCAAGGATATATCAACTGCCAATCTGTCTTTGGTCACTGAGAAGGCTTCAGCTATAGCCAGTTCCTCACAATTGCTCCCAATATAGCCTGGTGCCTCATTTCACGGCCTTTTATCCAAATTCTTTCCTCTGCTCAGAGCACTCTCTTCTGCCCTCTCTATCTCTCTCTCTCTCTCCACCCACTCTTCTTTGCCTTGTACGTCAAATGTCTACTAATATCTTCATCACATTTAGCTCAAATACCAATGTCTCTATCAGATTTACTTGGCTCTACTTTCACCACCAACACAGGTAAAATGAGCCATTTGGGGGCGCTGAATAATCTTCTTTTATAGAATCTACAAGCATTGCACTTCTTTGCTGATATGTCTCATATCTTCATTAAATGATGAACATCCTGGTAGCAGAAGACTGCACCTAGCAGAAAGCCAGGCTACTAGAAGGTGCCCACCAAATGTTTTGAATGACATTATGAAAATCAGCTCTTGCCTTGAAAACCCCATGGACAGTATGAAAAGGTAAAAAGATAGGACACTGAAAGATGAACTCCCCAGGTCAGTAGGTGCCCAATATGCTACTGGAGATCAGTGGAGAAGTAACTCCAGAAAGAATGAAGGGATGGAGCCAAAGCAAAAACAACACCCATTTGTGGATGGGACTAGTGATAGAAGCAAGATTTGATGCTGTAAAGAGCAATATTGCATAGGAACCTGGAATGCTAGGTCCATGAATCAAGGCAAATTGGAAGTGGTCAAACAGGAGATAGCAAGAGTGAACATCGACATTCTAAGAATCAGTTAACTGAGATGGACTGGAATGGGTGAATTTAACTCAGATGACCATTATATCTACTACTGTGGGCAGAAATCCCATAGAAGAAATAGAGTAGCCATCATAGTCAACAAAAGAGTCCAAAATGCAGTACTTGGATGCAACCTCAAAAACGACAGAATGATCTCTGTTCATTTTCAAAGCAAACCATTCAATACCATGATAATTCAAGTCTATGCCCTGAGCAGTAATGCTGAAGAAGCTGAAGTTGAATAGTTCTATGAAGACCTACAAGACCTTCTAGAAATAACACCCCCAAAAAATGTCCCTTTCATTATAGGAGACTGGAATGCAAAAGTAGGAAGTCAAGAAACACCTGGAGTAATGGGCAAATTTGGCTTTGGAGTACAGAAGTAAGTAGAGGAAAGGCTAATAGAGTTCTGCCAAGAGAATGCACTGGTCATAGCAAATACCCTCTCCCAACAACACAAGAGAAGACTCTACACATGGACATCACCAGATGGTCAACACCAAAAACAGATTCATTATATTCTTTGCAGCCAAAGATGGACAAGCTCTATATAGTCAGCAAAGACCGGGAGCCGACTGTGGCTCTGATCATGAACTCCTTATTGCCAAATTCAGACTTAAGTTGAAGAAAGTGGAGAAAACCACTAGACCATTCAGGTATGACCTAAATCAAATCCCTTATGACTATACAGTGGAAGTGAGAAATAGATTTAAGGGACTAGATTTGATAGACAGAGTGCCTGAAGAACTATGGATGGAGATTCGTGACATTGTACAGGAGACAGGGATCAAGACCATTCAAAAAAAAGAAAGAAGTGCAAAAAAGCAAAATGGCTGTATGAGGAGGCCTTACAAATAGCTGTGAAAAGACAGGAAGCAAAAAGCAATGGAGAAAATGAAAGATATGCCCATTTGAATGCAAGGAGACATAAGAAAGCCTTCCTCAGGGATCAATGCAAAGAAATGGAGGAAAACAATAGAATGGGAAAGACTGGTGATCTCTTTAAGAAAATTAGAGATACCAAGGGAAAATTTCATGCAAAGATGGGCTTTATAAAGGACAGAAATGGTATGGACCTAACAGAGGCAGAAGATATTAAGAAGAGGTGGCAAAAATACACAGAACTGTACAAAAAAGATCTTCAAGACTCAGATAATCATGATGGTATGATCACTCACCTAGAGCCAGACATCCTGGAATGTGAAGTCAAGTGGGACTTGGAAAGCATCACTACAAACAAAGCTAGTGGAGGTGATGGAATTCCAGTTGAGCTATTTCAAATCCTGAAAGATGATGCTGTGAAAGTGCTGGACTCAATATGCCAGCAAATTTGAAAAACTCAGCAGTGGCCACAGGATTGGAAAAGGTCAGTTTTCATTCCAATCCCAAAGGAAGGCAATGCTAAAGATGCTCAAACGACCACACAATTGCACTCATCTCACACGCTAGTAAATTAAAAGACACTTACTCCTTGGAAGGAAAGTTATGACCAATCTAGATAGCATATTCAAACGCAGAGACATTAATCTGTGCCAGCGAAGGTCCTTCTCGTCAAGGCTATAGTTTTTCCAGTGATCATGTGTGGATGTGAGAGTTGGACTGTGAAGAAAGCCGAGTGCTGAAGAACTGATGCTTTTGAACTGTGGTGTTAGAGAAGACTCTTGAGAGTCCATTGGGCTGTAAGGAGATCCAACCAGTCCATTCTGAAGGAGATCAGCCCTGGGTGTTCTTTGGAAGGAATGAAGCTAAAGCTGAAACTCCAGTACTTTGGCCACCTCATGTGAAGAGTTGACTCATTGGAAAAGACTCTGATGCTGGGAGGGATTGGGGACAGGAGGAGAAGGGGATGACAGAGGATGAGATGGCTGGATGGCATCACCGACTCGAAGGACGTGAGTTTGAGTGAACTCCGGGAGTTGGTGATGGACAGGGAGGCCTGGCGTGCTGCAATTCATGGGGTCGCAAAGAGTCTGACACGACTGAGCGACTGAACTGAAAGTAATGCTTAAAATTCTCCAAGCCAGGCTTCAGCAATACGTGAACCATGAACTTCCAGATGGTCAAGCTGGTTTTAGAAAAGGCAGAAGAACCAGAAATCAAATTGCCAACATCCGACTGATCATCAAAAAAGCAAGGGCGTTCCAGAAAAGCATTCATTCCTGCTTTATTGACTATGCCAAAGCCTTTACCTGTGTGGATCACAATAAACTGTGGAAAATTCTGAAAGAGATGGGAATACCAGACCACCTGACCTGCCTCTTGAGAAACCTATATGCAGGTCAGGAAGCAACAGTTAGAACTGGACATGGAACAACAGACTGGCTCCAAATAGGAAAAGGAGTATGTCAAGGCTATATATTGTCACCCTGCTTACTTAACTTATATGCAGAGTACATCATGAGAAACGCTGGGCTGGAGAAAGCAGAAGCTGGAATCAAGATTGCCAGGATAAACATCAATAACCTCAGATATGCAGATGACTCCACCCTTATGGCAGAAAGTGAAGAAGAACTAAAGAGACTCTTGATGAAAGTGAAAGAGCAGAGTGAAAAAGTTGGCTTAAAGCTCAACATTCAGAAAACTAAGATCATAGCATCCAGTCCCATCACTCTATGGCAGATAGATGGGGAAACAGTGGAAACAGTGTCAGACTTTATTTTTCTGGGCTCCAAAATCACTACAGATGGTGATTGCAGCCATGAAATTAAAAGGCGCTTACTCCTTGGAAGAAAAGTTATGACCAATCTTGATAGCATATTAAAAAGCAGAGACATTACTTTGTCAACAAAAGTCCATCTAGTCAAGGCTACAGTTTTTCCAGTGGTCATGTATGGATGTGAGAGTTGGACGATGAAGAAAGCTGAGTGCCAAAGAATTGATGGTTTTCATCTGTGGGGTGGGAGAAGATTCTTGAGAGTCCCTTGGACTGCAAGGAGATCCAACCAGTCCATCCTAAAGGAGACCAGTCCTGGGTGTTCATTGGAAGAACTGATGTTAAAGCTGAAACTCCAATACTTTGGCCATCTGATGTGAAGAGCTGACTCATTGGAAAGACCCTGATGGTGGGAAAGATTGAGGGCAAGAGGAGAAGGGGACAACAGAGGATGACATGGTTGGGTGGCATCATCGACTTGATGGACATGGGTTTTGGTGGACTCCGGGAGTTGGTGATGGACAGGGAGCCCTGGCATGCTGCGGTTCATGGAATCTCAAAGAGTCAGACACGACTGAGTGACTGAACTGAACTGATGAAAATCAGTCTACTAATAGGCACCAGAAGCCAATTAAAAGAGTTGGTTTTCTAATAATACCAGGAAAGTATTCTATAGGAATATCTTGACTAGATTTAAGATGCAATTTCACTGATTAATATAAAGATATTTAACTTTTTATGTTTGAATTATTTATCTGCTGCAGGTTTTAAAGATAAATTATCCTCCACTTTAGACTTGATATTGTATTTATATGTATATACTTTTTTCTTTGCTTAAATTTAAACTTGGAAGTTACTTTATTACTGTAAAACATTTTTATTCTATAAATCTCTTTTATTAACACAGAGACGACATTAAAAGTTGTGTGGCCTCCAGCAAAGTTACTTACATTCTTTGGATCTCAGTTGAACTTTGTAAACTCTGGAGTTATTTCTAGTCCTAATATTAGGCTCAAATTATAGAGTTAGACAAGCTGGAATCAAGATTGCTGCATAACCTCAGATATGCAGATAACACCACCCTTCTTGCAGGAAGTGAAGAGGAACTGAAGAGCCTCTTGATGAAAGTGAAAAAGGAAAGTGAAAAAGCTGGCTTAAAACTCAACATTCAAAAAACTAAGATCATGGCATCTGGTCCCATCACAACATGGTAAATAGTTGGGGAAACAATGTAAATAGTGACAGACTTTATTTTCTTGGGCTCCAAAATCACTTTGGATGGTGACTGCAGCCATGAAATTGAGATGCTTGCTCCTCAACTGAACTGATAGGAGTTAGAAAAAGAGAGTGAGAGAAGCAAAGATAAAACTGATTGCTCTAGAACAACAATCAGTTCACTTCAGTCACTCAGTCGTGTCTGACTCTTTGCAATGCCATGAATCGCAGTACGCCAGGCCTCCCTGTCCATCACCAACTCCCAGAGTTTACCCAAACTCATGTCCATCGAGTTGGTGATGCCATCCAGCCATTTCATCCCCTGTCACCCCCTTCTCCTCTTGCCCCCAGTCCCTCCCAGCATCAGCATCTTTTCCAATGAGTCAATTCTTCACATGAGGAGGCCAAAGTATTGGAATTTCAGCTTCAGCATCAGTCCTTCCAATGAACTCCCAGAACTAATCTCCTTTAGGATGGACTGGTTGGATCTCCTTACAGCCCAAGGGACTCTCAAGAGTCTTCTCCAACACCACAGTATAAAAGGATCAATTCTTCAGTGCTCAGCTTTCTTCACAGACCAACTCTCACATCCATACATGACCACTGGAAAAACCATAGCCTTGACTAGAGGGACCTTTGTTGGTAAAGTAATGTCTCCGCTTTTGAATATGCTATCAAGATTGGTCATAACTTTCCTTCCAAGGAGTAAGCGTCTTTTAATTCATGGCTGCAATCACCATCTGCAGTGATTTTGGAGCCCAGAGAAAGAAAGTCTGACACTGTTTCCACTGTTTCCCCATCTATTTCCCATGAAGTGATGGGACCGGATGCCATGATCTTCATTTTCTGAATGTTAAGCTTTAAACCAGCTTTTTCACTCTCCCCTTCACTTTCATCAAGAGGCTTTTTAGTTCCTCTTCACTTTCTGCCATACAGGTGGTGTCATCTGCATATCTGAGGTTATTGATATTTATCCTGGCAATCTTGATTCCAGCTTGTGCTTCTTACATAGAAAGAGACAAATAAATATAAAGCTTTGAAGTTAGTGTCAGTTCATAGAAAGATGAAAAAAATTATATGATAAAGTCATATGGATTGCTCATAGGAATTTATAGGTGAAATTAAGATTAAAATATGGTTGGCTTTTCATATCCACAGGTTACTCATTCGTGCAATCAACCGATCCCAGATCAAGAATATTTTTAAATGATCAGCAAGTTTCAAAAATCAACACAAATTTACTGTGTGCTGGCAATTATTTACATGATGTTTATATTTCATTAATTATCATAAGTAATCTGGAGATGATTTAAAGTATACAGGAGGATGTGTGTAAATTATGTACAAATAGTGCACATTCGATTAAAACATAAGGAACCTGAGCATCCTGTGGTTTCAGAGGGAGTCCTAGAATCAGTCCCCTTCCAATATCAAGGGATATATAATTCTTCATATCATATGGAAAAATTAATTCAAAATAGATCAAAACCTAAGTGTAAGAGCTTAAATGATAAAACGCTTAGAAGTGAACATAGGAGTAAATTTTCTTGGCTTTACTTTAACTAAGTGGTTTCTTAGATACAACATCAAAAGCAAATTTGGAAAAAATTTTAACATAGATACATTGAGCTTCATAAAAATTTTAAAACCTTTTATGTTGCAAATGTGAAAAGCTGACCCACTGAATGAAGAAAAGTAATTGTAAATTATATATCTGAAAAGGGACTTTTATCTAGAATGTGTAAGGAACATTTATAACTGAAAGATAAAAGATAAAAAGATATGGCAATTTAAAAATAAATAATGGATCTGAATAGATATTTCTCCAAAGAAAATATAGTAATGGCCACTTAAGCACATGAAAAAATGCTCATCGTTAGTCATTAAAGAAATGCAAATCAAAACCATAATGACATACCACTTCACACCCACTAGCATGACTATAATAAAAAAAGGATAGGCAGCAACAAGTGTTAAGGAGGATACATAGAAATTGGAATCCTCAATACATTGCTGGAGGGAATATATATAGTACAGTTACTGTGAAAAGCAATTTGGCAGTGCTTCAAAAGTTAAACCACCTAGAGTTACTTACTACATGATCCACCAACCCCCTCGCTCCTAGCAAAATGAAAATCCCTCCAAGCAAAATGAAACGATCCACTCAAAAAATGTATACATAACTGTTTCATAATGGAATTGTTCACAATAGCCACAATGCATAAACAGCTCAAGTGTCCAGCTGATGAACGGATAAACACTTGCAGTGTACAAATACAATGGAGTATTAATTGGCCATATCAAGGTGTTGAATTTTGATACATGCTGCAACATGAATAAACCTTGAAAACATTCTGCTGAGTGAATGAAGCCAGTCACAAAAGACCACATACCATATAATTCCATTCATATGAAACGTTCAGATGAAGAAAATCTGTAGAGACAGAAAGTCAGGCTCAGGGGGATGAGATGTGACAGCTAATAGCTACAGAATTTTGTTTTAGGGTAGTGAAAACATTCTAAAATTAACTACACAGCTCTGTGAACATACAAAAAAACATTGAACTGTACACTTTCTGTGGATGAACTGTATGGTATGTGAACTATATTTCAATAAAAATTATATATATGTATATATATATTTGCTTCTGTATGTACATTTGCATATATATTGTAAGATATCTCTCAATCAAGATAGATATCACATACATACACATGCATACATAAGTAGAGATATATCCTTAAGCCTTGGTGACAACTAAATCGCATTCATGGAGCATGGACTCACAAGCTCCTTGAGATCCAACCTCCCTGCCATACAGGATACCCTCTATAATTTCTTTAGGGAACAACCTTTCCTTGAACCTGAGTCAGGCATCTTCTCCAAGCATCTTGGAAACACAATCATTCAGGCTGACATGTTCACTGAAGGCTGATCTGTAATCCAAGGAAATGTTGTATTCTTGGTGATGACTACTTCTTTCAAATCTTCCCTGCTAGTAGTAATTATCTCAAATGTCCTGTGCTAAATGGATAAGAACTTATTTCATCAGGTGGAGCTTATTAAATCCAGGTCACTCACCAAGTATTTACAGATTACCTGTCAGATTCCTAGAATTGAATTAAGATCAGTCATCATCCATCCACTCAACAAACATTCTGTGAACAGCTACTCATAGCTTCTGTCCTCAAGGAGCTTACTGTCTAATAAGGAAAATACATAAATGAACAGACATCTGTAATACAGTGTGATAAAGGCTTTGATGTAAGCACAGGATAAGAGCCTAGAAAGGAGGCACTTACAGAAGAATTAGGAGGCACCACTTTTCAAAGTTTTTACCTTCTCACTCCACAGAAAAAGCTGCACATAGAAACCAGTGGGAGACAGTGTTCATTGCAGCACTATTTATAATAGCCAGGACACAGAAGCAACCTTGATATCCAGCACCTGGTGAATAGATAAAGAAGTTGTGGTACAGGGCTTCCCTCGTGGCTCAGTGGTCAAGAATCCACCTGCCAATGCAGGAGACATGGGTTTGATCCCTGATCCTGGAAGACCCCACACACAGCAGAGCAGCTAAGCCCATGCGCTACAACTACTGAGTCTGTTTTGTAGAGCGCAGGAACCACAGCAACTGAACCCCTGTGCCCTAAAGCCTGTGCTCTGCAACAAGAGAAGCCACCGCGACGAGAGGCCTGTGCATTGCAGCTAGAAAGCAGTCCATGCACCAGCAAAGACCCGGCACAGTCAAAAGATAAACAAATAAAATAATAACATGCAAATATAAAAGGAGAAATTGTGGTACATATTCACATACACAATGGAATATTATTCAGCTGTGAAAAGGAATGAATTTGAGTCCACTGAACTGAAGTGAATGAACCTAGAAACTATTACAGAGTGAAGTAAGTCAGAAAGAGAAAAACCAATATCATATTTTAACACATACATATGGAATCTAGAAAAAAATGGTACTAATGAACCTATTTCCAGGGCAGGAATAGAGACACAGACATAGAGGACAGATTTGTGGAAATAGTGAGGGAAAGAGGATGAGATGAGTCGAGAGGGTAGCGTTGAAACATATACATTGCCATATATAAAACAGACCTCTAGTAGAACTTGCTGTATAACACCAGGAACTGAACCCAGTGCTCTGTGACAACCTAAAGGGGTGAGATGAGGGAGGTGGGAGCAAGGTTCACGAGGAAGAGGATATATGTATAATTATGGTTGATTCACATTGTATGGCAGAAACCAACACTGTAAAAAAATTATCCTCCAATTAAAAACTAAAATTAAAAATAAGTGAAATCTTTGGGGAAAATGAGACTATGAGCTTCCAAACATGAAATTGCATGACTTACAACACAAAAAGGCAAGTGTCTATGGTAGAGTTGTCTGATTTAGCAAATAGAAATACAAGGTCCCCAAGTGAATTTCAACTTCAGATAGACTATACATATATTTTATATACGTATGTCCCCTGGGGCTGGAGCAATTTTAAAAAAGTATTTCTATAGTAATATAGATAGAAAGAATGATGGTGGTAATATCAATGATGCTGAATCATTAATTCTTCAATGCATGCATTTATTCATTCAGCTACTGGGTTTAACTGTGTATAAAATATTATGCTACATCCTAGAATTACAGTGCTAAGATAAAGGAGCCATCAAATGTAGCCCCTGTTCTTAGAAAGCTGTTAGTTGAGTGAAGAAGATAAGCATCAATCAAAAGACCACACAGATAAATAGCCAATGATGCCCCTGATTAGTATCTGGCAGGAGAGGTCTACAGAGCAATGCTAGCTGCTTAGGGCTGAGAATGCAGGGAATGGGAGAAAGCTAACCTGGCCAGGGAGACCAGAAAAGACTCTCCTGAATACAAGAATATGGGCTGAGACCTAGCAGATAAGTAGGAACAAAGGAGGATGAAGAATATGCTAGAATGAAGGAACAGTGAGTGCAAAGGGACAGTATAGGAGATATGAGCAATTATGGCACGTTCACAGAATTGAAAGCAGACTGTGAAGCAGAGGAAAGGAGCCCCTCAGGTCTGCGTCCAGATCACTGGCAACTATTTTAAGCAGAGATGTGACAGGATCAGGCTCTAGCTGCCCTGTGAGGTATAACGTGGGAGGAACTGAGCTAAAACAGGGACACAGGTGTAGAGACTGTGTGTCTTAGCCCAGGAAATGGATTGTGACCCTATACTACTATTAGGAACCATCTTACACCATTAACACTTTGCCTACTTTGATCTCAAGAAGTAAACCCCACTTAGGAGGCTGAGTGCCCCAGGAAAATAGCAGGATCATTGCAGGCAGACAGGCCCAGGCTTATCCTATGGTTCTCCCTCCAAGCAAGAGCTTGGAAGAGCAAGTTGTTTACTCTTGCTCAGCTTTGGTTAGTTTCATCATACATAAAATGTAAACAATATTTGCCTCATACATTATTGGAAAGGCTAAATAAAAAGTATGTGAAGAGTCAAGCCATGAAAGGGCCTTCAGTAAAGATTATTATTGTTATTAGCATCGTTATATGATTACAATTATTTAACATCAGAGCTGGTTTTTTTTTTTTACCTCAGTATGCTTACCTAATGGAAAAATAATCACTTCTGAAACAGTTTGCAATGGGACAAAATTATTCTAAATATAAAATCATATAGGACATATCATGGGACTATAGAAATAATTAAAAGAGTAAGAGATGGGGTTTTCCTGATTTGGTCTCAGCTCTCAATATATTGTATTTGGTGTCTCTGAATCTTTATATCTTCATATTTTCATTCTGTTGGTTGTGTTTTTATTGCTTATTTTTCAAAGAATGTCATAAAAATAAAATATACCCCATGTCATGAACATTCTTTAAATTAATATAAATCACCGTAAGCATAAGAGTCACTGCCTCTGTACACACATGGCATTTCTAGTTCCCAAGCCCAGGACTGACAGAAGGGAAGAAGGTCCTTTTTCCACATTAAAGGACAAAGTCACTGGGGTCTTTGTTTTGGGAGGTGGTCTGGACAAAGCTGGCTGCTCCTTAGGATGGCTGGTACCTGAATTGGGCAAAGTCATCTGGAGAAACACTCACCTGCATGGGTGAGGCAGAGGTGCAGGGAGGTGAGGCTTTGTGTGAGACATCAAGGGCAAGGAACAGGGTTCAGAAGAAGAAACTTAATTTTTCTCTTAGTGGGATTTAGAGCTTGATGGTAGGGTCTGTAGGGTGAGGAGAGAGGGAATTTGTGGGGAGCACAAGGATGAGCCCTGTGCAAAGACTACATTTTAACTCAAACTCCAGAATGAAAGAAAGATTGTGAGGGGAAGGAGGGGGTTGGTGGATCTGTGTTACTTGGATCCTCTCATTGCTGCTGTCCTGTGGGTAAGATCCAGGTTAGCAGCAGTCACCCATCATAGAACCTGGAGCCCCCAGAGCCCCTAGAGAGATCACACTCACAGCAGTCATGCTACAGCCCCAGCAGAAGGGATGGAACCTGTGGTGGCTCAGGCAGCAGCCCCCACCTCCAGCCCCCAGCCCCAGAGCTGGGGCCACAGCAGGAAAAGACTGGAGAGGGACATAGGGCATGCAGTTGGATGGGACATTTTGGGGAACACTCAGGAGGGGCTGGCACTGCTGCTTATTGGAAGTATATTTCAGGAGAAGTTCAGCCAACCTGAGAGACACAAAAAAGAAATCAATGCATCATTTCAAAGATTCATTCTCATTATTTTCTTCCCCCTGGATTTCATAGAAATCTCTCCTCTACAAATAGCAGGTTCATGAATCCAGTTCCACAGTGGCGTCTGGAAACTGATGTGAAGGTGAGCAAACCTTAGTGAAGACTCTGTCTCCTCAGTCTGTTTTGCTTCCCCTGAGGTATGATGGCCAACTCCCCATATGGGCTCACTGATGTAAGCCTTCTTATCCCCAAAGGACACAAAGTAGTGCACTCATTTTCTGACCCTTAATCTAAAAAACATCAGATGGGAGTAGGATGTATTCCCCCCCCGCCAAAAAAAACGATATTTTTTTGAATGAATAAACTAGAAAATTATGATACTGAGAACAAAGACCTCTGCAAGTTGCAGGATCCTTAACCCCATCCCAACTCCCAACACCACTCCTGTGAAGTGACTCCTTCCTCTCTCCCTGGAGCTCCTTTATCCAGGGCCTGGTATTTTCCCAGGGATGAGGCGCTGCCCATGTATACAGAGTGGTCAGTTTCACAACCTGGGATGAGGAGACTTTTTTTGCACCAGCATTTCCTTGCACATGAACTAGAGGGATAGAAAGCCAGAGCCTGTCAGACATCTTCTCCCCAGGCCTGCCACCAGCAAGCCTTTCCCCATCCCCACTAAGCTCACCCATGCATTCATTCATTCATTTGGTCAATAATCATACACTATCTTGGGCCCAGAATTTTATGAGATGCTGCTGTCTTCAAGGGCCACTGAGTTTCCTTGAGGACATACTTTCTATTAATTTACTACAGTCTCTAATAGCTCTTAACTCAGAACAGTATCATATACATTTGCTTGTCTTCCTGCTCTTCCAGATGGAGAATCCGTTGAGGACAGAATCTTTATCTCTGAATAAATGTGAACTTTATTCAGTTCCATTTCCTCTCTAGTTTCACAAACAGAATGGGTAGATGTGATGAAAAGATGAATTTTGATGCTTAATTGATTAAGAGAGGGATGAAGAACTGTGTTTTAGCACTAGTGGGCAGAGACTTGTGGCTCAGGGTACGATTCTTCAGGCTTCAGACATCCCCTGAAGGAAATCACACACTGGTCACATGGGAAATGCTTTAGTTGTCATCATCTAATAGTGGCTTATTCATTAATTGAATACTTGTGTACTTTCTGTCTTGAGACAGGAATTTTACAAAATTCTGTTTCCACAAAGATGAGACAGGCGCCTAGAGGGCATACATGTAAACAGTGCCCTATCAACCAATTTGTGGTATGCTAAAGTGGCGGCCCCATGACTCATGGGGAGGCTCCTCCAGTGCCAAGTCCTTGCATCTGTCTGTGTTCTTCCAGAGGGAGATCACATTTAAGGCAGAAACTGTACTGGTTTTTATCCATCTACATATGCCCAGAAGCCCCACTGAATGCTCACAGGATGGGTAGAGGCAAAGCAGTAAGTTACTGATCACTGACTGAAAGGATGAATGATATCTGCCTTTGGACACACATGTGAAGAGGCCTGGGTCTTGGGATCCATTTGTTGAGCTGGAGAAGTCCTTCAAAGCAGGACACACACTGAGTCAAATGTGACATGGCCATGGATGTCATCACCTATCAGTGCTTCAGAAATAGTACATTTATTAGGCCTGATTGCACAGGCCTAAGGGAATAGAAATCTGATGAGACTTGACTATGTGTCAGCAAGCCAGCCAAGGGAATAAAGCTCAGGTCACTAGCCAGAGAAGGGGATTCAAGGATCAGCTAAGCAGTTGTCAGGAAACAGCATGAGGGATTAAGGAATAGGATAGTGACAGTGATAAGAGAGGCCATTGGAGATCGGAAGGGGCTGGTGACAGGCAAGTGACAAACTCTGCCACTCAGTCATGGGTTATTCCACTGGGCTTTGGTTTAAGACCACATTGAATATAAGCAATACTCAGGTGTGAAAATCCATATTTTGCCATTGACACATCTGAAATGAAATACAAGTAGACCTAATTAATGAGATGTGATGTGTACTACATTGAGACAAGCATTCTGTTACTCAAAATAAAAGATAATCATCCCTGCCTTGAAGGTTATCACAAGCCAATTTGAAGACAGATAAGTAAAACACATGACTCCTCTGTTAGACAAACCCTGGATGCTACTGGGGCTTAGGGGAGGGTTTGCAACTCACTGGAGAGGAACTTGATACCTCAGTTCAGTTGAGTTCAGTCACTCAGTCATGTCCGACTCTTTGCGACTCCATGAATCGCAGCAAGCCAGGCCTCCCTGTCCATCACCAACTCCCAGAGTTCACCCAAACTCATGTCCATTGAATCGGTGATGCCATCCAGCCATCTCATCATCTGTCGTCCCCTTCCCCTCCTGCCCGCAATCCCTCCCAGCATCAGAGTCTTTTCCAATGAGTCAACTCTTCGCATGAGGTGGCCAAAGTACTGGAGTTGTAGCTTTAGCATCAGTCCTTTCAAAGAACACTCAGGACTGATCTCCTTTAGAATGGACAGGTTAGATCTTCTTGCAATCCAAGGGACTCTCAAGAATCTTCTCCAACACCATAGTTCAAAAGCATCAATTCTTCAGCACTCAGCTTTCTTCACAGTCAAACTCTTACATTCACACATGACCACTGGAAAAACTACAGCCTTGACCAAACGGACCTTTGTTGGCAAAGTAATGTCTCTGCTTTTGAATATGCTATCTAGGTTGGTCATGACTTTCCTTCCAAGGAGTAGGCGTCTTTTAATTTCATGGCTGCAGTCACCATCTGCAGTGATTTTGGAGCCCAAAAAAATAAAGTCTGACACTGTTTCCACTGTTTCCCCATCTATTTCCCATGAAGTGATGGGACCAGATGCCAAATCTTCGTTTTCTGAATGTTGAGCTTTAAGCCAACCTTTTTGCTCTCCTCTTTCACTTTCATCAAGAGGCTTTTGAGTTCCTCTTCACTTTCTGCCATGAGGGTGGTGTCATCTGCATATCTGAGGTTATTGATATTTCTCCTGGCAATCTTGATTTCAACTTGTGGTTCTTCCAGCCCAGTGTTTCTCATGATGTACTCTGCATATAAGTTAAATAAGCAGAGCAACAATATACAGCTTTGACGTACTCCTTTTCCTATTTGGAACCAGTCTGTTGTTCCATGTCCAGTTCTAACTGATGCTTCCTGATCTGCATACAGATTTCTCAAGAGGCAGGTCAGGTGGCCTGGTATTCCCATCTCTTTCAGAATTTTCCACAGTTTATTGTAACCCACAGAGTCAAATGCTTTGGCATAGTCAATAAAGCAGAAATAGATGTTTTTCTGGAACTCTCTTCCTTTTTCGATGATCCAGTGGATGTTGGCAATTTGATCTCTGGTTTCTCTGCCTTTTCTAAAACCAGCTTGAACATCTGGAAGTTCACGGTTCATGTATTGCTGAAGCCTGGCTTGTAGAATTTTGAGCATTACTTTACTAGTGTGTGAGATGAGTGCAATTGTGTGATAGTTTGAGCATTCTTTGGCATTACCTTTCTTTGGGATTGGAATGAAAATTGACCTTTTCTAATCCTGTGGCCACTGCTGAGTTTTCCAAATTTGCTGGCATATTGAGTCCAGCACTTTCACAGCATCATCTTTCAGGATTTGAAATAGCTCAACTGGAATTCCATCACCCCCACTAGCTTTGTTCTTAGTGATGCTTTCTAAGGCCCACTTGACCTCACATTCCAGGATGTCTGGCTCTAGGTGAGTGATCACACCACCATGATTATTTGAGTCATGAAGATCTTTTTTGTACAGTTCTTCAGTGTATTCTTGCAACCTCTTCTTAATATCTTCCTCTTCTGTTAGGTCCATACCATTTCTCTCCTTTATCGAGCCCATCTTTGCATGAAATGTCCCCTTGGTATCTCTAATTTTCTTGAAGAGATCTCTAGTCTTTCCCATTCTGTTGTTTTCCTCTATTTCTTTGCATTGATCGCTGAGGAAGGCTTTCTTCTCTCTCCTTGCTATTCTTTGGAACTCTGTATTCAGATGCTTATATCTTTCCTTTTCTCCTTTGCTTTTCACTTCTCTTCTTTTCACAGCTATTTGTAAGGCCTCCCCAGACAGCCATTTTGCTTTTTTGCATTTCTTTTCCATGGGAATGGTCTTTATTCCTGTGTCCTCTACAATGTCACGAACCTCATTCCATAGTTCATCAGGCACTCTATCTATCAGATCTAATCCCTTAAATCTATTTCTCACTTCCACTGTATAATCATAAGGAATTTGATTTAGGTCATACCTGAATGGTCTAGTGGTTTTCCCTACTTTCTTCAATTTAAGTCTAAGTTTGGCAAAAAGGAGTTCATGATCTGAGCCACAGTCAGTTCCTGGTCTTGTTTTTGTTGACTGTATCTCCATCTTTGGCTGCAAAGAATATAATCAATCTGATTTCTGTGTTGGCCATCTGGTAATGTCCATGTGTAGAGTCTTCTCTTGTGTTGTTGGAAGAGGGTGTTTGCTATGACCAGTGTGTTCTCTTGGCAAAACTCTATTAGTCTTTGACCTGCTTCATTCCATATTCCAAGGCCAAATTTGCCTGTTATCCCAGGTGTTTCTTGACTTCCTACTTCTGCATTCTAGTCCCCTATAATGAAAAGGATATCTCTTTGGGGTGTTAGTTCTAAAAGGTCTTGTAGGTCTTCATAGAACCATTCAACTTCAGCTTCTTCAGTGTTACTATTTGGGGCATAGACTTGGATTACCGTGATATTGAATGGTTTGCCTTGATACCTAGTGGATGATATGACAAGGATGAGGTCTTGGTGGTCATCAGAACTAGGATCCAAGATTTCACTGATGAATGGCAGATAAGGAAAGAGAATAGACCCAGCATAAGCATTATCAATCATTATTCAAAGAAAGCAAATTCTAAGGAAAACGTGATCACTATTATAAATTGCCCCACTGAGTGCCTGCTCCATGTGATGGTCTGTTACAACATCAACAGTGACTTCAGAGTAGCTGATTTCACTGGATATGTGAGGACAGAAGTCATTATTTAATCTTTCTATTGGTGAATTGGCTTAAAGTTGCTAATACTTGAAAAGTGAAGAACAAGTCTATAAGGAATTAGGAAGGATAAAGGCAAGAAAATGACCATTTCTTGAGGCTTGCCCCCCAAAACCAAAAGCTAAAAAAACCTTTAAATTGCTTTAAGACAGTATCCAATTGAGTGTGGAACAGATTATAGGAGCTTTAGATATTCAGAAAGGAAGTGAGTAATGTAAGCTTATTTTATGAAGGCTGGGTCAGAGGACCAGGGTCATTGGTGGGAGTGGCCATTTCATGATGATGAGGCTGACATTAGTGACATAGATGAGCTTGATTATGATGGTGCTGAAGAACTGCACTCCATGAAATAAGTGTTTCTGAGGGTTTTGTGTCACAGGAGAGCAAAAGTTACTGTCCTATCCTAAGCCATCTATTTACATGTATTAACTCTCTTAACCCTTACAGCCCTCCTTTAACCCTAACTATGTTAGCCTTCTTTGACAGAAGAGTACATTAAACACAGAGAAGTGAATGACTTACTTCAAGATCATACAACCCAAGTTTTACTGAGATAATACATAGTCTTTAATTCATCCGTGTTACCCATGAAGGGCATCCCTGGTGGCTCAAAGACAGTAAAGAATCTGCCTGCAATGCCAGAGACCAAGGATCAATCCCCGAGTTGGGAAGATCCCCTGGAGAAGGGAATGGGTACCCACTCGAGCATTCTTGCCTGGGGAATTCCATGGACAGGGGAGGCTGGTGGGATACAGTCCATGGGTTCCAATAATGTAATAAAATACCTAAATGGTAGTATTTTCTACTTAATGGTATTTCTACTTAATGTATTTTTAATGTATTACTTAAGTATTTCTACTTAGTGGTATTTTCTACTTAAATGGAAATAATCATTATTTTATAAAAACCATTCTTTGACTTTTGATGGGTGTAATTTAATTTAATGATATTTCTACCTTTCATTTGCCACTGACCACCTAGCAGGCACTTGGTCATAAGAAAGACAAAAATCCAGGATATCTTCAGGTTCTGAACTGGGCAGATAATACTATTCATTGAGTTAAAGTCAATGTAGAACAAGTCTGATGAATGGAGGGCTAGGAATGGATTTTCTACTGTAAACTTTCAATTTAGGATGACAATGGAATGCTTCATTGGTGAAATCTAAAAGGTTGCCAAATGAACAAATCTGTAGCTCAGGAAACAAGTATGTGCATGCTGCATCTCTTCAGTCTCCTGTGTTAATAGATGGGTTTTTTTACCTCTAGGGCCACCTGGGAACACCCCAGGAAATAGGCATGGACCTTATACATTGACCTGGGAGCTGCGTGCTGTGTGCTAGGTCACTTGAGTCGTGTCCGACTCTTTGTGACCCTCTTGACTGTAGCCCGCCAGGCTCCTCTGTCCATGGGATTCTCCAAGAAAGAATACTGAAGCAGGTTGCCAGGCCCTCCTCCAGGGGATCTTCCCGATCCAGAGATCAAACCCTCGTTTCTTGCAACTCCTGCATTGCAGGCAGGTTCTTTACCATTGAGCGAGAGCTATGTAACCAAACAATATTTTTGACACTTCCACAATATTCCACTTTTGGTGCTGGAAAGATGCCATTGGGCAAGATAACAAGGTTTGTACCTTGGTGAAGTTTACATTAAGGTGAGAAGAGAGAGGCATAAAAAAAGTAAATAAATAAGAAACTATTGATTGGTGATAAATGATATGAAGAAAATCAAGCAGAGTGATGTGCTTGAGTGACAAGGTGGCTATTTTAGGTTCAGGGGTCAATGAAGGGCTCTCTGAGAAGTGGCTTCTTTGCTATAAGTGTGATAATGTTAACTGATGTCACAGGAGTAGATAATATTGCTCAGGAGAGATAGGGAGATAGAGAGGAGAGAGCAGGAAGGGAAGGCTCACAGACTGACAGGGATCTGGCTGTGTTCTTACTGCGTGAACTAGGACAAATTATTTAACATTTCTGAACTTCAATTTCCTTACTTGTAAAATTAACAGGGAATCAATATGTTTTAAAGAGTCATGAGAATCAAATGAGAACGCTATATAAGTTAAGGAATATAATGCATTTCTGGAAAAACAGGACCTTAAATATATAGAATTGGAGAAATCAGAATCCTTGAACCAAGGCTTACTATTGTCATTGCTCTGCACATGCTCACTTTATTTAGTTCACTGATCTATCCATCTGTTCAATTATTCAATCATTCATTCATTTTAATCATATAAAAAATGGGGAGCCCACCAAAAAGAGAGCTAAGATGTTGACAGTTATGTTACCTCTGACCGCACATTTCTCCCCAGCACTCCTCACCATGCTCCTCCCCACCCAAAGTACATATTAGTCCAAAAAAAAAGTTTTCATCCATACCTCATTTTCCTTTTTGTATAGTTAATTTTCAGCCATATATGTACAACAACCTAAAAGGATATATTTAAATTTTAAAATAGAGTATCATGCTGCATGTAATCTTTTAGGAATCGCTTTTGTCACTTCATTGTGTGTTGCTTCAGCTCATTCTTATAAAACATTGAATCACAGACCATGTATGAATATCTCACAATGACTCAGCTACCTTCTGTTTGATGAGCATTTGGCTTGCTTCCAAGTTTTTACTGTTGGGTATAATACTAGGAGTTTAATCACTTAATATGAACAGTTAGAGACAGTATCATTGTTTCTATTAATTTAAAACTTAATGGAGTAATAAGAATAACATTGGATAAAGTTTAAGCATACTCAGGGGACTTCCAGGTGGCACTAGTCATAAAGAACCTGCCTGCCAATGCGGGAGATGTAAGAGACCCGGGTTTGGTCCCTGGATTGGGAAGATCCCCTGGAGAAGGGACTGGAAACCCACTCCAGTATTCTTGCCTGGAGAATCCCATGGACAGAGGAACCTGGTGGGCTACAGTCCGTAGGGTTGCAAAGGATCAGACACAACTGAAGTCACTTAGCACACGTGAATGTACAAAGCATGCCCACAGAAGGTGGATATCCTCAAATGGCATCTGTAAGGTTAGAGTGGGCCTCTCTGTACAGGAAAGGTCAACAGAGGTCCTTCCAGGGACACCCTGTGTGTATAGACCAGGTGACCTCCCCCAACTCCTGAACCAGGCTTTCCCAAGGCAGGGCAGAGCAGGGCTGAGCCACATGTTGCTAACTCTGACCTATGGGGTTCTGCTGGCAAAAATAAATAAGAGGTCAGGTGGGCTCAGTGGGGAAGGTTTTTTTATTTTGTAACTCAGAAGAGGAGGCCAGAAATATTTAGGGAAAATGCAGATGTTTCCATGGGAAGCTATCAGCAGCTCAGTCTGCAGGGCACAGAGGGATGAGCAGCAGGCTGGGGCGGGCATTCAGCACTTTGGGTCCAAACCTGCTTGTTGCAAGTCCTTAGGGGCGAGATCAGCAGCAGCCCCCAGAGCAGCAGCCAGAGCCCTCAGACTCATGGCAGCCGCTGGAGCCCCCAGAGTGCTGGCCACGACCACCACCGCAGCAGTCGGAGCTCTGGGGTCTGCGGCGGTGGGACCTGTGGCGCCTGTGGTGGCTCAGGCAGCAGCCCCCACACCCAGAGCTGCAGCAGCCCCCGGAGCTGGAGCCGCAGCAGGAGGAGACTGGGGTTGGACATGGGGGTGGGCACTTGGGGGGACACTTGGCAGGGCATTTGGGAGGAGGACACTTAGGGGTGGGGCACTTGGGAGGGGGCTGGCACTGCTGCTGACTTTGCTGGCAAGACATCTTGCAGAGGAAGTCAGTAAACCTAGGGAGAAATGCAAAAAGCCATCAGCACACAAGTGACAAGCAGATACATCCCATACCCTGGAGTTCATTGACTCCTCAGCCAAGACAAGCTACTTTGTGAGCAGGATCTACAAACAGAATCTGAAAACTGACAGGAAGTGAAACGACTACAGTAAAGCTCTCTCTCTTTGTTTCTATTCTTCCCAAAAGACTCGGAACCATCTCCCTACGTGGGGCCCAAAGTCAGCCCCATATTAGGCTTCCCAGCCACTTGGAAGCACTGCTGGCCATAGTTCAGAATCCTTCCCACAATGGATCCGTCATTCCTAAGCATTTCCAGTGGATGCTTGTCATCTCTGAAAACCCTTATTGGATGAGGACAAGGAGGAAAGACATTGACGGTCCAAGTCTTGGCAGTTTAGCCCCACATTCCTGCTTCTTCTCCTTCCTTCTTCTCTTCCTTTGCCCAGCAGCCCTCAGTGGAGGGCTTTTTGTTGCCTTCCCCACCAATCTTGAATATTCTCAGCTCTACAGTCTGCTTCTCACCAGATACTTACTTGAGGATGGCTTGACAGGCTCTTTAGAGAGAGGCCTGGACCAGAGCACCTCTGCAGTTTGCTGAGTCCCTCACTTCATTCCCACTCCCCAGAGACCCTTCCCCTCTCCCTCCTTCTTCTGCTCACCCCTTTGCAGTCCTGTCCCCAGAGCCTCCTTTTCGAAGCACTCACCTGGTCAGTGGAGGGGTGGGAACTGTTACCGACAGAGCTGAGCACTGAAGAGCCCAACATGAGCCCTTTTATACTGGGCCTGGTGGCTTACCACAGGTGAGACTCAGCCTGGGGATGCAGAACAGTCACTTTCACAATCTGGGATGAGTGACTCTTCACATTCCCAGTGCCTGAGATCCAGAATCTCCCCACATAGGACTTAGAGGAATCCAGGAAGCCAGAGACTGCTAGACATGTGCTTCCCGGGTCTGCTCCCAGCCAGCCATTCCCCCTCCAAGCATTCATTCATAATTAGGCCAATAATCATGTATTGTCTATCTTGGGTCCAGAATTTTGCAAGATATCAATGACGCAGCGATGATGCAGATTGCCTTCAGGAGCTGGTAGTCTTGGAGGATGAGTTTGTAAGCAGTGAACTGTGAGCTGTGTGTCATATGATCTTGATCTTTTGTTCATGTTCCTCATAGCTCTGAGCTCAGTGTTATCCTGCAGTCTTTCTACATGTCTATCTAAACTCAGATCCCTTTGAAAGCCATCCATCTCTGTAGCATGTGTGTGGTACAGTATCTGGAACAATAAACTTTGGATGAAAATTAAACATCAGGAAAGAAGAAGGTAGATGTTTATGAGACCCTGAGGCAGATTCAGGCAGTCAGCATGGCAGCCTGTAGTAAGATAGATTTCCAGGGAGATGTAGCATTATTTGCACTAATCCTGGATATTAGTTCCTGAGAAATATATTATTTGAGAGTATAATGGGAATAATTATCTGTGACAATAAAATAAAGTAGGAAGAATGAGGACCAGGGGGAATCTATAGTAAGCATGAAAATATTGTCCTTGGAAAGTCTGATGTCCCCTGGAAGGAAGTGGGCACACAGAGGGGATAGCGATGCCATCTCAGGGGAGAGGAGACTTGAGATGTGAAGGAGCCTGGGATTTCTACTAGGTTTTTGGCTTCAAGGTTGAAGGTGAGGCCTGAATGTGCTTGGGAACTAGAATAGCTAATTTTACCATTGGAGCATTGCATTTTTTACGTGATACTTATAAGGAAGACAAACAAAATAAGACATATGTAGATTCCTTTAAGTTGACATTATGTGAGCATCTACTATCTAGCAAACTGCTGTGGATAGGGGAACATCTCTATCTAAACTTTGATGAGCCCACTGTAGTCAGGAGAGTTTAAGAGAACAGAAGAAATCCTGTGATATGAGTTTGCCAGGTTTGATAGGCATATGTAGAGGAGCATTGTCTAATACAAACTGGACTGGTTCCTGGATAATTAAACCGCATGAAGGTGGGCAAGGAGATAAGGTCATTATAGGAAAGCACATGTGCACAATAAAAGGTTAGGCACAGAACTTTGGGAGTATTCCAACTTTTGATAGGCAAAGAAAATGTAGACACTTAGGAGTCTGAGAAAGAAAATTGAGATATCTCGTTGGAAAAATCATGAGAAAGTCATGGTACTTGGAAGAAACAGGGAAAGAATTTTTGAAACAGAAGGTGCTGCCCACTTTGTGAACTACTACAGACAGAATCCTGAGATTGGCAAGTTTAAGGGTATTGGTGGCATATAGGTTTTCCCTGGTGGCTCAGTGTTAAAGACTCTGCCTGCAATGCAGGCGACATGGGTTCAATCCCTGGATCAGGAAGTTCCCCTAGAGAAGGAAATGGCAACTCACTCCAATATTCTTGCTTGGGAAGTCCCATGGACAGAGGAACCTGGCAGGCTACAGTCCATGGTGTAGCAAAGAGCTGGACACAATGGAGCGACTGAGCAGGCACGCATGCACATGAGACCCACTCTATTGCAAGAGCCCAGATGTTTTAGTATCTGTGGCTTGCTTCAACTAAGCAGGGACTATTTCTAGAGGACTGGCTATAACTCCATCCCTTTGTCTCTCACCAGCTCAATAGGTATAGTGGGTCATGAAACTAATTAAGAAATCGAGTCCTGGAATAGATTGGGTGTTTTTGTGACTGACATGTACACACTACAATATTTAAAATAGATGTACCAGGGACTTCCCTGGTGGTCCAGTTGTTGGGAGTGCACCTGCCAATGCAGGGGGCATGGATTTGATTCCTGGTGCAGGAATATCCCACATGCCAGAGGGCAACTAAACCCGTGCACCGCAACTACTGAATCCGAGCTCTAAAGCTTGAGAGCTACAACTACTTAGCCCAAATGCCTAGAGACTGTGCTCAGCAACAAGAGAGGCCACCATGACTAAACAACAACAAAGGTAATTGTGACTTTGGAAACAGTTTAATGGTGAGGATTGGAATGATTTTATAGAAGTTTTGGAAAGGAACACTATAGAAAAAGCAGAGGTCATTATGTCAAGAAAGTTAAAAAGACAGATGAGTAATTAGCTAGAAAAAATAGAGTGAAGAAGCTACTGTTTTAATATTATGCATAGCAGTTGAGATAAGGTCATAAAGCCAAATGGGCTATGAGATATACAGTGCTGATTTGAAAAACTATAGCTATTCAAAAGGAGGTGGCCTTGATTCACACTGGGATTTTTAAGAAAGAGTTGTTGAAAAGCTAATGTTAATTAATAAAAGTGATGGTAATACTGACCCTAAGCATACCTCTGGTCATGAGACACTAGAGCTGACACTGCAAGAACAGAGGATTGACAAAAATGAGTGCCCTGATTAAGACAACTTGGAGGTGTTTCAGAATATTAATTTCAAAAGACAGTCTTAGAGTCAGAGACTTAAGCTGGAATCCCTACTTCTCCATGCCATCTTAAGTGAGTTATACTTTTTAAGCTACAGTTTTGTTGTCTACAAAATAGCATCATAGTTCTGCTCACCTGTGTGAATAAAGTGAAATCTTTCCTGCAAAGCACTGAGCATAGTACCACACAAGGCAGGAGCTCAAAAAGTGGTAGTTACTACTACAACTTGGCTTACCTAGTGGCTCAGGGGTAAAGAATATGCCTGCCAATGCAGGAGATGCAGGTTCAATCTTTGGGTCAGGAAGATCTCCTGGAGAAGGAAATGGCAACTCACTCCAGTATTCTTGCCTGGGAAATCCCATGGACAGAGGATTGTGGCCCACCAGAGCCACTATGGTGGGCTATATAGTCCATGGGGTTGCAAAAAGGTCAGATGTGACTTTGTGACTAAACAGCAACAACATCTTCTACAACTACTGTGTGCTCAGTTTCTCAGTCATGTCCAGCTCTTTGCAACCACATGGACTACAGCCCTCCAGGCTCCTCTGTCCATGGAACTTTCCAGTCAAGAATACTGAGGTGGGTTGCCATTTCCTTCTCCAAGTGATCTTCCTGACCCAGGGATCGAACTCAGGTCTCTTGTGTCTCCTGCACTGGCAAGAGGATTCTTGCCACCTGGGAAGCCTATAATAACTACTACTATTCTAGCTAATGTGATTAGTTCAATATTTTGGTATTTTTTAAAAATAAGTATTAGTCTTCCTAACATGATTTCCTTGGCTTATTGTCCTATTTTCCTTGTTGGACTCAACAAAGGCAGTAGCTGGAGACTTTTGAAGACAAAGATGGAAGAAGAATGAGGATTAGGTGTGTCTCATTCTACACCATTCAGGAAACCCATTCTCTGTGCAAAGTGGTGTACTAGGTAACAGGGAGGATTCAGTGAGATTTGGAAACCACCCTTATCTTTGGAGCTGAGCTTTATCTAGAAGGCCCAATAGACAAGCATTCCACCAACTTTAATGTGAGGCAAACAAAGATGATTATAGGCAAGGTTATATTCTCCCTGAAACTAAGGTGTGACTATCTGGAGGCAGAGTCCAAGCAATGCAAATGAACAGAGGTGGAGACAGAAAAGGTAGGTATTAAAATGTACAGATCTCTATTGATTAGCATAGTGTGTAAGTGAGACACAAAGATTTGCAAATAAGGTGTATCTGGGAGTGAAAATCTTCTATAGAATTAGAGTAATAATATTATGAAAACAATGGAGAAGAGATGGCAATATGAAGTGATTCGAGGTAAGAGATGAACAACTCTTTGCATTTAACATGATTGCCAGAAGCATTGGGTTTGGAAGTGGGCAAAATGGCTGAAGGGGTTCAAAATATACAAACTTCCATTTATAAAACAAATATGTCATGGGGATATATATATATATATATACATACATATATATATATATATATATATATATATATATCAGAGGCACAACACAGTGATTCAGGCTGTAGAGTGAATTATGCCCCATACACAAAGCATGCATACACACATACACACCAGTAGAAATGCCACAACTGAGTCCCTATGTGCTAAGCAGATGTCCTGACTTGTGATGGTCACAGAGGATGACAGGTGAAGCATAAATGAGATCAGGGGACATCCTCCTCCTCCTCACAGGACAGGAAGGCTGCCTCGGACACTAACCACTTCTGGAGTGCTCCTCTCCAGCTGTCCTGTTATGCTGAGAACCTGGGATGTCATGGTGAAGATCTTGACGGGTCTCTTACCCTGAATCTTAGGAGAATCCTATACTTCTTTTCTGACTCATGACCCATTTTCATTTTTCAGTGGTTATGACTTATGACATTCTCCTACACCACTCTGAGGCTGATAATGAAGCATGAGTTATACACATTGTGCAATTTACTACATTTCTGGGATCTTCAGAGATCGCCAAGGAGAATTCTTTTTCCTGGCCTTTTCTGAATTAGAACTGAAGTCCAGCTTGGTTTTCTAATACCTTCATTATATACCTACTTTTTTAGCCCTTTGTAGGACAACTTCCTTCCCCCCCTCTCTCCTCCCACCGCACCCCCCCCCCACACCCCCACCCCAGTCAGACAGCTGCATCAGAGTACAGCTCAATCTGCCATTTCCCCATTGCCATTATGGAGGCAGGGGACTCATTTTATTAGAGAGTTTGGCTATAAGTGCCTTTGGTCTTAAAAAAAAGCCTCTTGCCCAGAATTCAGGACACTGTTTGCCACACGGAGGATATGATAGGAAAGAAGATGTCGTGAATTAGATGAGAGACACAAAATAACCATCGAAGAGGACAGATAGAGAGGGAGGGAACCCAACTGTTGAATGTCTACAGTGGCTCAGATAGTTTACATGTACTATTTAATTTAATTCTCACAATAACACTGAAAGGCTGGTAATATTCTTTCTATTTCACAAGCAAAGAAAATTAAGACTTTAAAAAGTTCAATATCTTGTTGATATTCACTTAACAGTAGAGAATAAAGAAAACGTTGTACTCATGGAGCATTTGTGTTCTTTCTACTCTACCACACTAGGGGAATCTGCTGTGTAAGCTTTATCTGATATACTTTATCCTATGAAGGGTTTGGTATTCAGATTGTTGGAATTGGGAGGATAGTCATCACTTGACTATTGTAGGGATTTTTGATTACTGATTATTGAATTAAATAATGGAAAAATATCTCATCAATGCCCAGCACACAGTAGATACTCAATGGTTTTTTTTCCTGCGTCTGTGATTAACATCAACAAATATTTTCATACCTGTGTCAGAAGGTGGCCCAAGCGTACAAAACTAACCCAAGTGTGTGAAACTGTGTGATCATTCGAAGGTCAAAAGGATTGGAAATAAATGTGGGTCCTTTGTCTTACCTCTACTGGGAAAGTAGCTCAGATCTTTAAAGATGCAGTGATTTCTGATTCTATATCACTTAATGATGTCAAGGATGGAACTCCTGGAAACAAATATCCTCTTTGGTAAACTATGTGATAATCCATGTGTTTAATGTCGAATTTCTGTACATGCACATCAGTTCAGTTCAGTTTAGTTCAGTCCCTCAGTCATGTCCAACTCTTTGCGACCCCATGGACGGCAATACGCCAGGCTTCCCTGTCCTTCACCAACTCCCGGAGTTTACTCAAACTCATGTCCATTGAGTTGGCGATGCCATCCAACCGTCTCATCCTCTGTCATCCCCTCCTCCTTCTGCCTTCAATCTTTCCCAGCATCAGAGTCTTTTCCAATGAGTCAGTTCTTCACATCAGATGGCCAAAGGATCGGGTTTTCAGCTTCAGCTCAGTCCTTCCAATGAATATTCAGGATTGATTTCCTTTAGAATGGGCTGATTGAATCTCCTTGCAGTCCAAGGGACTCTCAAGAGTCTTCTCCATCACCACAGTTCAAAAGCATCAATTCTTCAGTGCTCAGCTTTCTTTATAGTCCAACTCTCACATCCATACATGACTACTGGAAAAACCATACCTTTGACTAGATGGACCTTTGTTGGAAAAGTAATGTCTCTGCTTTGTAATATTTTGTCTAGGTTAGTCATAACTTTTCTTCCAAGGAGCAAGAGTCTTTTAATTTCATGCACATCACACAGTTAAAAATGATATACACATACTCATGGGGTGAAATTTTACAATCAAATTAGTTTAGAATAATGAAGTTTTATAAAGTAAAATTGCTTCTGAAGCAAGACTTTTCAGATACTTTATGAAACACAATGGTCGCAAGGATCATTACAATGCTACATTTCATAAAATGTTGTTTCCTGGTGTATTTAAGTTCTGGAAATCTTTATTTACACTGAATTTTACAGAAATTGTGTTCTGAGGAACAGAATTCATAATAAAAAGACCTGGATCTAACCTTTGAGTTCCAATAATTGTGAGCTGTATTACTCAAATGAACTGTCCTAATAAAAACAACAAAAATAATGTAACACAATCTATATACTATGTTCACATATGTATATATAATGTAATATAATATATACATATGTACATATACAGTAAGTCCCCTATATGTGCATGCTTAGCCACTCAGTCATGTCTTACTCTATGTGACTGCTATGTGGGCTATAGCCTGCCAGGCTCCTCTGTCCATGGAATTTTCCAGGCAAGAATACTGGAGTGGGTAACCATTCCCTTCTCCAAGGGATCTTGACCGAGGGATCAAATCCAGGTCTCCTTCATTGCAGGTGGATTCTTTACCATCTGAGCCACCAGGGAAGCACCAGTCCCCTACATATGAACTTTCAATTGGCAAACTTTCAAAGATGCCAATATTTGTGCCAGCCCCTGCATGTCAGCTGTACTTTACTACTTTACTTACAGTACTTTTCAAGATACTATACTGTAAGATTAAAAATGTTTTACTTTTTGTGTTTGTTTGTTTTCTATGTACATATTATTTGTGGGGAAAGTATTATAAACTTATTACAGTACAGTAATACATAGCTGATTGTGTTAGTTAGGTACCTAGGCTAACTTTGTAAGATTTATGAACAAATTGAACTTATGAACATGCTCTTAGAAGGGAACTCAGTTGTGTGTAGGGGACTTACTCTATATCCCTTAATCACATTGTATATATGGGTGCATGCACACACACATGATTTAGGAATATGAATTACCAGAAAAACTAAGGAGAAAATAATAATAATAAAAAGGAACCAAAGAGATTAGCAGAGTAATAAAGCTACTTTCACCCTAAGGATAAAATTAACATATTCAACATTTTCTTTTGGTGACCTAGCTTTGTGACAAAAATCAGAGCCCAGTCCCTCTCCTGCCAGGGTGGGAGGTCTCACAGAGGACCCTCCTAGATTTACTGGGCTCCCTTGGGGTAAGAATGAGCAAGAAGGAAACCAGCTGCAAGGACTTGCTGCCATGCTCCAGGCACCTCCCCTCAGGAACTTTGTTAAGGATGGTCCTAGAACAGGACCCCTCTGGAGCCCTGGAGAAAGCAAACGCAAATCATCTCTGGAGGGAGGCACTTACATCATAAGTTTTCAGTTGTTCCAACAACTACATTTACAGGTAAGTGATGTTATAATATGTCTGCCTTGGCCAAAGTGTTGTCAATCTCTGGCCTAATTTTCATAATAAGCTTTTCATAGTTTGGTTTTACCTTAACCTCCTTCTCCAAGGTAACTTAAGCATTTTTCCTTTGTGTTGTACCTCCTTTGCCACATTTGTCATTTTAGTTTGGTTGTTGAAAATGCTAGCTCAGCCAAACGTCTGGAAACCCCTCAAAGGCAGAGACCATGCCTTCTCCATCTCAGTGTCCCAGCACTTAGCACTGTTCCCTGTACCCAGCACCAACAACAGAGACTGTATCCAACAGAGTTTATTCACTGAGTGAATAAACCCTTCCTGAGGGTATAGAAACTGAAGAGAAGAGTTCCAGTGTGTGAGTAAGTTAAGTAACTCCTGACATATAGGGCCACCACCTCTGCCTTGGCTTTTCAGAACTACCTTGGTTTCCTCCCAGGCCATAAGTCCCCAGCTGTGGGAATGATGAAAATGCAGGCCTTTAGGAGAGTCATGATGGGAGGAAGGTTTATTCCAAATGTCTTCTGAAATATGAACAGAACATGAGAATCAAGGGGATCAAGGATCAGAAGGATGAGGAAAGAGAATGGCACAGAAAATGGAGGGACCCAAGAAGACAACAGGCTTCCCTGGAGACTCAGATGGTAAAGAGTCTGCCTGTAATGCAAGAGACCCAGGTTTGATCCCTAGGTTGGGAAGATTTCCTGGAGAAGGAAATTATTCCTTGCAAAAAGTGTTCTTGCTTGGAAGATTTCATGGACAGAGGAGCCTGGTGGACTGCAGTCCATGGGGTGGCAAAGAGTCAGACATGACTGAGTGACTAACACTTCGCTTTCAAGGGGACAACAGCTGTCTTGAAGACAAGAATGAGATCTCTGTGCAAAATACCTGTTTAGAAGTCTGCCTTACCACATACTAGTCATCTTGATTAAGTCCTTTCACCTCTCTGAACCCCAGGCTCCTCACCTACTTCATCTGAGCAGTAATGATATTGAGGCAGGAGATACATAGGCCCCAGACTGAAGAGCTGGAGTCCATCCTTTTTGGACAGATACTCCAAAATAGCAGGAGGGAGAAGCTGAACCCTGCCCAGATAAAAGATAAAAGCTCACATAGTCTTCATTCTCGAAGTCAAGAAGACCTTCCCAACTACATATGTGCAGAAGGTACCTTTGAGGTCAAAAAGAGAGGGGACACCACCCCATAGTAAGTGATGCCAACCTACTCATAGACTTCTTCACTAGAATCCATCTTGGCTAAGAAATGTGTGTGCACACAGGGGAGGACCCTGAGATATACCAAATATGGATTCAGAACCACACAAAGCAACATGATTGGCCAAAGGGAACCCAGAAGAAATGCCGCATAAGAGATTCAAATGACCACAAGGGGGCAGCTCTCTCTGAGCCCACATGTGTGTCTACCCTTTTTTCTCCTATTAAACACTTGACTTGTGTCACTACTTTTCTTTATGTGGAAATTCATTTCTACAAAGCTGGTGGGCCAAAGTCTTGTCACTGGCCACTGGTCCCTAGTGGTCTAGTGGCAAGGATTCCATACTCATACTGCCATAGCTGAAAGATTGTTGCTGAATGATGCAAAGACGCCAGGATTCTTGGCCTCTGGAGGAGAAGAATTCAATCTGGAGCCAGAGACGAGGCTTGATCGCTCAGAGCTTTTGTGTAATAAAGTTTTATTAAAGTGTAATGGAGATAGAGAAAGCTTCTGACATAGGCATCAGAAGGGGGTAGAGAGTATCCCCTTGCTAGTGTTAGCCATGGAGTTATATACTCTCTAATTAGTTATTACAGTGAATCAAAAGAATGTCTGGAGGTTGTAAAGACCTCAGTAGGCCTACTCCTTAAGACCTACTCCTATAATTTACACCTTAAGATAACAGGATTAGCCAGAAGGTTTTTTCCAGAGACTATCCTCAAGCAGGATACATGATTAAGGAATGTAGAGAGACAAAAAAGTTTGTCCTTTCCTCCTCCTTGAGAATTCCAGACCCCTCTCTCCTTGGGAACACCTAAGCTTCTTATCAACCTGCCTAGGAAATGACTCTCTCTCATAGCCTGACTTCACAATCTGGCTGAGAAACTGAGATCCTGCTTCAAGCCATAGCAGGCAGAGCTCACCTGAGATCAACATCACTACTGTATATTTTTTTAATTTTTATTTTTACTTTATTTTACTTTACAATACTGCATTGGTTTTGCCATACATTGACATGAATCCACCACAGGTGTACATGAGTTCCCAACATGGACCCCCCTCCCACCTCCCACCCCATATCATCTCTCTGGATCATCCCCATGCCCCAGCCCCAAGCATCCTGTATCCTGCATTGAACATAGACTGGCGATTCGTTTCTTACATGATAGTATACATGTTTCAATGCCATTCTCCCAAATCATCCACCCTCTCCCTCTCCCTCAGAGTCCAAAAGTCTGCTCTACACATCTGTGTCTCGCATACAGGGTCATCATTACCATCTTTCTAAATTCCATATATATGTGTTAGTATACTGTATTGCTGTTTTTCTTTCTGGCTTACTTAACTGTATATAATCGGCTCCAGTTTCATCCATCTCATTAGAACTGATTCAAATGTATTCTTTTCATGGCTGAGTAATACTCCGTTGTGTATATGTACCACAGCTTTCTTATCCATTCATCTGCTGATGGACATCTAGGTTGTTTCCATGTCCTGGCTATTATACACAGTGCTGCGATGAACATTGGGGTACAGGTGTCTCTTTCAATTCTGGTTTCCTCAGGTGTATATGACCAGCAGTGGGATTGCTGGGTCATAAGGTAGTTCTATTTGCAATTTTTTAAGGAATCTCCCCACTGTTCTCCATAGTGACTGTACTAGTTTGCATTCCCACCAACAGTGTAAGAGGGTTCCTTTTCTCCACACCCTCTCCAGCATTTATTGCTTGTAGACTTCTGGATTGCAGCCATTCTGACTGGTGTGAAGTGGTACCTCATTGTGGTCTTGATTTGCATTTCTCTGATAATGAGTGATGTTGAGCATCTTTTCATGTGTTTGTTAGCTATCTGTATGTCTTCTTTGGAGAAATGTCTATTTAGTTTTTTGGCCCGTTTTTTGATTGGGTCGTTTATTTTTCTGGAATTGAGCTGCAAGAGTTGCTTGTATATTTTTGAGATTAGTTGTTTGTCAGTTGTTTCATTTGCTATTATTTTCTCCCATTCTGAAGGCTGTCTTTTCACCTTGCTTATAGTTTCCTTTGTTGTGCAGAAGCTTTTAATTTTAATTAGATCCCATTTGTTTATTTTTGCTTTTATTTCCAGTATTCTGGGAGGTGGATCATAGAGGATCCTGCTATGATTTATGTCGGGGAGTGTTTTGTCTATGTTCTCCTCTAGGAGTTTTTATAGTTTCTGGTCTTATGTTTAGATCTTTAATCCATTTTGAGTTTATTTTTGTGTGTGGTGTTAGAAAGTGATCTAGTTTCATTCTCTTACAAGTGGTTGACCAGTTTTTCCAGCACCACTTGTTAAACAGATTGTCTTTACTCCATTGTATATTCTTGCCTCCTTTGTCAAAGATAAGGTGTCCATATGTGTGTGGATTTATCTCTGGGCTTTCTATTTTGTTCCATTGATCTATATGTCTGTCTTTGTGCCAGTACCATACTGTCTTGATGACTGTGGCTTTGTAGTAGAGCCTGAAGTCGGGCAGGTTGATTGCTCCAGTTCCATTCTTCTTTCTCAAGATTGCTTTGGTTATTAGAGGTTTTTTGTATTTCCATACAAATTGTGAAATTATTTGTTCTAGTTCTGTGAAAAATACCGCTGGTAGTTTGACAGGGCTTTTGTTGAATCTGTAGATTGCTTTGGGTAGTATACTCATTTTCACTATATTGATTCTTCCGATCCATGAACATGGTATATTTCTCCATCTATTAGTGTCCTCTTTGATTTCTTTCATCAGTGTTTTATAGTTTTCTATATACAGGTCTTTAGTTTCTTTAGGTAGATATATTCCTAAGTATTTTATTCTTTTCATGGCAATGGTGAATGGGATTGTTTCCTTAATTTCTTTTTCTACTTTCTCATTATTTGTGTATAGGAATGCAAGGGATTTCTGTGTGCTGATTTTATATCCTGCAGCTTTACTACATTCATTGATTAGCTCTAGTAATTTTCTGGTGGAGTCTTTAGGGTTTTCTGTGTAGAGGATCATGTCATCTGCAAACAGTGAGAGTTTTACTTCTTCTTTTCCAATTTGGATTCCTTTTATTTCTTTTTCTGCTTTGATTGCTGTGGCCAAAACTTCCAAAACTATGTTGAATAGTAGTAGTGAGAGTGGGCACCCTTGTCTTGTTCCTGACTTTAGGGGAAATGCTTTCAATTTTTCACCATTGAGGATAATGTTTGCTGTAGGTTTGTCATAGATAGCTTTTATTATGTTGAGGTATGTTCCTTCTATTCCTGCTTTCTGGAGAGTTTTTATCATAAATGGATGTTGAATTTTGTCAAAGGCCTTCTCTGCATCTATTGAGATAATCATATGGTTTTTATTTTTCAATTTGTTAATGTGGTGAATTACATTGATTGATTTGCGGATATTGAAGAATCCTTGCATCCCTGGGATAAAGCCCACTTGGTCATGGTGTATGATCTTTTTAATGTGTTGTTGGATTCTGATTGCTAGAATTTTGTTGAGGATTTTTGCATCTATGTTCATCAGTGATATTGGCCTGTAGTTTTCTTTTTTTTGTGACATCTTTGTCAGGTTTTGGTATTAGGGTGATGGTGGCCTCATAGAATGAGTTTGGAAGTTTACCTTCCTCTGCAATTTTCTGGAAGAGTTTGAGTAGGATAGGTGTTAGCTCTTCTCGAAATTTTTGGTAGAATTCAGCTGTGAAGCCGTCTGGACCTGGGCTTTTGTTTGCTGGAAGATTTCTGATTACAGTTCCAATTTCCGTGCTTGTGATGGGTCTGTTAAGACTTTCTATTTCTTCCTGGGTCAGTTTTGGAAAATTGTACTTTTCTAAGAATTTGTCCATTTCTTCCACGTTGTCCATTTTATTAGCATACAACTGCTGATAGTAGTCTCTTATGATCCTTTGTATTTCTGTGTTGTCTGTTGTGATCTCTCCATTTTCATTTCTAATTTTATTGATTTGATTTTTCTCTCTTTGCTTCTTGATGAGTCTGGCTAATGGTTTGTCAATTTTATTTATCCTTTCAAAGAACCAGCTTTTGGCTTTGTTGATTTTTGCTATGGTCTCTTTTGTTTCTTTTGCATTTATTTCTGCCCTAATTTTTAAGATTTCTTTCCTTCTACTAACTCTGGGGTTCTCCAACTCTTCCTTTTCTAGTTGCTTTAGTTGTAGAGTTAGGTTATTTATTTGACTTTTTTCTTGTTTCTTGAGGTATGCCTGTATTGCTATGAACTTTCCTCTTAGCACTGCTTTTATAGTGTCCCACAGGTTTTGGGTTGTTGTGTTTTCATTTTCACTCATTTCTATGCATATTTTGATTTCTTTTTTTATTTCTTCTGTGATTTGTTGGTTATTCAGGAGCGTGTTGTTCAGCCTCCATATGTTGGAATTTTAAATAGTTTTTCTCCTGTAATTGAGATCTAATCTTACTGCATTATCGTCAGAAAAGATGCTTGGAATGATTTCGATTTTTTGAATTTATCAAGGTTAGATTTATGGCCCAGGATGTGATCTATCCTGGAGAAGGTTCCATGAGTACTTGAGAAAAAGGTGAAATTCATTGTTTTGGGGTGAAATGTCCTATAGATATTAACTAGGTCTAACTGGTCTATTGTATCATTTAAAGTTTGCATTTCTTTGTTAATTTTCTGTTTAGTTGATCTGTCCATAGGTGTGAGTCGGGTATTAAAGTCTCCCACTATTATTGTGTTATTGTTGATTTCCCCTTTCATACTTGTTAGCATTTGTCTTACATATTGCGGTGCTCCTATATTGGGTGCATATATATTTATAATTGTTATATCTTATTCTTGGATTGATCCTTTGATCATTATGTAGTTGCCTTCTTTGTCGCTTTTCACAGCCTTTGTTTTAAAGTCTATTTTATTGAATATGAGTATTGCCACTCCTGCTTTCTTTTGGTCTCTTATTTGCGTGATATATCTTTTCCAGCCCTTCACTTTCAGTCTGTATGTGTCCCTTGTTTTGAGGTGGGTCTCTTGTAGGCAGCATATATAGGGATCTTGTTTTTGAATCCATTCAGCCAGTCTTTGCCTTTTGGTTGGGGCATTCAACCCATTTACGTTTAAGGTAATTATTGATAAGTATGATCCCGTTGCCATTTACTTTATTGTTTTGGGTTCGGGTTTATACACCATTTTTGTGTTTCCTGTCTAGAGAATATCCTTTAGAATTTGTTGGAGAGCTGGTTTGGTGGTGCTGAATTCTCTCAGCTTTTGCTTGTCTGTAAAGCTTTTGATTTCTCCTTCGTATTTGAATGAGACCCTTTCTGGGTACAGTAATCTGGGCTGTAGGTTATTTTCTTTCATCACTTTAAGTATGTCTTGCCGTTCCTTCCTGGCCTAAAGAGCTTATATTGAAAGATCAGCTGTTATCCTTATGGGAATCCCCTTGTGTGTTATTTGTTGTTTTTCCCTTGCTGCTTTTAATATTTGTTCTTTGTGTTTGATCTTTGTTAATTTGATTAATATGTGTCTTGGGGTGTTTCGCCTTGGGTTTATCCTATTTGGAACTCTCTGTGTTTCTTGGACTTGGATGATTATTTCCTTCCCCATTTTAGGGAAGTTTTCAACTATTATCTCCTCAAGGATTTTCTCATGGTCTTTCTTTTTGTCTTCTTCTTCTGGGACTCCTATAATTCGGATGTTGGAGCATTTCATATTGTCCTGGAGGTCTCTGAGATTGTCCTCATTTCTTTTAATTCGTTTTTCTTTTTTCCTCTCTGATTCATTTATTTCTACCATTTTGTCTTCTATTTCACTAATCCTATCTTCTGCCTCCATTATCCTACTATTTGTTGCCTCCAGAGTGTTTCTGACCTCATTTATTGCATTATTCATTATATATTGACTCTTTTTTATTTCTTCTAGGTCCTTGTTAAACCTTTCTTGCATCTTCTCAATCCTTGTCTCCAGGCTATTTATCTGTGGTTCCATTTTTATTTCAAGATTTTGGATCATTTTCACTATCACTATTCAGAATTCTTTATCAGGTAGATTCCCTATCTCTTCCTCTTTTGTTTGGTTTGGTGGGCATTTCTCCTGTTCCTTTGCCTGCTGAGTATTCCTCTGTCTCTTCATCTTGGTTATATTGCTGCGTTTGGGGTGGCCTTTCTATATTCTGGGAACTTGTGGAGTTCTCTTTATTATGCAGTTTCCTCACTGTGGGTGGGGTTGTATCAGTGGCTTGTCAAGGTTTCCTGGTTAGGGAGGCTTGTGTTGGAGTTCTGGTGGGTGGAGCTGGATTTCTTCTTTCTGGAGTGCAATGGAGTGACCAGTAATGGGTTATGAGATGTCAATGGTTTTGGAGTAACTTTGAGCTGCCTGTATATTGAAGCTCAGGGGAGTGTTCCTGTGTTACTGGAGAATTTGCGTGGTGTGTCTTGCTCTGGAACTTGTTGGCCCTTGGGTGGTGCTTGGTTTCAGCGTAGGTATGGAGGCGTTTGATGAGCTCCTATCGATTAATGTTCCCTGGATTCAGGAGTTCTCTGACGTTCTCAGGCTTTGGACTTAAGCCTCCTGCTTCTGGTTTTCAATTTTATTTTTACATTAGCCTCAAGACTTCTCCATCTATACAGTACTGATGATAAAACATCTAGGTTAAAGATGAAAAGTTTCTCCACATTGAGGGACACCCAGAGAGGTTCACTGAGTGGCATGGAGAAGAGAAGAGGGAGGGGGTAGTTAGAGGTGATTGGAATGAGATGAGGTGGGATCAAAAGAGGAGAGAGCAAGCTAGCCAGTAATCACTTCCTTATGTGCGCTCCACAGTCTGGACCACTCAGAGGTATTCACGGAGTTATACAGGGAAGAGGAGAGGGAGGAAGTAGACAGAGGTGGCCAGGAGGATAAAAGAGGGAAATGGAAAGGAGAGAGACAGATCCAGCCTGTAACCAGTTCCTTAAGTGTTCTCCACCATCTGGAACACACAGAGATTCACAGAGTTGGGTAGAGAAGAAAAGGGGAAGGGAAGAGACAGAGGCCACCTGGTGGAGAAAAAGGAGAGTCCAAAGGAGGAGAGAGTGGTCAAGTCAGTAATCTCGCTCTCAGGTAAAATTGGGTAGTGAAGTTTGGGTTTTTAAATGTACAAAATTGACAACAAATACCAAAAAGCAAAGATTAAAAATCTAGAGTAGAGGTTGGATTTTCAAAAATACAATATTAAAGAAAAGAAGAAGAAGAAAAAAAAAAAAGCCACGAGAATTATTTTAAAAACAACAACGACGACCACACAAAGACTATATACGGCATTTGCTTTAAAAAATAGGGTCTTTTTTTTTTCTGAAAAGTAATGGTACATTATAAAAATAAAAATTAAAGGAGAAATAGAAGACTTAACAATTTTAAAAAGTTAAAAAAGAAGAAGAAGAAAAAGAAAAGAAGAAAAAACCACACAACATCAACAAAAAAGGAAAAAGAGAGAGAAAAAAAAGAATGATCATAAAAATAGTAAAGATATATCTGGCCCTTTCTCTGGTGTTGTGGGCAGTGTGGGGTCACTTCCAAGGCGGTTCCCTCTGTTTAACGACACTTTTTTTTCTTTTTTTTTTACGCTCACTTGTTCAGTCATGGTGTGGGGAGGGAGGGATGCAGCAAACAGATAGCACTGTCGTGTGCATGCAGTGTCTCAGCCCCGCTGGGCCTGCCCCTCCTCGCAGCGCACACCACTCAGGTTCTACGTTGCTCTGCTGGGAACCGTCTGAGGCTGGCCCTAGGCTGCATGCACCTCCCCGGTCTAAGCCACTCAGGCTCAGCACTCAGGTAGCCCTCAGAGACGGAGATTCGGTTGGGACTGTGTTTTGTGCCCTTCCCATGTCTGAGTAGCTCAGGTGTTTGGCGAGCATGGTTGCTGCGACTTATCGCCTTTCCCGTCTCTGCTGCTCAGTTTTCTGGGTGTACCGCTGGCACCGCTTGTGAGGCAGATGGTGACTGTCCAGAACCCCCAGAAGTCTTAGCAAAGAAGCCTGCTTGCAGTTTGGTGAGTAAAGTCTCTCTGAGGCTGCGATTGCCACCTTCCAGCCCTTACGGCTCTGGCTGCCTGTCACCAGCGGGGGATGGTCTGCAGCCAGCTATTTCTGTTCCGTCCTTTGTTCTGTGCACGGTCCTGGTGGCATCTTATGTTCGAGCTTTTTGCGTGGTAGCTATCCCACAGTCTGGTTTGCTAGCCGAAGTTAGTTTGTTCTGGTTATGCGTGGGGTGTTCCTGCCGGATTCTTACAAAGCACTGCAGCCCACGTCTCCCGCACCTCCCTGCCCAGCCCCCACTTGCTAGTGGTGGATGCAGGCGTCTGCGCTGCTTTTCTGCTGGGGGAGTTACTGTTGGGCTTGTAATCTGTTGGTTTTAATTATTTATTTATTTTTCCTTCCTGTTATGTTGCCCTCTGTGCTTCCAAGGCTCACCACAGACTCGGCAGGGAGAGTATTTCCTGGTGTTTGGAAACCTCTCTTCTTAAGATTCCCCTCCTGGGACAGGATTCCCTTCCTGAGATGGAGCTCCCTCCCTACCTCCTTTGTCTCTTTTTTCGTCTTTTATATTTTTTCCTACCTGTTTTTGAAGACAATGATCTGCTTTTCTGGGTGCCTGATGTCCTCTGCCAGCATTCAGAAGTTGTTTTGTGGAGTTTGCTTAGCATTGAAATGTTCTTTTGATGAATTTGTGAGGGAGAAAGTGGTCTCCCCATCCTATTCCTCCGCCATCTTAGGACCGCCCACTACTATTTTTAAAACAGCATTTTTAAATGAGTTTGAAGTTGTTTTGTAATTTAAAAAGAGCCAGTACACTAGATTTCGTGTTGCAGTTTTATCATTACAAGTAGTATTTAAAGGCGACCCAGAGGGTAAAGGAAGTACAGAGTGAACAGAGGTTGAAGATTAAAGATGCTATTTGATAGGAAGTCGATTTTCAATATAGTTCTAGAGTAGAGAGCAGAACTGGTTGGTTTCCTTTAATGTGATACAGTAATAGTAGTAAAATGGTGTAGGAGGAAAAATGAAGCAGAGTAGGAATGAAAAGATGGGGCAGGATGCTCCCTGAGTCTGGTGATCAGATATGTAGTGTATGGAGTGCTTAGCACTGAGACAGGTTCACTGGACACTAGCCCACATTGAGATTGACATTTTTCTGTCTGAAATCCATAGATGCTATGCCTCTGCGTCTTCTCGCCCATTCCCTGGGTAATCAGACTGGATTCAAACAATGCAGGTCATTCCCATAGGACAGATGCATGCATGAAGAAGGTTCATTAATTCATTGACAAGAATATATTTAGCCCCACCCTATGCTAGGTTCTGGGGAGATCAAGTCAAATAGCAGTTAGTTCCCAGCTCCTGTACAGTCCCAAGTCTAGGAAGTTAAGATAATCAGACTTCCCAACAGAGCATCCTTCTGGCTTGAACACAAGGTTTGACCACTGGGGTCTCTGAGATTATGAATCATTGCCTGCCTTTCTCTGCCCTTTGGAGCTAAACACACTTTCCTGCCCCTTCTCTTTCCCCCTTTGGCCCAGCCCACTCCAGCACCTACTCGTCTCACACAGTCTACTTGCTATTCAGGTTACCAGCAACCATCAACTGGGTGGAGATGCTTACACCACTGATGAGGAATGACATCTGATTGTGACATTTTTGCCATCCAGCTTCCAACTGAAGGCCTGGCCGATGTTCTCCCTTCTCATCAAACACTGAGTATAGGAGAGGAGCTCTTCCCAATTTTTCCAGGGGTTTGGTTCCATGTTCTCAACTTGCTGTTCTCTTTAACTCATTCACAATGAGTCCTTTGTAAATATATTTGAGGGACCAGGAGTCAAAAAATCTAAATTATTTTCCATGAAGAATGGCACATCAAGACTTTTTAAGTTATAAAAAGTAGGTCATGGCAAAACTTTTGGTTAACCTAAAAATATCCTGAAACTGAATATTCTGAACTTTTAATTTTATTTTTTGGCTGTGCCCTGGTGCAAGCGGGATCCTAGGTCCCCAATCAGGAATTAAACCCATGCCCTCTGCATTGGAAGTGCTGAGTCATAACTACTAGACCACCAAGGAAGTCCCTAGTTTGAACTTTTCTAACCCATCAGTTTTAGAGATGAGAGTGTCAGAATCATGCAATGAGAAAGTCCCTGTAATGGGAAGCAAAGGCCACCTGATGTTTATACTTGAAGGCATCTCACTCAAAGTACCACCCAAGTTGTTTTTTGATAGCTGTGCAAACTAGACCTGGAGATGGGTAGCTACACAGGGCAGAGTTTGGCCACATCCAGGTAAACTGATGCTACTAGGCAATTGTTTTAGGTTATCTTTTATATGCTTTAAAAATATGAATTTCCTTCTGCAGAAAGAAATAAACTTTAATAGAACCAAATCATACCACTTGAAATCTCCCAATAGCTCCTTTCGATTCCTCCACTGACACCATACATGGTAAGACTCACCAGGCCCTCCAGCCCCTTCTACCTCATTTTTCACTCTCTCCCATTAGCTCCTTACTCTGGTTACTCTCCTTCCTCCTGCAGAAGCTTTGTTCAGGCTTTTGCCTCTTCCTGTTGAAGTCTTCCCTCAGTTAGTTCAGTTCAGTTCCGTCGCTCAGTCATGTCGGACTCTTTGTGACCCCATGAATCGCAGCACGCCAGGCCCGCATGTCCATAACCAACTCCGAATTCACTCAGACTCACGTCCATAGAATCAGTGATGCCATCCAGCCATCTCATCCTCTGTCGTCCCCTTCTCCTCCTGCCCCAACCCCTCTCAGCATCAGAGTCTTTTCCAATGAGTCAACTCTTCGCATGAGGTGGCCAAAGTACTAGAGTTTCAGCTTTAGCATCATTCCTTCCAAAGAAATCCCAGGGCTGATCTCTTTCAGAATGGACTGGTTGGATCTCCTTGCAGTCCAAGGGACTCTCAAGAGTCTTCTCCAACACCACAGTTCAAAAGCATCAGTTCTTCGGCACTCAACTTTCTTCACAGTCAAACTCTCACATCCATACATGACCACTGGAAAAACCATAGCCTTGACCAGATGGACCTTTGTTGGCAAAGTAATGTCTCTGCTTTTGAATATGCTATCTAGGTTGGTCATAACTTTCCTTCCAAGGAGTAAGCGTCTTTTAATTTCATGGCTGCAGTCACCATCTGCAGAGTCTTCCCTCACTGCTCTGTAATTAACTCTACTCAACCTTGAGATCAAGCTGTAATTTCTCAGAGAAATCTGTTCTGATCACCCTGACCAAGTAAAATCTGCAATATTATATATGCTGACCGGACACCTGGCCCTTGTTCTTCACAGCCGTGCATCTTTTCATTTATTTATTGGATTTTTGATTGCTTATTCTTTCTCTCTGTTGCAAACCCCTACATAATAAAGATGGTGCCTGAAACAAAACTGATATTCAATCACTATTTATGAGATGGTGAATGAAAATCAGATGTAAAAGTCATTTCTAGATCTTGGCCAGGTTCATGAGAGCTACACAAATTCTGGTCTCTGGTCTCCTGAGACCAGTGCAAGACAGAGTGTCCATGGCCACGCATTGGTGTTCATTGGGAACTGCTCCTGGGTACTTGCCCTGGATGCCTTGAAAGCCTAGATTTTATCATTTGCAGCTTTTCTTTACATGATCTTTTCTACACAGCCATCTAACACATAAGCACAGCCCTCCTGAAGGTTCTGGAGTTCTAGGAAGATATTTCTGTTCTACTCCATTTTGTGCCTCCAAATTTAGTCCCATGTTTCATGGGGATTTGATTTTTGGTTACTTGTTTTCAGCATGAGCTTCATCTTTCTGAGGTCTAGGGAGGGTTATACAGGCATGTTTACTGTGTAATACGCTTATGATTTGTGTACTTCTCTGTGTGTTATATTTCCATTTAAAACTTTAAAACATCTTTATTAAGACCTTAATAGCAGAGACAGACTGAGAGAGACACAGAGAGCCTAAAATATATATCATAAGGGGGAAAAAGAGGATGGTTAACTAAATCACCAGCCACAATGTTGGAAAACAAACAACAAAAGTAACGGTAAGATACAATTGTATGCACTAACCAAAACTGATGTTCAATATTTATTTATTAAATAAAACCAGGTAATCATAGAGCAATATACACATATTGTGATTATATATAATAAAAGAAAATCTTTAAAACAGATAATAGAGGTGTATTAATACATGTATTTCTCCCTGCCTTTCCTTTGACTGATATTCCCTACCAAAGAGAATTATGTTTGCCTTTTAAGCTTTGTGATCCCTTCTATCCTATTTATACAAGATCAATAGGATAGGCCAGAGAAAGAGTTATAACATCTGGAGAGAAAAGGAGAGGATTTTGCTCCTGGTCACTCCCTCTGAAATGAAGAATCCCAGAACTGGGCAAAAGACAGAGGAAACTAACAAAGGAACCAAAGAGACTGGGGTTACACAACTAGGACCAGACTTGAGTCAGGTCATGAAGGGGAGAGGAGGAGAAAAGGGGAAGAGAGATAAAAGAAGCCACAGTTTCTGGATGTTGTACAGCATTTAGCCGTGCTTAGTGAGAATATTCTGAGCAGCTGTAGAATATGGGACAATTGAAGAGGAGAGAAAAATGGGGATTTTAGAAGTAAGTTGTGGATTATGAAATAGATTGCCTACAATATTTTACAGCAGGGAGATCAAACGAGTCAATCCTAAAGGAAATCAACCCTGAGTATTCATTGAAAGGGCTGATGCTAAAGCTGAAACTCCAATATTTTGGTGACCTGATGCAAAGAGCCAACTCATTAGAAAAGAACCTGATGCTGGGAAAGATTGAAGGCAGGATGAGAAGGGATGACAGAGGATGAGATGGTGGGATGGCATCACCAATTCCATGGACATGAGTTTGAGTAAGCTCCAGGCATTGGTGAAGGACAAGGAAGACTGGCCTGCTGCAGTCCATGGTTCGCAAAGAGTCCAACACAACTGAGTGACTGAACAACAACAGTGTTTACAAGAGTATTTTTTAGATACATCAATGCTGGATGGAGTTTTGGTGGATGCAGTTCTCACAGTAACCAGGCCACAAGGGACTCCAGGAGTTTTTCAGCTGTGTGTGGTTGATATATAACCAAAAGGCCTAAATGGATATAATCCAAGCACAGCATGGACACCCTGGAAAAGAGTGTAGAATTAGAAGTCTAACGATAATGTTTCATTTTTATCTGTATGTGTCTGTTAAAAATTTTACATAGCTCATGCAACTTAGTGATTTTTAAACAACAAATGTGAAAAAGCATTATAGCATGTGTTCTTGGTCATATCCAAGTCTTTTGCAACCCCATGTGCTATAGCCTGCCAGGCTCCTCTGTCCATGGGATTTCCCAGGTAAGAATACTGGACTGGGATGCCATTTCCTTCTCCAAGAGAACTTCTCAACTCAGGGATCAGACCCATATCTCTTGCATCTCCTGCATTGCCAGGCAGATTCTTTACCAAATTTGTCACTTGGGGAAAAAGCATTAGATGCTTCTGTCAATTGCAGAACAAGCTACACTCTGACCTCCCACACTGAGGTGCCACATGGTGGTACATGAGGAAATCATGGTCTTGGATAAGACTGCTCCCAGCTCTGAGTGGGTGTCCAGTGACTGGGCTGCAAGTTGATAGCATTTGAACAGCAGGATGGAGTATGATTGTGGAGCCACAGGTGATTTCAATGTGTAAAGGCAGCACAGGAGTCCAGACAACTTTCTGTCCCAGGGTGACTCAAAAGAGATTGCTTAGAAACAAACACAAAATTCTCTATTCTTGTAAAAGCATCCATTTATGCATTCATCAAACACGTCTCCAGGGCTCATGCACCAGGCCTTGCAGGCTTGCTTTGAACATCACTTATCCCTCTACCTCTTCTTTTAATGTGTGTGTTTATAGTCTCTAGTTACTAAAAAATAATTTACCCCAAGCCCTCCAGAGTTAGCAAAGCCATGGAGAAAAGGTGCTAATGAGGAAGTGTGCCTGGCCTTGGGACCCAAATGATTGTCCATGAGGCTTATCTTCCTCCCTAAAACCTCCCACTCACTACCTGGGCTGTCTCTCCAGGGCTGACAGGGAGAATGTCTACCTGCCCCAGGGCAGCTTTAGCTTCTTTTTTAAACTCTTTACTTTATGGTGTCAGGAGGGCAAGCTTATCAGATGAGAAAACATAAGCCATAAAACCCACCATGAGTTCAAGTCCACTCACACAGCAACTGGTACATAACTGTGATGCTCCTGGGAAGATCTGATTCCACACTCCCTTCTCCATTCAGGATGACAAACTCTGAGTTTATATACAGTGGTCATGCTACCAGGACAGACTCATCAAGGCCATACCCTCTCCTCAGATTGATCAGAGGGCAAAAGAGAGGTGTCCTTTAGCCCCCAAATCTTCCACCCAGATCCTGATAACATGCGTGCTGCTAAGTTGCTTCAGTCATGTCCAACTCTTTGTGACCCTATGGACCATAGCCCGCCAGGCTCCTCTGTCCATAGGATTCTCCAGGCAAGAATACTGGAGTGGGTTGCCATGCCCTTTCTCCAGAGAATCTTCCCGACCCAGGGATCAAGCCTGCGTCTCTTACATCTCCTGCATTAGCAGGCAGGTTCTTACCACTAGCATCACCTGGGAAGCTTTTAACTTGCATAGGGAAGTTTATTCCCAGCATTCTAGGAGGCAAAAGGGTTCCCAGATGGGGGTACCAGCTCAGCCTGCTTGTTCATGTTCTGCAGATGTTTCATCTTGTTGAGAAACAAGAGTAGAGCGGGGAAGTTAGATGAGTTTCTGATAGAAAAGTGTAAATATGAACCAAATAAACAGGAAGTCACTGTGAACTGCATTCAAAGCTTTATTCTTGCCAGAGTTTAGGACTTGCGCTAACTCTGGTAGGCTGCCTTAATAACGAAGCAAGGTAGGGAGGTGAAGCAATGAGATTTGAATACAGGGAGGGGAGCAGAAGCTGGGGAGTCTCCCAGAAGGTAGAGCAGGATGGTAAGTTCTGGAGCAGAGCTGTTCTTCTGTATTTAACAGTCGCAGTCATCATCGCAATCACAGCATGCAGGACCTCGGGACCTCATGGGAATAATTCCTAGACAACAGCATCCAGAGCCACAGCATCCAGAGCTGCAGCACCCAGAGCTGCAGCACCCAGAGCTGCAGCACCCAGAGCCACAGCATCCGGAATCCTCACAGCCACCAGACGATCCTGAGTTGCAGTCCTGGGGCCGTTGGATCCAGCGTCTCAGAGGACTCACCCCGAAGGTCCGGGGAGCCAGACAGCAGTAGCTGGTGGAACAAGGAGCAGAGCATGGATCAGGGACACAACATGAGGTGACTGAGCCTCTTACAGGAGCCTGAGCATAGTAGGTTTGGGAAGGAGCAGGGGTCTGAACATAGTATGTCTGGGTCTGGCAAGGGGCTGGGGATTTCACACAGGTCATCTGGCATGGAGCAGGACCCTTCACAAACGTCTGGCAAGGAGCTGGGCATTTCACGTAGGTCGTCTGGCTTGGAGCTGGGCACTTCACAAGGGTCTGGCAAGGAGTTACATATTTCACATAGGTCTTCGTCTGGAACGGAACTGGACATTTCACATAGTTTTGAGTTGGACACAGAGGTGGACATTTCACGTAGGTTTGAGTCAGACATGGACCTGGGCATTTCACAAAGCTTTGAGTTGGACATGGAGGTGAACATTTCACAAAGGTTTGAGTCGGACATGGATGTGAGCATTTTACAGAAGTACATTTGGTACTCTGCACAACTCCCAATCCTGAACCTTTCACACAAGATGGAGGAAATTCTGGCTGTTTCTGCTGGTCACACATCTTTCTGTGGCTTTGTAAAATCTGAAAAGAAAGTTCTCATTAGATCCAAGAAGGCTTTCAAGGAAACTTGCAGCTTCCCCTTTGGATAAAGTGGCCTGTAAGCGGTGGCCTTTTTGAGAAGGTCACAGGTACTGAGATCTGGCTTTAGAACAGACTCAGAGTCAGGGATCCTAGGCTCTGCTCTTGTGACTTTATCTAAGATGGGTGCCTTTGCACAAGTCACTGCTCACCTGTGGGACTGTTTCCAAAATGGAAAATGAAGAGGAAGAGTTTGATAGAGAGATCTCCATGTTTCTACCCAACTCTTCAAGCAACTCGTTTCACCCACCCCAGCATCTGCATTATGAATTCTCCTGGGGAAATTGTCATTTCCCAGCTGATTTCCCCTCCTCACCAACTCTCCCACAAGAGGCTTCTCTTCTTTCTCCTGCCTGGCCAGACAGGACCCAAGGATTCCAAATTCACATCACCAGAAGCTGAATCAACCTGAGTCTCAAGCTGATCCCAACAGAGGTAGGACAAATTTGAATAAGTTTCCACCTTTTGCTCTTTGGATCAGTGATACTATCCTTGCACCTCATTAATGGACCCAAGGATGGCACAACTGAACTCAGAGAGGAAGAGTGTGGTGACCCAATTCTCTACAAAACCCTCTCACACAGAACTAATAGCTGGTCCTCTCCTCTCACACTCCAGACTCTGAGCTTCCAGCCAGTGACTGCCCTTTGTGTCTCATCCTGACCACCCTCATCCCAAAAGCCAAGTGTCACCAAGGCTCTCCTTCTTTCTGTGTCACTGTCCCAGGCATAGACTTACCCTCTTCGCTGATCGAGCAGGACTGGAAGAAGCCAGTGATCTGAGGAAATGGCAGTTGGGGACACCTTTTATAGGGTGGCAATGAGGCAATTTAATGGCATCTGAGTGAAGCATGAGATCACAAGGACAAGGGCTGGCATCGCATTGGCGAGATTCCTCCCCAGTATGCTTGGCCCATCATCAGAGGCAGGGCATGTCTCTACTTGACACTGAATTTTCCTGAACACAAGATAAATGATTCCTATCACTTTCTTCATGAAACTAGTCAGTCTTCTTCTTCTAAGAGTTATGAGAGATGAGATGCCTGGAAGAGCTGCCACTATGAAATGATTTCTACATCACGTGAGTCTTCAAGAACTTGTTCAAGATGTAATTAGAGTCTCAATTCTTCACACATAGTGCTAAAAGCTACACAGAATGTTCCCAACCTAAATGATGTGTTCTTCCTGAGGGCTTCCATGGTGCTTTCTGCTGGCCTGAGTTGTTGGACCTAAAGAGTTTGGCCCTGTGGTCTCTGCCTCAATGTGACAGCAAAGCCCCCCAAGAAATGGCTTGTTCTGGACTGGCAGCTTATTCTAAGTTTCTTTGGGAAACTGGGTGTATACTTGATAATCCCAGGCCCCAGGCTCTATATCTAGGCTACCTCTCCTCTCCTCCTCATGCCCTATAAACTCCCTCGTCCTAGCCTTCCTGGACTTCACTATCAGGTCTAGATCCACAAGGACCTAGAACAGGGGGAATTTAATTGAATGCTTTTTATGTGCCGTACAGTTCACAATATATGTTCACTTATAGATGGTCCTGTAACTGAGGCCCCAAAAGATTAAGGAAGTTACTCCTTGTCACAAAGCAAGTAAATAACGAAGTGAGAGAGTTCAAACGTAGGCAGTCAGCTTTCATAAGCCATGGTCTTTATCTCTACAACATGTTGCCTTTTCTTTCTGGACATAGTATAATCCCTGAATCTCTAAAAGCCCAGATGGCACTAGTGGTAAAGAACCCACCTGCCAATGCAGGAGACATAAGAGATGCAGATATGATCCTTGGGTTGGGAAGATCCCCTGGAGGAGAGAATGGCAACCCAGTCCAGTATTCTTGTCTAGAGAATCTTATGGACAGAGGAGCTAGGCAGGCTGCAGTCTGTAGGGTCACAAAGTGAAACAACTTAGCACCAGCACCTGAATCTCCACCTCCATTCCCTTCCCAGTATAGTAGATATAGGGAGAAAAATGGGAATATATGTATTAGGCACTTATGTTCTTAATGTACTCAATGTACTGCATACTGTCCTGGCTTCTTCACCTGTGTTAATTCATTTGATCTTCATAATAACCCTTAAACATAGGCTATGTTAGCCCTATCTTTTAATATTTATTTATTTGGTTGCATGGAGTTTTAGTTGCATCATGCAGGATCTTTCATGGGATCCAGAGCGCATGGGCTAAGTAGTTGAGCAGCCTTAGTTGCCCTGCAGCATGTGGGAATCTTAGTTCCCCAGCCAGGGATTGAACCCACATCCCCTGCATTGGAAGATGGATTCTTAACCACCTGGGAAGTTCCCCTGACCTATTTTTAAAGAAGAATCTAAGATCCAAGGCCTAATCACTTCACCAAGGTCATGCCATTGGTAGGCAATGGAGCATCACTTGAATCCAAGCATGTTTAGTTTCAGAGTCACACTCTTCCTGTCAGGCCATGCTAGGTTGCCCAATGTAGATTATTTTATTCCTGAGACTAGCACTGGTTCCAAACTGCCACTCCACTAGATCAGCCAGTCCAGGTCCCACCATGGACCCTGAGGCCTCTAGGGTAAGAGGTTCTCCGGCATTTGTCCATTCAGTTCAGTTCAGTTCAGTTGCTCAGTTGTGTCCAACTCTTTGCAACCCCATGAATTGCAGCACACCAGGCCTCCCTGTCCATCACCATCTCCTGGAGTTCACTCAAACTCACGTCCATCGAGTCAGTGATGCCATCCAGCCATCTCATCCTCTGTCGTCCCCTTCTCCTCCTGCCCCCAATCCCTCTCAGCATCAGAGTCTTTTCCAGTGAGTCAACTCTTGGCATGAGGTGGCCAAAGTACTGGAGTTGCAGCTTTAGCATCATTCCTTCCAAAGAAATCCCAGGGCTGATCTCCTTCAGAATGGATTAGTTGGATCTCCTTGCAGTCCAAGAGACTCTCAAGAGTCTTCTCCAATGCCACAGTTCAAAAGCATCAATTCTTCAGCACTCAGCTTTCTTCACAGTCCAACTCTCACATCCATACATGACTACTGGAAAAACCATAGACTTGACCAGACGGACCTTTGTCGACAGAGTAATGTCTCTGGTTTTGAATATGCTATCTAGGCTGGTCATAACTTTCCTTCCAAGGAGTAAGGACCCTCAATTTCCCCAAGACCTGTAAGCTCATCAACACCCAGGCCTGACCTTGTACAAACAGAAGAGGAAAGAGATGATGTTTTATTGAAGCCAGGTACTTCACATGGGATAACTCATCAAATTTAGTCCCCACAATAAGTGTCTTAAATAAGTAAACAAACTAGCTCAAGTTCCCATTGCTAGAAGTAGTAGATGTAAAACCCAGGTTTATATTTGAACCTGGGTTTATACTTCAATTTTTTTCCTACCACAACAAATTGTTCCTACCACAGCAAATGTTTCAAGTGTTAAAATCCAAAATGCTTTATAACCATTCCTTTAATCCACTCAACAGATGCATTCATAAAGCCCACTATCTTGTACATAGGATGGGATAGCCCCACTCTACAAGGAAGAAAACACTCTGGAAGTACAGCCCTTTGAAGGCATTTTAGACAGACACTTCCAGGTACAAGTAGAACTCAGCCCTGGTTCTGATTCTGCCATTGCCCTGCACTGTGATTCCACTGTGCCCTCCATCTCTGGACCTTTCCTTCTTACACTCTGAAATAAAGAGCTAGATGAGGACCCTTCTGGCTATGATATCCTGTGATTATAAGGGCTTGTTCTAGAAAGGAAATATATTCACATCCTAGTGGTCCATGGAGTTAGTCCCACTGGACTATAATTCCTATGTTTTGGAAACTGTAGACATGTTCCCTGTATGCCACCTGCCTCTAGCACTGGACATGGGGAACTCTGACTAGATGAGTGAAAGAATGAATGGGGATGCTTTGCATGGACAGTGCAGTCTTGATCTCCTCCTCCCCTCTGTGCAGCAAGAGCCCATCCTGCTTTCCATCTCATGTCATCTGTGAGCTCTGATTGGCAAACACAGGCTCTGTGGGCTCAGACTCTACTAATGGGCTTGACATATTCAGGTAGCACTGACATCCCTGGTGAGAGATACTGGTGGTGCCACAGGTGGGTGGGTTGTGCCCCACCTATTCTATAGGCTGGGAAAGCAAGGCAGAGTTTTCAGATGACTGATGTAAGTGCCAGGATGAGTCACAGGGCTATCCCTACAAGGCCCTGATTGTCTCTTTAGATACAAACTCATAGAATCAGAGACTGTGGACTCATGCAATAATAGTCCAGTAAACTCACAGGTAGAGAGAATTGTGAATTCACAGAATAACAGAATCACAGATTCAGAATCCTGGCATCTCTGAGGTGGAGAGGACTAACACAAGTCATGAGGTCTGGTCTTCGTGATAAACTGGGTCAGTACCTGCGTCATCGTCATCTGGCCTAGCTGTTATTCTTAGGAAGATCTTCTGGTCTTTAGCATTCTCTGCAGTCCCAGTGGCTAGCTCATTTCAGGATTTACCACCTGGAGAATCAGTTAATGTATACTAGGTTATCTCTAGAGTTCTTTACAGCATTAGCTGTATGTACTGTAAGGTGTTTGTAGTTGTTCCCCTGAGTGTGTGAACAAAACCAAGACTTCAACCCCAACCAGGAAATCAGAAGGGGAAGTACCCAAGTTGACATGTTGTTCTCTGAGGACAGGGCCTGGATCTCCCCTCTTCTTGCGAGCTTTCTTTGATCAGGGTCTGTGGATGCTCTGAAGGTAAAAATCTGAGTCCTTCCTTTTCTGTGGAAAGAGGAAGTGAAAAGCCACCTCACAGGAGGTGGAGGGCATAGGAACCTTGATATCCAGTGAAATATGTCACTTCCATGTCTGAGAAGATAGTATGGGAGATAGAGATAGTCCTCTCTGTTAGATCCTGTGTCTATATGAGTCTCTGTTCCAGACTCAGCTCTAAGATCCTCTCCATCATTATTCCAATGACAACTGGGGGTTCCCCCTAGATGACTGGGAGATTATATTGTAGAATCATGGAATGGGGGGCTAGTGAGGACATTTACAGGCATGTAGTTAACCCCCTATATTGTAATTGAGGTCTGCACAGAAGGAAAGAAACTTACTCAAGGCCACACAGCCAAGGTAAGAGAAGATTCTAGACAGGAATTTCTGAATCCCATCTAGGGCACATTCCAGTATGTGGCCACTCAGCAGGCCTGTTAAGGAAGCATTATCATCTGGCCTCTTTCTTGCCTCTCTTCCTGCCCTCAAAGCCACCAAGGCTATCACGAGAGAAACCAATGCAAGTTCCCTAAGAAGCATCCTCTACAGAACCAAAAGTGTTTTCACCATCTGTGGGGGAGGGTCACCCAGGATTCCTACTGTGTGAACCTACGGGTTGTTGAAAGATGAAAACCCCAGCCCACATGACTCAGAGCCTCATGGACTGTATCTTGGCCAAGGACACAGGGCAAGACAGCACCAAGGCCATTTGTTGCAAGGCCAGGAAACATTGGTGCCCAATTATTTTTCTTTCTCATGGATGGCCCCCTGGAGATGGTTTCCTTGAACTTGTCCTTCTCTAATCCAGTTATTCTTATATGAGACACGCCAAGTAACTAGTCCCTCAGATTTACTACCACTTTTTAGAGCTGTTTTGTTGCACTTGGTCTTAAATACACTTTTCTGTAATTTAAATAAAAACTGCCTCACCTTGGTATTTCAGGATGCAAAGGAATGCAGAGAAGCTCCATGTTTCCTCAGTATATCCCTGCAGTTAGACTCCAGGGACTGTGTTCCCTCTTGGACCCCTCCCTCTCAACTATTTCATTGGTCCTTCCAGTGCAAATAACATGTTTATCCTTTATCCCAATACTTCCAAGACCTCCATACAAAAGGCCAACTGCAATCCTACGAATGTATGACTTTTCTTGTCAGAGAGTCCCCAGCTCTTATCACAGCTCTGCCAATCCCTAGTTGTGTGATCTTAGGTAACTTGCTGAACTTTCTGAATCTCATTCTCTTCAATCTGAAAAATGGAGACATTAATGGTAAGATCATGTAGTTTTTCTGCTGAAAACACTCTAGTGATTTCCCATTCTGTTCTCAGTAAAAGCCCAAGTCCTTATAATTGCTTTCTTTTTCTTTTTCACATTTGGAAATTTTAATTTTTAAAAATTAATTTATTTATTTTAATTGGAGGCTAATTACTTTACAATATTGTAGTGGGTTTTTTTTTTGCCATACATTGACATGAATCAGCCATGGGTGTATATGTGTTTCCCATCCTGAACCCCCTCTCCCACCTCCCTCCCCATTCCATCCCTCAAGGTCATCCCAGTGTACCAGCCCTGAGCACTCTGTCCCTTGCATCAAACTTGGACTGGTGATCTACTTCACATATGGTAATATATATGTTTCAATGCTATTCTCTGAAATCATCCCACCCTTGCCTTCTCCAACAGAGAAGATATTCTTTACTTCGGTGTTTCTTTTGCTGTCTCTCATATAGGGTCATCGTTACCATCTTTCTAAATTTGTGTTTTTCTTTCTGACTTACTTCATTCTGTATAATAGGCTCCAGTTTCATCCACCTCATTAGAACTGATTCAAATGCATTATTTTTAATGGCTGAGTAATATTCCATTGGTATATGTACCACAGCTTTCTTATCCATTAGTCTGCCAATGGACATCTAGGTTGCTTCCATGTCCTGGCCTCTGTAAACAGTGTTGCGATGAACATTGGGGTACACGTGTCTCTTTCAATTCTGGTTGCCTCAGTGTGTATGCCCAGCAGTGTGATTGCTGGGTCATATGGCAGTTCTATTTCCAGTTTTTTAAGGAATCTCCACACTGTTCTCCATAGTTGCTGTACTAGTTTTCATTCCAACTAACAGTGTAAGAGGGTTTTCTTTTCTCTGCACCCTCTCCAGCACTTATTGTTTGTAGACTTTTTATAGCAGCCATTCTGACCAGCATGAAATGGTACCTCATTGTGGTTTTGATTTTCATTTCTCTGATAATGAGAAATGCTGGGCTGGAGGAAGCACAAGCTGGAATCAAGATTTCTGGGAAAAATATCAACAACCTCAGATATGCAGATGACACCACCCTTATAGCAGAAAGTGAAGAAAAACTAAAGAGCCTCTTGATGAAAGTGAAAGAGGAGAGTGAAAAAGTTGGCTTAAAGCTCAACATTCAGAAAACTAAGATTGTGGCATCCAGTCCCATCACTTCATGGCAAATAGATGGGAAAACCGTGGAAACAGTGGCTGACTTTATTTTGGGGGGCTCCAAAATCACTGCAGATGGTGACTGCAGCTATGAAATTAAAAGATGCTTACTTCTTGGAAGGAAAGTTACGGCCAACCTAGACAGCATATTAAAAAGCAGAGACATTACTTTGTCAACAAAGGTCTGTCTAGTCAAGACTGGTTTTTCCAGTAGTCATGTATGGATGTGAGAGGTGGACTATAAAGAAAGCTGAGTGCAGAAGAATTTACACTTTTGAAGTGTGGTGTTGGAGAAGACTCTTGAGAGTCCCTTGGACTGCAAGGAGATCCAACCAGTCCACCCTGAAGGAAATCAGTCCTGGGTGTTGATTGGAAGGACTGATTTTGAAGCTGAAACTCCAATACTTTGGCCACCTGATGCAAAGAGCTGACTCATTTGACAAGACCCTGATGCTGGGAAAGATTGAGGGCAAGAGGAGAAGGGGACAACAGAGGATGAAATGACTGGATGGCATCACTGACTTGATGGACATGGGTTTGGGTATACTCCGGGAGTTGGTGATGGACAGGGAGACCTGGCATACTGTGGTTCATGGGGTCACAAAGAGTTGGACATGACTGAGCGACTGAACCTAATTGAACTGATAACGAGTGATGTTGAGCATCTTCTCATATGTTTGTTAGCCATCTGTATGTCTTTTTTTGAGAAATGTCTGTTTAGTTCTTTGGCCCATTTTTTGATTGGGTTATTTATTTTTCTGGAATTACTCTGCAGGAGCTTCTTATATATTTTTTATATTAATTCTTTGTCTTTTGCTTCATGTGCTATTATTTTCTCCCATTCCGAGGGCTGTCTTTTCACCTTGCGTATAGTTTCCTTCATTGCGCAAAAGCTTTTAAGTTTAATTAGGTCCCATTTGTTTATTTTTGCTTTTATTTCCAGAATTCTGGGAGGTGAGTCATAGAGAATCCTGCAGTGATTTATGTCAGAGAGTGTTTTGCCTATGTTCTCCTCTAGGAGTTTTATAGTTTCTGGTCTTACATGTAGATTTTTAATCCATTTTGAATTTATTTCTGTGTATGGTGTTAGAAAGTGTTCTAGTTTCAGTCTTTTACAGTGGTTGACCAGTTTTCCCAGCACCAGTTGTTAAAAGAGATTGTCTTTTCTCCATTGTATATTCTTGCCTCCTTTGTCAAAGATAAGGTGTCCATAGGTGTGTGGATTTATCTCTGGGCTTTCTATTTTGTTCCATTGATCTATATTTCTGTCTTTGTGCCAGTACCATACTGTCTCAATGACTGTAGCTTTGTAGTATAGTCTGAAGTCAGGCAGATTGATTCCTCCAGTTCCATTCTTCTTTCTCAAGATTGCTTTGGCTATTCGAGGTTTTTTCTTTATTTCCATACAAATTGCAAAGTTATTTGTTTTAGTTCTCTGAAAAATACCATTGGTAGCTTGATAGGGATTGCATTGAATCTATAGATTGCTTTGGGTAGTATACTCATTTTCACTATATTGATTCTTCTGATCCAAGAACATGGTACATTTCTCCATCTATTTGTGTCATCTCTGATTTCTTTCATCAGTGTTTTCTAATTTTCTATGTATAGGTCTTTTGTTTCTTTAGGTAGATATATTCCTAAGTATTTTATTCTTTTCGTTGCAATGGTGAATGGAATTGTTTCCTTAATTTCTCTTTCTGTTTTCTCATTGTTAGTGTAAAGGAATGCAAGGGATTTCTGCGTGTTAATTTTATATCCTGCCACTTTACTATATTCATTGATTAGCTCTAGTAATTTTCTGGTGGTGTCTTTAGGGTTTTCTATGTAGAGGATCATGTCATCTGCAAACAGTGAGAGTTTTACTTATTCTTTTCCAACCTGGATTCCTTTTATTTCTTTTTCTTCTCTGATTACTGTGGCTAAAACTTCCAAAACTATGTTGAATAGTAGTAGTGAGAGTGGACACCCTTGTCTTGTTCCTGACTTTAGGGGAAATGCTTTCAATTTTTCACCATTGAGGATAATGTTTGCTGTGGGTTCATCATGTATGGCTTTTATTGTGTTGAGGTATGTTCCTTCTATGCCTGCTTTCTGGAGGTTTTTTTTTTTTTTATCATAAATGGATGTTGAATTTTGTCAAGGGCTTTCTCTGCGTCTATTGAGATAATCATATGATTTTTGTCTTTCAATTTGTTAATATGGTGTATCATATTGATTGACTTGTGAATACTGAAGAATCCTTGCATCCCTGGGATAAAGCCCACTTGGTCTTTTTGATGTGTTGTTGGACTCTGTTTACTAGAATTTTGTTCAAGTTTTTGCATCTGTGTACATCAGTAATATTGGCCTGTACTTTTCTTTTTTTGTGGCATCTTTGTCTGGTTTTGGTATTGGGGTGATGGTGGCCTCATAGAATGAGTTTGGAAGTTTATCTTCCTCTGCAATTTTCTGGAAGAGTTTGATTAGGATAGGTGTTAGCTCTTCTCTAAATTTTTGGTAGAATTCAGCTGTAAAGCCATCGGTCCCAAGCTTTTGTTTGCTGAAAGGTTTCTGATTACAATTTCAATTTCCATATTTGTGATGTGTCTGTTAAGATTTTCTATTTCTTCCTGGTTCAGTTTGGTATAATCACTTTCAAACGGGCTCACAGACTTGACCTCATGACTCTACCCCTTACTTCCCTGGTCCCACTCAATCCCCTCCTCTCTCCCTCTGCTACATGGGTCTCTTTGCAGCTCATCTGACTCTCCAGGCACCCTGCTTTGGGGAACTTTGCTCTTACCTTTTTCTCTACCTTTTTCAAATGTTAGAACATTTTGGAAGAGACTAACTTGTTTACTTCACATTCTTTAGCTCTTTATTCAAATATGACTTCAGTGAAGCCTTCATTGCTGATTCTGCTAAAATGAAAACCCAGACCCACTGGCACTTCCTGCCTCTCTTCCAAGCTTAATTTTTCTCCTCAGAATTTAGAACCATCCACTGCATTATGTATTTACACATATAGTGTTTTCCACTTTCTCCCATCAAAATGTTAGTGTATCACAAAAGAAATTTCATCTCCTTTGTTCACTGTTGTATCCACAATTTCTTATTCAGGTGCTTGACACACTCAAAACATATCTGCTGAATGAGCCAATAGTATATATTTTCTTATTTATCCTGTTTTTCATCTGCCTTCCCATATTAGAATAAGCTCAAGGAGGGAGAAATTTTTATCTGTTTTGTTCACATCTATATTAGAGTGACTGAGCACGCATGCACATTGCATATTGCATGCATTCATGTGTGCTGAGTCATGTTACTCTCTACCCGACCCCAAGGACTGTAGCCCACCAGGCTCTTCTGTCCATGTAATTTTCCAGGCAAGAATACTGAAGTGCATTGCCATTTCCTACTCCAAGGAATCTTCTCAACCAAAGGATCAAACTTACATCTCTTGTGTTTCCTGCATTGGCAAGCAGATTCTTTAACACTGCACCACTTGGAAATCCCCATGCATATTATTAAATCTTAACACTGCTCTTGTAACATAGGTACCTAATAAAGATCTTTTGAATGTGCAAGCAAATATTACTGTGAAACAAAGTACATGCCTAACGTGAGCAAATACTAACTGAATGTTGATAAGTTTTGCTAGTACAGCTGTCTTTTATCCCTCATCATTTATACCCTGTAACCTCAGCTGCATTCAGCCCTGAGCAAAAACAAGGAAGGCAGATGGATAGAGTAAAAAATAGGGATTGTCTTTTAATGCAGATAAATTGTATCCCAGAAAAGCTGTAACCTCATCAAACAGCACCTGGCCACATCAGCCGCTGTCTGCCACACATTCTCAGTCCTAATACATCATTTCAAGAAGTGCAGGATCAGAATTTCAAATAGTTTTATGAGATTCACCACAACAGTGCTTTTTTGGGTAAATGGATTAAGATGTATGGTTTTGTTTCCTGTGCCCTACAGAGCAAGCAGAGCTATTCAGCATGTGCTAGGACTGCAGACAGGAGTTTGGGCTGTGCTGCCCTGCCCCTGATGCTTCCGTATCTTTGGCTAACACCCAAGCAGCCCTTCTACTTCTTCAGTCTCTCTAAGGTTTTGTTTTTGTTTTGTTTTTTAGTTTGACTATTTATTTATTTATTTTCAATTTTATTGAGAAGCAATTGACATACATCACTGTGTACATTTAAGGCCCATAGCATGACAGTTTGATTTATATATATTGCAAAATGATTAGCACAGTAGGTTCAGCTAACATCCATCTTCTCATATAGAAACAATAAAAAGAAGGAAAGATAAAGGGAAGTTTCCTTGTGATGAAAACTTGTGGGGTTTGCTCTTTTAACAACTTTCTATGTACTGAAAAGCAGTGTTAGCTATAGTCATCATATTGCATTTTGCACCCTTAATACTTGTGTGTCTTATTCCAAGACTTTTATAACAAAATCCCTGCATTAAACCCTTCTCTGTTTCAAATAGCCAGAATGGTCTCTGTTCACATGACCGGACATTGACATCATGAAGCTTATATAGTATAAATTATAGAATACAGTCTTTCTTCTAGGGAGAAAATGAGAGGCATTTGACAAATGAAAAGAAAAAAGTATGTAATTTCAAGTGGTGGTAAGTGTAAGAACAATAACAACAAACTCGATTTATTTAAAAACATGTTTCTCGAAAGACCTGAGAGTGCAAACTATGCCTACTTCAGCTCTACAGTATTTCCTCTCAGTGAATTCATTCAGTGCCTCCTCCCTTTAGCATGACCACAAGCTAAGATGGGTCTACAACACCTAATCTGCCATATCCAAGGCTTCTGCTTCAGAAGGAGCCCCAAACCAGCAGAGCTCTGTAAAAAGAGGCTCCCCAGCCCTAGGACAGAGTGGGTCTCTGTGAATAGGCTTCTTTTAAAAATAAAAGTCTGGATTTCAACAGCACTTTATTTAACTAGACTTTGGTACATGCATATCACAACTAGTGAGAACAGCCACAAAGATCAGTAAGTTTTCTCCATCAGTTCCCAGAGAAAGGTGTAACTATTCTCTTATCTTAAGGAGAGAGAGATTGCCTTAAAGATGTATGTATGAAGCAATAGGTGCAGTTTTATTCAAGTAAATAAGATCTTCTGTGCAAACTACTTCAGTGGCATGGCTATTTTTTATCACTAATATTTTTCCAGTCTTACTGAGATATAATTGACATGTAACATTGTATAAGTTTAAATTGTAAAACCTGTTGATCTGATATAATTATGTATTGAAATGTGATTCCATCTGTTAGCTGACATCTCTATTATATCACATAATTACCAAGTGCTGTGCTGTTAGCATTGTCTACAACCACCAAGTTGTGAGTTCAGCTCAGTTCAGTCGCTCAGTCATGTCCGACTCTTTGTGATCTCATGAACCACAGCACGCCAGGCCTCCCTGTCCATCACCACTGCCAGAGTCTACCCAAACCCATGTCCATTGAGTCAGTGATGCCATCTAACCATCTCATCCTCTGTTGTCGTCTTCTCCTCCTGCCCTCAATCTTTCCCAGCATCAGGGTCTTTTCAAATGAGTCAGCTCTTCGCATGAGGTGGCCAAAGTATTGGAGTTTCAGCTTTAACATCAGTCCTTCCAGTGAACACCCAGGACTGATCTCCTTTAGGATGGACTTGTTGGATCTCCTTGAAGTCCAAGGGACTCTCAAGAGTCTTCCCCAACACCGCACTTCAAAAGCATCAATTCTTCTGAATTAGATCCCAGAACTTATTCCTCTTCAGATTGGAAGTTTATATTATGAACAATGTCTCCCTATTTCTCCGACCCCCTGCTAATATATTTTTTTAAGTCAGACTCATCTTGGAATTCTAGGCAACCCTTCTTCATGGGCATTACATGAAATGGCAACATTTTAAACTCTCTTGAAGATATGCATACATTAAACATGAATTCATTAAAGTTTAATTGGTTGTTTTTTCTTCAGTATATCTGACTTTCTATCTAGGAAAAAAAGATTGGAATTTAGGTAAAAGAGAAGAAAAGTGGAATAAAAGCTACAAATAGGGAAAGGAATGCTTACAGTTGCAAAGCAAGGCTTTAGAGTTTTTCCAACAATCTGAGAAATATAGGTACTAACATGAGGCCAATAGAATACAAAATCCAAGGCATACCATGGATGGCTTTTGAGAGGCAAATTTTCCCTGTTTATTTAACTGATGAGGGCCCAGAAAGGAAAGATATGAGAGAAGAGGGTAAAACCAGGCTGCAGTAGGTCCTTTGTCCTTTCATTCTTCCAAAGCCCTTCCTCAGTGCTTCTTGTGGTCTGGTCAAGGTCAGCAGCAGCCCCCAGGGCCATCACGGCACCCGCAGCCCCCTGAGGACACACATTCATAGCAGTAGGGGCTCTGATGCCCGGGCTGGTGAAAGAGACGGGTTCTGTGTGGCTCAGGCAGCAGCCCCCACACCTGGGGCCACAGCAGGAAGAGACTGGAGATGGATAGGGAGTTGGACACTGGAGTGGGCACTTTGGGGGATTCTTAGGGGGTGGGACAATTTGGGGGCACTTGGGAGGGGGTTGGCATGGCTGCTGGTTCCTCTGACAGGATATCTTGATGGGATTCCATTAAACATAAATGACAAAATAGAAACAGATCCAGAAACTTAATATCCAGAGCCATTCAGTTCAGTTCAGTCGCTCAGTCGTGTCTGACTCTGCAACCCTGTGGACTGCAGCATGCCAGACTTCCCTGTCCATCACCAACTCACAAAGCTTACTCAAAGTCATGTTCATCGAGTCAGTTATGTCATCCAACAATTTCATCCTCTGTCATCCCCTTCTTCTCCCCCCTTCAATCTTTCCCAGCATCAGGATCTTTTCAAATGAGTCAGTTCTTTGCATCAGGTGGCCAAAGTATTGGAGTTTCAGCTTCCGCATCAGTCCTTAGGATGGACAGGTTTGATCTTGCAGTCCAAAGGACTCAAGAATCTTCTCCAACACCACAGTTCAAAAGCATCAAGAGCCATTACATTTTTGCTTATTTTAAAATCCATCCCCAAATTTGGGGAAGGATATCTAGATTATGTGCAGAGATCTCTTTGAGACAATGAGTATGTCATTTCCACCTTTGTACCTTTAGAGTCATTCGTGGTTCTTAAGTGGTTAATAAAAGACTGCTGAGCTAAGAAATCAAGCAATGTTTGAAACAGTAGAATGGGTATCTCATATCAGTTCAAAGACATGTTAAATCCTTTGCAATTCTAAATACTTGAATCTACCTGGAAATATTTTCCAGGAATTTGTAGAAGAGCTGTCATATCCTGATATATATGTATATGAAAAGTGAAAGTCACTCAGTCGCATCCGACTCTTTGTGACCCCATGGACTATACAGTCCATGGAATTCTCTAGGGCAGAATACTAGAGTGGGTAGTCTTTCCCTTCTCCAGGGTATCTTCCCAACCCAGGGGTCGAACCCAGGTCTTCCGCATTGCAGGCAAATTCTTTACCAGCTCACACACACCCCCCCACCCCCCCACACACACACACACAGTACGTATATATAATGCGTGTGTGTGTGTGTATGTGTGTGTGTGTGCTCAGTTGCTCAGCTGTGTGCGACTCTTTGTGACTCCATGGACTGTAGCCTGCCAGGCTCCTCTGTCCATGGAATTTTCCAGGCAAGAATACTGGAGTGGGTTGCCATTTCCTCCTCCACGGGATCTTCCTGACCCAGGGATCAAACCTGCATCTCTTGCATCTCCTGCAGTGGCAGGCATACTCTTTACCACAGAGCCACCTGGAAAGCCTTGGTATATGCATATATACATACATCTGGATAATAAATTTGGGATCTGCACAGTCAGGGAAAGTTTCCCTTAGAGCAATGGGCTCAGCTCCAGCAGGGCATTCACTGCAGAACTGTAAGCTGTCCTAGGTCACTTATCACCCCACTGTTTGACCCCAAGGACAAATCTTCCCAGGTGGTTCCTTCTTGGTTTAGAGAAAACTTTAGTCCTGACCCTTTGTCCTGTCCATTACTTTGTCTCCCTCCTCCACAGTCCACTATGCCCCATCCCCAAATCACTCCTCAGTCTCACCTCCATCTTGATCAGCACTCCTCTCTCCCACCCCACCCACAGCTTCTAGAGAAGACTCACCATGGTCTCAGGCAGCCACAGACACATCCCTGAGGAGGCCAACAGATGAGGTGCTGACTGCAGGGACACAGTTTATATGGGCTCCAGGACTGGGCTCAGGTGAACCAGACTTCAGAAAGGAGCAGAATGTGGCCGCTGCACAAGTGAAGTACAAGCGGATTCTTCCTAGTATTCCCCGGACGCCTTGTTCTTTCCATACTGAGTTGGGAGCTCCCTCTCCCAGCCTGGAGTCAGGGATTTGGGAGCAGTTCTATGTGTGGGATTCTATAAAGCACACTCTTTCTAAGTTTTGGGGAACCCCATGGTCTTTAGATATTCTAGCGCTACAGCCCCTGAAATTCTTTTTGAGGGGGAAAAAGAATTGCCCTTCTTTCCAATCTCTGTCTTGAACTTGATCTTGTCTATCCCTGAGAAAGAGTCTTTGGGCCACATTGGGTTTAGACCTACCTCTTCTTTGGACTCCAGCCACTTTTAGAAAGGTCTACTAGGTGCCATGAGGTTCTTCTTCCCAAAAAGTGTGGTCATGTTTGGCCTGGTACCTCTAAATCCTGTGGTGAGCTGGACAGCCAAATGTGTGCATCTCTTCTTCACTCTGAACTCAATGTCATCAATTTGGTAGCTTGAAATCTTCATGTTGGGAATATTTACACCATTGATTTGTTGTTCACTCACTAAGTTATGTCCTATTCTTTATGACCCTATGAACTGTAGCATGTCAGGCCGCCTGTCCTTTACCAACTCCTAGAGCTTGCTCAAACTCATGTCCACTGGACATGAGTCCCTTGGACTGCAAGGAGATCCAACTAGTCCATCCTAAAGGAAATCAGTCCTGAATATTCATTGGAAGGACTGAGGCTGAAACTAAAACTCTAATACTTTGGCAACCTGATGCAAAGAACTGACTCATTTGAAAAGACCCTGATGCTGGGAAAGATTGAAGGCAGGAGGAGAAGGGGCTTACAGAGGATGAAATGGTTAGATGGCATCACCGACTCAATGGACATGAGTTTGAGTAAACTTTGGGAGTTGGCGATGGACAGGGAGGCCTGGTGTGCTGAAGTCCATGGGGTCACAAAAAGTCGGACACTACTGAAGGACTGGACTGAACTGAACTGATGTCCATTGAGGCGGCGACCCCTTCTCCTCTTGCCTTCAATCTTTCCCAGCATCAGGGTCTTTTCCAATGAGTCAGCTCTTCCTAACAAGTGGCCAAAGTATTGGAGCTTCAGATTCAGCATCAGTCCTTCCAATGAGTATTCAGGGTTTATTTCCTTTAGGATGGACTGGTTTGATTTCCTTGCAGTCCAACGGACTCTCAAGAGTCTTCTCCAACACAACAATTCAAAAGCATTACACCATTGAAACTGACAATCCATGTCTCTTTTTTCCCCAGAAATCCCATTGTTAAACTTTACCAGTGTACCACTTTTCCAGATTTCAGTCCACTCCTTATGGGATAAATATTGCCCTTACTTTTAATTAAGTCAAGTCCATGAGCCTATGCATGGGTATAACACCTCAGTCAATGCATCAACATCTTTTACAGAGCTGCTACTCTAAGAACCCTTCAGATTGAATCTCAAAGGTTAGCATCTTTGTCCTTGTACTTGGGTTAGCCTATGGAGTTAGGGATATAAAATGGTTTTGTGTATTGAGTATTGACTTTGGTTGTTACTGTGCTTTGACTCTGCCCTGTCTCCTGGAATGCAAAATGAGAGGCTTTGTAGGCTGGTCTATACTTCTACTAACTTGGAACATTTCTTAGAAAGTTTCTCTCCTTTTCTCTCTCCTCTTTCTCCCACACCATCTCTCTCTCCCTCTTTCTCCTTCAGTATGTTTTTCCCTTTCTATGTGCACACACACACATTCACACATGGAGACATGGGCACATATAGACTGTGGGAACCAATAAGAAAACAAGTGAGTTTTCTTAAAGTGCAAGAAAATTAGTGTATATAAGGAATTCTTTCCATAATTAAAAAATAAAAAAATACTCTGACAAAAACAAAGCAAGAAACTCCACAGAAACAAAACCTGTCTTTCTGTCCCAGATCATAGACACTTAGGATAAGAAAATTTATAGTTGGAAGTTTCCACTCGCAGAAAGTTCCCTGTGGTATCTAACTCTTTTCATATGATATATTTATTTATGTGCCTTCTCACAAGGCACTTCTAGCAATAACTGCTCTGGAAAATAGATGCCTAATGATGACAAAGTTGCTACTTATGTGAATGATATTCTAACAAGGGCAAGGAAGATGACTAAATTTCAAACTTGCATTCCCTCCCTTCAAAGACCATGAACGAACTGCCTTTGTGGTAACTTTGACTGCCAGTTCAGAATGCATGAGTTGAAATAGGGATGGAAAAAGAGTTTCCTGACATGTGTCTTTTCTAGAAATGTCCTCCTCCTGTCACCCCACTAATACAATGTCCCAATCTCACGGCATTCAAAACTCACAGGAGAGTCTCACATAAACAGGAGTAAAGTCATAGGTTACAGGGAACAGTTATCATAAAAAACTCACCCACATCTTAACCTTTAATCTGTGACCAATTCTGCCCTGTTACTGTGAAAAATACTGATGAACCAACCTAAGCCCCTGCACTCGGAGTTCACAATTGAATTGAAGAGAGAAACACAAATACCTAAGTTAGATAGTAACCCTGATACTCAACACAACAGAAAGAGTAGACTGGGCATGGTAGCAGCCAAATTCAAGAGTCAGAATATTGGTGTGGAACCCTAGTCTCATGTTAGAAACTTTCAGAATCTGATATGATCAATAAGAAGACAGTAAAACAAATTAATAAGTAAAACACTAAGTGTTTAAAGATAAATTGGTATTATTAAAAAAGAAAATTGAAAAAACAGAGAATTCAGAGGAACAATAAATATTTGGGCAAAATGCTTCTTTTACGTCTTTCCTGACACCCAGACTAACTTAGGTCCCCAATTTTTTCACCCATAACATGAGTTACTGTAACTGCTTGCTTAATCATCTACCTTTCCTAGTAAACTATTGTAATAATGATTTTTTTGCATTATTTATAATGAAAAATATATTTTCCTTTATTTATCATGTTTTGACATCTTAGGGACCACTGATGGGGAGAGACTGTCCCTCCCAGAGCTAGCTAATTCCACCTTTCATATTCAAACCAACCAATCCCAAGTCTATGCCGCATCTCCTTTCTAACTCTCATACATGAAGACAATATTTTTCTTGCCCTGAACCATCCCATGGCCACACACCAGGCAACTGGAGACAGTCCCTATTTCCCAAAGCCTGCTGGAATTATTCAAACTAGCCAGTCTTAAACTGTTGCTCCTATCCTCTTTTTCCTTTCCCATGGAAAACACAGTAAAGGTTATGGTCTCTGTTTTCCTTTCCCTCCTGCTGTTGCCTCCAAAACCCAGTGCACCCCCATGTGTCCCTCCATGACAAGGTGTGCTGACTTCTCTTAAGAAATAAAAGTAATAAGTTTCCCAATTGCAAGAGCCTCTGCATGTTGTCACCTTTATAAATTAAGACTCAGGCACAGATCAACTAAAAGCTCCATGCTCACAACCAGGGTCTGTCTCATATCAGGTTCTTGGTAAACAAATTGTTATTATTTGTGGTTCTTAATCATAAATTCAATTTTTCCATGAAACTTGTAATTCCATGCTGTGCTTAGTCATTCAGTCATGTCTGGCCCTTTGTGACCCCATGGACTGTAACCTGCCAGGCTCCTCTGTCCAGGTATTCTCCAGGCAAGAGTACTAGAGTGGGTTGCCAAGCTCTCCTCCAGGGGATCTTCCCAACGCAGGGATCAAATCCATCAAACCGCATTGTAGGCAGATTCTTTATAATCTGAGCCCACCAGGGAAGCCTGAAAATTGCAACATTCGTGTTCAAATGATAGGTTATTCTTTTCATCTTTGCTGCAACATTTGTCTCCTGTGTGTTTTTTAAAGAATGAACTTTAGTGTACTTTTTCACACTATTTAATATCTTATGGTTTCTGTGTTTATGGCTTTTTGTTACACAGTTCTGCAAAGCTGGATTTTCCTGGACCAACTTTTAGGAGGAAGTTTCTGTGGAAGCCATAGAGGTGGGGATGGACCTGGTTTAGCTTTCCACATTTCTTTGCTCAAGGGCTCCCCCTTCTGTTGTTACAATGAAAGACTAAACGACTAAGCACCGGTAGCCATTTCACCTGGACTCTCAGGATCTGATATAGTTCAGGGAAGGTCTAAAGCCAGCCCTGAGACCCCCAAACACTCCTCAGCTCCATGTTGCCACTGGCCTCTGCTACGAGGGGACCTACCTCTGCATTCCACTCCTTTGCTAGGTTGTTGCTTCCAGAGATCTGCCACTGGAAGATATCATGGCAGAGATCTTCTGCCATGAGCAATTTAGTGATCCACAGACACCCACAACTTCATCTTAGTCCTATTCATGGCTGTTCCCACTCAGGGTGGAGCTCTGTCCTGGGAGTGAGTATTGGCAGATTATCCTGAGACTTGCCATTGCTAAGCTGCTCTGACCTTGCTGTTCCCCATGGCTCCACCCACAGCTGCCCGTGCAGGCCACACCCTCACATCATTCAGAGGCTATAGGTTTTCTCTGTATCCCAGATTCACCGAACATGTAGGGATATATATAGTATATATGTCTCTGTGGGTATGTATCTACTCATATGCATCTACTCATATGTATCTACTCCTGTGCTGTTGGAGATTGCGCGTGAAATGACACAAAGACAAGACACACAAGAGACAGACACAACTCCGGCCGGAGGAAAAAGATCTGCGCAAGCAAGCAAGTTTGCGGTTTACTTTTATATAGCCCCCCCTGGGCAGAATTCCAGACTGTTTGACTAAGCCTTTTCAGTATAGCGCGTGTTCATAGATGTTATCGTACAGCAGAAGGGAGTGAAATTCCGGCTTACTGCAGAGTCTGTCCAGAGCCCTTTCTTCCTTCTTATCACAGAAAGGGAATGTTCCCTCGTTTGCAAGGGACCATTAAACTCAAGGCTGTGTCCAGTCTCCTTGGCAGAACATCTTGTTTGCAAGCACGAAGCCCAGGCAGAGAGTCCCGTTTGCAGGCACATCTCCGCTTTCCCTATTGTGGCCACATTAACCCTTCACTGTGCTCCTTTTTGCTTTGTATGACTTCCTGGAGGAAAACTGTTTAAGATGTGAAACTAAGCTTCTATCATGTTTTACAGGAATCAAAACGTCCTCTTGTATAAAATCAGTGAACAGAGCAAGATAAAGTATTGCTTTCATCTTAAAATCAAATGAAAGTTCAAATAGAGGAAGAATGCTAATACCTAGAGTCAACAGTGGCCATGCATTGCTGATTATTTGTATTTTCCAATCCACCTATGTTCCAGGTTTCCAGAAAAAGCACATTTTTCTTTTTATCATAAAACCAAATTAACATTTACATGTATACACACACACACACACACACACACACACACACACACACACACACACGAGGTTTCCCTGATGAGGGAAGAGGATGATTTGGAGGAGAAATGCCTGTAGGAGAGAGGCCTGTCTGTTGCTCATTTCCCTCATCCAGGTGACAGAAGTGAGAGGACTCTTGGGCTGATGATCACATGATTTCTCTGTCCTTACAGTTCTTTCTAATCTTCCTGACTCTAAATCCCAATCCTCTAGATATAATTTCTGTTTTGCATAGCTTTTCATTGACCCTAGCTTTATCAGTGTTCAGTTCAGTTCACTTCAGTCACTCAGTTGTGTCCGACTCTTTGCGACCCCATGAATCACAGCACGCCAGGCCTCCCTGTCCATCACCAACTCCCGGAGTTCACTCAGACTCACGTCCATCGAGTCAGTGATGCCATCCAGCCATCTCATCCTCAATCGTCCCCTTCTCCTCCTGCCCCCAATCCCTCCCAGCATCAGAGTCTTTTCCAATGAGTCAACTCTTCGCATGAGGTGGCCAAAGTACTGGAGTTTCAGCTTTAGCATCAGTCCTTGCAAAGAAATCCCAAGGCTGATCTCCTTCAGAATGGACTGGTTGGATCTCCTTGCAGTCAAAGGGTCTCAAGAGTCTTCTCCAACACCACAGTTCAAAAGCACCAATTCTTTGGCGCTCAGCCTTCTTCACAGTCCAACTCTCACATCCATACATGACCACAGGAAAAACCATAGCCCTGACTAGATAGACCTTAGTTGGCAAAGCAATGTCTCTGCTTTTGAATATGCTCTCTAGGTTGCTCATAACTTTTCTTCAAAGGAGTAAGTGTCTTTTAATTTCATGGCTGCAGTCACCATCTGCAGTGATTTTGGAGCCCCCAAAAATAAACTCTGACACTGTTTATACTGTTTCCCCATCTATTTCCCATGAAGTGATGGGAACAGATGCCATAGGTATAGGAAAAAGTAGTCCAGAATGGTAGTGGCTAAAAGACAAGGGAAAAGTCGACAAAAATAGAACAAAGGGAAGTCCGAGGACCGGAATGAGAACCTCAGGTAGAACAAACAGCACTCTTGGTTGGCCCAGTCTACACAGGACAGGCGTAAGGGGAGGAAAAACAAACATATAAAAAGAGGAACCAAACGGCTGGGGGTCTCTCTCTCCCGCATGTGTGCACTCGTTCTCTCTTTCTCTCTCTCTCTTCTCTTCACATCTTTTGGGTCAGCATGCCCTCACGCCTCAAGGATGTATTTTCCTTTATTTTCTAAATAAAACTGATCTGTCCAAGAACTATAACACAGACTGTCCAAGAGCTGTGACACGCCGAGGGCTTTAATGTCCGTTGCCGCAAATCTTTGTTGTGAGGAGACAGAACCGAGGAGATTACACTCCCCTGACATCAGGAACATACTATCCTCTGCCTTCAGCCTGGTTCTCCCTATTCCCCTGGTGCCTCTGTGCCTTTCTGGCTCCTTCCCCAGGCATCATGGTGGGTATTTCCTCTCTTCCCTCACTTCGTCATCACAGCTCCTGAGACTTCCTCCCACCTGCCTAAGCCAGTGCTTTGGTCTTGATCTCTGACCATGAGTTTTCTTCTCCATCACAAGATCCTGCTTCCTTTCTCTTTTCATATTTTTGGAACAATTATCTGGTGAATATTTTAAAGCAATGACGGATTTCAATTAGTCCACATATGTACATTTAAACCTTAAAAACAACCATGGAAGACACTAATATAGATTAAATAAAGCTAATTTTCAACTAGCAAGTCATATAAAACACAAATATTTCTTTATGGACAACTCACCTAGAACTAATTTGATGAGCAAAATTTCGGCTTTTGGAAAATTGGCATTGGATGACTTTATTTCCCTAAAAAAAATTATGTGAAGGCCCAGAGTGAGCTTGAGGGACTCAGAATGTTTTGAGTTCTCATTACCAAAGCTTTAATGTAGGTCTCTTAAATTCTCTCCAGAGCAGATAGTTTCAGTTCAAGGTGAATGAGAGGGACCATAAAATATGCCAGAGGCTCCCTGCCTCTTTAGGAGGTGGTCTTCTTTCTCACTTCCCCATCCTTCATTACCCAGAGAGCTGGTTAGAGATAGGATGAAGGAGGAGAAATTACCTACTCATTCTTCATGGTCCAACTGAGAAGTGAAGGAGTTTCCCTGTGAGTGACAGGACAGGCCCAGAACAGCTCTGTTCCTCTAGGCAGAGGCAGAGGCAGACAGTGAGGAGGAACACAGCAGTGTGACTCTGGGTCCATGGGGAGCCCAAGATAGAGCGTGATACCCAGAAGCAGTGCACTGTGGTCCCATTGACATCTGCTCTGCCTGGTACAGGGGACTCTCCTCTGCCAGCAGAACATCACTACTGGGATTCTGTCAACCCTCCACGGAGTTCAAACTTTTTCCAGATACATCTAGCCTATGCTTCTATCTCTCTATTAATGTTTTTCAATTAGTGCTCATGGAAATATTGAATAAAGTCTGAAAGAATGTGAAAAACCATTTCTTCTGCTTTTGGAACTGGATATAAAAAAGGTATGGTTTATCCCTTGTTGAGCTTTTGTGTTTAAGCCCTGACACTTGCACGCCAGGAATTCAGGGGAGAGAGAGTGTGTGCTGTGTGTTCTCACGAGGCTTATAAGGTACTTGGTGTACAGACACAGAGGGAAAAGTCTCAGGGCCTGGCAACCCTTCCTCAGGAAGCAGGATGCAGACAGAGGTTATAGACCCCTTTACAGATGCTGATTTTCCCTCACCCAAAAAAGTTGATAAGCACATACCAGGCATTCCAAAGTGTTTGTAAATGGAAATAACTCTGCAGAGTACTATGTTACTACTGAATTTTTTTCTGGAATGGCTGGATTTAATTCTGATAACAACTGGAACAAACCTAATTTGCAACAGCATTCTTTCCTTTATATGGCAAGCTTCTCCTTTCAGGCTCCCCAGCCTTTCTCCTCTGGTGCCTCACCAGCTCCCACCGCAGCCTCCTGCATGAGGCTCCTGCTCTCACATCACCTTCACCCTGGCTCATTCCTAACTGTAGACTCATCTTAGAGGAGTTGACACAAATGACAAGATTGTCCTGGGCTTGCCTTCAGGGGATGCAGGGATTCCAGGATGAGCCACTACGGCTCTGACAGGAGCAGATGGTCCTTGCACAACCTATGCATGCCAGGTCACTATTGGCATTCCCTGGCCTCCTCGCTGTCTCCACCAAGGAGGCCTTGGGAATGATTGGAATTCTTCTAGGACCAGCATTGCAGGTTGAGCTACAGAGCATTTAGAAGAGGAGATTCTTAGATCTTGGGATCAGGAACTTTTTACTCAGGTAACTTACCGGGGTCCAGTCCCAGTTGGATCCAGGGTATCCTCAGAGGGACGGCGTCAGCGACCTAGACAAATAATTTATTTAGAGATATAGAAAGAGATAAAGAAGGAATATAGCAGTTAGGAAAATATAGGAGAGAAAGAAGCTTATATTCCTTGGTTTACACAGAAAATCGATAAAGTCTCGAGACAAGAGACTTGTACCGTCTACGTAGGCTGCAGGTGCCCTCCCGGTCTCCTGAGGGAGTGAAGATGCAGGGCGCCTTCCCGTTCAGATCTTAGAAGCCCAGGCAAATAAGTAGACACAGAGGACCTCTGTGCTCCAGATGGGAACGAGCTTGAAAGAAGAGTAAGAAAGAAAAGACGACACAGGGAAACCAGACTTTCGAGAAAATGGCCCCATCTTTCTTTCTATTGATAAAGGTTAGTCAATCAGAAAACTTGTTTTCCCTTAAGATCTACTTAGTCTTAAGATAGTGATAAAGATACATTCTTATATAGCAAGGATACAACGATTTATAACAAAGAAAGAGGAGTACAGTGATTCATAACAAAGAGAAAATTCATTAACTCAAAAGTCTAGTATTGCTAACATCAAAACTATTATACTTCTTTTTCGACATTCCAATTACATTGATTAATACACTCCCAGGTGCCTGAGGATATGGAGGCCTGGTGGCAATCATTAACTCAATAATGAAACCCTTCACCAACATGATTTTTATCTTTAGAAAAGCCCTATGCTAACTAAGACTTTCCAAATACTCCAAACTCTGTGCTGTTTATGGTTGAGAGGTTGTAAGCAATCATGTGCATAGTAGCAAGAGTGTGGATAATCCTGTCACACAAGCTAGTCTGCCAGCAGAGAGGTTTGACCTGAGACACTCCTTTTATATGCAGGAGACTACTAACTGGAGCTCTAAGTTAATTTTCCAGAGAAAGGTGGTCGGGGATAGCCCCTGTTAATGTCAGAAAAGTGTAGTATAACAGACAGATTTTGGTTTTGGCGGTAGATGCTCGAGCATATCTAGGGGACATCTTGAGTCTTGATCCTGCCCGCATGACCTTATCATGGGTGGGGTCGGGGAGTCCCTCCAGTTCTGACCCGCCTTTGCCCATCAGGGCTCTTCCTCATGACCTTTGCCATGGGTGGGATCTCCTGTGCTGGCTCCTGGCAGTCACTGTTATGCTAAGAAATCAAAGGCTCCTGGGGAAATGTCTTTCTGCCTGGAGGCCCAGCCACATCCCTGCTTTGGGCCCCCATGATTCCCAGGCTATCCTCTCAGCTTCTTCCCTGTCTCTGCTCTGGCTCAGCCCTGCAGCTGGGGCTCTAAGACTCTGAGTCCATCTTCTGCAGCCCCAGGGAAGCTGCAGGGCCAGGCAGCTCTGTCCCTGAGAGCAGGAAGCAGTGATGGGTGGAGGAAGGAAGGGAGAAAACTTTGTAGTTTTCCTTATCCCCACACCAGACTCTTGGCTGTTTTTGATAATAGAGATGTTTCTAAAGTAAAGGAAGAAGAGGGATTGACTGTTGGGGGCAGCTAGCAGTTTCAATCACAGTATGACTCTGTAGGAAACAGTAGTTGGACCTCTGGATACCTAGATGCAGCATGTCCTGGGTATGTGGTATTACAATTGACAGGAGCACCCCTGTGACCTTCACCACAAAAAGTGAGGAAACATACCTATGATGCCACCTCCCTGGATCCAGATGTGAGGAGGTGCCAATGACCCAAGTGAGGTAGAAACATCGATTTGGCAATCAGCTTGGGAGTTCCCAAGTGCTTCTCTTGTGGCTCAGCTGCCAAAGAATCCACCTGCAATGCAAGAGATCAAACCCTGGGTTTGATCCCTGGGTTGGGAAGATCCCCTGGAGAAGGGAAAGGCTATTCACTCCAGTATTCTGGCCTGGAGAATTCCATAGACTGTATAGTCCATGGGGTCACAAAGAATCAGAAATGACTGAGTGACTTTCACTTGGGAGTCCCCAAAGGTATGGCTTTGGTCGGAGTGTGCACTCTATTTGAAGGATGCTATGGGGACTTCCTGAGGGGAAACTACTGATTAGGCCTTATTTATAATTGAGGAAAACTGTGAAAACATCTAAAAGTGGAGTTTTAGAAAACTCATTGATGGAGCTCACAAAGCTGGTGGTTGCCTTTTGCCACATATCTTCTCTTCTTTGTGCCCGAGTCCCAAACATGGTGACTGCAGATCAGCAGCCTGTGTTCTGACGGTGTTGTAGACGGAAGCCAGAACTAAGGATGGAGAAGGGGCAAGGGGAAAGGGGCTTAGGTTCTTGAGGACATTATGGAGCTACCAAGTCTCCCTGAGCTAGTCCCTGCAGATGTTCAGGATGTGAAACAATAAGTTCAGTCTTCTAGTTTACTTAAGCACTGTTATTTCAGCCAAACTGAATTCAAGTCAAACTGAATTTCTAACACAGACACATACACAGACAAAAGCAAGGTATGCTACAAATACATGCCAGAGCTGTTAGCGAGTCCAAGCTGGCTCTGCTTACAGCATGACAGGTCAATAAACTGGAGACAAGATATTGAGGGAAGGAATATGACTTTATTCGGCAAGCTGGCAGACTGTGTCTCAAAATAACCATCTTTTGGAGTCTGGATGCCAGTATCAAGAATGGTAGGGAAAGGTGAGGAAGTAAAGTAAAAAGACCATTCATCCTGCAAATTTCTCCTGGAATGGCCAACCCAGGGTGGGGGTATATTAATTTCTTCTTTCTGTAGACATCCACAAGGTCCTGAACAAAGTCACTTTCGTTTAACATTCAATCAAAAAGGCAGGATTTCCTGAGGCAAGTTGTTCTGTATATACAGTGTATACAGAAGAGGCAGATAAATAAAGGAGCTTCTCATCACAAAAGGAGCCCTAAAAGTTCCAGCTAACCCTGGAAAAGAAAAGGTAGCTGCTGTCACTTAAGGAAAGAAGTTTGTGTGAGTGAACCTGAGTATCCAACTCCTTTCAGACCTTCCCTGACCTCAGACTAATTGAGATTCCTTGTGAAGAGCATATTATACCCCATCCTTATTGTAACTAATTAATATTGCTTCATTTACTGGTCTAAAAGCTTCAATTCAATCCGCAATGAATCCTCATGTGTGGTCTCCAGGGCATATTTGATTAGTAAATAAAGCATTAAAGAGATTTTTATGGTGATTATAAGAAGAGCATATTTAGAAAGCAAGTTATGTCAATTAGATGTTAAGTTTGTTGATACTGCAGCTACTGATGCTGCTACTGATGGTGATGTTGAAGAGAATAGTGACTAAATGTGAATCAGCCTCTAGACTAATGGCCTCTTAGCCAAGCCTGCCCCTGCTTCCATGGACGTTGCCATCTCCTGGTGGTAAAGGGCATATTCATGGAATGTCAGAGCCTTGGCAGTTGTACCCTCTCCTCCTTTCCTCATATACCTTAAATAAGATGTCAGTGTTTGCGTATATATCCTCTTCATGTTGGACATTTAGACAGTAATTGATTTTTCCTTTACAGTTGATTTCCAACTGTAAATGAGCTGCTGAACTGCTCTAAAGAGTGTGCTTTTTGCACATGCAAGTGTTTGACTACTTAACAAATTTTTAAATTGTTGAGACAGACAGTATGCCATTTTTTGTTGTAATAGTAATGGAAATTTTACCCACAATGACTATATGACAATTGACACTCCACCATAGTCTATAGTCTATATAGTAATATCTCTTTATCAAACTCACTTAGTATTTAATATTATAAAAATATTGCTTTTCATATTTGCCAAAATGATATTAAACTGTTTATTTAAATTATAGTTCTCCAAATAACTATAAGGTTTGACATCTCATTTTACACTTATTTACTGTGTGAATTTTTTCTATTGTGAAGAGCCTGCCCATTCACCTATTCAGCTCCTTCTTTTTTTAAGGATAAATAATATTGCATTACATGTGTATACCACATTTCCTTTATCCTTTTGTCAATGGATATTTAGATATTATTAGTTTCCATATCTTGGCTATTGGGAACAATGCTGCAGTGGACAGGGGGTACAGATATCTCTTCAAGAACCTGATTTCAATTTTTTTTGGATATATGATCCAGATTGTTGGATCATACGGTAGTTCTTATCACCATCAAAACTCTAATGGCATTTTTACAGAATTAGAAAAACAGCTACTAGGATGGCTACCATAAACTTTTTTTTTTTTTTTTTAAGATAAGCTTTGGAGAGGGTGTAATAAAACTTCAACTCGTATATTCTTGGTGGGAGTATAAAATGGTGTACTCACTATGAAAAAATGGTTCCTCAACAGTTAAAAATAGAAACACTATGAGCATTCTCATACAAGTTTTCATGTGGATATATGTTTTCATGTCCCTTGGAGACAAATCCAGAAGTGGAATTGCAGGACAATATGGCAACTCCACGTTTCATATTTGGAGGAACTATCAAATTGTTTCCCAAGGTGGTTGTATCATTTTATATCCACACCAGCAATGGGTTCCAATTTCTTCACAACTTTGTAAACTCTTGCTATTTTCTGTCTTTTTTTTTATTATAGTCATCCAAGTAGGTGTGAAGTAGAGTCCCATTCTGGTTTTGATTTGCATTACTCCACAGCTAATTATGCTGAATGTCTTCATGCACCACTGTGAATTTATGTATTTTCTGGGAGAGGTGCCTATTCAGAGCCTTTATCCACTTTTAATTTGGTTATATGTCCTTTCCTTTATTGAATTGTTGAGTTCTTTTTATACTCTGCATGTGTGTGTGCTGAGTTGCTCAGTCATGTCCAACTCTTTGTGACCCTATGGACTGTAGCCCACCAGGCTCCTCTGTCCATGGGATTCTCCAGGCAAGAATACTGGAGTGGGTTGCCATGCCCTCCTCCAGGGGATCTTCCTGACCCAGAGATGGAACAAGCATCTCTTAACATCTCCTGTTTTAGCAGGTAGGTTCTTTACGACTAGCACCACCTGGGAAGACTTTATTGTCTGTATACAATCTCTTAAATCAGATTTATGATTTACAAATACTTCTTCTCATTCTGTGGATTATATTTTCTCTTTCCTGACAGTGTCCTTTGAAGTATAAAAGTATTACATTTTGATGATTCAATTTGCCTGAAGCTCAGCTATGAGCCAGGTGGCAGAAATGAAAGTGGGCCTAGCCCAGATCCTAGTTTTATATCCCGTGACACTCAGGCCATTCTGTCTCTCTTAGCCATGGACTGAGCCAGACGGACTGGGCAGGTTCAGACTTCAGTACCCCTCAGCCTAGACTATTTAAACATTTACTTAAGATTTGCTTACAGAAGAGGCTGAGACATAAATGAAGACAAGGATGAGGCAGACTCACCCTCTCCAGAAGGTAGCTGAGTGACAACGAGTTATCATTCAGGCTTGTCCCTCTGGGGTACCAAATCTCATGCCAAGCATTTTATTTTGTTTTAATTGCTAGAAAATTATTTTACAATTTTGTGTTGGTTTCTGCTGTACAACAACATGAATCAGTCAATGAGGTGGGGAAGGGGAGGCAGGCTCAGGCCCTTCCCTCCTGAGCCTACCTCCCCTCCCCCCATTCCATTCCTTTAGGCCATCTGTAGTGAGGTGGGTGAACCTCGAGCCTCTTATACAGAGTGAAGTATAAGACCAGAAAGAGGAAAACAAGTATCATATATTAATGCATAAATGTGGAATCTAGAAAAAGGGTACTGATGATCCTAGTAGAGAACAAACTTGTGGACACAGCAGGGGAAGGCGAAGGTGGGATAAATTGAGAAAGTGGCCTTGACATATATACACTATCATGTGCAAAATAGATAGTGGGAAGGCCCTAAATAACACAGGGAGCCCACCCTGTCACTCTGTGACGCCAAGCATTTTAAATCAAATGGAAGGAGTTCTATTAAATGTACCTTTCTCCATCTACTCGAATTTCAAATAATTTTCAAATGTGGTCATAATGGTACGCAGAAAAATTAAAATAATTTACATGTAGCATGATGGATTAAACTGACCAGTCTGCTGGTGGCCTAAAATGCTCAGCCCAGGGATCCCCAGGTTCTTCCGGTGACTTCTTGGGCTAAGAGGACCCAGGGCTCACAGTCCATGATTGCTCAGGGCAATCCCATTGAGAAGCTCTTTTAAGCAATCACTCTTCTGTGATTCCCTTTCTGGAAAATTCTGGTAGCTCAACCCTTTCTCAGACTCCATTCTTACCAAGGCATCCTATGTCTGTGTGTTGCAAGGACTCTGAGCTGTAAGGGATTTCAAGAGAATGAGATGGACAATGTCAAGGGCATCTTGTAAGTAAGCAACAGAGCTTTCTTGTCATGAGAAGGGAAGTAGGAAGGGATCAGGATCCAGTAAAAACCTTGGGTGATCAGAACAAACAGGACACATCATAGGTCTTCAGAACCCCATGAAGAGAAGAGGAAGAGGAAAATCACTCTTGAGGTTCTTCTATGGATTTCTCTGTGATACCAAAGGTCTGGGTCAGCAACAGCCCCAGAGCCTCTGCAGAACCTGGAGCCCTGCAAAGACTGGCTGCAGGTGTCAGAGCTCTGGGGTCTGCACTGGTGGGACCTGCAGTGCCTGTGGTGGCTCAGGCAGCAGCCCCCACACCCAGAGCTGCAGCAGCCCCTGGAGCTGACACCGCAGCAGGAGGAGACTGGGGGGCTCTTCCAGGTTCACTTTAGAGGGCACTTAGAGGCACAGCACTTGGGGGGTGAACTTGGGAAGTGGCTGGCACTGCTGCTGGTTCTGTTGGCAAGATATCTTGGCAAGAGATCGATCAACCTGCAAGAGAATAATTAGAGGTTTTGATAGGTTAAGTCAAGAGTCATGCTCTTCATCTCCTTTAATGAATTTAATGAGTTCATGATAAATACATTCTGAGACACGTTGCAAAGCATCCAGAAGGAAATAATATATTTTTTTCCCCAAGTTAAAAGTACATAGATTTAAATCCAAATGTAGTGAACATTTCATTCTCCTTGGAAGCAGGGATTTCTCCATCTTCAAAGACCTGCATGCAGAATTCAAATCTCTCAAGTGCCATCCTCTTAATATAAACAGGCCCCTAATCTCAGTGAAGTCAATACACACCTTTTAACCCAGGACAGCTTCCAGAGTGGTAGAATGCTAATGACTTCTTAGTGCTGTGTTGTTAGTTGCTCAGTTGTGTCCAGTTCTTTGTGATGCCATGGATGGTAGCCCTCCAGGCTCCTCTGTCCTTGGGATTCTCCAGGCAAGAATACTGAAGTGGGTAGCTGTTCCCTTCTGCAAGGGATCTTCCTGACCCAGGAATCAAACTCAGGTCTCCCACACTGCAGGCAGATTCTTTAATGCCTGAGCCACCAGGGAAGCCCCAACTTCTTAAGTCACAGTCTTTCCCTCCCTTCTGAATGTTATTCCTGCTCAGTGTAGCAGGAATCAAAGACAGACCCTCTTTCCAAAGCCTCCCTCCTTCCTCCCCACCTTCTGCTCTGCTCTTAACCTCCCAGCAGTCAACTCCTCCCCAGTCCTGCTCAGAGTCCCACTGGCTCCACTTTCCACTCACCCTTGTCACAGGCAGGAGTCCCTGGGGAGTCAGAGTTGATGAGATGCTAGAGCCAGGATGTCCTTGGCTCCAGAATTGGCCCAGGAGGGGCAGGAGGTAGTTCTTATACAAACAGGCATGTGCTGGGTCATTCCTGGCATTCCCCAGCTTCCTTTACCCTGCCTCCCAAAAGACCATGGGAGCTTCCAGAATCTCCTCTACGGCAGGGGCTAAGGGGTTTCACCAGCCACAGCCTCCTTCAGGCTGAATACTGAGGAACTGACTGTGGATCCCCAAGGATCCAGGCCCTGGATGAAGACTCATGGAGTGACTCCTAAGGAAACCAGAGAAGTGTTTTAGCCCATCTTTCTCCAATCCCCAAATAAGATCTTTGAGCCTGCTTCCATGGCCTGGCTGGTTTCTTGAGGACTGGCTCAGGAACCGTGTTCCTCCTTTCTGATACACTCGACACTTTCTTCCCTCCCTGGTCAGATCCTCATTCCTGATGCCTGTGTCCCTGGGTAACACGATCATCAGAGGACCAGTGTGGTTCTTCAAGTTCCTTTGGTGGCAATGACGACTGTGACGAAATCCCTTCCCTCATACTATTTAACACAGCAGTTCTCTTATACATATATCCTCTCTCAAATTGAAGCCATGATATCAGGGATCAAAGTATAGCTCTGCTGTTTATGAACTATGTGTATGTGTATGTGTGCTCAGTCTTGTCCAACTCTTTGCCACCCCATGACTGTAGCCTGCCAGGCTCCTCCGTCCATGGAATTCTCCAGGCAAGAATACTAGAGTAAGTTGTCATTCCCTTCCCCAGAGGATCTTCCCAACCCAGAGACTGAACCCAGGTCTACATTGCAGGTAGATTCTTTACCATCTGAACCACCAGGGAAGCCCCATATAAAACTTAAGCATAGTTATTTGGTAGGTGAAATGCATGCAGCCCCATCAACCTCATCATATCAACAAATTAACAAAAATCTTCATCAATTTTCAGTAAAATATATAGAATTAGCTGTGACCTTGCGTATTCCACTGACAACCACATGACAGATGGCCTTTGTCTTCCATTCACTGTGATTTCTGTTAGCCCAGCAGATGCAGGTCATATTTTGACATTGTCCCACTCCCCCACCAAGTCCTACCTCAGCTTCACTCCCTTCTTACCCAGCACTCTGTGCTGCAGATGCCATGAGGTTCTCTCAAGAGTTCCGTGTCACACGCCATGGTCCCAGCTTCATTCTTCCATTCCTTACCCATCCCATTTCCATTATCCAGGAAGCTCAGCTGAATCAACACACATAAAACAGAAGGCAAAGACTTCATTCCCATCAGGGAATCTACAGAGCAGTGCACGTCCATGTGCCCATCACTAGCACATAGGATCTATTGAGTTGTTCAGTTGTCCATCTGTCTCTCTGAGCTAGTCAAAAGCAGTTCTATGTGTGTCTGCATTACCACTGTCCACAAAGGATAAATCCTGAGTGCAGGGTATGTGAGCTGAATGAGTAAGTAAAAGTAGAATGGCAGCCAGTGGGCCTGAGCTATGGGTAATGGGATTGTCACTGAAATTTCCTGCTTCCTCTTTGTCCTTCCTCAAAATCTGTGTCTCAGGAAACACTGACAGCCTGGTCTTGGGAGGATGTGGTCCTGTCACCTTGGGCTGAGCTTGAGGACACACACCTGGGCTCTGCAACAGAAAGCTCAGCGTAAAAGGGCTCTGGTCCTGGGATCCAAGGTCCACAATCACCTCAACAAGAGCCTCTCCGGCTTGCACAGACTCAGGTGAGTGTCCAGCTGAGCTGAAGGGGCTGAGCAGATGAACCTGTGCTTCAGCCAGGAGAGGGCAGTAGGAAGACAGGATGGAGGTGGCAAAAACGGGCCCATGGTGAGCAGCAAGGGCGGGATTGTGAGGAAGAAGAGTCCACAAGCCATGTCAGGGGGTTTGTGGTGCAGCAGACCTCAGCATCTCTCCTTCCTCATTTTCCCAGACCTGCACCCTTTTCCTCCTCACACCCTCAGTGATCTCCTTGCTCCTCACCTGGTGTCTGGAATGTGCTTAGTCACTCAGTCATGTCCCATTCTTTATGATCCCATGGACTGGAGCCCACCATGCTCCTCAGTCCATGGCGATTCTCCAGGTAAGAATACTGGAGTGAGTTGCCATGCATTCCTCCAGGGGATCTTCCTGACCCTGGGATCAAACCCAGGTCTCCTCCCTTGCAGGCATATTCTTACCATCTTAGCCACAGGGAAGCCCAGGATACTGGTGTGGGTAGGCAGGGGAGATCTTTGCCAGGGGATCTTCCCAACCCAGGAATCGAACCAGGGTCTCCTGCACTGCAGAAGGATTGGATGTCTAAACAGAAGAGAGATTTATGCGACTCTAGTTGTGTGTCACTATTTCAAATCCTGAAAGATGATGCTTTGAAAGTGCTGCACTCAATATGCCAGCAAATTTGGAAAATTCAGCAGTGGCCACAGGACTGGAAAAGGTCAGTTTTCATTCCAATCCCAAAGAAAGGCAATGCCAAACAATGCTCAAACTACTGCACGATTGCACTCATCTTACACGCTAATAAAGTAATGCTCAAGATTCTCCAAGCCAGGCGTCAGCAATACGTGAACCGTGAACTTCCTGATGTTCAAGCTGGTTTTAGGAAAGGCAGAGGAACCAGAGATCAAATTGCCAACATCTGCTGCATCATTGAAAAAGGAAGAGAGTTCCAGAAAAACATCTACTTCTGCTTTATTGACTATGCCAAAGCCTTTGACTGTGTGGATCACAATAAACTGTGGAAAATTCTGAAAGAGATGGGACTATCAGACCACCTGACCTGCCTCTTGAGAAACCTGTATGCAGGTCAGGAAGCAACAGTTAGAACTGGATATGGAACAGACTGATTCCAAATAGGAAAAGGGGTATGTCAAGGCTGTATATTGTCACCCTGCTTATTTAACTTATATGTAGAGTACATCATGAGAAACGCCAGGCTGGAAGAAGCACAAGCTGGAATCAAGATTGCTGGGAGAAATATCAATAACCTCAGATATGCAGATGACACCACCCTTATGGCAGAAAGTGAAGAAGGACTAAAGTGCCTCTTGATGAAAGTGGAAGAAGAGACTGAAAAGTTAGCTTAAAGCTCAACATTCAGAAAATGAAGACCATGGCATCTGGTCCCATCACTTCATGGGAATTAGATGGGGAAACAGTGGAAACAGTGTCAGACTTTATTTTGGGGGGCTCCAAAATCACTGCAGATGGTGATTGCAGCCATGAAATTAAAAGATGCTTACTCCTTGGAAGGAAAGTTATGACCAACTTAGATAGCATATTCAAAAGTAGAGACATTACTTTGCCAACAAAGGTCCATCTAGTCAAGGCTACGGTTTTCCAGTGGTCATGTATGGATGTGAGAGTTGGACTGTGAAGAAGGCTGAGCACCGAAGAATTGATGCTTTTGAAGTGTGGTGTTGGAGAAGACTCTTGAGAGTCCCTTGGACTGCAAGGAGATCCAGAGGAGATCAGTCCTGGGTGTTCATTAGAAGGAATGATGCTGAAGCTGAAACTCCAATACTTTGGCCACCTCATGCGAAAAGTTGACTCATTGGAAAAGACCCTGATGCTGGGAGGAATTGGGGGCAGGAGGAGAAGGGGACGACAGAGGAGGAGATGGCTGGATGGCATCACCGACTCGATGGACGTGAATCTTGGTCAACTCTGGGAGTTAGTGATGGACAGGGAGGCCTGACGTGCTGCGATTCATGAGTTCGCAAAGAGTCGGACACGACTGAGCGGCTGAACTGAACTGAACTGGACTGAACTGTGTGTCATGTGCACTGCCTGCCTGCAGGGGGCGCCATTCACACTCTATCTGTAGGGTGTATGCAGTGTCTCTGGAGACTCACCTGGAAGTCTGTCAGCTTTCTTTCCTTCCAGGAGAGAGATGAAACAAAGACAACTCATTAGTCACATTTAACTCCAAATCAGTTCCCATCTCTCTTCTGATCCTGACTCCAGGAGCAATTGGTCTGAGGGGAAGTTCTAAGTTCATATATATATATATATATATATATATATATGCACACACATACACACACACATGCATACATATTCTGTCCTTTTGTCCTTTCAATGACATTTTGCAGATGCTGACTCTATGACTCTCAGCCCACAGTGTAAGGAGCCTGAAGGCAGCAAGGAAACAGAAAGGCCTTTGGGCAGAGATGATCTGGATTAAGACTGTTGATCAACCCCGAGATTTTCTCTTTTCCTCCTTTGATTTATAGTTAAGAGGAAAAAAGGGGGACCTGACATGGAGAGTGGAGACAGTGAAGGGTCATCATCTGAGTGGCAGATCCTCAAACTCTCCAGCCCTAGGCCTTCAACATTCCCTCGGTAGATTCCCAGACGTGTTTCTGATAGAAGGGAGCTGAGTAGTCCCTAAGCTGCTCAAATGTCTGCCCTTGACCCTCAGGACTTTTGAAGTCTGGGTGTTTATAATTCTTCATTCATTCGAACAACATGCATTGAGTACACATTTCAGAAAAGTGTTGAACACAGAGAACTCAGCACTGTATCAGACACAGCTCCCAGCCTTGAGAAGCTTATAGTGTAACAGACGCAGTGTAGACTGACATGAAATGAAAGTATCATTAACTGGAATGGTACTTGCTGTACGTGTGTGGGAAGTCCTTGGAAATTAGGTCGTAGACTTTGGACGTCAGTTCCCATTTGACAAGAGTGAGGCTTCTAGCCATTGTCACTTGTACCACTTGTGGACAGAGAGTAAGGTCCTCAGACTTCAAAATGGCTGTTGATACAGGGCAGGAGCTAAGGTGTTGCTCTGTGGTAACCCAGTTAAGGTGTTTAAGAGGAACTCATGGGATTCAAGAGCCTGGAGTCCCTGGGCTGGAGATTTCCAGAAGGAAGGAGAAAATAGCTACATTTTCCCATTGTATTTAATTTTTACTTTATAGAATGAAGTAATGATTTAAATATGAAGTAATGAATTATCCATATGTAAAAATGGATGTCTTTGATAAGACATTATTGTTGCAATAATGATTCTGAACTTTCTAGATACACAAAGATTGTGGGAACAGTCTTTCTCTTTAAAACTTGAATATTTTGTAATTATGGCCAGTATTTGAACCTTTTCAAAATTTATGCTAAGGCTTCAAGAATAGATAATGTGAGCTGGAAAGAAGTGAAGTTAGTGGTCAAGATACCCATTGAGATAATTTTAAAACATAGCTAAAAATTCCTTGACTTTCTTCTCATTGAGAAATAAAGTCTGCATTCCCTCCTCTTGAATCTAGACAGGCTTATGACAGCTCTAACCCACAGAATATGGTAGAAGTGATGCTGTGTAACTTCTGAGCCTGGACCATGAAAGGTCATACAGATTCCTCCTGGTCCTCTTGGGATGCTGTCTTTGGGAGGTACCATGTAAAGAGTCTCAGGACCACTCTGAGATCATTATCATCCTAGAGAGGCCAGGAATAAAGCATACAGCTGAAGCCAGAATCAACTCCAGTTATCTGAGTGAATGATTCTTTACTACTATTGGATTTGAAAACTAGCATTCAATAGCCAAAAAATAATGCAAATGAGTTCCATTCTACATCAAATCTCTTGAAAAAATTGTACAAGCGTCCAGTCTGTAACCCTCTGAGATGCTTCTCATGTCCTCTTTTTTTCTGTTTTCTCAAAGCCGAGAGGCTCTCATTTGCTGGATGCCCCATGTATTCTTTCCAAGAAAGCCCTCACTTTGGGTTTCTTGAGAGTTCACTGCCTGACCAGTTCATCTCTCTCTCCCAAGTTCATTATTTTCAGATGAACTTGCTCTTTCTCTACCAGGTCTTTCTTTCTGCCTCCAAGTCCTCCATCCTCTTTGGTCTCATTTTCCTCAATGTCTGATCCTTCACACTAGCCTCAACAGAGAAACGGATTCTGAGGACAGCTCATCCCTCCTCTCCCATGTTATACATGGCCTTTTTCTGAGAGTGTTCTCAGCAACCAGACAGCTCCTCTTCTCTCACCTGCCACCCCCAAAACTCCCACTGGGAGACCCCCACAAACCCATGTGAGGAAGAGCAGACCTATTAATGTGCCAGGTTCCTGCCAGGATCATTCCCTGGTGCAGGCAAGCCGGACCTTCAGGAACCGAGGGAGGGGCCCACCGGGCAGCCTTGGGTGGAGCAGTCAATGGACAGGTGAGAGGCATGTGGTGTGAGAAGAGGTTTTATTTCTCTATGTGGTCAAACAGCAGTGAGAACATTGTGAGGCACAGAGCAGGGGAGCCCACGGGCTCCTGGGAAATATACCTTAGAGCCTTCTAGGGAGAGCGTACCACCCTGCTGTGAACATTTCAGCTAGTCAGCCTGGGAAGCAAATACCAGGGTGTCCAAGAAAGGATGCATCAAGCTGGGGCTTTTCCTTGGCTTTTGGCTTCTTGTTTCCTCTGAAATCATGTGTCTCAGCATCAGGAGGCCAGGTCAGCAGCAGCCTCCAGATCCCTGGCCACAGCCAGAGCGCCCGGACTGCAGACCACCGTCACCATCACAGGAGTCGGAGCTCTGGCGCCGGCAGCGGTGGGACCTGGGGCGCCTGTGGGGGCCCAGGCAGCAGCTGCCCTCAGAGCGGGGAGCACAGCCCGAGGAGGCTGGAGGCAGACACTGTGCTGGGCTCTTTGGGGGACACTTGGGGGAGGGGCACTTGGGAGGGGGCTGGCACTGCTGCTGGTTCTGCTGGCAGGACATCTCGGCGGGAGGTCAGTGAGCCTGGACACATTCAAGGAGAAAAGATCAGCGCACAAGCTCCAGGCCGCTGTCTCCCCTGTGAGCGGTCTTACTAGGGCCTATGCTCCTAATCCCAGCTGCCTCCTGAGCTGTGATGTTCAGGAGGAAAGTGGAAATTGATCTCAATGGATCTCACTCTCTACTTGCAGAACCATGCTGTCATCCTCTAAGTGGGTCCCATAGAAACACGGAGAGAAACACACCCCACTGGGAAGTGACCCGTGGAGGATGTCTCTGGGTACATGTGTGTTTCAGGATGAAGCGTGGGGGTGGTGCTGAGAGTCATGTGTCCCAGACCCCAATGCCTCCCACACAGGTCGTTGCTCACTGTCCCCTGTCCCCAGTTGCCCCTCAAAGTCTGATTCTTGCTGCCTCCACAGACACCTCTGCTTTCCTCTTCCCCACCAACCCTGAGTTTGTCTCCCCCACAGTCCTAGCTGAGGCTCTGTCCCCTCCAGTCACTCACCGTTGCAGTGGAGGCAGGAGAAGGATGCTCCTGAGTAGGCTGTGGATGCGCAGTTCAGAGCAGAAGCCCTTTTATCCTGTGCTGGGTGTGTGATGCACGGCCCGAGCATCCTGCTGCTTTCACAACAAGGGGGAGGGCAATGACAACACACACTTCCTACGTGCTTGCCTCGTGTCTTCCTGGGCATGAATCTAAAATTCTACTAAGGTGGAACCAGGATGTCCCTGTGACTGCTGAACCGCTTGCTACTCAGATCTGCTCTGGACCTATCGCTATGTCTTTAGTCATTCATTCACTTCCATTCCTAGACCAAGCTCTGTCCATTTTACTTCATTTGACAAGAATAATATAGAGAGATGTATGACATATTTCTTCTCTGATTATCTCACAGGTTAAATAGATCATGACACAGAGAAGTAAATATATATTTTAAAATAATTTCTAAAAGTCTTTATTGAATTTGTTACAAAGTTGCTTCTGTTTCATGTTTTGGTTTTTTGGGCACAAGGCATATGAAATCTTAGCTCCCTGATCAGGGATTGAACCCTCACCTCCTGTATTGTAAAGTGAAGTCCTAACCTCTGCGTGGCCAGGAATGTCCCTAGACAAATAAGTATATTGATCTATTGAGATATGTGCTATCACAGATGTGTTTACAAAGACCTCAAGCCTAAGATTTTAGCTTGTGATAGTCCATCCCCCTTGTCCCCACATTGCACTGCAAGTCCCAAAGGGTAATGGAGACTCCAGTGTTCTCTGAAGTCTGGTGACAGCTGGTCAAGGTCATTGTCCTGAGGGAGATGGAAGATGTGTAGGGTAAGGGATGGAGGTGGGAGCCAGTTCTTGTCTAAGATAGACAGGTTCCTAAGAGAACCTTACTATCCCATGTGGCAGCATGGGCAGCAGTAGTCAAGTCCCACTAAGAAGGGGCCTACAGCTCTAGATGTGACGAGATTCACAATTGATATTATTAAGAAGAAGGAGGAGAAGGGGAGATGGGGCAAAGTCCACTCTTCACTGAGGCTCTGTTGTGTCCATGCCAATGTGCACTATCGATTCTAACACCGTAGAAGCTAATAGAAGAAAGTGGTTCAGATGTTGGAAGAGCTAAGGGAAGGAAAACTGTGCAAATGATAATAATGAACCATTTTACAAAAAACGGTTGGTAATTTAAAGATTGACCATGGTGGAGGTTTTATATGAACCTCATTTGATATCATAGACCTTATAATGGCTGAAGTGAAAGTGTTGGTTGCTCAGTCATGTCTGACTCTTTGTGACCCCATGGACAGTAGCCTGACAGGTTCCTCTGTCCAAGGAATTCTCCAGGCAAGAATGCTGGATTGGGTAGCCATTCTCTTCTCCAGGGGAGCTTCCCAACCCAGGGATCCAACTGGGGTCTCCTACATTGCAGGCAGATGCTTTCCCGTCTGAGTGCTATTTCCCCATTGAATTTACTGGTGACAATACATATCTATTCCTCATCAAACTGTATCTCCAATATGAAAAATATATTATACTACACTTACCAAAAATAAATTTATCATTGACACTTCAGCATTCACATACTTAAATTTAATTAAATAAAATTACATAAAACTTTATTATAGCAAATGTATCACATTGCATTCCAATTTCTTACAAGCTTGAAGGACTAGCTACCTGTTTATAGACACAAAATTAATAGCAAAGGCTACGGTGTCCTTTCTCTCATCAATGTACAATTTACTTGTTTTGAATCAGTGGTTCCAAAAGTTCTTTCAGGATACTTGTGAGAACATAAATGGTCCTGGACTGGGGGGCTGTTGTATATTTTCAACCCGATATCCCAGTTAGAGTGAACACTAAAAATATATTTCAGGAAGATCCCCTGGAGAAGAGAATGGCTACCCACTCCAGTATTCTTGCCTGGAGAATTCCGTGGACAGAGGAACCTGGCAGGCTACTGTCCATGGGGTCACAAAGAGTCAGACACAACTGAGCAACTAACACTTTCACTTTACCACTATAAGGTCTATGATATCAAATGAGGCTCATAAAAAACCTCCTAAGGCAAAATGTGTAGGTAGAAGGGAGGAGAACTGACTTAAGTCTTAGGGTCCAAATCTAGCTGCAGAAGGGAGCTACTTATTTTTTCATACAGTATGCTTTTCTAGAAATAAGCACAGAGGCCATGTTTTATCCCAGCAATGTGTGGCTCTGTGTTGCTGTGGGGCTACACTTTGGGTGTAACACTTGTCCCCAGTCAATGTGACTCAGATCATTTCAGAACCTGCTAATAGAGCTGCTTTCTGGTCCTGGTGCATCACCAGCTGACTGGTAGCCGGCTTCCTCCCGGCCCCACCCCGAGTCCCTGTCTTAGTCCCTGTCTCCTGATGTGCCCATTCTCTTCCTCTTTGTGATGGAGCTCTTTAATTTCACACCTCCCTCCTGGAACCTTGCCAGGTGGCTCAGTGATAAAGAATTCGCCCGCCACTGCAGGAGGCATAGGAGACGCGGGCTAGATCCCTGGGTGGTGAAGACCCCCTGGAGGAGGGATGGCAATCCACTCCAGTATTCTTGCCTGGGAAATCTCATGGACAGAGGAGCCTGGTGGGCTACAGGCTGCAAAGAGTCAGACATGTCTGAGCATGCACATTCTCCTGGAACCTCCCCCACCTCACAACCAGTGCTTTCCTTCTCAGAGCAGAGTCCACAATGAGCCTAAGAAAACCAAGGAAGACACTTGAATTCACAGCTCAAAGCATGTATTGACTTCAAAGATGCTTTACTGTGAAGATGTCAGATTCTCATGGAGAAGAAACTAACATGGAGAAGAAACTGACCTGGTTGGCCTAAAATGAGGATCTTGTGACCTAGTAATGTGTATGTGAGCTCTGGAGCAGGAAGTGCTTTATCTGAGGTCCAGCTCCAAAGCAAGCCTTCTGAGCCACGCATATTAGTAATAAATAAACAAGCAAAGAGTAGCCCTTCTCATAGGCAATTTATGACTGATGTTGTGAAAAGGGGAAGATGAAAAAAGTAAGGCCCAAAGTGGTATCCTGGGAAGGTATTTCTCCTTGGAGTTTATGTCCTTTAGTTTTCTTATTATCAGATATTAGGTGTAGACTGGAACAATAATCCTTGGTTTTTAATGTATGCTGGTCATTGGTCCACATATGTTCCCTCTTAATTTATCTATCAATCACTTAAATAAAAACATACAAAAGTCTACCACCTAAGTGAAATAATAACTTTATAGTAAATTACATGGACCTACTGAGTTCTCTGTCATCCCATGTCCCAGCCAACTGACATGACCAAAATCCTGAATTTTGTGCTTAATGTTCCTTCTTTCTTCCCTTTTAATATATATTTGTCACATTTGTATATATTCCTAAAAAGTACTGTTTTAAATTTTTTCTATTATTAAGTCAGATTCCTTGAGGTATATTTTGTTGTTGTTTAGTCACTAAGTCGTATCTGACTCTTTGCGACCCCATGGGCTATAGCCCACCAAGCTCCTCCGTCCACACTCTCCAGGCAAGAATACTGAAGTGAGTCACCATTTTCTTCCCCTGGGGATCCTCCCAACCAAGGGTTTGAACCTGAATTTCTGCCTTGGCAGAAGGATTCTTTTCCACTGAGCCACCAGGTAAGTCAAGGTGTATGTTACACACTCTAAAAAAATCACTCATTGGAGTATACAATTCCATGGGCTTTAACTAACAGATAACTGCTGTCAGGCAACTGCTGCAACAATTAAGACATGGAACAAGTCCATCGCCCCAATATATCCCCTCCCCCATCCCAACCCTGGGCAACCACCAATCTATTGTTAGTCTTTATAGTTTTATCTTTTCCAGGATGTCATATAACTCAGTTCAGTTCAGTCACTCAGTCGTGTCCAACTCTTTGCGACCCCATGGACTACAGCACACCTATCTGTTCATCACCAACTCTCAGAGCTTACACAAACTCATGTCCATTGAGTTGGTGATGCCAACCAACCATCTCATCCTCTGTCGTCCCCTTCTCCTCCCACCCTCAATCTTTCCCAGCATCAGGGCCTTTTCCAATGAGTCAGTTCTTTGCATCAGATGGCAAAAGTATTGGAGTTTCAGCTTTAGCCTCAGTCCTTCCAATGAATATTCAGGACTGATTTCCTTTAGGATGGACTGGTTGGATCCGCCTTACTGTCCAACGATTCTTAAGAGTCTTCTCCAACACCACAGTTCAAAAGTATCAATTCTTTGACACTCAGCTTTCTTTATAGTCCAACTTTCATATCCATACGTGACTACTGGAAGAAAAAAAGCTTTGACTAGACAGACCTTTGTTGGTATATAATTAGAACTATATAATATGAGACATTGATTTTTTAAATGTATTTATTTATTGGAGGCTAATTACTTTACAATATTGTATTGGTTTTGCCATACTTTGACATGAATCCACCACGGGTGACATTGAAAGCCTGACTTCTTTCACATAGAAAAATGTATTTAAAATTCATTTCTTTTGTTTCATATAGTAGTAGCTCATTCCTTTTTTACTGCTAAGTAGCATTCCACTGCATGGATGTATCGGATTTTTAATCCATTCACCAGTTGAAGGACACTTGGTTTATTTGCAATTCAGGGCAATCACAAACAAAGCCACTATAAACATTGACTTACAGGTTTTTCTCTGAACATAAATTTTATTTCTTATTGGCCAGTTACCTAAGAATATGGCTCTGGGGCAAATGGTGAGTATACATTTCTATTTATGAGATACTGGCAAACTATTTTCCAAATTGGTTGTATAATTTTCCATTGTCACCAGCAATGTCTAAGAGCTCTAAATGCTCCACATCCTTCATAGTATGCGGTATTGTCAGTTATTTTTTTTAACCCTTCTAATGTGTATAGAGTGGTATCTCATTTTGCTTTTAATCTGCATTTCCTTAATGACAAATGATGTTCAGTGTCTTTTCTTGTGCTTATTTGCCATCCATGCATTTTCTTTATTGATATGAATGTCTATTTTCTGTTTTCTTATTTTTAGTTTTCAAGTATTTTTTTTATATCCTAGACATAACTCCGTAAGATATGTTCTGCAAATATTTTCCCCAAGTCTCTGAGTTTTCTTTGCATTTTCCTAACAATGTCTTTTGAAAAGTTAAAGTTTTTAATTTTGGTAAAGTTCAATTTATCAAGGTTTTCTTTTTCAATGACTCCTTTTTTGCCATATCTAAAAAATGTTTGTGTAACCCGATGTCATAAGAGATCATCTATTATGTTTTACTTTAGAAGTTTTATGTTTTACATTTTGGTTTAATATCCTTGTTGAGTTAATTTTTGTGTATAGCATAAAGTAAATTTTAATTCTTTTTTAACACAGAGATGGCCAAGTGTTTCAACATCATTTGTTGAAATGACTGTCCTTCCTCCATTCAATCACCTCTGTACCTTTGTTTAAAATAAATTAATCCTCTATACTGGGTCTATTTTTGAACCCTATGTTCTTTTCCATAGATCTACCCTTGCCTTGTTCCTGATTTTAGGAGAAAAACATTCATTGTCTATATCAAGTATGAAAATATTGTGAAGTTGAGGATGCTCTTTATAAAGTTGGGGATGTTCCCAAGGAATCCCTACAAGATTCATTGTCTTTCTCAAAGATTTAAAAAAAAAATCATGAATTGACGTTGGATTTTTTTCAAATGCTTTCTCTGCATTTATTGAGATGATAATATGTTTTTATTTTCCCTTTAGTCTGATGTGAATGCAATAATGTCTCAACTATTTCAATATTCTCCTTAGCATTGCTGGACTGTCTGTATTTTTTTTTTTTACATTTACCAAAAGACACATAATTTTACAAATTATGAGTATCTCATGTAATGTATAATCTAAATATCAGCTGTTTTTTTCAGCCTGTGAGTACAAGATAAGACTATAATACATACATTTGGCCAAATAACAGTATATGGAAATGACCATCTAAACAGTCACAAAGTGTCTCCACGCTATTTCCTGGAATTTCCAAAGGTGAGTGTCACATGGCCATACCAGCCAGTCTGACAGCTCTCATCACCGCATATCCACCCAGCTCATCCTGTCCTGATCCAGCTCACATCCTTGATGTCCATCCTCCTTGACAGTCTGCTGGGAAAATCATCCTCTGTTCTGACATTTCTCATAAAATTCCTGGCATTCTATTTTCATATGACAGTGTTAATGGGAGAGATACTTCTACAGTTTCTTAATATACATAGAGGAAATCTGGGACTCTTCCAATGCGCTCTTTAGAAGTTAAGGATATTTAGATGCAATGGTTTTAGGGCTGGGGCTCGAATATTCTGTAATAACCTATATGAGAAAAGAACCTGAAAAAGAATAAATATGTGTATAAATGAAACTAACACAACATTGTAAATCAACTCTACTCCAATATAAAATGAGAGTTAAACTAAAAAGTAAAACCAAAACAATAAAAAATATATACAACACTAAGAAAAATCCCAAACCAATATCATTTTAAGGTCTTAATCCAATGGAATATTTTCAATATTTCCATATGAGGACGCATTTTACATCCTCAAAGTGTCAGACACCATCTGGGGAGGAAATTTGATATGTGGAATCTAGGAAGAAATATCCTCAATTAGAAGATTGGGAGGCATTTTCACACTCCTTTGCACCATTTTCCCTAAAAGAAATTGAGCCACTGGTCACAGAAGCTTCACACAGTTCTGTCACCTCCTGGTCCCATCCCTGAAAGAAGGAAGAAGTTTGTCTTTGTTTCATTTCTTATGTAAGATGATGGACTTGATTGATGAATTGAGATTTAATGCTTCCAACTGCATTTTAAGGAAGAAGCATCAGAAGTAAAGTGCATTCTCTCTGGTAGCTCCACACTGCAGGATGCCCAGCTCCTGAAGATGAGCTACTCACATTGGTCCTCACAGAACTGTCCTAATGGCCTCACAGCCATTCCTCCATCATCAAGGACATCTGCTCCATCTGAAGGCCTGTTTGGGAGAAATGTAAGGGGCTGTGAAGAGGGATTTCCTCCCTGAGGTGGATATAAAATGGGAGAGCAGCAACTCCAGGACTAAACCAGGTGCCCATAAGACAAGGAACGAGGGATGGAGCCTGGAGGAAACCAGAGAGAAGTCCACTGATGTTTTTAAAAATATTTATTGATTTATTTGGCTGTGCTGGGTTTTAGTTTAGGCATTCAGGATCTTTAGCTGCAGCATGTGGGATATAGTTCCCTGACCAGGGATTGAACCCAGGCCCCTGCATTGGGAATGTGGAGTCTTAGTCACTGGACCACCAGGGGAGTCCCCACTTACATTTTAAGGAAGATGGAGAAATCTTTACACTGAAAGCCACCCAGAAGTTTTGGAACTTATTCCACCACTGAGATTACTATTACCTTTCAGCTGTTGTTGGCTAATGACTCGAGATAGAGATTGTACTCATTTGGACCAAAAAGAGCCTTGTACTTGCTTCTATTGAACAAGTCAAAGAGGAAAACTATTCACATTTTGCAGAGGTCTGAAGCTTGGACTGATTCAGGCCTTATCCTTATACCTGCCACAGCACCTACAATCTCTCTTTAATCTATAGACAGTTATAATTCATCATGGTGTCCCTCCTCTCTGCTAGACTGGCAATCCTGTGAGGGCAGGCTATGTTTCCTTCATAGCTGTACTCCCAGTGCTGAGACCAGTCCCTGACCCACAGCTGACACACCATTAAAGTCTATTGAATGTAGAAACTTGGGGATTAATGACTAGATGAGAAGAAATATTCAGGAAGAAGGAGGGCTACTAATAGGAGAATCTGGTCTGCAGGAGAAGAAACAGCGGGGGACATCCCCCTCCGGGTCATCCCCCAAGGTCAATTTGGACCTTCAGAGGAACCCCAGGAGTGATGTTAGCACCACTTCCTTTAGGCTGACTACTTATCTCTATATTATGCCACAAATTAGGACATGACTGAGTAATCACGCTGGGACACAAGTTGTATAGTAAGACTTCCCCAGTGCACCAGGAGGGAGAGTAGCCATAGTTTATGGCATTACTGAAGGGATTCCCCATCCAAAAAAGCTGATGAAAATGAATATGAGTTGCCTTCTATCTTCTCTTTCTGCATCCTCACCATGGAGTCCAACAGAAAAAATAATGCCTCTTTTCATAGCTCATATTTTCCCCTTTGCAACCCAGTATCCAGTTGTAGGGCTCTCAGTGAAGTGAGGCAAATAGTGGTCAAACTGAAAGGGAGGCTGGGACTGAAAGCAAGGCCTCAGGGCTGTCAGGAACCTCACTCTGGAGACAGGAGAAGGTCAGTGAGGCCACAATTCCCTCCACACCATCTTCACCAACTCCATCCTGGGCTAACACTCTGAAGGTCCACTCCATGCCAAGTCCTTCCTGCACAGGGTCTTGAAATACTGTACAGGTGTCCTAGGCTTTAGTGTTGGGTGAGTGTTGAGTAGAGGGAGAAAAACAAAATTTTCTAAAGGCAGGAAGCCATTCCTAGAGGTTTTAATGGTCATATAGAATAACAGACCTTCCTCTACAAAAAGACTTCATTCAAAATCTCACTTAATTGGGACTTCTCTGGCAGTCCAATGGTTAAGACTCCGATCTAATCCAGGGGACATGGGTTTGATACCTAGTCAGGGAACTAAGATCCTGTATGCTGCCAGGCATGGCCAAAAAAAAAAAAAAAAATCACTTAACCATGTGCACTGCTTTATCACCTGCTTTTTGCTAGTTAATAGGCCATGAACGTTCTTCTCTGTAAGAAAATATGTGTGCTAAGTCGCTTAAGTTGTGTCTGACTCTCTGCAACCCTATGGGCTATAGCCTGGTAGGCTCCTCTGTCCATGAGATTCTCCAGGCAAGAGTACTGGAGTGGGTTTCCAGGCCCTCCTCCAGGGGATCTTCTGGACCCAGGGATCAAACCCAAGTCTCTTATGTCTCCTGCATCAACAGCCAAGCTCCTTACCACTAGCACCACCTGGGAAGCCCTGTAAGAAAGTATAGGACCATGATATAATATTATTATAATAGCAAAACTTGTTTAAATTAGCTATGGATTATTAAAGCTTACAGCCTTAATTATATATTTTAATGGTAGATAGTAAAATAGAGTTAAGTGTGCAAATAGTAATTTTTTAACCATATAGAGTTTTATTTCTCATTTTACATTAATTTTAATGTATGCATGATTGACCTGTGCCCTTGCAGATGTTATATCAGATCTCTTTTTATTTTTTATGTCCCCTCCCTCTTGAACATCCCTCCCATCTCCCTCCTTAAGTGTGCAAATAGTTTTGAGTTCAGATGATTGCACCAACAACTTTTTTTCAGCTCAGGTCAATTTGTTTATTTGTCCATCAACACCTAATTTGGCTCTGCTCCCATGCATGAAGCTGCCTGCTGCTGCCTGGTGCCATGAGGTCACCAGAGGGGCTCACTTCTCCTAGACAGGATACAGGTACAGTCAGTCCCCTTCCCATGCCTGTATCTCACTGCAAGGAGCTCAGGAGGCAGCAGTGGATTATTCTGAAGGTCCTGGTCACTGGGGCAGCCAGGAAACATGGTCCACTTGGAATTTTTTCTATGATCTATTAATTTGTCTGTCTGTGTGTCTGTCTTGGTAGACTCATGATCCAATAACAATTATTCTGGGATTTCCCTGGCAGTCTAGTGGTTGAGACTCTGAGCTTCCAAAACAGGGACACAGGTTCAATCCCTAGTCAGGGAACTAGGATCCCACCAGCCACATGGCAGCGGAGGGAGGTGGGGTAGGGGGATAACAAAACAAAACAGAATTCTTCCATCACTGTACCTATTCCCAGGAAAGAAGGTGAGTCAGAATCTGAATGGAGGCAGATGGTCTGAAACAATGAAGGAAGGAAGGAAGGTTGCCAGGCTCCTAGCTGCCCTAGCAGGAGGTGTGTGGACAGTCACCACACTTCTTGATGGAAACTCCTTAGGTGGACATTATGTAAGTGCCCAGGAAAAGGGCTTGAGGTCTAGTCCTGGGAACATGCCAGACTGTCACCCTCCCCTGGATTGTGAAAGCAGCAGCATGCTCAAGTCATGTATCACACACGCAGCACAGGATAAAAGGGCTCTTGCCCTGAGCTCTCCATTCACAGCCTCCTCAGAAACAGACTTCTCCTCCTTCCTGGCACCTGGTGAGTATCCAGCAGGGAATGGAACTCTACCCGAGATGCTGGAAAGGAACCCTGAGATCATAGCAGAAAAGTGGAAACCAAAAGGGCCTGAAATGAAATCCCAGAAGAATGGTTGCAGAGAAGGTAGCCAGGGGTGTGATGTAAGAGTCAGGAAGGAGTTCCTTTGGGATGAGACAAGAATTCTGGGAACTGCAAATTCACAGGAGCTCATGACACTTCCCATGCTCTTTCTATTCATGTCTACACACGGTTCCTGTGATAATCACTTTTCAGAATACTTTCCTCAAATGGGTACATCCCTTGTGTGTTTCCTTTGAGATACAAAAGTCTGGATGCTCAGTTAGATTGGCACCATGGGATCCTGGGCGGAGAGCAACATAGGAGGCAACTTGCATGATCAAATTAACTCCACATCAGTGTTCCTCTCCCTCCTGCGGCCCTGTCTTAAGAAGCAGCTGGCCTGACAAGAGAGGGATCAGGAAACCAAGAGTGGGGAAACACTGGACTGTGGATTCCAGGCTGACAAGGTGATTTTGTTTTGCCCAGGCTCACTGACCTCCTGCCGAGATGTCCTGCCAGCAGAACCAGCAGCAGTGCCAGCCCCCTCCCAAGTGCCCCTCCCCCAAGTGTCCCCCAAAAAGCCCAGCACAGTGTCTGCCTCCCACCTCCTCAAGCTGCGCCCCCAGCTCTGAGGGTGGCTGCTGCCTGGGCCTCCACAGGCACCGCAGGTCCCACCGCTGCCGGCGCCAGAGCTCCAACTCCTGTGATGGTGATGGTGGTCTGCAGTCCAGGCGCTCTGGCTGTGGCCAGGGATCTGGAGGCTGCTGCTGACCGGGCCTCCTGATGTTGACACATGTGATTTCAGAGGAAACAAGGACCCAAGTGCCAAGGAAAAGCCCCAGCCTGAGACATCCTTTCCTGGACACCCCATTCTCATTCGCCCAGACTGAGCCAGGAGATGCTCCTGCACAGGGTTCAGAGCTCTCTCTGGAGGGCTCCTTCTGTCTGATCTCCAGGATCTCACAGGTCCCCACCTCCTGCACCTGCTGATGATCAGCAGAGCCTGTGCCTGACCCTGTGAAAAAAATAAAGCTTTTCTTCCTCATTTCCAGGTGGCTCATGTGTCATTTCACTCTGTCCCTCCCCAGATCCCCCGGTGGCCAACACAATCCACACAATGTTCTGGAGGCAGAATCTGAGCTCTGGATCAGGAGAAGAGAGCAGTTCATTTCCGCCTCCATTCATGAAGGACCATGAGTTTTCAGCTGGAATGGAGACCTATTGGTTTAGGTCCTGCACCTCTCAGTGAAAGGACTAACTTCCCTCGAAACCTGCAATGGGTCCTGATACAACCTGGGAATTGCCAGGGTGTGATATGGGAGTTCTGTTATTTTAATAAGCTGTTTCTGAGTCCTAAATAAAGAAACAGTGACTCCAGAGGCAACGAAAGTGAACAGACTTTTGGACTCTGTGGGAGAAGACAAGGGTGGGATGATGTGAGAGAATAGCATTGAAAGATGTATATTACCATATGTGAAACAGATCACCAGTCCAGGTTTGATGCATGAGACAGGGCGCTCAGGGCCAGTGCACTGGGATGACCCTGAGGGATAGGATGGTGATGGAGGTGGGAGCGGGGTTCAGGATGGGGGACACATGTACACCCATGGCTGAGTCATATGAATGTATGGCAAAAACCACTACAATATTGTAAAGTAATTAGCCTCCAATTAAAATAAATAAAGTAATTTACAAAAAAAGAGGAAGAAGATACATCTAAGGAAGGAAAGTTAACTCCACCGACTCTATGAAAATGCAGGGGGAGATGAAAGGTAAGTGAAGGATTGAATGAGGTCTAGAGGAAATGGTGTGGCTGGGAGTTTAGTTAATGAGATGACTGAAGCATGTGAAATCAGAATTTTAGGAAAAAGAGAAAATGAGAATTGTTGCTGGAATTCTATATAATTGATTAAATTTGAATTCTGCACTATCATGAAGCTAAATAAAGTACTATGTTTTAGCCTAAATTGTGAAACTCAGACATTTCTGAGGCTGAAATAATGTTCCTAAGTGTGAGCCAAGAGTAACATCTCAGTTTGACATTGTCTGAAAAGTCAGACAATGTCAGAACTGAAGCTACAGTCAATTGTAAATATTATGTGAAATTGATGTTAGGAACTGAGCGGGCAGGCAAAACTGGATAACTTTGCAACCTTAAATTATGAAATGATTTTATCAAACCTGGAAGTTAACTTCTAAAATTTGGAAGTCAAAAAGTCTCAGAGGAGATTAATTCCAGATACACACCAACTCCATCTAACAAATGAGACATGATTCCCTGGAGCAGGAGTCCCAGCTCTGGCCATTAGTTTTAGATGGGTTAGAAATCAGCATAGTGCTCAGCCTTCCGCAGGGCAAGGTAGCTCCTGGAAGTGGCTAACCTGCTGGCTCCCAGGGAAGAGTTGTGCCTCGCCTGATAGAGCCTGCAAACCTGGAATGCAAGGTGCGCGAGCAGGAGACCGCAGGCCCTGCAGCCCTGTGCAGGCTGGAAACCTTATTCCACAAGCTGAACAAAACTGGAGGATTAGAGCATGCCACCTGACAGAGGCTGCGGAAGAAGACGTGGAGATTCAGAAGCACCTCAAACTGCCACCCGAAGAGCCTACAGAGTTACAGCTATGGTTGAATTAAAACTGTGTTTTTAAAAAGGAGAGAGAGGAGAGAGAAAAGGGAGCAGGGTCAACCAGGAAAGCTCCTAGCTAGCATTCCAAGGGGGTCTTGGGAAGCTAGAAGTAACATGAGAACATCTTTAACATGGAGCCCAGCCGTGGAGAAAATCAGATTCCCCAAAGCTCATCAAGGTCACTCCAGGTCCTTTCCTTGGGCCAATTTATCTATTCAGTTCATTTTTATTGAGCAGCTATTATGTGCTCAGTTCTAGGCACCGGAGATATGATTGAGAATCAGAGACATTTCTTCTCTTGAGAACTTGTGTTCAAATGGGTCTACAGGCAATAGCTGATTGTTTTATACACAACGTCACAATGTCGAGTGAAACCGAGTGACTCTCTTCTCAGTTGGCCTGTTACTCAGGGTGAGTGGACACTGGTGCTGGCTTAATAAACCCAGAGGAAACATCTAGCCTGGAGAAAATATTGACGCTTTGAGATAGTGGCTTTGGTGGTAACAAAAAACGACATCGAACATATGCTAGCTTCCACATTCAAAGACAGCAGTCAAGAATGGAGAGGGGGCAGATTGTTACAAACCACTGGAATAATGTTAGTGCACGAGCAGACCTCATCCTCATTCCTTTCTCTGCCCCACTCCATTATTCCACAGCCCCAGTGGGAAAATACCTTTTTAGAGGTGCTCTTTTCTTCCCATGAATATTCTTTTCTAATCATCTGAAAAGGGATGGCTGCACATCAGGTCTTCCTGTACAAGGATAAGCAGACACATACTTTTCATAAATGTTCATAGAAAATAATAATATTTTGTCATCATTTTAATTAATAATCATTGGGACTGAAAGGATGTGTCCTCTTCTTAAATGTGATGTTTCAGAGAGCAATGCATCTCCAATGTTATAAAAGGTGCAATGGCAAAATAGCAAACAGCTTACATAATTGAAATTTCCAAAACATTTGGGTAATCACTGCTACTCACCATTATCACCCTCGTCATCACCACACCCAGTCAGTGTGATTCACAGCTGAGCTAATCTCCCTTAACCACCCCAGCCACCTTGAATCCCTCCCTCCCCTATACTATTTCTGGAGCTAGAATAAATAGCACAGTCACTAAGGCACTGACACAGTGGCCTTTAGATATGTCTTTTTTTTTTCTTTAAAGAACCAACCAGTTTATTATCATTATTATTATTATTTTGCCCCACCATGTAGTGTGTAGGATCTTCCCTGACCAGGAATAGAACCCGTGCCCCCTACCGTGGAATCGGAGTCTTAACCAATTGACAAACTGTGTCACTACGCCTTCTGCAGAGTTCTTGTCTCTATCTCTTATTTTATTCCTCACATCTTTTGTCTCTCGTGCCTCTATCACTTTATAGTTTTTGTCTTCCGCCCCCGCCCCCCCCGCCTTTCCCAGATACTAGCTGTTAACTGGAGAAGCCAGAATGCAAACACAAACAGAATATCTGACTCTAGATAAATGCCCAACAAGCCCCATCCTCCTTCAGCACCAGCAAGACCTCAGCCCTCTAATGAGGACTCTTGGGTTCTGTGAGCTCCTCTTGGCATCACCATCTGGGCTGACTGCCCATGGACCCACCAAAGATCTACCCCTCTGTTCCTGCCAGTTGTCCAAGTACTGTTCTCATGGGCCAGGGTCCTCATCCCATCCATCAGCCCCAAGTGATCCCAAGTGACAACATCTGGATGCAACATCCCCTTAGAGTCACTGCAGATGGAAGTGGACTGATGCCCAAAGGCTCTGACCCAGGGCCCGAGGACCACCCCCCCCCACACACACACACACATACATGGTACAGCTGAGGCAAAAGGTATTTGAGGAGTCCTATGACTTTCTTCGCAAGAAAACTCTTGGCAACGGCCCGGGAAGGTATGGAGGACCTAGGCATGAAGATTGTTGATGGTCTGTGTGTTTAGTTGTATCTGACTCTTTGCGACCCTTTGGCCTGTAGCCCACCAGGCTCCTCTGTCCATAGACTTTTTCAGGCAAGAATAGTGGAGAGGGTTGCGATGCCCTCCTCCAAGGGACCTTCCTGACCCAGGGATTGAATCTCCTGCATTGCAGGCAGATTCTATATCTGCTGAACCATCAGGGAAGCCCAGGAATGAAGATTACAAGGACCCAAGTCAGCTCAATATATGTTAGAGAAGGAGGGAGGGAGGGAGGGAAAGAATATGGAGTAAAAGAAAAATAAGAAATGATAGGCTCACAGAAAGTTTTAAAGGACATGTATCTGGACAATCTGGGGGGCTTCCAAATCCCTTCCATCAGAAAAGCTCCTGTTCCCTTTCCCTCCAACTGCCATAACATTGAACCCTGTGGTGAGTGAGGCGGAGATCTCTCTGTGTTCTCCCAGATGCCAGAAGGACCCTGAGGACCCAGGAGCAGTCATTAAGCTGTCTCTCCTACTCAAGGCATAGGTACAGATCTTTCAGGTCCACTTTCCTCCCCACTGTCAGGATGTGCAAGAAGTTATGAGAAAATGTGATCGGGGTGAAATTGGGGTCAAGAGATGAAGGAGGTAGCCAGTGAGAGTAGAGACCAGAAAGATTTCATGCTGTTTTATGGATGGCAGGTGAGCGACACACAGATGTTCACACCCTCCAATCCTTCAGTTGTGTCTCTTCCATCTCATGGAACTTGATATTCTAAGAAGTCCCTATCCACTGAAGCTACTAGGCTGTTCCAGGGATCTCATCCTCTCTGATCTTCAAAACCCTTCCCCCCTCTTGGTAACTGCTTGGCTCCCCCTTCTAGGTGCCAGAAGGTAAAGGTGCACACCTTTGTGAATTAATGACTGTCTCTTCCAGCCCCACCCACCTGCTCTCTGCCAGTCCTTTGTACCTGAAGCCCCCCAGCCTCACCACTCAGTGGGTCCACCCATTCCTCAGCATCTCCAGATCCCCACAGTGACCTGAAACAATGCCCAAGGACACAGAAGACGAGTTCCTAGTCACCCGCAGGAGACTCATACAAACTGAGGACCTGGTCGGGGGTTGGGGCTTGGTAGAGATGAGCTTTGAAAACATATAGTTTCTCAGGGTTGATGTCTTATACAGCATTTCATAGTTTCTTGACTATAAAATATTGATCTCTTGGAGTAATTGTTGTATGTTGTTGCTTGCCATTAAATCATGTCTGACCCTTTTGTGACATCATGGACTGAAGACCATCAGGCTCCTCTGTCCTGGGATTTCCCAGGCAAGAATACTGGAGTGGGTTGCCATTTCCTTCTCCAGGGAATCTTCCCAATCCAGAGGTTGAACCCGTATCTCCTGCATTGGCAGGTGGATTCTTTACCACTGAGCCACCTGGGAAGCTCCAGTGAAAACATTAAGTAAGCTACTGTTAGTTGCTCAGTCATGTCTGACTCTTTGAAATCCCATGGACTGTAGCCCCCCCACCCTCCACCAGGCTCCTCTATCCATGGGATTCTCCATGCAAGAACACTGGAATGGATTGCCATTCTTTTCTCTAAAGGATCCTCCTGAGCCAGAGATTGAACCTGGGTCTCCTGCCATTGCAATGGATTATTTACCATCTGAATTACCTGGCAAGCTCAAGGTGAGTTCTTGGAGTAATGGTTAATAATATTAAAAAGGAAGTTTGTCCTAAATACAACCTGTTGAACATGGCCCAGTCCTTGGGATTATGTTCCTGGTTGGCTCATAGTGGAAAAGGAAAAAGAGCTCAGAGAAAGCCTTGGAATGGAGATCTTCAGAGGGCCTTCTAACTGCTTTATTAAACAAGCTGAGCTCAGTGAGTTACAGAAAGAACTTTTATCTTCATCCAGTCACTGTCTTCTGCACTGTGCCAAATTTCTCTTAATACTATCTCAGGCAGATTCCATATCTAGGACAAAAAAGTCAGTGAAGCTCAATGTAATTCAGCATACAACCTCTGTCTCTAATGCTCCCCTCCCCCAGCACAGTCCAGCCCTCCTGTAGGGGGTAGGGACACACTGCTCAGCCTCAGAAGATAATCCACTTGTCAGCTCTCTGCTGTACATCCTGGGCCAGTCTGGTGGGAGTGACTGTAGGGGCCAGAGCAGCTCTGCTTTTTCGGAACAAGTCCTGGGGGGATGAGATTGGGCCTCTCTAGTTTGTTTAGAAGATGAACTTGCATGGACATTTTCTTTTCAGCTTTGGTACTTTCAGCATAGCAATAAAAACCTCTCTGATCCGGAAATCCTAGAATATTCTGGAACATTCCCCATGGTCATAGAGAGGTGTTGTATATCTCAAAATGTGAAAATATTATTCAAGGATGGGTTAGGACTCAGGAGAGAATAGAAAGGAAAATGTCTTAAATTAGAAGACCAGGTGGCATTTGTAGACCCTCTCATCCTATCCTTTGTAAGAATGACCCAGCTGCTTGTCACAGACTTGCTAATGGTTTTGGCGATGGGATGGTCCTGAACTGAGCAGGAGCTGTGTTTTTCAGTAAACAGAGAAATATTTTTCACTGCTCAGATTATCATTTATTTTTAAAGGAAGCTATGACAAATCTTGACTAGATGGACCTTTGTTGGCAAAGTAATGTCTCTGCTTTTCAATATACTATCTAGGTTGGTCATAACTTTTCTTCCAAGGAGTAAGTGTCTTTTAATTTCATGGCTGCAGTCACCATCGGCAGTGATTTTGGAGCCCCCAAAATAAAAGTCTGACACTGTTTCCACTGTTTCCCCATCTATTTGCCATGAAGTGATGGGACCAGATGCCATGATCTTCGTTTTCTGAATGTTGAGCTTTAAGCCAAATTTTTCACTCTCCACTTTCACTTTCACCAAGAGGCTTTTTAGTTCCTCTTCACTTTCTGCCATAAGGGTGGTGTCGTCTGCATATCTGAAGTTATTGCTATTTCTCCCGGCAATCTTGATTCCAGCTTGTGCTTCTTCCAGCCCAGCGTTTCTCATGATGTACTCTACATATAAGTTAAATAAGCAGGGTGACAATATACAGCCTTGACATACTCCTTTCCCTATTTGGAACCAGTCTGTTGTTCCATGTCCAGTTCTAACTGTTGCTTCCTGACCTAGACATGAGTCTGAGTGAACTCCGGGAGTTGGTGATGGACAGGGAGGCCTGGTGTGCTGCGATTCAGGGAGTCATAAAGAGTTGGATACGACTGAGTGACTGAACTGAACTGAATGACAAATCTAGGCAGTGTATTCAAAAGCAGAGATTACTTTGGTATCAGAGGGCTGCATAGTCAATAGTTATGGTTTTCCCAATAGTCATGTGCAGTTGTGAGAGCTGGACCATAAAGAAGGCTGAGCACCAAAGAATTGATGCTTTCAAAATATTGTGCTGGGAGAAGACTCTTGAGAGTCCCTTGAACAGCAAGGAGATCAAAACAGTCAATCCTAAAGTAAATAATCCCTGAATATTCATTGGAAGGACTGATGTGAAGCTGAAGCCCTGATACTTTGGCCACCTATGGGAAGAGCCAACTCATTGGAAAAGACCCTGATGCTGGGAAAGATTGAAGTCAAAAGAAGAAGGGCAACAGAGGATGAGATGGTTAGATAGCATCACCGACTCAATGGACATGAATTTGAGCAAACTCCAGGAGATAGTGGAGGACAGAGGAGCCTGACGTGCTCCTCCATGAGGTCACAAAGAGTTGGATGTTACTTAGTGACTGAACAACAACCAATAATTCATATGGCCTGATTACAATGCTTTCTGAGGAGCCAAACCTGGGCATCTCCACCACTGTTGGCATCATCCCATTGGCACTACCAAGCCATGAAATCCCCCAGGATTTATCCAGCCAGGCCAAATTCCACCCCAGGAAACCAGAGCTCCAAGGGCGGCATCCCTCATCGAGGTGACCCTCAGAGAGTCCCTCTCGTGTTTGGAGCAAGTGGCCAGGCTATGGTCTCCCAGCCACTGGTCTGTCATCACAGGACATATGCTCAAATTTGGGCCCATGGAGCTTCCACTCTGATGAGAAATGGAAGACTGAGAAATGGGAGCTCCTTGAAAGTGAGATTAAACTGATGAGCAACATCACCCCCAAGTCATGCAGTCTAGGATGGGGCCACAGAAAGGCCCACAGATCCCCACTGCACATCATGAAGATGAATGAAGGCTCCACACACAGTTCTGGAATGTTCAGAAATTTCAGAACTTCTTCCCCAATTTTGAATCCCAGTTACAAGAGATTTTACTCCTAAGAAGCAAATACACCACTCAACTACAGTTATTTTCAGCCCTACCATCTAGCTACCATGAGAAAGTGCCTCCTTCCAGTCTATGATCTACTGAGAGAACTCTCAACAATATGAGTAAAATGTCAACTCAATTGTAGATCCTGAAACTAGCTCCCATGCTGGAAGGAGAAAAAGGCTGATGAGGATGTAAATGCCCAAACTCTCCCCACCATCCACATCTAGAGTGAGTTTCCCTCCCTGTGGCACAGTGCAGTTATGCTCCCACAGGCAATTTGAAGTAAGTCTTGGCACTGCTACATTCTCAAGTGCCAGGCAGAATGGGAAGATGAAGATTGCATCCCTCCCTGTCGTGAACACAATTTAATTTCCATTGAAAAATATAACTTTAATTTAATTCAAATATGTATAACATTTGGTTATAATCCTGACTGTGAATTATCTTAAAAACATACAGCAAAATATATTTATTTTAATATTAGAGAGTAATTGGATGAGAAATTCATCTCTAAAATTAAAATGAAATTCACAGGGGAAATAACATTCAGCTTGCAGCAGTGGATCATACACAAAACATCGATCCTATGAGGTCAGCTCCAGTAGGCGAGATGCACCCAACACTACCATAGACCTCATAATACATTCAACAAAACCATCTCCATCCAAGCCAGCCTTGTCATTCATGTCTGCATACCTTCCTCAACTAGTTCAAGCAGAAGAATCGAATCACTGCTGACTCTGTATGGTTAGGAGTCTTCCTTGCTTTACGGTCTTCAGATGAAGAACACACATTCCCTCAGATCTTGATTTTATCACAGGTGAACTGTGATTCTTATCACCCCAATTATTGCAGTTTCCTTCTCTAAACTTGCCCTCCAGTCCAGCACTGATTTATCTCCACTCCTTTTCTGCCCACGGGTTCCATGCTGCTTTCCAGTAAGCTTCTCTCTGGGGCCCCCACCTCCCCTTCTTCATTTTGCTATCCATTTTACACACACAGCCCACCCTGAATGTCCAGTGTCCTCTGTTCAGTCACCACCCTACAAGGCAAGAGATGATTACATTTACACACCTGATTTCCCTAAAGAACATGCAGGAAAATTAGGATATGCAAAGAACTAGGAATTGTAGTTTCCTTGTAGCTCAGTCAGTAAAGAATCTGCCTGCAGTGCAGGAGACTTGGGTTCAATCCCTGGGTTGGGAAGATCCCCTGGAGAAGGAAATGGCAACCCACTCCAGTATTCTTGCCTGGAAAATCTCATGGACAGAAGAGCCTGGTGGGCTGCAGTCCATTGGGTCGCAGAGTCAGGCATGACTGAATGACTAACACTAACTAACTTATACTACAGCACTTACCAACATGGTAACAGACTGCTTATTTACTTGTCTATCCAGTTAGTTAATTACTGTAAGTCAGGTTATGTGTCATATTCAACTCTATTCATATCCACTGTAAAATATGCACATGGGACACGGCCTCTGTTAAGTACCTATGTAGGTTTCCTGGTTCCCTTTCATCAAACACATTGTCTAATGCCCAGAGCTGGGCTGGGAATATTTGATGCTGTCACCCTTCCCCAACAACACACTCAAGCTGTGAAACACTAGCCCAGGAGCTCCTGTTCCGGGCAACTCAGTCTACAGCCTATTCAGAGCCAGCTTCCTCTGGCTTCTATGAAATCAGCAGAATGTCCAGCTAGGGTGGACCTGAACTAGCAGGGTTATGAAGACAAGCCCAGGACTCCATCAGAGGAGAGGGAAGCAGAGGGTCCAGAAGAGAGGAAGCAGGAAGAGTATGGGGTTAATGAGCATCATTATGGGATTTTTCCACAGTTCCGTGGCTTGCAGAGGCCACATGTCCTCAGTGTGCCTTCATCCTCTTCCTAGACTGGTTCCAAGCCATTATCCCACCAGACATTCTCAAGAAAAGTTTACCTAAAAGGATTTGTTCTCCTTCGTGATTACATGGAGACAAGACATTGTTTCTACTTAAAAGAGAGTCGGTGTGTTTTCCTAGCAAAAGGCCAAAGAAAGAAGAGAATCTTTCCAGACTAACTCTAAATCGGGTTTCATTTCCTTCCCACATTTCTCAGCTCAAAAGTAGAACACACGATCTATGAAGCTCATTAGAGAAGAGAGGATCAGAAGCTTTAGCGATACAATGCGTATCTTATTCTCTAGGGCCATTTACCCCTGCTGAGATGCCCAGCAACAGTGCTAGCCTCCAAATGTCCCCCAAAGTGCTCACCTCAGCGGCCACCCCCTTGCCAGTCTCCTGCTGGGATCCCAGTCTGGCAGCTGCTGCCTGACTCCTCACAGCTCTGTTGCTTCCACTGATATCAGAGCCCCAGAGCTCCAGCTGCTGGAAACATCTACTAGCGATCTCTAGAATCAGGCTAAAGGACTCACTTCAGTTCAGTTCAATTCAGTTCAGTTGCTCAGTTGTGTCCGACTCTTTGCGACCCCATGAATCGCAGCACGCCAGGCCTCCCTGTCCATCACCAACTCCCGGAGTTCACTCAGACTCGCATCCATCAAGTCCGTGATGCCATCCAGCCATCTCATCCTCGGTCGTCCCCTTCTCCTCCTGCCCCCAATCCCTCCCAGCATCAGAGTCTTTTCCAATGAGTCAACTCTTCACATGAGGTGGCCAAAGTACTGGAGTTTCAGCTTTAGCATCATTCCTTGCAAAGAAATCCCAGGGCTGATCTCCTTCAGAATGGACTGGTTGGATGTCCTTGCAGTCCAAGGGACTCTCAAGAGTCTTCTCCAACACCACAGTTCAAAAGCATCAATTCTTTGGTGCTCAGCCTTCTTCGCAGTCCAACTCTCACATCCATACATGACCACAGGAAAAACCATAGCCTTGACTAGACGGACCCTAGTCGGCAAAGTAATGTCTCTGCTTTTGAATATACTATCTAGGTTGGTCATAACTTTTCTTCCAAGGAGTAAGCGTCTTTTAATTTCATGGCTGCAAATCACCATCTGCAGTGATTTTGGAGCCCCAAAAAATAAAGTCTGACACTGTTTCCACTGTTTCCCCATCTATTTCCCATGAAGTGATGGGACCGGATACCATGATTGTTTTCTGAAGGTTGAGTTTAAGCCAACTTTTTCACTCTCCTCTTTCACTTTCATCAAGAGGCTTTTTAGCTCCTCTTCACCCTCTGCCATAAGAGTGGTGTCATCCGCATATCTGAGGTTATTGCCACCAGAATTCCTGGTCTTTGTGAATCTACTTAGAGATGAAGAGAAATAAGACCAGAATTAATCAATAAAATTTATATTGAAGGACTTTCTGGTGGTATAATGGATAAGAATCTGCCTGCCAATGCAGATGACATGGGTTCGATCCCTGGTCCAGGAAGAGTCCAAATGCAGCATTAGCAACTAAACCCATGGTCCACAACTACTTAGCCTGTGCTCTAGAGTGTAAGAACCACAACTGCTGAAGCCTGCACATTCTAGGGCCCACAAGCCATAACTAACGAGCCCATCCACTGCAACTACAGAAGCCTGAGTGCCCTGGAGTCAGCAAGTGACAACTACTGAAGCCTGTGTGTCTAGAGCTCATGCTCTGCAACAAGAAAAGCCTCCGCGATGAGAGGCCCATGCACTTCAACCAAAGAGTAGTCTTTGCTCTCTGAAACTAGAGGAAATACTCTGTCAGCAACAAGAAGAAAAAGCACCCAATGCAGCCAAAAATAAATAAATAAATAAACTTATATTGAGACACTAGGGTAGAAAAGGGTAGCCAGAATTTATGTCAGTTATGATTCTATCACTAAAAGTTGCCCCCTGGCAAGTGAGTACTCTGCAGTTACAGAGAGACAGATTCTTCCATCTTCACCTGGGAACATCCCTGGTCAAGCCCAAGTCCATTTGTTCAGTCATTCATTCATTCACCCAGTGTTTATGTGGTACTCATCTAGGTACTTGATTCAGTGAGGAACAAAAGAGACAAAAATCACTGCTCTCAGGGAGCTTACATTCCAGTGGGTTATGGGAGGCCTCCTCTGATTTCCTTGCAAGGGAGCAGGTTTAGACAAAGGTGGTTTTATATTCAGCTGGATTCTCATCCTTGGGCATTGGATAGATACTGGTAAATGGTTGCTAAACCCAGTGAAGACTCTCATCAAAGGTAAATCTTTGAGAATAGGTATTGTTGGTTGGAGGGTAACAAAAAAGGACATCTAATATCTGCTTGTTTCCATACCAATGGTGAGAGCTAAATAAGACAAGGGGATTGATGCTGGTATCAATGGTGACACATTTGTCTTAGGTTGGCCTGTCTTCCTCCCCTTCCAGTCTTCCTTAGTCAGTCCCCAAGGCTCAGCAAAAAAATCACATTGGCACAAGTATCTTGAAAGCACTTCTACTTGGTTTTCTACTCGGTTACAATATATGGAACAACTAAAACAAGATGGCCATGCTATATAGCATTTCTTGTGTCAGAATAATCAGATGCAATTAATACAATAATAATGTTTTATCAGAATCAATCATTTTAAGATATATTTGAAATATAAATAATTCATCCCATTCTTTGGTATTTTAAATGCATCATGATTCAGTGGGGAATATATGTCTATTATTACAGAAAGGAAACACTACATGGCTGAGGTAACTGCACTTTCACAACCTTGGTCCTCTTTACAGGAGGTGTTCACATTTATTATCATTATCAGACTCATCATCACACCCGTCAATTAGCATTCATCCTTGGTCTAATCTCTTAGCCATCCCAGCCAATCTGAATCACTGTTTTCCCTTAGTGACTACCTCTGGCTCTCTTAGAGTCAATACTGCAGTCACTAAGATCCTAACACAATAGCCCTTAAAGGTTCATTAATTTGCAAGACATGTCACTATGCCTTTGTAGGTTTCTTATGCCCATCTTAAGTTGTACCTGTGACAGCTCTGGTTCATTGTACTTCCATATGAACAGTTTTTTCTTTCCTTAAGGAGAAGGATGCTTCCTCCTTAACATAGCTATGAAGAGAAGAGAGGGATTCAAACTTGGCAGTTTCTGTCTTCAGAGTAGACAGGCTTAATGACCCTGTTATTCTGCCCCCAGTGTCTTAAAAACCTCCAGTGCTCTCACAGCTCATTCTCCCCTCCACACTAGCGTTATCTCTTCCTCCTGGTGGACCACTAGATGCCTCTTGCATTCTATGAGCTCCTCTTCATTGCCCTGCCTGAACTTACTGTGCCTGGACAGAGTAGTCTCCACATCTCTGCTCATCATCAACCATCCTGAGTGACAGCAGATGACAACATCTCAGTGACTCATTCACTTTGAGTCACTGCAGAGGAACAAGGGACTGATGCCCCAAAACTCTGACCTACAGCCTGAGGACTCCCCAGATGTGTATTGCAACATCCTCTGTTGGTTTATGTTTGTTTCACTACTTGCCTCCTGGCCCTACTACACTGTGAAATCTAAAGGTAGGGTAGCATCTTGTTTTTTAATCCCCTTTGCCCAGCACAGCATGTTCTGTCATCTCAATATTAGTGGTTTGAAAAAATTAATGATTTTTATAAATAAATGAATACAAGCAAGAATGGCAGAGCCATAGGAAGACTGAGGAACAGTTGAATTGTGTTGGAAGTTCTTGGATTCCTTCTCTCCTCAAAACTCTTGACACCGTGGAGACTTCCCTGGTGGTCCAGTGGTTAACAATCTGCCTTCCAGTGAAGGGGATGTGGGTTTGATACGTGGTCAGGAAACCAAGATTCCATGTGCCTCAGGGCAACTGAGCCCACATGCCAGAATTACTGAGCTCTTAGCCTCTGGAGCCCACGTACCAAACCAGAGAGCAGCCCAAGTGCTGCAGCCGAGAACCTATGTGACCCACATGCCGCAGCTAAAAACCCTCAATACCATAGAGATGCAAAGGGCCTGGGGTTAGAGAGGTAAGACGCTTTCCCTTAAATAAGACTTGCCACTCTTACCCTCTCCAACTTCCACCCATTTTTCTGCCTGCAAATTGAAATAGGAAAAGACCTCCAAGATTTGGTCTCTTCTCTCTGGAGTCAGGTTCCCACCATTCAATTTAGTTTCTATTTCCCGACTCCTGTTTGTTCAGAAGTTTTCCCTAAATTGTGGTCTCAGAGCCACAAGCACTGAAATAAAGTCTTTTTCAAAAGTTGATGCAGTCACATACAATTATTTGCCTTCTTACTACCTCTAGAGGCAATAAAATCCCCCCAAGAGGTCAAGGAGCAAAACTAGGAGTATCGAGTCCCTGCCAAATGTCCCAGAAGTCCCTGCTCAGGGCCCCAGGCCCACCTGCTGTCCTTTCTGCTGAGCCTCTGCTCTGGGGGCTGCCATAGCTTCAGGAGGAAATTAGGATCATAAGAACTTTGGGAAAACACACCTTCGAATTGGCATTGAAGTTGTGAGGTAGTTTCTGGCTACCTATCCCAATTTTATCTGTTTGTAGGACATATATTAAGTTAACTTCTAAAAATGCATTCCAATATACATTATGTGCAGCAAATACTATTTGATTCCACTTATATGAGATACCTAGAATGGGCAAATTCATAGAGTCAGAAAGTACATTGATAAGTGCCAAGGGCCAGGGGTGGGGGTGGGGAGAGGGAATGGGGACTTACTGTTTAATGGGGACAGAGTTTCACTCTAGCAAAGTAAAAAGATTCAGGAGATAGGTGATGGTGAGAGTTTCACAACAAAGTGAATGTACTTAGTGCCACTGAACTGTACAGTTTAATATGGTACAAGTTTAATATGGTTTTACATTTTGTGACTTTTAGCCCAGTTTAAAAAAAAAATTCTTTTTAAAGAGGGCTTCCCTGGTGGTCCAGTGGTTAAGAATTTGCCCTGGAATGCAAGCGACACGGGTTTGATCCCTGGTCTGGGCGGCAACAAAGTCCTCCCGCCACAACTACTGAGCTCATGAGCTGCAACTACTGAGGCCCATGTGCCTAGAGCCTGCTCTGCGAAATGAGAGAAGCCAAGGAGAAGCTCACACACTACAACTAGAGAGTAGCGCCTATGCGCCACAACTAGAGAAGGTGGAGGCGTAGCAATGAAGACCCAGTGCAACCAAAAACAAACAAAATTATTAAAGAAAGAAAAAGAAAGACTCAGCTGCTTGCCATGGAAGGAACTGTGGGGGTGGGAGGAGCCAGAACTGAGCAGCAACTGTGAGTTGTAAGCAAAGGATTTTTCGTTTGTTGATTCATCCTTGACTGCCAATATGAAACATCCAAAATACACTCCAAGGAGTTAAACTTGAGATCCTGCATCTCCTGTTCCTATAATTACCAATTGTAATGAGTAAGTCATGAAATTGTCCCAAGATTCATCCAGTCACACCCATCTCTTTATTTCCTTAATGTCTCTGGGCCATAGGAAGCCAAGGCTCCTCGGGATGGGTCTCTTGAGATTACTGACTCTCAGGGAGTTGCCCAGGTACTCTGGGGGAAGTGACCAGGCCATGATCTTATGACTGTTTTCTGTCATCACATGATGTCAGCTCTGCTTGTGGGGCTTGCAGAGCACCTGATCTCATGAGAAAAAGAAGGGATGTGAGACAGGAGCAACTCACCAGGGTGGAGGTGAGATTAATGAGCTCTGTCTCCAGGTCTTCTGTGGAATCATCCAAGACAAGCAGACAGGGATGGGGCTAGGGCAAAGCCTGGGTGAGAGTCCTCCACTGATGTTTCATGAAGGACATGGAAAGCTGCCCATTGACAGTCATGGACAAGGATAGTTTGATCCTTTGAAACTATCCCAAAATGTGTGACTTGTGTTACTTTTTCACAAATTGCTCCCTCCTCACTCCTCCACTATTGCACCCTTTCCCCTACATTCCATGCCCAAGCCCTACCCCCACCAATGACTCGGGGTTGCCATCCATGGTGGAGAAATGGCTTCCATGCTTACTTTTTTCATGAGAACAAGCCTTGCATCTGATCACCACAACATACAGAGATATAAACACTCATTCATTTTTGCAGCAAAGTCTAAACCCCAACAGCTTATTTTTGATGTGCCCCTTGTCACTTGAATTCTGTACAGGGACCATTATAGCTGGCACAGGCTCCCCTGATAGCTCAGTTGGTAAAGAATCTGCCTGAAATGCAGGAGACCCCACTTCAATTCCTGGGTCAGGAAGATCCCCTGGAGAATGGATAGGCTACCCACTCCAGTATTCTTGGGCTTCCCTTGTAGCTCATCTGGTAAAGAATTCATCTGCAGTGCGGGAGACCTGACTTCAATCCCTGGTTTGGGAAGATCCCCTGGAGAAGGGAAAGGCTACCCACACAGTATTCTGGCCTAGAGAATTCCATGGACTGTATAGTCCAAGGGGTCACAAAGAGTTGGACACAACTGAGCAACTTTCACTTTCATAGCTGATAAAATAATTCTTTTATGTTTGCTCAGTCTGCTAGAGGCTCCCTTAAGGAAGATACCATACCCTCCTTCTCACTGCTCTATTCCCACTGATCATGATGTTCACTTCAGTCGCTCAGCTGTGTCTGACTCTGCAACCCCATGAACTGCAGCATGCGAGGCTTCCCTGTCCATCACCAACTCCTGGAGTCCATCCAAACCCATGTCCGTTGAGTCGGTGATGCCATCCAACCATCTCATCCTCCATCATCCCCTTCTCCTTCTGCCCTCAATCTTTCCCAGCATCAGGGTCTTTTCAAATGAGTCAGTCCTTCGCATCAGGAGACCAAATATTGGAGTTTCAGCTTCAACATCAGTCCTTCCAATGAATACCCAGGACTGATCTCCTTTAGGATGGACTGGTTGGATCTCCTTGCAGTCCACGGGACTCTCAAGAGTCTTCTCCAACACCACAGTTCAAAAGCACCAATTCTTCAGTGCTCAGCTTTCTTTATAGTCCAACTTGCACATCCATACATGACTACTGGAAAAACCATAGCCTTGACTAGATGGACCTTTGTTGGCACAGTAATGTCTGTTTTTTAATATGCTGTCTAGGTTGGTCATAACTTTCCTTCCAAGGAGTAAGTGTCTTAATTTCATGGCTGCAATCACCATCTGCAGTGATTTTGGAGCCCAGAAAAATAAAGCAAGCCACTGTTTCCACTGTTTCCCCATCTATTTGCCATGAAGTGACGGGATCATGGTGATTGGCCTATAATTGTTACTGAGAAAAGAGCAGATTTCTGTCAATAAGCTGCCCTAGATCTAACAGTTAAGCTATATATTCTTCAGTCAAATAAAAACAAGTTCAGAGAACATCAGACAGTCAACTCTGACCATAAAGGAGTAAGATTAAAAAAAAAGAGAGAGAGAGAGAGAGAGAGCACTCTGAGAACCAAGAAAATCAGATGTTGGCCAAACTGCAAAAATGACCAGCATCCCCTTTTCTCAGCCAACATAAAGAAATGCTCCTTCTCTTTGAATTAGATCTTTCAGTTCACTTCAGTCACTCAGTCATGTCCCACTCTTTGTGACCCCATGGACTGCAGCATGCCAGGCTTCCCTGTACTTCACTATCTCCCAGAGCTTTCTCAAACTCATGTCCATTGAGTCCATGATGCCATCCAACCATCTCATCCTCTGTTATCCCCTTCCCCTCCTGCCTTCAATCTTTCTCAGCATCAGGGTCTTTTCCAATGAGTCGGCTCCTTGCATCAGGTGGCCAAAATACTGGAGCTTCAGCTTCATCACCAGTCTTTCAAATGAATATTCAGGGTTGATTTCCTTTAGGATGGACTGGTTGGATCTCCTTGCAGTCCAAGGGACTCTCAAGAGTCTTATCCAACACCACAGTTTGAAGGCATTAATTCATCTGCAGTCAGCTTTCTTTATACTCCAACTCTCACATCAGATATGACTACTGGAAAAACCATAGTTTTGACTATACTTTGTCAAAAGAATGTTTGTCAGAAAAGTCATGTCTCCACTTTTTAATATGCTGTCTAGGTTGCTGTTCTTCCAAGGAGCAAGTGTCTTTTTAGTTTCATGGCTGCAGTAACCATCTGCGGTGATGTTGGAGCCCAAGAAAATAAAGTCTGTCACTGTTTCCATTGTTTCCCCATCTATTTGCCATGAAATTATAGCACTGGATGCCGCAATCCTAGTCCTTTGAATGTTTGAGTTTTAAGCCAATTTTTCACTCTCCTCTTTCATCTTCATCAAGAGGCTCTTTAGTTCCTCTTCACTTTCTGCCATAAGGGTGATGTCATATGCATATCCAAGGCTATTGATATTTCTCTCAGCAATCTTGATTCCAGCTTGTGCTCCATCCAGCCTGGCATTTCACAGGATGTACTCTGCATATAAGTTAAATAAACAAGGTGACAATATATAGCCTTGACATGCTCCTTTCCTAATTTGGAACCAGTCTGTTGTTCCATGTCTGATTCTCATTGTTGCTTCTTGATCTGTACACAGATTTCTCAGGAGGCAGGTAAGGTGGTTTGGCATTCACATATTTTAAGAATTTTCCACAGATTATTGTGATCCATAGAGTCAAAGGCTTTAGTGTAGTCAAAAAAGCAGAAGTAGATACTTTTCTGGAATCCTCTTGCTTTTTCTGTGATCCACCAGATACTGGCAATTTGACCTCTGGTTCCTCTGCCTTTTCTAAAACCAGATTGAACATCTAGAAGTTTATGGTTCACGTATTGCTGAAGCCTACCTGGGAGAATTTTGAGCCTTACTTTGGTATCCTGTGAGATGAGTGCAGTTGTGTGATAGTTTGAACATTCTTTGGCATTGTCTTTCTTTGGGATTGGAATGAAAATGGACCTTTTCCAGTCCTGTGGCCACTGCTGAGTTTTCCAAATTTGCTGGCATATTGAGTGCAGCACTTTCACAGCATCATCTTTTAGTATTTGAAATGGCTCAGCTGGAATTCCATCACCTCCACTCGCTTTATTCATAGTGATGCTTCCTAAGGCCCACTTGACTTCACATTCCAGGATGTCTGGCTCTAGGTGAGTGATCACACCATCGTGGTTATCTGGGTCATTAAGAACTTTTTTTGTACAGTTCTTCTTCATATCTTTTGCTTCCGCTAGGTCCATACCATTTCTGTTCTTCATTGTGACTAGCTTTGCATGAAAAGTGCCCTTGGTATCTCTAATTTTCCTTAAGAGATCTCTAGTCTTTCCCAGAAAGTAGGGAAAACCACGAGACCATTCAGGTATGACCTAAATCAAATCCCTTATGATTATACATTTCATATAATTTCATAGAGTGGAAGTGAGAAATACACTTAAGGGCTAGATCTGATAGATAGAGTGCCTGAAGAACAATGGACTGAGGTTTGTGACATTGTAGAGGAGACAGGGATCAAGACCATCCCCATGGAAAAGAAATGCAAAAAAGCAAAATGGCTTTCTGGGGAGGCCTTACAAATAGCTGTGAAAAGAAGAGAAGTGAAAAGCAAAGGAGAAAATGAAAGATATAAGCATCTGAATGCAGAGATCCAAAGAATAGCAAGAAGAGATAAGAAAGCCTTCTTCAGAGATCAATGCAAAGAAATAGAGGGAAAAAACAGAATGGGAAAGACTAGAGATCTCTTCAAGAAAATTAGAGATACCAAGGGAACATTTCATGCAAAGATGGGCTTAATAAAGGACAGAAATGGTATGGACCTAACAGAGGCAGAAGATATTAAGAAGAGGTGGCAAGAATACACAGAAAAACTGTACAAAAAAATCTTCAAGACCAAGATAATCACGATGGTGTGATCACTCACCTAAAGCCAGACATCCTGGATTGTGAAGTCAAGTGGACCTTAGAAAGCATCACTATGAACAAAGCTAGTGGAGGTGATGGTATTCCAGTTGAGCTGTTTCAAATCCTGAAACATGATGCTGTGAAAGTGCTGCACTCAATATGCCAGCAAATTTGGAAAACTCAGCAGTGGCCACAGGACTGGAAAAGGTCAGTTTTCATTCCAATCCCAAAGAAAGGCAATGCCAAAGAATGCTCAAACTATTGCACAATTGCACTCATCTCACACACCAGTAAAGTAATGTTCAAAATTCTACAAGCCAGGCTTCAGCAATACGTGAACGTGAACTTCCAGATGTTCAATCTGGTTTTAGAAAAGGCAGAGGAACCAGAAATCAAATTGCCAATATCTACTGGATCATCAAAAAAGGAAGAGAGTTCCAGAAAAACATCTACTTCAGCTTTATTGACTATGCCAACGCCTTTGACTGTGTGGATCACAATAAACTGTGAAAAATTCTTCAAGGGATGGGAATACCAGACCACCTGACCTGCCTCTTGAGAAACCTGTATGCAGGTCAGGAAGCAACAGTTAGAACTGGACATGGAACAACAGACTGGTTCCAGGAAAAGAAGTACATCAAGGCTGTATATTGTCACCCTGCTTATTTAACTTATATGTAGAGTACATCATGAGAAACGCTGGGCTGGAAGAATTACAAGCTGGAATCAAGATTGCCAGGAGAAATATCAATAACCTCAGATATGCAGATGACACCACCCTTATGGCAGAGGGTGAAGAGGAACTCAAAAGCCTCTTGATGAAAGTGAAAGAGGAGAGTGAAAAAGTTGGCTTAAAGCTCAACATTCAGAAAACGAAGATCATGGCATCTGGTCCCATCACTTCATGGGAAATAGATGGGAAACAGTGGAAACAGTGTCAGGCTTTATTTGTGGGGGCTCCAAAATCACTGCAGATGGTGACTGCAGCCATGAAATTAAAAGACACTTACTCCTTGGAAGAAAAGTTATGTCCAACCTAGATAGCATATTGAAACGTAGAGACATTACTTTGCCAACAAAGGTCTGTGTAGTCAAGGCTGTGGTTTTTCCTGTGGTCATGTATGGATGTGAGAGTTGGACTGTGAAGAAAGCTGAGGGCCGAAGAATTGATGCTTTTGAACTATGGTGTTGGAGAAGACTCTTGAGAGTCCCTTGGACTGCAAGGAGATCCAACCAGTCCATTCTGAAGGAAATTAGCCCTGGGTTTTCTTTGCAAGGAATGACGCTAAAGCTGAAACTCCAGTACTTTGGCCACCTCATGAGAAGAGTTGACTCATTGGAAAATACTTTGATGCTGGGAGGGATTGGGGGCAGGAGGAGAAGGGGACGACAGAGGATGAGATGGCTGGATGGCATCAGTGACTCGATGGAAGTGAGTCAGGGTGAACTCCGGGAGTTAGTGATGGACAGGGAGGCCTGGCGTGCTGCGATTCACGGGGTCGCAAAGAGTCCGACACAACTGAGTGACTGAACTGAACTGAGTTTTTCTCATTCTATTGTTTTACTCTGTTTCTTTACATTGATCACTTAGGAAGGCTTTCTTATCTCTCCTTGCTATTCTTTGGAACTCTGCATTCACATGGAAATATTTCTCCTTTTCTCCTTTGTCTTTCACCTCCTTTCTTTTCTCAGCTATTTATGAGGTCTCCTCAGACAATCATCTTGTCTTTTTGCATATCTTTTACTTGGGAATGGTTTTAGTGAACCTCCTGTTCAGTGTTACAAACCTCAGCCCATAGTTCTTGAGGCACTCTGTCAATCAGATGTAATCTTTTGAATCTATTTGTCACTTCCACTGTGTAATTGTAAGGGATTTAATTTAGGTCATACTTGAATGAATAGTGGTTTTCCCTGCTTTACTCAATTTAAGTCTGAATTTTGCAATAAGAAGTTCATGATCTGAGCCACATTCAGCTTCCAGTCTTGTTTTTGCTGGCTCTTATAGAGCTTCTCCATCTTCTGCTGCAAAGAATATAATCAATCTGATTTCAGTATTGACTATCTGGTGATGTCCATGTGTAGAGTTGTCTCTTGTGTTGTTGGAAGAGGATGTTTGCTATGACGTTCTATTGGCAAAACTCTACTAGCCTTTGCCCTGCTTCATTTTGTACTCAAGGCCAAACTTGTCTGTTACTCCAGATATCTTTTGACTTCCTACTTTTGCATTTCAGTACCCTATGTTGAAAAGGACATCCTTTTTTTTTTTTTTTTTTCGGTGTTAGTTCTAGAAAGTCTTGTAGGTAATCATTGAACTATTCAACTTCAGCTTCTTTGGCATTAGTGATTGGGGCCTAGACTTGGATTACCATGCTATTGAATGGTTTGCCTTGGAAATGAACAGAGATCAGTCATTTTTGAGACTGCACCCAAGTACTACACTTCAGACTCTTTTGTTGACTATGGAGGCTACTCCATTTCTTCTAAGGGATTCTTGCCTGCAGTAGTAGATATAATGATCATCTGAATTAAATTCGCCCATTCCAGTCCATTTTAGTTCACTGATTCTTAAAATGTCGATGTTCACTCTTGCCATCTCCTGTTTGACCACTTCCAGTTTACCTTGATTCATGGACCTAACATTTCAGGTTCCTATGCAATATTGTTCTTTACAGCATCAGAATTTACCTCCATCACCAGTCTCATCCACAACTGGGCATTATTTTTGCTTTGGCTCAGCTTCTTCATTCTTTCTGGAGCTCTTTCTCCTCTCTTCTCCAGTAGCATTTTGGGCACTTACTAACCTGGGGTATTCAATCTTTCAGTGTCATATCTTTTCATCTTTTCATACTCTTCTCAATTTCATACTCAATTCAATTCAACTCAATCCCATAATGTCTAACTCAATTAGCTTTTAGCCTTGTCCCATTGCTTCTGTTTTCTCATTAAAAATTATTAAGATACCCTATCACAGAAGTACCTCTGTTTTCTTTTAGTACCCCATCCAAAAGAAAACTTCATTTCCTTGAACGCTTGGGCTTCCCTTGTGGCTCAGCAGGTAAAGAATCTACCTGCAATGCAGGAAACCTGGGTTCGATCTCTAGGTTGGAAAGATTCTCTGGAGAAGGGAAAGGTTACTCACTCCAGTATTCAGGCCTGGAGAATTCCATGGACTGTATAGTACACAGGGTCGCAAAGAGTCGGACATGACTCAGCAACTTTCACTTCACTTGAGCCCTACCCCAAAATTACCTAACACAAACCCAAATTCTTTAGCGAGCACCTCTTAATGTTTCCCCATCATGTACTGTATCATTGCAGCAAGCCAATCAACATAACTTTGTTCTACTGTATGTGCACTCCTGGTGGTCTTTGCATGGGGAATATAGATGATGCTCAACAGAAGTTTATTAAGTAAAGGAAATGACTTAAAGGAGAAGGAATTACATAGGAGGGTTGGTGGGACAGTTAGTAAGGGGAAGGGACTCAAGGCAAATATCCACCTGTGAGAAGAAAGAGGAAAGGTGGTATCTCCATCCAAAGTCACAGACCAGGAACCACGATGGACACTTCAGAAGCTCTGAGCTCCCTAGGACCATGCCATCATTAGAACGGCCATTTTCCTGCCTAGCATTCTCTTAGCCTCCATCACCAGCAAAGCTAGGCGAGCTAGCTATGAGGTTTTCAATACTGTATGTCCCACTTCAGTATTATCACTAGTCTCATGTGAGAAAGGACCAGTTCCACCATTCACTAGTAATTCCTTCGAATGCACCATCAATTGGTGGGTCCTCAACAACATGAGGGAAATGGATACTCCAGCATAGTCCTAGGACTAAGCCTACTTATCCCTTCAACAAGAGATGCCTTCTTAAGACAGGAGAATATCAGCACGGAAGGTCAGTGACAACTCTGACCCTTTCCCATTCCCTCATCCCCAAGTTACTATTCCTTATATACCACTGCAATTCATTCTGCCATACACAACTCAAAATAAAATAGGGAACCCCCAGGCTTTAAAGTAGGTAAGCTGTAAAGTGCAAATCTGTATACAGAATTTTGTACCTAAAAGCAAGAAAATACAGAAAATAATCACATATATTTACCATAAAAATATTTCATTTAAAAATGTGTTTAATTTAAATATAAATAATTAAATTTCTGTTGTACTTCTGAATGTATTCTTTTGGAAACAAACAGCAAAATGCAGCTATTGTGATAGTAGAGATGAAATCAATGGCAAATTCATCTCTAGTACTTGAAAAAAAAATCCAGGAGGGGGGCTTCCCTGGTGGCTCAGTGGCAAAGAATCCTGCCAATGTGGGAAACATGAGTTTGACCCCTGGTCCGGGAAGATCCCACATGCCATGGAAAAAATAAGCTCTTGGATGTGTACTCAGGTGCTCAGTCACATCTGACTCTTTGGGACCTCATGGGCTCTAGCCTGCCAGGCTCCTCTCTCCATGGGACTTTTTAGGCAAGAACACTGGGGGGGGGGGGGGTTGCCCATCCTTCCTCTAGGGGATCTTCCTGATCCAGGGATCAAACCTGCATCTCCTGCAACATCTGCACTGACAGTGGATTCTTTACCACTGAGCCACCTGGAAAGCCCAACTAAGCCTGAGCACCACAACTACGGAACCTGGGCTCTAGAGTGCAGGGGCTGCAACTGCTGAAGCCTGTGCACCCTGGAACCTGTACTCTGCAACAAGAGAAGCCACTGCAATGAGAAGTCAGCACACAGCAGCTAGAAGGTAGCCCCTGCTCGCCATAACTAGAGAAACACCTGCACAGCAACGAAGACCCAGAACAGCCAAAAAAATAAATAGATAAAGAAAATCATTTTAAAAATGCAATGGAAAAATGGGATTCAGGTTTTATACAAACCTGAGAAACTCTCAGATCTATTCTATTAAATGTGATGTATATAATATCACCATCATCAGCAGCCTCATCAACAGCATCATATTGAACAAATCATCTGCATGACTTTCATCAATCATCTGAAGCATTTCACACTGGTAGATCATTTTATTTTTTATAATCAATATCATTGTATCTCACAGGAAACTAACTATGGACAAACTGGATTTTTCTCATGAGTCTTGTGATCTCAACTATTGTGAGTCCTTTCGATACTTAAATTGTTCGTTTATATAATTCTCTCTTAGTTCTCTTAAGGGGTCTCTCTGCATCCCATCCTACATCTGTTGCCCAACACATCTCATCTCCAGGGTCCAGTGGTCTCAGACCACTCTATCTCCAGATGTCAGGAGCCAATTACATCTGAAAATGTCATTACCCTTGGAAATATGCAGAAATAAGACAGTGGCATTTGGAGACAACTGTATCACAGGACAAATCACATGGTGTCAGACATACGTGTTTGTTTCTGTGAAGTCTGTCCACTTAAACTTGAAATGTTCAAGGTCAGGAAATAGGTCACATATATCTCTACAGCCTCACATTTCTTCATTCAGCAAAGATGCAAGAGGCAGAGCTGAAATTAAAGCATCTGAGCTGCATGAATGAAAGGAGAAACGGCAGGTCCCCAACACACCTAGGGAGTCGTCATCCACGTTTCCTGATTCCCTCTCACCTGACATCTTGGCGAGGATGCAGGAAGAAGCTGGAAACCCAGGATGGGAGTGTGTGTCACCCTCCCCCTGGTTGTGAAAGCAGCAGGATGCTCGTGCCGTGCATCACACACCCGGAACAGAATAAAAGGGCTCCTGCCCTGGGCTCCGCATCCACAGCTTCCTCAGGAGCATCCTTCTCCTGCTTCCACTGCAGCGGTGAGTGACTGGAGGGGACAGAGCCTCAGCAGGGAGTGTGGCGGAGACAAACTTGGGGTTGGTGGGGAAGAGTGAAGCAGAGGTGTCTGTGGAGGCAGCAAGAATCAGACTTTGGAGAGCAGCTGGGGGCAGGGCAGGGGACAGTAAGCAACATTGTGGGAGGAATCAGGGTCTAGGACACACCAGAACCCTGGCTCTCAGCATCTCCCCACTCATCATTCTGAAACACACACACACACACAGACATCCTCCAGGGGTCACTTCCCAGTGTGGTGTATTTGCCTCTGTGTTTCTATGGGGCCCACTTAGAGGATGACAGCATGGTTCTGGGAGTAGAGTGAGGGAACTGTCTTGCCAGGTCAGTTGAACTTGAGATCTATTTCTATTTTTCTCCTGAACATCACAGCTCAGGAGGCAGCTAGGATTAGGAGTATAGGCCCTAGTAAGACCACTCACAGGGGAGACAGTGGCCTGGAGCTTGTGCACTAATCTTTTCTCCTTGAATGTGTCCAGGCTCACTGACCTCCCGCCGAGATGTCCTGCCAGCAGAACCAGCAGCAGTGCCAGCCCCCTCCCAAGTGCCCCTCCCCCAAGTGTCCCCCAAAGAGCCCAGCACAGTGTCTGCCTCCAGCCTCCTCAGGTTGTGCCCCCACCTCTGAGGGCGGCTGCTGCCTGGGCCTCCACAGGCGCCGCAGGTCCCACCGCTGCCGGCGCCAGAGCTCCGACTCCTGCGATGGTGACGGTGGTCTGCAGTCCGGGCGCTCTGGCTGTGGCCAGGGATCTGGAGGCTGCTGCTGACCTGGCCTCTTGATGCTGAGACATGCGATTTCAGAGGAAACAAGAATCCAAAGACTTTGTCAGCCTAGTGTGTTCCCTCCCAATACCCCAGTCTCCGAGCCCTTGGCCAGTGCTGAGATGCTCCTGAAGAGAGGCTGAGCCCTCCACAGTGGCTCTTGCTATCCACTCTCCAGGAGCCTACGGGGTTTCCAGCTCATCTCTGCAGGAAATTATAGTATCTGCCCCCTTGATTGTCATCACCCCTGTCTGACCCTATGAAAGAATAAAGTTTTTGTTTTCTCTGCATCCTAGACTGTCTGTGACTTTGCTGCAGTGCAGGCTGTTCTGTGGGAAAAGGAAATGGCAAACCACTCCAGTATTCTTGTCTAGGGAACCCCATGGACAGAGGAGTCTGGCAGGCAACAATCCATGGGATTACAAGAGACTTATTTGGGTTTCCCTGGTGGCTCAATGGTAAAGAATCCGTCTGCCAGCGCAGGAGATGCCAGTTCAATCCCTGGGTCCAGGAAGATCCCCTGGAGAAGGAAATGGCAACCCGCTCCAGTATTCTGGCCTGGGAAATCCCACAGACAGAGGAGCCTGGTGGGCTACAGTCCTTGGGGTCAAGAAGGAGTTGGACATGACTGAGCGGCTAAACAAATAGCAGGCTACTCTGTGAGTCTCTCTCCCCTCTGCTCCTCCAGCCACCACCACTTTGCATAAGAAATAATACACTGATTCTAGACCAGAAAAATTAACAGCTCCAACTCCTCCAAAAGGGCTTGTAGGAAAACTTTATGTTGGTTCAGGAAGGGGAGAGGGGTTTGCCAGGGGCCAGCGTGAGGAACTCCGCCCATGGCAAAGGTCATGAGGAAGGAGGCTTGGCATACGCAAAGGCGTGATCAAGCCTCAGGAAACCCCCTGTTCCCGAGCATCTAACCCCAAAACCAGAGTCTGTTTTATGCTCTCACCTACACCTCTGACTTTACAGGGGGCTCTCCCCCATAACCGTTTCTCTCGGAGAAGGAGTAAACGTGCAGCTCCAAGGCAATAAAAGTTCTTGGGCGTGACAAGAGTGTTTCAGCTTACGGACTCCTCTGAAGGTTATCTAGCCCACCTGTATAGGTTCATCTGGCCACATGTGATTGTTTACAGCCTCCCAATCTGAGAGGCATGAGATGTTTTAGACTTACTAAAGGCAAATTCTTTTGGGGAGTTGGAAATTATTAGTATAGTGGGTTGGTTAGGAATTATATTGGTGAAGGGTTTTTCATTTGTTGTGTCAATAATTGCTGCTAATTCCCTGCTCTGGGTGGGACAAGGATGTCTCAGGTCAAACCTCTCTGCTTGACAGACTAGCTTGTGCGACAGGATTATCCATACTGCTGCCACTAGGCACATGATTGTTTACTACCTCTCAACCATAAACAGCACAGAGAGTTTTGGAGTATTTTGAGAGTCTTAATTAGCACAGGGCTTTTTCTTCTTGTTGAGTCAATGATTGCCGCCAGGCCTCCATATCCTTAGGCACCTGGGAATATATTAATCGATGTATTTGGAATATAGAAAAGGAAATACAGTAGTTTTTGATGTTAGCAATACTAGACTTTTTGAGTTAATGGATTTTCTCTTTTGTAATAGATCACTGTGCTTTGTTATAAATCACTGTGTCCTTGTTATGTAAAAATGTAACTTTATCACTATCTTAAGACTAAATAGATCTTAAGGAGAACATTGGTGAAAGGATTTTCACTTGTTGGGCTGATGTTTGCTGCTAAATCTCCATATTCCCTACCCTTATAATGAATATAACTAACATATAGGAGAAATAAGTATTAACCTTTAAGATTAATCATGTTAACCTTGGGTTAAATAAATTCCTTTCTTGATTGTAACTCACTACACCCTCACCCTATAGGAATGTAACTTTATTTGGAGGGTGGTGCCTGGTTTAAGAAAAAACACCCTTGGAAGAAATAAGTTTTTGGTTATCAGAAAGAAAGGATCATAAAATGTCAGCAGGTCTCATGGCCAGAAGATGATGTACCTTTTTTATACATTTATGTGAAGCACCTGATTTTGATAAAGGTCAGGACTGCTGACTCCCGCGTGACTCTGTATTCATCCCTATGTGTAACAAAAGGTATATAAGCAAACCCAAAAATAAAGAATTTGGATCAGTTTCCGGAAAGACTGATTCCCCTATGTCGCTTCTTTCTTGCCCTCGTTTTTCTGGCTGAATTCCCATCTGGAGCATGGATGCTATTCCACGTAATCCAAGTTATTCAGCCTCTTTTTCTCCACTAATCTTCCTACTACACTATCCGTTTCTAATCTCTCTATATATCTGTAATTAAATATGTATTTTTCCAAAGACGCTGACTCTGTCCCCCCACCTTCGAATCACCCTAGATCCACCGGGGCTGGACCCCGGCAGGGGTTACTGGTTTTGACCCCACACCAAAGAAAGGCCTTATTGCCCACTAAGTAATGGTGTGAGAAGAGCTCTGACTCCAAAGCAGACTTTTCAGGGAGGTGACCACCACCACCACCAGAACATAAAAGGCAATTCCAGGATCCCCAGTGAAGAGACAGGGATTGGGAGATGAAGGATCCAAAATCAGCAGAAAAGTTGTTGAGAGACGAGAGGAGGAATGGAAGCCCTCATGGGTAACTACTAATTCAACTTCTTCAGTAAAGATCTGGGGGCAGTTAAATGGTGAAAGTGAAAACTGGAGTGGTTCTAGATGTGGAGAATAGGATGCAGACCCTGCATGCAAACATCTGACCTAAGAAAATTTGGGAAAAGAGAAAAGTGGTATGGGAGATGGTGCTGGTCTTAAAAACGAAAATAATCCTGAGATCAAATATTCATTTAGCACCTACTGTGAGCCAGGCATAGTTTTAATTGTTTGGCATACAGATCCTCAAATGCTTCTGACAAGACCTGGATGTCGGTTCTCTCTCAGCTATGGACACATAACCATTGCATGTTTCCTTAACTTGCCCAGGTCACACAACTTGGCAGCAGGACCATCAAAGCAACCAGCGTATTATCCTGATTTGCTTCAAAGCAAGTAATAGGGGACTTCCCTGGGGGTCTAGTGATTAAGAATCTTCCTGCCAATGCTTGAGGCCTGGGTTGGATCCCACATGCCTTGGCGCCACATCTACTGAGCCTATGCCCTGGAGTCCAAGCTCCACAACAAGAGAAGACACTGCAATGAGAAGATCATACGCTGCTGTTGGAGAGTAGCCCCCACCATCTGCAACTAGAGAAAGCCTACAAGAAGCCCTGAAGACTCAGTGACGCCATCGATATATAAATAGCAACTAATAGAATTCTTTCTAAACTGCTTTTTTCCAATCCAGCTCAGTGTGTTTAATATTGCTTTTTTAACTCTATATCACTAAGATTCCAAACCACATAAGTCATAACTGCAAGAGCACCCATCTGGGGAAGGAAGGTGCTCTCCTTAATTTTATTTTATTTTTTTAAATATAAATTTATTTATTTTAATTGGAGGTTAATTACTTTACAATATTGTATTGGTTTTTCCATACATCAACATGAATCCACCACAGGTATACACGTGTTCCCCATCCTGAACCCCCCTCCTTCCTCCCTCCCTGTACCGTCCCTCTGGGTCATCCCAGTGCGCCAGCCCCAAGCATCCAGTATCATGCATCGAACCTGGACTGGCAATTCATTTCATATATGATATTATATACATGTTTCAATGCCATTCTCCCAAATCATCCCACCCTCTCCCTCTCCCACAGAGTCCAAAAGACTGTTATATACATCTGTGTCTCTTTTGCTCTTTCTCATACAGGGTTACCATCTTTCTAAATTCCATATATATGTGTTAGTATACTGTATTGGTGTTTTTCTTTCTGGCTTACTTCACTCTGTATAATAGGAGGCAGTTTCATCCACCTCATTAGAACGGATTCAAATATATCCTTTTAACGGCTGAGTAATATTCCATTGTGTATATGTACCACAGTTTTCTTATCCATTCATCTTCTGATGGACATCTAGGTTGCTTCCATGTCCTGGCTATTATAAACAGTGCTGCGATGAACACTGGGGTACACGTGTCTCTTTCAATTCTGGTTTCCTTGGTGTGTATGCCCAGCAGTGGGATTCCTGGGTCCCTAATTTTAAAAGAAAGTCCAGCCATTGAACAACTGACCACATCTCCTTATCACCTATGGAAATCACCTCTTTACATGAGAATCAAGACTGCGAATTGTGAAATAACAGAAAATCAGAAACGATCAGCCAGATTTGAGCCAGGATAGTCCTTAAAAAAAAAAACTAGAAAACCAATAAGACATCATAGAATTTCACTTCTAGGTATATACCAAAGAATTGAAAACAGGGACACAGACAGTTGTGCAACCTAGGTCATAGCTGCACTTTGCACGCTAACAAAATGGTGGAATAAACCCCAGTGTCCATCCACAGATGGGTGGATATACATTTAAAAATGGTTAAAATGGTAAAATTTTGCTATGTATATTTTACCACAAAAAAATACAGTGTTTCCTACACACTTATGAATTCCATTCTAAGTGCATTCGTTTAACTCCAATTTGTTTATAAATCCAATAAAGACATCCTATCTACCCAACTGACAAAATTGGCTATATAGTACCATAGTTTGATAGGTTTATAATGCTTTTCACAAAGATAGTACATAAAAAAAGAAAAAAACGCACAAAAATCAAACATTTTACATTTTATAGTACAGTACCTTGTAAAGTACAATAGTACAGTACAACAGCTAGTACATAGGGGTGGACATTGAGTGAACAGGCAAGAAGAGTTACTGACTGAAGGAGAGAGAGGAGTTGGGAGATGGTAGAGCTGAAGGATAGTCACAATAGGAGACAAAGGTCAGGCTGCAATGTCACTTATGTCTGACATTGATGGCACAGGCTCTGGTTCCTTTGTGGAACCAGATGCACATTCGCATCTTTGAAAGTTCACAACTTGAAGGTCCTTATGTAGGGGACTTACTGTAATAAAGATATAATAGTGCCTGAACTAAAGCCAAACTGGCACAGTAAGTCCACAGTAAGTTCATAGAATTAAAAGATCTTTAAAGCCCTTGATGTGACTGCAGCCATGAAATTAAAAGATGCCTACTCCTTGGAAGGAAAGTTATGACCAACCTAGACAGCATATTCAAAAGCAGAGACATTACTTTGCCAACAAAGGTCTGTCTAGTCAAGGCTATGGTTTTTCCAGTAGTCATGTATGGATGTGAGTGTTGGACTGTAAAGAAAGCTGAAAGCTGATGCTTTTGAACTGTGGTGTTGGAGAAGACTCTTGAGAGTCCCTTGGACTGCAAGGAGATCCAACCAGTCCATCCTAAAGGAGATCAGTCCTGAGTGTTCATTGGAAGGACTGATGTTGAAGCTGAAACTCCAATACTTTGGCCACCTGACATGAAGAGCTGACTCATTTGAAAAGACCCTGATGCTGGGAAAGATTGAAGGTGGGAAAAGAAAGGGAGGACAGAAGATGAGATAGTTGGATGGCATCACCGACTCAATGGACATGAGTCTGGGTAAACTCTGGGAGTTGGTGATGGACAGGGAGGCCTGGTGTACTGCACTCCATGGGGTCGCAAAGAGTCGGACATGACTGAGCAACTAAGGGAACTGAACCGAAAGCCCTTGGGAAACAGCAAACTAGAAATCAACTTTCTAGCATGCATGGAAATCCAGTTCTTTAGACATTAGGAACAAAAAAGTACCAAAAATAATTCACAAGATGGAATTAATGTCAGACTTACTCTGAAACACACAGCCCTGCTCGACTGGCTGAGACAGGATTGTTTGAGGATGCGAATGCAGGTATGGGACTCACACTACAGCATGTTCTGGATCCACAGCATGGGCAGACTATTTGCTACCCAATTGCTAAAACTTCTTAGGTGGTACTCAGCCTTCATTGATTACATGAAAGCCTTTGACTGTGTGGATCACAACAAACTGTGGAAGATTCTTAGAGACGAGAATACCTCATTACCTACCTCTTGAGACACCTGTATGCAGGTCAAGAAGTGACAGCTAGGACTGGACATCGATCAATTAACTGGTTCAAAATTGGGAAAGGAGTACGTCAAGGCTGTATATTGTCATCCTGCTTATTTAACTTATATGAAGAGTACATCATGTGAAATGCCAGACTAGATGAAGCATAAGCTGGAATCAAGATTGCCAGGAGAATATCAACAACCTCAGATATGCAGATGATACCACTCTAATGGCAGAAAGTGAAGAAGAACTAAACAGCCTCTTGATGAAAGTGAAAGAAAAGAGTGAAAAAGCTGGCTTAAAACTCAACATTCAAAAAACTAAGATCATGGCATCTGGTCCCATCACTTCATGGGAAATAGATGGGAAAACAATGGAAACAGTGACAGACTTTATTTTCCTGGGCTCCAAAATCACTGCAGATGGGGACTGCAGCCATGAAATTAAAAGACTCTTCCTCCTTGGAAGAAAAGCTATGAGCAACCTAGACAGCGTATTAAAAAGCAGAGACATTACTTTGCCAACAAATGTCCATATAATCAAAGCTATAATTTCCCAGTAGTCATGTATGGATGTGAGAGTTGGACCATAAATAACGCTGAGCACCAAAGAACTGATGCTTTCAAACTGTGGTGCTGGAGAAGACTGTTGAGAGTCCTTTGGACAGCAAGGAGATCAAATCAGTCAATCCTAAAGGAAATTAATCCTGAATATTCATTGGAAGGACTGACACTGAAGCTCCAATAAATACCTTGGCCACCTGATGCAAAGAGCCGACTCACTGGAAAAGACCCTGATGCTGGGAAAGATTGAAGGCAGGAGGAGAAGGGGATGACAGAGGATAAGATGGTTGGATGGCATCACCGACTCAATGGACATGAGTTTGAGCAAGCTCCAGGAGACGGTGAAGGACAGGGAAGCCTCCTGTGCTGTAGTCCATGGGGTTGCAAAGAGTCGGACATGGCTGAGCGGCTGTACAACAACAACAACAACAACTCAGCCAGGAAGCACAGAGGATGTTGAGTCATGGTTCAGATAACACGCTAACACACACATCACATAACACACTCATAAATACAGACACATTGATGTTCCAGGATGGAAAAACTTGGCCTCAGAGAAAGATATATTTCCGGTTGTTTGAGAAACCTGATGTTTAGTAGACACCAGTGCAGCTTTCACGAACTTGGGGAAGACCTCAGTCTGGAAAAGCGTTCAGGTTTGGATGTGCTGGATGTGATGGTGGTCAGTAGCCTTGCGAAGCAGTGAGGCATTGTTAATAGGACACAATCCATCCTTCCCCCACTGGGCCCTCTCCAATCCAGGCTGCTCAGCGCTCTCCTCTTTACTCTGAACCCTTGTCCAGGAAGATGCTGGAGTCTGGGCATGAGGAGGATGTCACGGGCTGTGCCGCACACAGCAAGTCACCAGGCCCATGAAAAAGAAAATTAAATAAGAGGGACGCCCCCAATTCTGGTCATCCCTGTGCATGACCCTAGCCTCTGCACTACAACGTTGACTTTATCCCATTGTAAGAGCCATTGTTCCCTTCCTAACCTCAGATTCTATTCCTAGGATTCCTCATTCAATTTGTCACCCTTAATCTCCTTACTGCCTCCTTGTTCCTGGGTCTTTTCATTAGAGGCAGAGGGAGAGGGCGCAGAGCAGAACATGGTCATGACAGAACAGAGGGCAGGCATGGAGAACAGCCAAGAGGGGTCTGGCGCACAGCTCAGTGACTGAGTGGTCTGCGACAGAAATGACAACTAGAGGCTGAGAGGTTAGGGAAAGAGAACAGCCAAGGGTGACCCTTGACCTCGGGCTTTTTCCAGAGTGGACGGTGGTGTTAGTTCATTTCTGACCTGAAGGGTGACAGGATGAAGCACTGATTCAAAGCAACACTAACAAGTGCAACCTTAGACATGTAAACCTTTACGTTTATGAGATTTTTAAGTGTGTAGAATGTTAGAGTCACTGCAGAGATAAGGGAACTGTCTAAGAACTTTGGGGTCAAATATGTGTGTGTGCTTGGTTGCTCAGTCGTGTCCAACTCTTTGCGACCCCATGGACTCTAGCCCACCAGCCTCCTATGTCCATGGGGATTCTCCAGGCAGGAACGCTGGAGTGCTTTGCCATACCCTCCTCCAGGGGATCTTCCCAACCCAGGGATCAAACCCAGGTCTCCTGCGTTGCAGCTAGATTCTTTACCATCTGAGACACCAGGGAAACCCATATATAGAGAGTCAAATATGCACAGATTTTATTCCCAAATTCTGCTATTGTTAAGTGTGAGCCTGGACAAATTGTTTAACTTCTCTGAGCTTCCAATCCTTTATCTCTAAGTGAATGATACTTTTAGCATCCCCCTCACAGTGAGTGAGGGCTGCGAAAAATAAATTAGATCAGTGTATCAAAAAACATAGTGTCAGACATCCCTGGTGGACCTGTGGTTAAGACTCAGCTTTCCAATTCAGAAGGCTTGGGTTTGATTTCTGGTCCAGGAATTAAGATTCCACATGCCACATGGTGCGGCCAAAACAAACAAACAAACAAAAAAAGCAGTGTCTAACACAGAGATAGTATTTAGTAAAGAGCAGCTGGGCTTCCCAGGTGGCGCTAGTGGTAAGAACCCACCTGCCAATGCAGGGGACATAAGAGATGCAGGTTCGAAGCAGGTTTGATCCCTGGGTCAAGAAGATCCCCTGAAAGAGGGCATGGCAACCCATTCCAGTATTCTTGCCTAGAGAATCCCATGGACAGAAGAGCCTGGTGGGCTACCGTCCATTCTCAAAGAGTTGGACACCACTGAAGTGACTTAGCATGCAAGCATGCAAATAGTAGTTGTCATCTCATCACTATTGTTGTTATTGTTATTATTAAAACACCAGCAATTGGTCAGTAAATGGAATTCAGATCTCATCTTCTCCCTTCATGCCAGCTCTGCCTCCTGATTTCCAAATTTCTGCATTGACACCAAGTCTCAGTTTCCAGTCGTGGAAGTTCCAAAGACATTTTGGGGTTCCCCATCCCTCACATCCAGCCAACCCCTAAACCCTAGGGAATCAGTAAGTCAGCCTCCGAGAGAACTCACACAACTTCTCCCTTCTCCTCATCCCCAGAGCCATGAGCCTCACTTGAGTCCTTCTCATGTTGTGCCAGGCAATGCCCCAGTCCATCTCTTTCCCTCCTCTCCTCTTTCCCATTGATCTAACGGCAGATAAGACTTTCCATGGCTCAGGTTAGATCTCTCATCAAAACCATCAATGAGACTCCATGAAATAAAAACAGACTCATCATCATGATCCAGGAAGAGAAAAGGGGTTAGTGTGGAGAACATGATGAGGACTGGGGAGAGCAAGACTAGGGAGCAAGGCTGACGGAGCAAAATCACTGAGGACCTGGAGGCCAAGGTCGGGAGCTTGGGCTTTATTCCAAAAGCTATTGGAGTATTTTAAAGCACTCTAATCTTATCTATACTTTTCTTTATTGCTCAATAATTGGCTTCCTTGGGGAGGGGGGTAGAGACAAGAACAGAAGGAACAGGGCATAAGAAGGCTTCCACAGTGCAGCTCAAAGGAGATGCTTGTGACCAGGTGAGGCAGTGGAAAGCAGAGATGGAGAGATGCAAGCCAATTCAGGAACCATTTAGGAAGTGGACAAGACTGGAACTGTGGGCGGTTTGGGTTGGGAGGGGAGGGCGTCTAGGAGACGACAGTGGAGGGTGGATCCTCTCCCTTTTCTAACTTCTAAATGGCAAGTGCTCTGGAGGGCTGGTGGTTTTCCTACTGGTTTCCTACTGGTTTTCCTACTGGTCCTCACTTTTGCAGCAACCACCCCCAAGGTCATTCAAAGCCCAAGTGCTGTCCTGACTACATTTTTCGATAATCTGGAAAGTTGCAGGGCAAGGAGAGGGGAAAGAAGAGTCCTCTGCCTATATATTTGATCAAAAAGTTCATTCACATTTTTCTGTAAGATGTTACAGAAACAAAATTTTTGGCCAAGCTAATGAAACAGCCTGTACCAGTCCCAGTGAGGGAAAAGGCCTGAATCCTTCCTCTGAAGGATGTGTGCCTCCCATATAACAAGGCCAAGGCCCACAGTGCTCTCTCCAAGGTCCAGCCTTTCTGGCCTTACCTACCTCTAGGTCCATGTGTGGCTATGCCCTCTCTTGCCTGTGCTCAGGCCACCTTGGGAGCATCTGTGGTTCTTGGAGGCCGTCCCACAGTTTGTATTGGCTTGTGTGACATAGAGCTTAGTCTGGAGTGCCCTTTGGCCTGGAGGAATTTTGCCCATCCTGCTGGACCCAGCCCAAATGTCGATTCCCTCATGAAATCAGTTCTTTTCTGACTCCCTACCCCTCCGCAACCCCCATGTTCAGTTAGAATTAGTGGTCCTACTATATAGCATCTGTGACTGCTCATCGACCTCTCTCCTTCACTAGAAAGTGAGCTCAGAGGACTTACTCACCTCCCTCTACTTATATTTCCACAATGTCCATCCCAGCCCTCCTTACCCCTTACACTCACTTGCGCTTAGGATGCTGAGCTGCTTGTTCTAACAGGACCAGAGTGGCACGGACCAGGTGAGGGGCCAGCAGCAGGCTGACTGCAGCCCTGTGTGTTGACTGCAATGCATCTATGCTTTGAGACCCCAGAAATCTCAGTGCCACATACGCTCCCAGAGCCACCCACAGGGATCCACACCAGCCCCAAAGCACAGGGTGGGATCTGTTCAGGGGCACAGAGTTCCAGGAAAAGGCAAAGACAGTAACGAGGAGGGTTGCTGAGCACAGGAAAAGGGAATCGGGGACTTCCCTATAGCTCAGATAGTAAAGAATCTGCCTGCAATGCACAAAACCTGGCTTCGGTTCCTGGGTCAGGAAGATCCCCTGGAATAGGAAATGGCAACCCACTTCAGTATTCTTGCCTGGAGAATTCCATGGACAGAGGAGCCTGGCAGGCTACAGTCCACGGGGTACATGACTAAGCAAATAACCAACACACTCACGTGAGCTGACCTCAAGGTGGCTGATGGAGAGCTGCAAGAGTGATAGAGCCACCTAGTGGCCACCTGAGGTGAGTGTTCCCCAGTCCATCCCCCAAATCAGCTTCCAATCAGTGGGGAGCTGCTGTAACTAACTGATCATGCAATTTGCAGCCCCAGCCGACAAAAATTACATCCGTGGTGGATTCCTGCCAATGTATGGCAAAACCAATACAATATTGTAAAGTAAAAAATAAATAAATAAATAAAGTCACTCAGGTTGAAAAAAAATTATTCCAACAAAGTTTTAAAAAAAAGCAACAGAACAAAAGTGGTTATGGTATTTATTTAATCACATTAATATTATTATATACTATTACTCCTACATCATTCTTAGATAAGCACAAATGCAATAAAGTAGTAACATATGCGGGGTCCCCAGGTGGAGCCAGTGGTAAAGAACCCACTGCCAATGCAAGAAACATACAGGACTCGGGTTCAATCCCTGGATTGGGAAGGACCCCTGGAGGGGAGCATGGAAACCCACTCCAGTATTCTTGCCTGGAGAGTCCCATGAACATAGGAGGCTGGTGGGCCACAGTCCACCAAAGTTGCAAAGAGTTGGACACGACTGAGACAACTTAGCATGCAAGCAATAACATATTAAGGAATAAAAATTATTTCTCAATTTTGAAAAATCGAGAAAGAACAAAGGCAATTAACAAAAGAATTGTAAATGGCCAATATGTTCAACTTGCTTTGATAAACAAAAAAGTACTTTCCACCTGTCTTTTTGTAATTACCAGTTTCTAGACACTTGAGGTTGTGAAAAAATGGACATACACACACCAGTGGTAGTAGCCATTCTAACTGGTGTCACCCAAAACTTGAAGTCATTGGATTTAACAAAATAGTAACTATTTCTAGAAAAATGCAGTATGCTGTGTGTGCTATTTAAATCAATGGATTTTGTTGTTGCTGTTGTTAATGTGTGCCATTCTTTAGAGGAGCAATAAAGTAGAACTTGCTTCAACATTCAACAACAGAAGAGTAGTTAATGAAAATATTGTGCATCACAAGATGGATGAACTATTGCTCCATCATTCAAACCACCTTCAAAGATGGACACATTATCATGATGTAATATGAAAATGTAGCATATAGGGTATGCCCATGTTGTCAAATCTGCACTCACATTTGTGAAATTTTTCACATTTCCAAAGTTTTCAAAAGTCTAGCAAATACATATGACTTTAATTATAATAAAATAGCTTTATTTTTAAAAGAAAGCAATTAGGCAGGGTGAAAACCCTAACAATTGGAGTCCTGATGCTGCCTGGGCCAGAGGAAGAAAGGGCTTAAGGTATCATTCCATAAATGAAAAAACAAGATGTCACTGCTCGTCTCTGGTCACCTAGAGTCAGTGACCACCTCTCCAGACTGCTGCTGTGCAGAAAAGGGCAGCCTCTTAACTGGAAGGAAAGAGAAGGGGGACTGTTCCCCCTGGGAGCAGCCTCGCTGGGTCTTGACTTGAGCCTGGGAGGACCCCAGCCCTCAACTAGCCCCCAAATCCTTGGTGGCTGTCAGGACTGGCCCATTCCACTCCAACAAATTAAGATTCTGGCTGTTCTTAACCTCAAAGTTACTTTTCCCGCCCCAACCGCAGCACTGCTTCTCACGGCTTCCTGCGCACGTGCTCAATTGCTCAGTTGTGTTCGATTCTTTATGACCCCATGGTCTGTAGCCCTCCAGGCTCCTCTGTCCATGGCGATTTCCCAGGCAAGAATACTGGGGTGGTTTGCCATTTCCTTCTCCACGGATCTTCCTGACCCAGAGATCGAACCCGCGTTGCCTGAGATGGCAGGCGGATTCTTAACCACTGTACCACCTCACTACTCCCTACTGACAATCACTTTGGTCCTTGTTTACAAAATAAGCACCTTAACTCTATTGTATACATGTGAACTACCTATGACATCAAAATGCTCTGCCATTGAAACCTTATTTCAAGCTAACAAAAATCCAAACATTATAGGGACTCTTCCTTGGATCTTTTCTAGGCAGAAAATCTATGCTGGGAGAGCCACTTCATTTTTTGGGCTCTATTCTGAGCCTCCATCAAGCCCTCTTCTACAAAACTTATGCCTCTCAGTACCTTGAGAAGCAGAACAAAGCAGCGGAGAAGTTTCCGTGGGCTTTGAACGTTCATCTTTAAAGAAAGTTGCACGCGTCTCTCACCCAGCGCTACATCCACTCCTCTGGCTTCCCCGGGTCTCTAGTGCGGCTGGACGGAGGCAGAGGGGAACCCTTCAGCGAAAAATAATACAATAGGATTTTCACTCTGTCATACTTCAGCACTCACCACTTTCAGGAAGTTAGAGTCCCTGTTGTTTTTCTAGTTGTCAATACAATTTAAAATTAAACTGAATTGGAAAGAAAAAGTAATAATAAACTGGCAGTCATTTTTAAATTCATGAAATATTTTTATGAGTTTTTATTGTTAAATATACCCAAACTACATTTTGGGACAATCTGGGACATCACAGGCTCCGCCACGTTTCCTGAATCGCTCTCCTCATTGACTTCAAAACTACTTGCCTTTTGTAAAATGGTCCCCACACTTTCCTGAAAGGTGATCCCAAGGATAATTCCATTGCTCTACCTCAATGCCACGTCACCATAGTCACTAACAGAAAATGACAACTTCAGGGGTAATTTGTTTCCTAACAACACACACAAATTAACAGACGCTTATTCAACACATATTTACCGACGTGTTTCTCTACCTCCAGATACCAAGCAACATCTGGAGTCCAAAAATAGCTGGCACACTTATTTTGCATAATTCTAGAGTAGGAGGAGAAATACCGAAACAAGCAATCTGTTTAATTCGGCTGTCTAACCTACCGGTGGCCAGATGGCTGAGTCTCCATGATGCAACTCCTGAGGGTGCCTGTAGGGGGAGTATGGGGCATGGGGAAGGTGCACAGTATTTGGATTTTGGAAGTGGGAAATGCTATTAGGACTTCTTCTATGATGGAGATAATAATCATCGGTTTCCTGCCTACATACACGTGTCAAAATAAGATAAAGAGTTAAAGAAACTGTGGGCTAAACCTAGAATGGATATAAATGATTATGTATAGGGAAGATAAATGGGTCAAGGAAGGAAATGGGGCTTTGATGAATGTACCTTGTTTTGTAATTTTGAGTTCAGAACAATATAAATGTTTAATTCATGATTAAAAACAATATTTTAAATTCAGAAATATCTAAACAGTGAAACCAAGCTATGAGAAATGTGTTTAAACCTGCATGAGTATAGTTATGCAGTACACTGACAAAAGAATTATTTCAAGTAACTTTAAAACACAATATTTTGACTCTACACTTCTATTTCAAGGATGAAAAGTATCTCAAAAAAACCTTGCATAGCATTGAATGATCTTATCTTTAGTAGTAATGTTGGCATTATCATTAAGTAATAGTGTAGCTAAATTCTAGAAGAAAACAAAAAAGATAAAAATTTTCAGCATAAGAGGAAAAAGCAACAAGAATAATATGAAAGAAATAGTATTATAAAATGTTATTTTGAATAGAAATATCATTATTCATGATTTTTCTTGAAAAAAAAAAAGTCCGAGTGTTGCTCGCAAAAAGATCTAGCTACAATAAAAACTTGGGAGCATTTTTCATCCATACTGCCCATATTAAGGTCTCTAAATACCACTGCTCACTAAAAGGAGGTGGGACTCCTTGGAGAAATGTCTGAGACTAGATCTCTGGCAGTTGAGGCTCAATATGATCACAGGACATCTTAGAGTACCAGAAAGCAAGGAAGCAGTGGTAGACATTGGGGCTATAAACTAAAAAGAAACTAAAATATGGGAAAAAAAATCACTGCAATTGATCAAAGCACATCAAAAATAGAGAAATCTTTTAGTCAATAATGATAGTTTTTTTTAAATAATCATCTTTGGAAATTGTTAGGCCACCAACTCATTATTCTGAAAATATCAAGAAAAAGAATTTAGCATTGGTCCTGTTTTTCTTGTCTAAACTGTATTTCAGGTTACCATATAGTTGATGAGAAAAGTTCTTCTTGATAAATAACTGCAGTTAAAACGTGAAGAATGAATGATAGAATTAGAAAATGACCATTTATCAACCTCTAGAGAAATGATGGGTTTAGCAATAAACATCAATATGTGCTTATAGCATTAGGTGAAAGGTTTACGGAGAAGTTTAAAATAAATGAATGGGTGGTGCTAACATCCTACAGATTACCTGAACCTACAGATCAATCTCAGTATCACTAAGTAGAACCTCTAAACAGTGTGTGCCTCTTGTACTGTGCAATAAGAAGTACATAACAACAACAAAAAAAGCATATAACATCACCTTTGATGTATGTGTGCCATAAATAAATAAATAAGCAAACTAAACAAACTTTAATTTAAGCTTCTAGATCTAATTCTCAATTTGTAAGAAATACCTGGAAATACAGGGACATCACAAAAAACGTTAAATGAAACCAGCAAAGAACAATCAGCTGAAATTAAGACATGAACTTTCAGATGTTCAAGCTGGCTTTAGAAAAAGCAGAGGAACTAGAGATCAAATTGCCAACATCCGTTGGATCATCGGAAAAGGAAGAGAGTTCCAGAAAAACATCTATTTCTGCTTTATTGACTATGCCAAAGCCTTTGACTGTGTGGATCACAATAAACTGTGGAAAATTCTGAAAGAGATGGGAATACCAGACCGCCTGACCTGCCTCTTGAGAAATCTAGATGCAGGTCAGGAAGCAACAGTTAGAACTGGACATGGAACAACAGACTGGTTCCAAATAGGAAAAGGAGTATGTCAAGGCTGTATATTGTCACCCTGCTTAAACTTATATGCAGAGTACATTATGAGAAAAGCTGGGCTGGAAGAAGCACAAGCTGGCATCAAGGTAGCTGGGAGAAATATCAGTAATCTCAGATATGAAGATAACACCACCCTTAAGGCAGAAAGTGAAGAGGAACTAAAGAGCCTCTTGATGAAATTGAAAGAGGAGAGTGAAAAGGTTGGCTTGAAGCTCAACATTCAGAAAATGAAGATCATGGCATCTGATCCCATCACTTAATGGCAAATAGATGGGGAAACAGTGGAAACAGTGTCAGACTTTATTTTGGGGGGGCTCCAAAATCACTGCAGATGGTGATTGCAGTCATGAAATTAAGACACTTATTCCTTGCAAGGAAAGTTATGGCCAACCTAGATAGCATATTAAAAAGCAGAGACATTACTTTGCCAACAAAGGTCCATCTAGTCAAGGCTATGGTTTTTCCAGTGGTCATGTACGGATGTGAGAGTTGGACTGTGAAGAAAGCTGAGCCCCGAAGAATTGATGCTCTTGAAGTGTGGTGTTGGAGAAGACTCTTGAGAGTCCCTTGGACTGCAAGGAGATCCAAGCATTCCATCCTAAAGGAGATCAGTCCTGGGTGTTCACTGGAAGGACTGATGCTGAGACTGAAACTCCAGTACTTTGGCCACCTCATGCAAAGAGTTGACTCATTTGAAAAGACCCTGATGCTGGGAGGGATTGAGGGCAGGAGGAGAAGGGGATGACAGAGGATGAGATGGCTGGATGTCCTCACCGACTCGATGCACATGAGTTTGAGTGAACTCCAGGAGTTGGTGATGGACGGGAGGGCTGGAGTGCTGCAATTCATGGCGTCGCAAAGAGTCAGACATGACTGAGCGACTGAACTGAACTGAACTGAACTGAACTGAACTGAAGACATGAGAAATTCTTCATGTATTTTAGAAGAAACTCATGTTTCTTCTATAAGTGTTTCTTCTAAAAGTGAATGATGTGAAAGAGGAGCAGGACTATTACAGATGAGAAGAAAGTTAAGAGACATATCACCAAAACATGTGGACCTTGTTTGCAACTTGATTCAAAAAAGATAATTGTGGAAATGTGAGGACTTCTCCAATGGCTCATCTGGTAAAGGATCTTCCTGCAATGCAGGAGACATCAGTTTGATCTCTAGGTCTGGAAGATCCCTGGGAGGGGGAAATGACAATGCACTCCATTATTCTTGCCTGAAAAATCCCATGGACAGAGGAGCCAGCAGGCTACTTTTCACGGAGCCTCAGAGTTGGACAGGACTGAGTGACTAGGCATGGGAAATGTAAATGTGAGCTAGGTGTTGCATGACATTAAAGTATTGTTAATTCCATTATGAATAGTGATAACCTTGAAGTTGTATAGGAAAAGAAAATGCCCTTATGTTTTGAGGTACATACTGCAGTGTTTATGGGTAGGAAAGAATGTGATGTCTTACCTTTGCCTAAAATAATCCAGAAAAAAAGTTTATGGAAAGTGGGCATAGTAGCTGAAACCTTATTGGCATGTTGTTTCTCTTAAAATCTGAAAGCTTGGTAATTAGGGGCTCATTATTCTATACTGTCTCATATTATGCAGGTTTTGAAATTGTCCATAATAAAAGAAAACAAAATGATGAATACATTAGATTTGCATGTGAAAGTTTTTCATAAAGCATGAAGGTCTGTGGTTTTGAGGGACAATACTGCTGAGGCAAATAGAGAGCTGATGGCTGCTCCTGAGCTGACCCATGATGGCCGAGGAGCAGGAGTGAGACTCAGTGCAGAACCCAGCATCAGTAAGGATGCCAAGAAGCAGGCCCTTTACACCATGGTAGGAGAATAGCTTAGTGCCAAATATAGTCATTCCACTTCCACAGATTCACCTGAGGCTATGCAGTGGTTATGTGACAATGTGTATTCTGTACCTAAATCACAGATTCAACTCCGTCACTTTGTATTTCATTACCTTGTTTTACTGTCTCCATATTAATTATTACTATTTATGACTGTCTTATTTGTGATCTGTTTACTTGAAATCTTTGTCGCCCTCCTTCAAAGATTATCATGGAGAACAGAAACTTATCCTTCCTTCTGAGGATAAGTTGCTTGGCATAGTGCAAGACACGGTTAAGATGCTTAATAAATATTTGTTGTATGAATAAATTATATTACAACATATTTAACTACAGCAACAAACTGGAGGCAAGACAATGGGTATTGGCAATAGGAACTGGTTAAATAAATGAGGGACAATGCATAAAATGAAAAATTATTCCGACATCAAAAGTGTGCTATGGATGAGCGTTCATTCTCATGTGGGCTTCCCTGGTAGCTCAGCTGGTAAAGAATCCACCTGCAATGCAGGAGACCTGAGTTCCATCCCTGGGTTGGGAAGATCCCCTGGAGGAAGATATGGCAACCCACTCCAGTATTCTTGCCTGGACAATCCCCATGGACAGAGGAGCCTGGCAGGCTGCAGTCCATGGGGTCGCAAAGAGTCAGACACAACTGAGCAACTAAACAGAACATGGCACATGTGTGTGTTTATTGCATTGCACTGTGTGTGTGTGCTCATGAAAACATGCTGTAATATGTTATTGAGTGAAAAGTTCAACTGGAAAAACAGCACTCACAACCTGAATATGTTTTGGTAAAAGAAAAAAAGTTTGCATAGATAAAGATCTGGGGAAATACACAACCAGGTGTAGAAATGATTTTCTGTGGAGGATAGAATTTTAAGTTATTTCTTAAAATAACTTATTTATGCTTGTATTTTCTACAATGAAGAGAATTATTAAATAATAAGAAAAAAGCTATATTATAGAAAACAATACAAAGATTATCTAACTTATTAAAATTTTCAAAATGAAATAAGCTATCTTGGGGGGGAGTGAGTTAACATGCTATGGCTAGTATGTTTAAGCATTAACCAGGTTACTATAGAGGGACTTTTTTCTGCACTGAATGAGTGGTTCTCTAATAATCATTTCAAACTTTAAAGATATTGTGAATTTTGGAGTTGGACTGTGAAGAAGGCTGAGCACCGAAGAATTGATGCTTTTGAACTGTAGTGTTGGAGAAGACTCTTGAGAGTCCCTTGGACTGCAAGGAGATCCAACCAGTCCATTCTGAAGGAGATCAGCCCTGGGATTTCTTTGGAAGGAATGATGCTAAAGCTGAAGCTCCAGTACTTTGGCCACCTCATGCGAAGAGTTGACTCATTGGAAAAGACTCTGATGCTGGGAGGGATTGAGGGCAGGAGGAGAAGGGGACGACCGAGGATGAGATGGCTGGATGGCATCATGGACTCGATGGACGTGAGTCTGAGTGAACTCCAGGAAATTGTGATGGACAGGGAGGCCTGGTGTGCTGCGGTTCATGGGGTCTCAAAGAGTCGGACACGACTGAGCGACTGAACTGAACTGAACTGAATCCTTAAATTTAAAAAGACATTTTTAACTAAACAGGTGATGCAGCAATAATTTCTACTTTCTTGTTGTTGTTCAGCCGCTCAGTTGTGTCCAACTTTTTGCAACCCCATGGACCCCATGCCTAGCTTCCTTGTCCTTCACTATCTCCCAGAATTTGCTCAAACTTGTGTCCATTGAGTCAACAATGTTATCCAACCATCTTATCCTCTGTCGCCCCCTTCTTAGTTATGGAATGGATATAATGTCAAAAATGAGCCCAGCCATTTTCTGTATGTTTCTGGCCTGGGTGGAGTGCAAGGTTAATGCGCTGCTTTGTACTAAGAATGTACCACACCTTGCTGTAATTTTCTGATGAATACAAAGCACAAAGTGAGGATTAAATTATAGAGCTCATCCTGTCAACTATCAATCAACAGTTGTTTTTGAGCATCTTCTATATACAAATCATAGCACTAAGCAGACAGGGAAACACCAAGACATGTAAGATGCAACCACTGTCCTCAAGAAACCTAGAGTCTAGTAGTTGTGTATGATATCTGCCTTATTAAACAATGGAATAAGTATCAACAGCTGGTCCTTGGATCTTGGCCCCACTTTTAGTTTCTCTTGTAACAAATACTGGTGATCCCTCCATAGCAGTCCCCAAGGCATACTTGTTCCTAAGAAGAGCAGAAATTCGTTACTTTAATTTCCTGTAGCATAGCTGAGATAATCTGGAACTTTCAAAAAGCCAACTACTGATTGTGGTAATATTTCTTATTAGAAAACTCTAAAACCCTTTGTTATAACCATCTCAAGTGTTAGGTAAAATAGCGTAAATATTCTTTTAATGTGTATCTGTGCTTGCAAGAAAGTAGAAGAAAAATTCTCAAGGTTCATAATTCAAGGGAGAATTTAAAACCAAACCAATATAGGAAATCCAAAATGGATATGGAAGCTGCCTGAGGGGAAGGAGATTCATTCTCTAGAGGGTTGAGATTTAAGGTCATGAAGAGAAAGAGATGTTGTTGGGAACCAAACAAAGGGCATCCTCAGTTTAAAAAAAAAAAAAAAAAAAAGGTGGACTAGAAGAAAGGATACCGCAGACACAAGGAAGCTCGTCCACCTTAGCCTGAGTGAGTACTCAGTCACATCAGTCATATCAGCCTCTGTGTGACCCTATAGACTGTAACCTGCCAGGCTGCTCTGTGCATGGGATTCTCCAAGCAAAAATATTGAAGTGGGTTGCCATGCCCTCCTCCCGGGGATCTTCCAGATCCAGGGGTCGAATCTGCCTCTCTCCTGAATCTCCTGCATTTCAGGCAGATTCTTTATCACTAAGCCATCAAGGAAGCCCCACCTTAGTCTGGGATTATGGTTATCATTTACAACCACAGGTCTGTATTTCATATTGGTTTGCTGTTCTTCCATAGTATACCACACATGTGGTCTGAAAAATCCCTTATTTAAGGAATTAAAATAAAAATTCATCCCAGGAAGGTGATCTGGGTTGTTTGACAGAAACCAACCCAAAATTATCCTAGAGGGACTTGTCTTCACAAAAACTATATAAGATGCCCACAAATAAAGTCCTGCTGAAGAAAAAACTCACACTGGATTGTTTTCTTATGTGTTTTGTAATTTTGAATTATGAGTTCACCTTCAGTGAAAGTCATTATATCATAATTCTATAAACAACAGAATTAGACTGCCAAAAAATTTCAGATTAAAGAACTATCTGAAAAAAAGAACTATCTGTTAACTATTATAAAAATAAATATGTTTCTAATTATTTAAAACAGTAAATAAGAAATTTAAAACAAAGAAAAAAGGGAGTAGGAGGGGGATAAATTAGGATTTGGGGATTAGCAGATATGAATTACTACAAATAGTCAAAGCTATTGTTTTTCCAGTAGTCATGTATGGGTGTGAGAGTTGGACCACAAATAAGGCTGAGTGCAAAAGAATTGATGCTTTTGAACTGTGGTGCTGGAGAAGACTCTTGACAGTCTCTTGGACAGCAAGGAGATCAAACCAGTAAATCACAAAGAAAATCAACCCTGAATATTCAATGGAAAGATGAACGCTAAAGCTGAAGCTCCAATACTTTGGCTACCTAATGCAAAGAGACAACACATTGGGAAAAATCTTAATGCTGGAAAAGATTGAAGGCAGGAGAAGTGGGCAACAGAGGATGAGATGGTTGGATGGCATCATTGACTCAATCAGTTCAGTTCAATTCAGTCACTCAGTCATGTCTGACTCTTTGCAACCCTACGAACCACAGCATACCAGGCCTTGCTGTCCGTCACCAACTCCCAGAGTTTACCCAAACTCATGTCCATTGAGTCGGTGATGCCATCCAACCATCTCATCCTCTGTTATCCCTTTATCCTGCCTTCAATCTTTCCCAACATCAGGGTCTTTTCAAATGAGTCAGCTCTTCACATCAGGTGGCCAAAATACTGGAGTTTCAGCTTCAATATCAGTCCTTCCAATGAACACTCAGGACTGATCTCCTTTAGAATGGACTGGTTGGATCTCCTTGCAGTCCAAGGGACTCTCAAGAGTCTTCTCCAATACTACAGTTCAAAAGCACCAATTCTTTGGTGCTCAGCTTTCTTTATAGTCCAACTCTCACATCCATACATGACTACTGGAAAAACCATAACCTTGACTAGACGGACCTTTTTTGGCAAAGTAATGTCTCTGCTTTTTAATATGCTATCTAGGTTGGTCATAACTTTCCTTCCAAGGAGTAAGCATCTTTTAATTTCATGGCTGCAATCACCATCTGCAGTGATTCTGGAGCCCAAAAAAATAAAGTCAGCCACTGTTTCCATTGTTTCTCTATTTATTTTTCATGACGTGATGGGACTGGATGCGATGATCTTAGTTTTCTGAATGTTGACCTTTAAGCCAACTTTTTCACTCTCCTCTTTCACTTTCATCAAGAGGCTCCTTAGTTCCTCTTCACTTTCTGTCATAAGGGTGGTATCATCTGCATATCTGAGGTTATTGATATTTCTCCCGGCAATCTTGATTCCAGCTTGTGCTTCTTCCAGTCCAGAATTTCTCATGATGTATACTGCATATAAGTGAAATAAGCAGGGTGATCCTATTTGGAACCAGTCTGTTGTTCCATGTCCAGTTCTAACTGTTGCTTCCTGACCTGCATTCAGGTTTCTCAAGAGGCAGTTCAGGTGGTCTGGTATTCCCATCTCTTTCAGAATTTTCCACAGTTTATTGTGATCCACAGTGTCAAAGGCTTTGGCATAGTCAATAAAGCAGAAATAGATGTTTTCTGGAACTCTCTTGCTTTTTCGATCATCCAGTGAATGTTGGCAATTTGATCTCTGGTTCCTCTGCCTTTTCTAAAACCATCTTGAGTCAATGGACATGAGCAAACTCTGGAAAATAGTGAAGGACAGGGAAGCCTGGCAAGCTGCAGTCCATAGGATCACAAAGAGTCAAATGCAACTGAACGACTGAACAACAATAAATAAAATAGATAAACAAAAGGTCCTACTGTATAGCACAAGGGAACTGTATTTAATGTTTTGCAATAAGCCAAAATGGAAAAGAATATGAAAAAAATAATATATATATATATGTACACACACACATATATATGTGTATATGTATAACTGAATCATTTTGTTGTACACCAGAAACTAACACAACATTCTAAATCAAATATACTTTGATTTAAAAAAATAATTTTTCAAAATCAGTGATTAGATTTAGCTAAAAATAAAAGACAAAAAGGACTTCCCAGGTGGTGCTGGTGGTAAAGAACTAGCCTGCCAATGCTGAAGACATAAAAGAGTTGAGTTCAATCCTTGTGTTGGGCAGATCCTCTGGAGGAAGGCATGGCAACTCACTCCAATATTCTTGCCTGGAGAATCCCATGGACAAAGGAAGCTGGCAGAGTACAGTCCATAGGGTCACAAAGAGTCAGACACAACTGAAGCAGCTTAGCACACACACATGCAGAAGATAAAAAAAGATGGTGGTTTAACAAGTTATGAGTTTCTCACCTAAAATTAGTTTTGTTTCTCACATAAAATTCCATAGTGTGGCCACCAGCACTGGCATTATGGTCCCACAGCCATCTTGGACTGATACATCTTCCATCTTCCTGTTTACAGCTCATAGGGGATGAAACTTGTTCTTTTAGTTCAGCATGTACTTCCAGCCATTAATACACAGTCCAAGCAGAGAGAGGAAAGAAGAGATAAAGTAGGAAAGGAGCAAAGGGCATGGGCCTATCCTTTAACAAAGTATCCTGACAATACTTCCACCAGCACCTTGTTGCCCAAAACTGAGTCACATGGGCATGCTTAGCTGCAAGAGAGCCTGGGATATTTACTCTGCACAGCCATGAACCTGACTAAAAAGTAGGAGTTTAAATATTGTGAAAGGAAGGGAGAATAAATATTGGAATAAACTAACAAGTGGCAAATGATATATTAAGAAGAGCTACAAAGAGAAATCATGAACTGGAATAGATATGTTGAAATGATATAGAATGCAGTGTTTTCTGGAATAGAGCATATAAATGTCCTACATGTTCCTAATAAGAGTTCCATAAAAGAAAGAATGAGTGAGGGGAAATATTTGAAGAGACGGCTTAACTTTTTTGAGAATTAATGAAAGTCACGAATCCTCAGAAACACAAATCTCAAGGGGAAGTTGTGAAGAGCACCAGAGAGATGAAACAGATCACCTCCAAAAAAAGCAAAATTTTGTCTGACAGCACTCTTCTCGAACATTAGTGTCAGAAAACAGTGGGGGAAAATATCTTGAAAGCAAACTGAGACAACATTTGCCAAGCTGGAATTCTATATCCAGCTAAAATATCACTGAAGGATGAAGAACGAATTAAAATATCTTTAGATAAAGATTGGTTTTGACACTCACAGATAGTAGCGAAAACAACTAGCAAAGTAGTTACTTCAGGAAGAAGGAAATGGAATCCAGAAAGAATGACTTGACGTAGCAATTGGGTGGGGTGGAGGTGAAAATGAGGATTAAAATAAACAAGCATTGACAGTATAAAATACTAGAAGGGATGATGGTTAACTTGAGGGTGTGAAGATGAAGGTATAGCATTGGCCAACAAGACAATGTAAGGCAGGAAGAGGACAATTAGGGTTACTGTGCTCCCAGGCATGTCAGCATAAAGAGCTATCTAGCAGTTATGGTATCGACTTATGATAGCCCCTTTACAGCTAGTTGTTTCCACGTTTTCCCTTGTAGGCAAGGATTAAGATTCTTCAGCCTCCCCTGGCACCACATGGCAGGTGCTTTTCCTAAATCCTTTACTTCCTGACCCACTGCCCAATTTCTTGTTGAGGATTAAAAGATGATGGTGATAGAGTAAAAAGAAAAGGGCAAAAGGGAGAGCTATTTGGGAGGAAGAAGCCACCTAGCTTGGTGATTAGTCAGATACAAAAGCAAGGAAAAGAGGGGATTTCCCTGGTGTTCTAGTGGTTAAGACTCCATGCTCCCAATGCAGGGGACATAGGTTTGATCCCTGGTCAGGGAACTAGACCTCACATGCTGTGCAGCATGACAAAAATGAAAAGGGAAGACTCAAAGCTGTCACTGCAGTTTTCAGTGTGGATGGTAACAGGGGCCCCACCATCTGAAGCAGAAAAATCAGAAACAAAAACAACAACAATGTAATTTGACAGGTAGTTATATTTAGTATGGGCATCCCAGGTGGCGCTGGTAAAGAACCTGCCTGTCAATGCAGAAGACTTAAGAGACATGGGTTCAATCCCTGGGTTGGGAAGATCCCCTGGAGAAGGGCATGGCAACCCACTCAAGTATTCTTGCCTGGAGAATTCCATAGACAGAGGAGCCTGGCAGGCTACTGGCAGTCCAGGAGAGTCACAAAGAATTGGACACTATTGAAGTGACTTAGCACACTTGCATAAGTCTGAGATAATTCAAATGAAAGTATTACATGATAATCAGAAGCTTTCAACCTGTAATTTGCAGGAAATGTCATAGTTGGAAATGCAGATTTTGGAGACATTCACATAAGGGAGTCACCCAGATTGTGTCTTTCTGTCTGAAATCCTAACCAAGAGCCTAGTACTTATTAGTTTTAGACCCTCAACAAAAGTATGACAAACCTAGGAAGCATATTAGAAAGTAGAGACATTACTAACAAAGGCCCGTCTAGACTCAGCAGCAGCAGCAGCAGCAGCAGACAAGACCATGATTTTTCCAGTAGTCATGTACGGATGTGAAAGCTGGACCAAAAAGAAAGCTGAGAACCAAAGAATTGATGCTTTTGAACTGTGGTGTTGGAGAAGACTCTTGTGAGTTCCTTGGACAGCAAGGACATCAAATCAGTTAATCCTAAAGGAAGTCAGTCCTGAATATTCATTGGAAGGACTGATACTGAAGCTGAAGCTCCAATACTTTGGCAACCTGATGCAAAGAACTGACTCATTAGAAAAGACTCTTATGCTGGGAAAGATTGAAGGCATGAGGAGAAGGGGACGACAGAGGATGAGATGGTTGGATGGCACCACCGACTCAATGGACATGAGTCTGAGCAAGATCCAGGTGTTGATGTTAGATGTGAAAGCCTGGCATGCGGCAGTCCATGGGGTTGAAAAGAGTTGGACATGACTGAGTGACTGAACTGAACTCAACTGAACTGAAAAGTATCAGAATGAGTAAATGAATGAGATTTCTCTATAAAAATAAAAATCAGATGGCTATGGACTGAACCGTAGGTTTTAGGTTCCAAATATAATGTGCAGATTTGGAGGTGGAGCTAAGAGAGAGAATAGCAGAGTGGAAATCATTAAAAAGTCCCAACACTGAGGAAATGGCAGTGTCACAAAGGGAGGTATAGAAGCTGGTCAACAGTGGTCAATTGGGCACAAACAGTTAAGATCCTAGGGACTGAGAGAAGACTATTGGATGTAGAGTTTGAATGATGACTTGGTGACCCTGGAGTGAGATCATCTAGCATAATGATTGGTGGAATAAACATTATTCAATGGGATTAAGGAAGATTTGATAAAAGATAAAACAATGAATGGCACTCTTTGAAACTGGAAGAAGACATTAAGAGAAAAAAAATGGTAGATGGGCATGGTAGCTGGAGATTAAGTTAATGTTCTCATTTTTTAAGCTAAGGTAACTTTAGCATGATTGAAAACATGGAAGAGAGACCTGCTGAGTCCCAAAATATCATGGTTCACTAGGCCTCCAGGATAAAGTTTCAGGAGCTATGGGTAGTTTCATAAGGCCAGGCCTTATCTATTCCATGACCAGCTGTATAATCACACCTGCCCTGGCTTCCCTGAGCTACAAAACTGTCAGCTACAAAACATGTACTCACCTTGCCAGCCTTTGCACTAAAAGCTATTTACTTTAACTTAAACCTTTTTTTCTGTCTTCTCAGCCTGGCCAATTCCTATACATCCTTCAGGACTAAGTATAACCAGTAGGTTTTGCTAACCCCTCAGCAAGATAAGTGGTCCCCTTTCTGTGTGAACCACTGAACCACTAGAGAAGAGTTACTTCTTGTATCAGACAGTATCTAGCATATGCATGCATGCTGTCATTTCAGTCATGTTCAACTGTTTGCGACACCATGTTTGTAGCCTCCAAGGCTCCTCTGTCCATGAGATTCTCTAGGCAACTATACTCAAATTGGTTGCCATGCCCTCTTTCAGGAGATCTTCTAGACCCAGGGATCAAACCTGCATCTCTCTTGTGTTCTGCATTGGCAGGTGGGTTCTTACCACTAACAGCACCTGGTAAAGAATCTGCATGCAATGCAAGAGATCTGGGTTGGATCCCTGGGCCAGGAAGATCCTCTGGAGAAGGGAATGTCTACCCACTCCAGTATTCTTGTCTGGGGAATTCCATGGACAGAGGAGCCTGGCAGGCTACTGTCCATGGAGTCTCAAAGAGTCAAATGTGACTGAGTGACTAACACCTAGCATATAGTAAGTGATTAATAAGGCTTTAATGAATGACAAATTGAAGTTATAAATGAACAGAAAATCTCTGGATGGAGGGAAGGCATAGAGGGAGAAGTTTAATTCCAGACTTTCAGTACATGTAATCACACTTCATACCCATAGAAGAATGGACCTTTAAGCACTGCAAGCTAAGTTTCTAAGCATGCAGAGCTGATATAGTTGCATTATTGGCAATAGATCTAATGCATTCTTAAGAATGAGATACATCATTAAATGAGATACACTGGGAGCCATAGCTCTTGCTCTGATGTAATGCCTATGGAGCAGAGGAGATATTTGCTTTTCTAGGGTGGACTATCGCATGTCCTGAGGCAAACCGACATATTTCAGATTTATCAGGGCCAAATCATTCTGATCTTCTGCAGTGTCATTAGGGAGGATGTTTTCCTCACTTAGTATGAATGCCAGTTTTCCTGTTCAACCAGTTCCTCTTAATTAAGATGAAACTGCTATCCCTCCAAATGGAATCTCTTACTATAACTGTTCTATGGTTTAAAGAGTCCAAGATGGATCATGCAATAGGAGGAAAGGTCTTGTGTAATTAACCCGATTTGGATGAAACATTTTAGCTTCTGAAATTCTGCACTGTCCTGGTTCTCCTTCCCTTGGAATTCTAGACTCTAAGGCCTCAATATAGTCCTATGAATTGTCTAGTCAAAATCTCTGAATAGTTTCTCTAATTCTTCTTTGCCCTCTTCATTTGGAACTCACCTTCCCCACTAAGAGTTCAGTTTCTCCCTCTGTTCGACTCATGGTTTTCTGTTAGCCCATTCATTCATTCATTCACCCAACACATTCTGACTGGGTGCCTTCTGCGACCAGTCTCTATTCTTTATACTGAGGTTGTTGTGGTGCAAACCAGGTCTGTTCTCCCAGTATCTGTCACTGAAGAGGTGGGAACACATTCATTCTCAAGTAATTGACTTTCATCTCTACATGACTTATTTCTATGTGTTTCAGGGATTCTGTTTCTGGAGTTTCAGCCCCACATCCTGCCTCAAGGTCATCTGCTGCTAGCACCTCAAACTCAACCTCTCCTAGATTGAACTTACCCTCTTCCTCCCCACATATGTTTTCTCCTGACTTCTCTGTTTTGTCAATGGTATCATCATTTTCCAGTCATCAGCCACAAAGCCTGAGGGAACCCCAGCTGCCTCCTCTTCTGTAGTCCCAATGCATCACCCAGCTCTCCCTATTCTTCTGACATCTGCCATTTCCTTTTCTCACCCACTGCCATGTACGAAATTAAGATCCTCACTTCTAGCCTGGGCCGCTGTGCCTTCTCACAATGGTATGCCATATTTCTTCCATTCACTTCCTCCTCCAGAGCATCCTAATTACCACTGCCTAGTTAATCTTACAGAGAAGGCAATGGCACCCCACTCCAGTACTCTTGCCTGGAAAATCCCATGGACAGAGGAGCCTGGTAGGCTGCAGGCCATGGGGTCACTAAGAGTCAGACACAACTGAGCAACTTCACTTTCACTTTTCACTTTCATGCATTGGAGAAGGAAATGGCAACCCACTCCAGTGTTCTTGCCTGGAGAATCCCAGGGACGGTGGAGCCTGGTGGGCTGCCATCCATGGGCTTGCACAGAGTCAGACACGACTGAAGCGACTTGGCAGCAGTTGATCTTAGGGTCATGTCAGAGTACTGTCAGTGTTATGTAGACGAACTTCTGTCTTTCCAAGAGGAGAGCATGGCGACCCACTCCAGCATTCTTGCCTGGAGAATCTCATGGACAGAGGAGCCTGGTGGGCTACAGTCCATAGGGTGGCAAACGGTCAGAAGCAACTTAGCATGCATGCATGCTATCTTTCTAAAGAATTTCTTTCAAAACTATTTTCCTATCATCATATGCCACAGCTATATGCAGTTTCAACTCCTTGGTTTAGCAATCATTTGGTTACATCTCTTTTCTCTAAGGATGTGTTCTCATGGTGTTTCTACACACCACCACCTCCGCCTTGGATATTCTTTCTCCTCCCACTTCAAGCATGAAAACTACTCCCCTTCTTTGCTCACCTTTCCTCCAAAATCATATATTAGAGCTCAGTGTTCAGAACACTGGTTTTGGAGTCAGACATACATAGTTCAAAATCATGTTCTACCAATTACAAGTTGTACAACTTTGAGATGGCTAAATAATATAATGATATCTTAGTTTTCTTATCCCAAAAATGTGAGAGAGAAAAAAAAACTTAGCTTATGGAAGAGTTGTGAGGATTAAGTGAAAAAATGCCCAGCTCATAGTATCTGATTTATCTCACCATCAAACCTGTATGCCAAACAATGGGAATTCCAAGCTACATGTGGCTCAGCTGGTAAAGAGTCCACCTGCAATGCAGGAGACCTGGGTTTGATCCCTGGGTTGGGAAGATCCCCTAGAGAAGGGAAAGACTACCCCCAGACTGTAGAGTCCACAGGGTCACAAAGAATCAGACACGACTGAGCGACTTTCACTCACTCACTCACTCCTAGTAGTAACAGGTTCTAATGTGGCCAGCATAACTGTGAGCACTCCTTAAACATCATAGCCTCAGGCTGCCAGGGAGGTAGGAACCCCGTAATCATACGCCTTCCTGCTCTGTGAGATGATTCCCACCTTTTCTGCTCAAATAGTGTTTTCTCAGCCAGGCCTTCTCTGGTCCCCATCTAAAATCTCCATAAAACTTCAGTTCACATCTGAACATCTATCTTCTTTATTTTCATCACAACACGTTTTACTATGTGAGTAATCTGACTTTCCTGCTCACTTTGTTGACTTTCTTTGCCCTAAAAGTTAAGGTCCACGCAGGCAGAGTTGTGGTCTCACTCTTCATCCTGTCCCAGAACCACAAAAGGCTTCTGACAAAGTTGAGTAACTGCATAAACAAGTGAGTTTCTGCCTTCCAAGTGTCTTCATCCTTCAGAACAAACACAGAACCCTTCTCCATGACGTTTTGTGAATAACTCAGTCCACAGTCACTTACCTTCATTGGAAGTCCTGTAACAAATTGGGTTAAAGGACTTGTAACCCAATTGTTACAAGAATTATACTTGGGTTTGACTTAACTAATTTTCATATTAATAAGTGGTTCAGTTCAGTTCAGTCACTCAGTTGTGTCCGACTCTTTGCGAGCCCATGAACCACAGCATGCCAGGCCTCCTTGTCCATCACCAACTCCCAGAGTTTACCCAAACTCATATCCATTAAGTCGGTGATGCCATCCAGCCATCTCATCCTCTGTCATCCATTTTTCCTCCTGCCCTCAATCGTTCCCAGCATCAGGGTCTTTTCAAATGAGTCAGCTCTTTATACCAGGTGGCCAAATAACTGGAGTTTCAGCTTCAACATCACTCCTTCCAATGAACACCTAGATCTCCTTGCAGTCCAAGGTACTCGCAAGAGTCCTCCAACACCACAGTTCAAAAGCATCAATTTTTCGGTGCTCAGCTTTCTTTATGGTCCAACTCTCACATGCATACATGACCACTGGAAAAACCATAGCATTGACTAGATGGACCTTTGATGACAAAGTAATGTCTCTGCTTTTTAATATGCTGCTTAGGTTGGTCATGACTTTCCTTCCAAGGAGTAAGCGTCTTTTAATTCCATGGCTGCAATCACCATTTGCAGTGATTTTGGAGCCCAAAAAAATGTTCAGCCACTGTTCCCACTGTTTCCCCATCTGTTTGCCATGAAGTGATGGGACTGGATGCCATGATCTTAGTTTTCTGAATGTTGAGCTTTAAGCCAACTTTTTCACTCTCCTCTTTCACTTTCATCAAGAGACTCTTTAGTTCCTCTTCACTTTCTGCCATAAGGTTGGTGTCATCTGCATATCTGAGGTTACTGACATTTCTCCCAGCAATCTTGATTCCAGCTTGTGCTTCTTCCAGCCCAGCTTTTCTCATGATGTACTCTGCATATAAGTTAAATAAGCAGGGTGACAGTATACAGCCTTGACATACTCCTTTTCCTATTTGGAACCAGTCTGCTGTTCCATGTCCAGTTCTAACTGTTGCTTCCTGACCTGCATACAGATTTCTCAAGAGGCAGGTCAAGTGGTCTGGTATTCCCATATCTTTCAGAATTTTCCACAGTTTATTGTGATCCACACAGTCAAAGGCTTTGGCATAGTCAATAAAGCAGAAATAGATGTTTTTCTGGAACTCTCTTGCTTTTTCCATGATCCAGCAGATGTTGGCAATTTGATCTCTGGTTCCTCTGCCTTTTCTAAATCCAGCTTGAACATCTGGATGTTTACGGTTCATGTATTGCTGAAGCCTGGCTTAGAGAATTTTGAGCATTACTTTACTGGCATGTGAGATGAGTGCAATTGTGTGGTAGTTTGAGCATTCTTTGGCATTGCCTTTCTTTGGGATTGGAATGAAAACTGACCTTTTCCAGTCCTGTGGCCACTGCTGAGTTTCCCAAGTGTGCTGCCATGTTGAGTGCAGCACTTTCACAGCATTTTCTTTTAGAATTTGAAACAGCTCAACTGGAATTCTATCACCTCCACTAGCTTTGTTCATAGTGAAGCTTCCTAAGACCCACTTGACTTCACATTCCAGGATGTCTGGCTCTAGGTGAGTGATCACACCATTGTGATTATCTGGGTCATGAAGATCTTTTTGTACAGTTCTGTGTATTCTTGCCACCTCTTCTTAATATCTTCTGCTTCTGTTAGGTCCATACCATTTCTGTCGTTTAATGAGCCTATCTTTGCATGAAATGTTCCCTTGGTATCTCTAATTTTCTTGAAGAGATCTCTAGTCTTTCCCATTCTATTGTTTTCCTCTATTTCTTTGCATTGTTCACTGAAGAAGGCTTTCTTATATCTCCTTGCTATTCTTTGGAACTCTGCATTCAAATGGGTACATCTTTCCTTTTCTCCTTTGCTTTTCACTTCTCTTCTTTTCACAACTATTTGTAAGGCCTCTTCAGACAGCTGTTTTGCTTTTTTGCATTTCTTTCCCGTGGGGATGGTCTTGATCCCTGTCTCCTGTACAATGTAATGAACCTCCATCCATATTTTATAAGGTACTCTATCAGATCTAGTCCCTTAAATCTATTTCTCACTCCTACTGTATAATCATAAAGGATTTGATTTAGATCATACCTAAATGGTCTAGTGGTTTTCCCTACTTTCTTCAATTTAAGTCTGAATTTGGCAATAAGGAGTTCATGATCTGAGCCACAGTCAGCTCCTGGTCTTGTTTTTGCTGACTGTATAGGGCCTCTCCATCTTTGGCTGCAAAGAATATAATCAATCTGATTTCGATGTTGACCATCTGGTGATGTCCTTGTGTAGAGTCTTCTCTTGTGTTTTTGGAAGAGGGTGTTTGCTATGACCAATGTGTTCTCTTGGCAAAACTCTATTAGCCTTTGCCCTGCTTCATTCTGTACTCCCAGGCCAAATTTGCCTGTTACTCTAAGTGTTTCTTGACTTCCTACTTTTGCATTCCAGTCCCCTATAATGAAAAGGACATCTTTTTTGGGTGTTAGTTCTAAAAGGTCTTGTAAGTCTTCATAGAACCATTCAACTTCAGCTTCTGCATTACTGGTCAAAGCATAGGCTTGGATGTATACCATGATATCGATTGGTTTGCCTTGGAAATGAACAGAGATCGTTCTGTCATTTTGGTGATTGCAGCCAAGTACAATAATAACAGCTACAGTTTATTGGGTACTCATTGTGCTAAGTGGATTTACACACATTATCTCATTTAATTTCTTTTGCCACCGTATAGAGTAGGCTAAATTTTACAAATGAAGAAACTGAGGCTTCAGAGAAGTTACACAACTTATATTTTTTACATATCTATCTATTCTTTTTCAGATTCCTGTCCTTTACAGGTTATTACAAAATATTGAGTCGAGTTCCTTGTACTAGTTAATAGGTCCTTTATTTATCTAATACACACACACACACACACACACACACACACAGAGTAGTGTGCATATGGGCTTCCATGGCTCGCAGGTAAAGAATCCACCTGTCAATGCAGGAGAAGTGGGAGAGCCAGAGTCAATCCCTGGGTCAGGAAGATCCTCTGGAAGAGGAAATGGCAACCCACTCAATTATTCTGGCCTGTATAATTTTATGAATAGAGGAACCTGGTGGGCTACAGTCCGTGGGGTTGCAAAGAGTCAGACACAACAGAGCAACTGAGCAGTCATGAAGGACACAAAAAATTCTCATCTAAATTCATTTGAACCCTTGTAGTGCTCATCTATGTCCTGTTCTGTTTTTTATTTTCCTGTATTTGTATATAATATATGTGTCCATCTGTGACATTATTTCTTGTATGTGATATTATCATTCATATCTTGTATGTTTGTTTACCATGTTTCTCAAATCAGACTATAATCTCCTTGTGGTCAAGACATAGATTTGTGCATCTCCTAGAAGTGTTTCATTCAATATTTTACACGTGATACACTAATTAACATCCATTTACTTATTAACTTTTAATATGTTCCTGGAACAGTTTAAATGCTACGAATGCAATGACAAATAAACAATAAATAAACATTGTCTCTAAATAATTAATTGGGTGCCATTATTCCCTGGTGGCTCAGTGGTAAAGAACTCACTTGTCAACGCAGGAGACATAGGTTCAATCCCTGAGTCAGGAAGATCCCCTGGAGAAGGAAATGGCAACCCACTTCAGTCTTCTTCATTGGGGAATCTCACGGACAGAGGAGGCTGGCAGGCTCTATTCCATGGGATTGAAAAAGAGTTGGACACAACTTAGCGACTAAACAGCAGTAACATTCAACTATCCCAGTGTGCGGATTAAGATGTGGCTCTTCAGATGCATAAAGCAAACTATGGTAACCAGGGGCTACGCAGCTGGTGGGAATAAATTTGGAAACTAGGAAAGACATATGCACACTACTCTATAAAAATAGATAACTAGTAAGGACCTATTGTAAGGCACAGGGAACTCCACTCAAGACTCTGTAATGGCCTGTATGTGAAAAGAATCCAAAAAACAGTGGGTATATGAATGGGCTTCCCAAGTGGCACTAGTGGTAATGAGCCCAACTACCAAGACTTAAAGAGACATGGATTCACTCCCTTGGTCAGAAAGATGCCCTGGAGAAGGCTAGGGCAACCCACTCCAGTAGTCTTGCCTGGAAAATCCCCTGGACAGAGGAGCCTGATGGGTGACAATCCATAGTGTCACAAAGAGTAGGACATGACTGAAGTGACTTAGCAACATGCATGTGTGTGTGTAACTGATTGACTTTGCTACATCTAAGACTAACACAACATTGTAAATTATACTCTATGTTTTGTTTTGTTGGTTTTTTTTCAATCCTATTTATTTATTTAATTTTTATTTTTACTTTATTTTACTTTACAATACTGTATTAGTTTTGCCATACATTGACGTGAATCCACCACGGGTGTACATGCATTCCCAAACATGAACCCCACTCCCACCTCCCTCCCCATAACATCTCTCTGGGTCATCCCCATGCACCAGCCCCAAGCATGCTGTATCCTGCGTCAGACATAGACTGGCGATTTGATTCTTACATGATAGTATACATGTTAGAATGCCATTCTCCCAAATCATCCCACCCTCTCCCTCTCCCTCTGAGTCCAAAAGTCCGTTATACACCTCTGTGTCTTTTCTGCTGTCTTGCATGCAGGGTCGTCATTGCCATCTTTCTATATTCCATATATATGTGTTAGTATACTGTATTGGTGTCTTTCTTTCTGGCTTACTTCACTCTGTATAATCGGCTCCAGTTTCATCCATCTCATCAGAACTGATTCAAATGAATTCTTTTTATCGGCTGAGTAATACTCCATTGTGTATATGTACCACTGCTTTCTTATCCATTCATCTGCTGATGGACATCTAGGTTGTTTCCATGTCCTGGCTATTATAAACAGTGCTGCGATGAACATTGGGGTACAGGTGTCTCTTTCAATTCTGGTTTCCTCGGTGTGTATGCCCAGCAGTGGGATTGCTGGATCATAAGGGAGTTCTATTTGCAATTTTTAAGGAATCTCCACACTGTTCTCCATAGTGGCTGTACTAGTTTGCATTCCCACCAACAGTGTAGGAGGGTTCCCTTTTCTCCACACCCTCTCCAGCATTTATTGCTTGCAGATTTTTGGATTACAGCCATTCTGACTGGTATGAAGTGGTACCTCATTGTGGTTTTGATTTGCATTTCTCTGATAATGAGTGATGTTGAGCATCTTTTCATGTGTTTGTTAACCATCTGTATGTCTTCTTTGGAGAAATGTCTATTTAGTTCTTTGGCCCATTTTTTGATTGAGTTGTTTATTTTTCTGGAATTGAGCTGCATAAATTGCTTGTATATTTTTGAGATTAGTTGTTTGTCAGTTGCTTCATTTGCTATTATTTTCTCCCATTCTGAAGGCTGTCTTTTCACCTTGCTTATATTTTCCTTTGTTGTGCAGAAGCTTTTAATTTTAATTAGATCCCATTTGTTTATTTTTGCTTTTATTTCCAGAATTCTGGGAGGTGGATCATAGAGGATCCTGCTGTGATTTATGTCGGAGAGTGTTTTGCCTATGTTCTCCTCTAGGAGTTTTATAGTTTCTGGTCTTACATTTAGATCTTTAATCCATTTTGAGTTTATTTTTGTGTGTGGTGTTAGAAAGTGATCTAGTTTCATTCTTTTACAAGTGGTTGACCATTTTTCCCAGCACCACTTGTTAAAGAGATTGTCTTTACTCCATTGTATATTCTTGCCTCCTTTGTCAAAGATAAGGTGTCCATATGTGTGTGGATTTATCTCTGGGCTTTCTATTTTGTTCCATTGATCTATATGTCTGTCTTTGTGCCAGTACCATACTGTCTTGATGACTGTGGCTTTGTAGTAGAGCCTGAAGTCAGGCAAGTTGATTCCTCCAGTTCCATTCTTCTTTCTCAAGATTGCTTTGGCTATTTGAGGTATTTTGTATTTCCATACAAATCTTGGGAATTATTTGTTCTAGTTCTGTGAAAAATATGGCTGGTAGCTTGATAGGGATTGCATTGAATTTGTAAATTGCTTTGGGTAGTATACTCATTTTCACTATATTGATTCTTCCAATCCATGAACATGGTATATTTCTCCATCTATTAGTGTCCTCTTTGATTTCTTTCAACAGTGTCTTATAGTTTTCTATATACAGGTCTTTAGTTTCTTTAGGTAGATATATTCCTAAGTATTTTATTCTTTTCATTGCAATGGTGAATGGGATTGTTTCCTTAATTTCTTTTTCTACTTTCTCATTATTCGTGTATAGGAATGCAACGGATTTCTGTGTGTTGATTTTATATCCTGCAACTTTACTATATTCATTGATTAGCTCTAGTAATTTTCTGGTGGAGTCTTTAGGGTTTTCTATGTAGAGGATCATGTCATCTGCAAACAGTGAAAGTTTTACTTCTTTTCCAATTTGGATTTCTTTTATTTCTTTTTCTGCTCTGATTGCTATGGCCAAAACTTCCAGAACTATGTTGAATAGTAGTGGTGAAAGTGGACACCCTTGTCTTGTTCCTGACTTTAGGGGAAATGCTTTCAATTTTTCACCATTGAGGATAATGTTTGCTGTGGGTTTGTCATATATAGCTTTTATTATGTTGAGGTATGTTCCTTCTATTCCTGCTTTCTGGAGAGTTTTTATCATAAATGGATGTTGAATTTTGTCAAAGGCCTTCTCTGCATCTATTGAGATAATCATATGGTTTTTATTTTTCAATTTGTTAATGTGGTGAATTACATTGATTGATTTGCGGATATTGAAGAATCCTTGCATCCCTGGGATAAAGCCCACTTGGTCATGGTGTATGATCTTTTTAATGTGTTGGATTCTGATTGCTAGAATTTTGTTGAGGATTTTTGCATCTATGTTCATCAGTGATATTGGCCTGTAGTTTTCTTTTTTTGTGGCATGTTTGTCTGGTTTTGGTATTAGAATGAGTTTGGAAGTTTACCTTCCTCTGCAATTTTCTGGAAGAGTTTGAGTAGGATAGGTGTTAGCTCTTCTCAAAATTCTTGGTAGAATTCAGCTGTGAAGCCATCTGGACCTGGGCTTTTGTTTGCTGGAAGATTTCTGATTACAGTATCAATTTCCGTGCTTGTGATGGGTCTGTTAAGATTTTCTATTTCTTCCTGGTTCAGTTTTGGAAAATTGTACTTTCTAAGAATTTGTCCATTTCTTCCACGTTGTCCATTTTATTGGCATATAACTGCTGATAGTAGTCTCTTATGATCCTTTGTATTTCTGTGTTGTCTGTTGTGATCTCTCCATTTTCATTTCTAATTTTATTGATTTGATTTTTCTCTCTTTGTTTCTTGATGAGTCTGGCTAGTGGTTTGTCAATTTTATTTATCCTTTCAAAGAACCAGCTTTTGGCTTTGTTGATTTTTGCTATGGTCTCTTTTGTTTCTTTTGCATTTATTTCTGCCCTAATTTTTAAGATTTCTTTCCTTCTACTAACTCTGGGGTTCTCCAATTCTTCCTTTTCTAGTTGCTTTAGGTGTAGAGTTAGGTTATTTATTTGACTTTTTTCTTGTTTCTTGAGGTATGCCTGTAGTGCTATGAACTTTCCTCTTAGCACTGCTTTTATAGTGTCCCACAGGTTTTGGGTTGTTGTGTTTTCAATTTCATTAGTTTCTATGCATATTTTGATTTCTTTTTTGATTTCTTCTATGATTGTTAGTTATTCAGAAGTGCGTTGTTCAACCTCCATATGTTGGAATTTTTAATAGTTTTTCTCCTGTAATTGAGATCTAATCTTAATGCATTATCGTCAGAAAAGATGCTTGGAATGATTTCGATTTTTTGAATTTATCAAGTTTATATTTATGGCCCAGGATGTGATCTATCCTGGAGAAGGTTCCATGAGCATTTGAGAAAAAGGTGAAATTCATTGTTTTGGGGTGAAATATCCTATAGATATCAATTAGGTCTAACTGGTCTAATGTATCATTTAAAGTTTGCGTTTCTTTGTTAATTTTCTGTTTAGTTGATCTGTCCATAGGTGTGAGTGGGGTATTAAAGTCTCCCACTATTATTGTGTTATTATTGATTTCCCCTTTCATACTTGTTAGCATTTGTCTTACATATTGCGGTGCTCCTATATTGGGTGCATATATATTTATAATTGTTATATCTTATTCTTGGATTGATCCTTTGATCATTATGTAGTGGCCTTCTTTGTCTCTTTTCACAGCCTTTATTTTAAAGTCTATTTTATTGGATATGAGTATTGCCACTCCTGCTTTCTTTTGGTCTCTATTTGCGTGATATATCTTTTTCCAGCCCTTCACTTTCAGTCTGTATGTGTTGCTTGTTTTGAGGTGGGTCTCTTGTAAGCAGCATATAGAGGGGTCTTGTTTTGTATCCATTCAGCCAGTCTTTGCCTTTTGGTTGGGGCATTCAACCCATTTACGTTTAAGGCAAATATTGATAAGTATGATCCCGTTACCATTTTCTTTATTGTTTTGGGTTCGGGTTTATACACCCTTTTGTGTTTCCTGTCTAGAGAATTTCCTTTAGAATTTGTTGGAGAGCTGGTTTGGTGGTGCTGAATTCTCTCAGCTTTTGCTTGTCTGTAAAGCTTTTGATTTCTCCTTCGTATTTAAATGAGATCCTTGCTGGGTACAGTAATCTGGGCTGTAGCTTATTTTATTGCATCACTTTAAGTATGTCTTGCCATTCCCTCCTGGTCTGAAGAGTTTCTATTGAAAGATCAGCTGTTATCCTTATGGGAATCCCCTTGTGTGTTATTTGTTGTTTTTCCCTTGCTGCTTTTAATATTTGTTCTTTGTGTTTGATCTTTGTTAATTTGATTAATATGTGTCTTGGAGTGTTTCGCCTTGGGTTTATCCTATTTGGGACTCTCTGTGTTTCTTGGACTTGGGTGATTATTTCCTTCCCCATTTTAGGGAAGTTTTCAACTATTATCTCCTCAAGGATTTTCTCATGGTCTTTCTTTTTGTCTTCTTCTTCTGGGACTCCTATAATTCGGATGTTGGAGCATTTCATATTGTCCTGGAGGTCTCTGAGATTGTCCTCATTTCTTTTAATTCGTTTTTCTTGTTTCCTCTCTGATTCATTTATTTCTACCATTCTATCTTCTATTTCACTAATCTTATCTTCTGCCTCCGTTATTCTACTATTTGTTGCCTCCAGAGTATTTCTGATCTCATTTATTGCGTTATTCATTATATATTGACTCTTTTTTATTTCTTCTGGGTCCTTGTTAAACCTTTCTTGCATCTTCTCAATCCTTGTCTCTAGGGTATTTATCTGTGATTCCATTTTGATTTCAAGATTTTGGATCATCTTCAGTATCAATATTCAGAATTCTTTCTCAGGTAGATTCCCTACCTCTTCCTCTTTTGTTTGGTTTGGTGGGCAACTCTCCTGTTCCTTTACCTGCTGAGTTTCCTCTGTCTCTTCATCTTGGTTATATTGCTGCTTTTGGGGTGGCCTTTTTATATTCTGGTAATTTGTGGAGTTCTCTTTATTATGGAGCTTCCTCACTGTGGGTGGGGTTGTATCAGTGACTTGTCAAGGTTTCCTGGTTAGGGAGGCTTGTGTTGGAGTTCTGGTGGGTGGAGTTGGGTTTCTTCTCTCTGGAGTGCAATGGAGTGACCAGTAATGGGTTATGAGACGTCAAAGGTTTTGGAATAACTTTGAGATGCCTGTATATTGAAGCTCAGGGGAGTGTTCCTGTGTTGCTGGAGAATTTGCGTGGTATGTCTTGTTCTGGAACTTGTTGGCTCTTGGGTGGAGCTTGGTTTCAGTGTAGGTATGGAGGCATTTGATGAGCTCCTATTGCTTAATGTTCCCTGAATTCAAGAGTTCTCTAATGTTTTCTGGCTTTGGACTTAAGCCTCCTGCTTCTGGTTTTAAGCCTCCTGCTTCTGGTTTTCAGTTTTATTTTTACAGTAGCCTCTAGACTTCTCCATCTATACAGCACCAATGATAAAACATCTAGGTTAAAGATGAAAAGTTTCTCCACATTGAGGGACACTCAGAGAGGTTCACTGAGTTACAAGGAGAAGAGAAGAGGGAGGGGTAGTTAGAGGTGACTGGAATGAGATGCGGTGAGATCAAAAGAGGAGAGAGCAAACTAGCCAGTAATCACTTCCTTATGTGTGCTCTATAGTCTGGACCGCTCAGAGGTATTTACGGAGTTATACAGGGAAGAGGAGAGGGAGGAAGTAGACAGAGGTGGCCAGGAGGATAAGAGAGAGGAATGAGAAGGAGAGAGACAAATCCTGCCAGTAACCAGTTCCTTAGGTGTTCTCCACCGTCTGGAACACACAGAGATTCACAGAGTTGGATAGAGGAGAGATGGGGGAGAAAAGAGACAGAGGCCACCTGGTGGAGAAAAAGGAGAGTCCAAAGGAGGAGATAGTGGTCAAGCCAGTAATCTCGCTCTCAGGTAAAACTGGGTAGTGAAGTTTGGGTTTTTAAATGTACAAAATTGACAACAAAAACCAAAGAGCAAAGATTAAAAATCAAGAGTAGAGTTTGGATTTTCAAAAATACAATATTAAAGAAAAAAAGCAGAAGGAAAAAGGAAGAAAGAAAAAAAAAGAGAAAAAAAAAAGAAACAAGAATTATTTTAAAAAACAAAACAAAACAAAACAAAACAACAACAACCACCCGAAGACTATATATGGTGTTTGCCTTAAAAAAAAAAAAAAGTCTTTTTTTTTAATAGTAATAGTAGGTTATAGAAATAAAACTTAGAGGAGAAATAGAAGACTTAACAATTTTTTAAAAAGTTAGAAAAAAAAGAAAAAAAAGGAATGATTTTTAAAATAGTAAAAATATATCTAGCCCTTCTCTGATGTTGTGGGCAGTGTGGGGTCACTTCCAAGGCAGTTCCCTCTGTTTAACTTCTTCCGTTTGCTGGTTTTTTAGGCTCACTAGTTCAGTCGCGCTGTGGGGAGGGGGGATGCTGCAAACAAATAGCGCTGTCGTGTGCACACAGTGTCTCAGCCCCGCTAGACCTGTCCCTTCTCGCAGCGCACAAACCGCTCCAGCTCTACGATGCTCAGCCGGGAACTGTCTGAGGCCGGCCCTAGGCTGCGTGCACTTCCCCAGTCTAAGCCGCTCAGGTTCGGTGCTCAGGTAGCCCTCAGAGGCACAGATTCGGTTGGGACTGCGTTTTGTGCCCTTCCCAGGTCCGAGTAGCTCAGGAGTTTGGCGAGCGCGATCACTGTGCCTTGTCGCCTTTTCTGCCTCTGCTGCTCAGTTTTCTGGGTGGACCGCTGGTGCCCCTTGTGAGGCAGATGGTGACTGTCCAGCACCCCCAGAAGTCTTAGCAAAGAAGCCTGTTTGCAGTTTGGTAAGTAAAGTCTCTCCAGGTCTGCAATTGCCCCTTTCCAGTCCTTATGGCTCTGGCTGCCTGTCCCCGGCGGGGGATGGTCTGCAGCCGGCTTTTCCGTTCCGTCCTTTGTTCTGTGCTCGGTCCTGGCGGTGTCTTATGTTTGAGCTTTTCGCGTGGTAGCTATCCCACAGTCTGGTTTGCTAGCCCAAGTTAGATCGTTCTGGTTGCACGTGGGGCGTTCCTGCCCGATTCTTACAAAGCACTGCAGCCCGCGCCTCCCGCGCTTCCCTGCCCTGCCCCCACTTGCTTGTGGCGGATGCAGGCGTCTGTGCTGCTTTTCCACTGGGGGAGTTACTGTTGGGCTTGTAATCTGTTGGTTTTAATTATTTATCTATTTTTCCTTCCTGTTATGTTGCCCTCTGTGTTTCCAAGGCTCGCCACAGACTCGGCAGGGAGAGTGTTTCCTGGTGTTTGGAAACCTCTCTTCTTAAAATTCCCTTCCCGGACGGGCTTCCCTTCCCAGGACGGAGCTCCCTCCCCACTTCCTTTGTCTCCTTTTTCATCTTTTATATTTTTTCCTACCTGTTTTTGAAGACAATGGTCTGCTTTTCTGGTTGCCTGACGTCCTCTGCCAGCCTACAGAAGTTGTTTTGTGGAGTTTGCTCAGCGTTGAAATGTTCTTTTGAGGAATTTGCGAGGGAGAAAGTGGTCTTCCCGTCCTATTCCTCCACCATCTTTACAGTTCCCCCTGTTTTGTTTTTTAGAAAGAAGTGGCTCTTGGCTTTCTTGGAGAGCAGTACAAACCCTAGTCCAGAGACTGCCACTTCTTGGCTGAATAACCTCAGGTGTATCAGGTAAACTCTCAGAGCCTCCCCCAGTCTGTTAAACAGAATATATAATATGTCTTATAGACTGTGAAAGAGATATGTGAAAACACCTTAAAAACTGCTAAGTTCTATATAAGTTGCTTTTTTATTACTGTAATAACATAAATTAAGCAGGAACTGGATCCATCATGAATAAAATACTCTCACCAATGCTGACACTGTCTTACTGATCATTTTCAGCCTTATTCTCCAAAGATGATAAGAAACCTGATTCTGCTTGTCACATTGTACTTGGGTAACAAACTTTGAGTAGAATTTCATGTTGCCAACTCCCCTCAGGTCCAGCATTCCCAGGCGTGACTGCCACCACCTCCAAGGGAATGCCTGTGCCACTAATACAGCTTTACTTGCTGTTGGAAATCAGAAAAGGCTACGTGGCCATGAGCAGAGAGCTCTAGCCCATCCAAAGTAGTTCTCTGGGTTTCTGTAAAAGAACTATTCTTAGAATGCCCAAACCTCTCTCATCAGAGTGTCCCTGCAGTGGCCTGCTGCGGGTCAGGGACACTTGAACCTGGCAGTACCACCATCTCACAGCCAGCCATTTAATTCATATCTTTTTGTGCCTCATGTTCAAGGGCATGTACTCCCATTGGGCTCACATGTCTCTCAGTGAATCACCATCTTTCTTTGCCAAAACTCATGCCTCAGCTTCCTGATTAAGGGTCACCTCCCACCTTGAGGCTGGTTTTCCAATCTGTCTGTTCTGAGTCAGGCAGTTCTCCCTTCCCGCCTCACCTCTCCACCAAGTTCCAGGGATTGTTGCCTCAACACACATCACTGGTGTGGGAGTGTCAGGTCCATGGGTGATGTCATTTGTTTGTAAACAATTTCCACAAATCATCTCCCACTGAAAACTACAGAGTCTAAGAGATGGAAACAAAGGCCCCTCCCATCCAGAGTGGGACTGCCTTTCAGAGCCTCCCTGACAGGTGTCATTGAGTCTCAACTTTAGATGAATCAATGAAACATTTCTGACCTTGCCTCTAAGCAAATAACTTGGGCTGGGTGGATGCCATGACAGAGTTTACCAGTCACTGGGTCATGGATGGAGCAGCAGCCAAGAAGCCAAGCTTCAATTTTCTAAGAGTCTGGGTGTGTCTTCAGAGGCCAGAGTGTGATGGTGATTTCTAAAGCAGGAGAATATGACACCTTGAGTCTGAGAAGATGGGCTTTGGAGTCAGACAGACCCCAGTTCAAATCTCATCACCCTCACTCACCCTCTGGGGGCCTAGGGCTTTCACTAGCTGTGCAGTTTTGGCCAAGTCACTGAAACTGATCCCCAGTTTCATCATCACCTAAAAAATAGGGAACTTCATGTCTATATATTGAGATTATTGTGAGGATTTAAATGAGATAATATATGCAACACGACTAACCTTGTGGCCAAGGAAGCATGAGAACAGAGTGAATGCCCAACAAATGGTAACTATTGTCACTGTTATTAACACCGTTATTATCGCCTCATCCCTTGTGAGCCCAGCAGACACTGCTACAGAGGACACTGTTGTGTTTCCTCTTCCTGAAATGACTGAATGAGGTCTGATCCTGATACCTCAGGATGGGGTATCAGAGCTACTCAGGATGGCTCCATCACAGCCATCACCTCTAGAGAACGACATTCCCACATTTCCGTGCCCAGCACTTCTCATCCTGCAGGGTCCCGAAAACCCATGGCTCCCTGTTGGACCTCAGCTGCATGACAGGCTTTGCCAACTGGCAAAGCAGTTGGCTAGTGATCCTCTGTACCAAAAGTTAAGTCTCAGCTCATCTGATTCCAAATCCCCTTGAGAACTGCAGATCCAAACCTTTGCCCCACAGCTACCTGTGCCTGATGGATAGGAGAGTGAGCATCTCCATGGAGCAAGGCTCTGGAAGGCTTTCCAGGACCAAGCAGAGCAGTTAGGAGCATAAGTCCTGGTTTGTCCATCATGCATTGGCTGAATGACTTTCAACCAGCTCCTTGACCTCAGTTTCTCTTCTGTAAAATGGGGCTAACAGCACCTACCTCTTCGAGTCACTGTGAGATGATCCATGTCCCATAAAGACCTCAGAACACTGCCTGGCTCCTGCTATCAAGATTAAGTACCAGAAAGCCACTCTTACGCAGGCATGAATTTCAGTTTCCCACCATTTACAAATCTGCCAAGCCAGAGGATGGAGTAACAGAACATGATGATAAACACACAAACGAAAGAACAAATAACAAAGGGAGTGTTCTCAGGAGGTAGAAGCTTTATTATGACATGTCTTCAAACAACAATCAAATCAGTAAGCATTTATTGAGCGCCAACTGTGTGCAAGCCCACGCAGACAGCAAAGTCCACCCACGGCTTTCAGGTTCCCAAGGAGAAAAAGCACACGTGGGTCAGGGAGCTTTGTGAGGCTAAATACAGAGTGGGTGTCCAAGAGCAGTTAGCTTTGCAGGGAGGCAAACTCTGAGGGCCCGCCTCGCAGGGGAGCGCGGTACGGAGGGGCACAGGCGCGGGGGTGGGAGCAGCTCTCGCGAGGGTATGGAAGTGGCCTCAGCATCCGCAGCAGCCGGAGGAGCTGGAGTATTGGGACCTCTGGCTGCTGCCTCCGCAGCAGCCGCAGCAGCCGCAGCCACGTCTACCCTGCCGGCGGCGCCTCCTGGGGAAGCAGCAGCAACCGACGGAGCTGGAGCCGCCGCAGCCACAGTCCCCGCAGCAGCCAGAGGCCCTGCTTGAGCCGCAGCAGCCGTTCCCGCAGCACCCAGAGCTGCAGGAGGAGGTGTCGGGCGCCGGGGCGGGCGTCGGGGCGGGACAAGGGGTGGGGCCCTGAGAAGAGCCTTTGGCGCTCTGCTGAGAGGACATGGTCACGGAGAACCTGGAAGAGAAGCAGCTTTTCATATGCGAGTTCTGTTTCGGACACACACACACACACACACACACACACACACAGAGCAAGAAAAAGGGGAAGCAAAGGAAAACCCCCAAACAGGTATTTCAGTGAGTGCGTTCCCCTAAGTTAAAACCCGCCTAGACGAGCCACAGCCTATGAAAAGAAATCAATGGTTACCCATTTTCTCAGACTAGAGTAAGGACCACCCAAGTTCTTCACAGTGGAAAAGAAAGGATATTGTGGCAATCTTTCTGTCTGATTCAGTCCAAAATCTTCCTCCGTCTCTTTTCCCCTCACCCATTTCTCTGTAGCCATAGGCCTTCAAGTGTTGTTTGCCTAGCCGTCAGCATTGCATTAACACTAATGGGGTTTCCACAGGGGCTCAGTGGTAGAGTCCACTTGCCAAGCAGGAGACTCAGGTTAGATCCCTGGGTCGGGGCAGATCCCCTGGAGAAGGAATGGCAACCCACTCCAGTATTCGTGCCTGGATATTCCCATGGACAGAGGAGCCTGGTGGGCTCTACTCCACGGGGTCACAAAGAGCCAGACGTGACTAAGTGACTAAATGGCAATGACAGGTAGAAAATACTCCAGTCACACGTGCATCTGTCTGTCCCAGTCATTTGGGTCTAAAGGATCCACAAACACCAGAAGCATGTCCTGGCCTATGCCCGTCATCCCCCACGACCATAAGGCAAAGGAGAGTGGGGCAAAGGATGGAAATACATCTCAGTCCAGGGAGCCAAAGATCTGGGTTCTAGTAGAGTCACATCTCCGCTGTAGACTTGCTGTGGAACCATGCAGCTGCCCACCCCCAATCCAGCTTCTATGTGCTCACTGAGGGCAAGGTCAGCTCGCTTGAAGCTGGGGGCCCTCTCCAGGGCCTTCCTCCTACATCTCCCCGCTAGCTGTGTTCTGCCTTCTCCTCCCTTCTGTCTTCAACTCTTCCCATCCTCCTCCCCCAAGTTCCACTTGGAGACTTACCAGACCCTGGCTTCGTTGGAAGACTCACTCAGTTTTCCAGCTGGAGTGGGCCACCTGCTAAGCAGTGGATTGAGCAGTGTCCAGCCAGAGAACCTTTTATAAGAGCCCAGTTAGGCACTGGCTCTTGGGAGGGGCCCATTTCCCAACAGACACGGTCAGCTGACACATCCCAGAGACATTCATCACTCAGGTAGCCCCGTAGGTGGTGCACGTGTGTATTCAAGTCACCTCACAGAGGTGCCAGGATTGCTGTAGCATGTTTACTTTCCAAATAGAACTCTGTTCATAGCTGGGAGGGCTGTGTGTGTGCTAAGACAGGGCCTGGGGGCCCAAGTGAGGAGAGGTCTGGCCCTCTCTTGGGACCTATTCTCTTTGCCTTTTTCTACAGTGTCCAGTCATACACATAAACACACACACTGTCCCCCTGTTCACACACTCATCCCAGGGTAGTTATCTAGACGGTCGTTTGTAGTCTAGTTGGTATCTTGGTTCACATCTCTCAGGATCTTCATCCTTAGCCCCTCAAGGAAGACCGCAGTTTATGGGAAAAGCCTGGTGGGTTTCATCCAAATGCTTCCAGGTGGGACTGAGTGAAGATGATGGTGGAGATGTGCCTATGGGAATCTCAGTGGCAATTCCTCTCTGTCACTGAAGACAAGAAGAAGAACCCAAGCAAAGTTATGGAACAGTTAAGACCAGGAAAGCTGTGAATGCAGTCAGGTTATCTGTCACACTCCCATATAGCCCTGATGGACCTAAAGGAAAAACTCATGCAGGATGCTGGTCCAGGTGACAAACACTAAGTCAGATTGTGAGACTCTCTGCTCCTGACCTCATCTCAAACTCCCTTTGAAAATAGGTTCTCCCTGGGTCCACTGCCTGATGTAAAGAGAAAGAAGGGAAGAAGGAAGAAAAAGGAAGGGAGAAAGAAAAAGAAAAGGAAGAAGGAAGGAAAGAAAGAGAAAGGAAGGAAGGCAGTGTGGAGAAAGAGGGTGGAGGAGGCTAGGAGACCTGTCCCAAGGTCCAAGGTGTCCATCAAATGGTAGAATAACTAGGCCTTTAGAATAACTAGGGCTTCCCTGGTGGCTCAGATGACAAAGAATCCATCTGCAAAGCAAGAGAAACAGATTCAGTCCCTGGGTTGGGAAGATCCCCTGGAGAATGGAATGCTACCCACTCCAGGGGATCTTCTCCAATATTCTGCCTGGAGAACTTTATGGACAGAGGAGCCTGGCAGGCTATAGTCCATGTGTTGCAAAGAGTCAGACACAACTGAGCAACTAACATACATACAGAATAACCAACTTTTAAGAATTGGGAGAGATTTTGGAGGTTAACTGGTATCAGAACTGCTTCTTAATCAGTGCAGCTGCCCACAACCATGAATGTAAGGTAAAAGAGAAATCCAAGACTAAGAAGTTAAGAATTGATGGTGAGACAGGTTTGGGAATGAGTGAGCTGGGTGTGGCAGACAAGGAAAGGTAAGTCACGAAAAGATACCAATTTCGTTTAACATGGCTTTAGAGCCTGATTAACAGGTTGCATGTACCTAGGGCCACCTGTTAGTGAGTACAGATGAAACATTAGAGAGGTGAGGTCAATCGTAGAAAAGAGAAGGAAGTGATGGAGTAACAAGATGGAGACAGGACCTCCTCTGGGAGACGATTTGGGCAAGTACATGCTCGTTGTATCGACTTGCTATAGCCTCATATACTAACGTTCATTACCCATCACCTCTAACTCTTATCGAAGGAAGGGCTAATTGTTCATCTTGAACATAAAAGACTGATTCAGAATTATTTCTATCACTAACTTTTTGAGTCTTTCCTGAAGGAATCAGCCTATTCCTAAAGGAAAAACCCAACCCAGTGACAGAAGCTCCCGGGGCTCTTGCCTCCATCCCCTCCTCACACGCATCACCCCCTGACCCCAACCAAAGCGGTGCAGAGGAAGGAATCCTTGTTGGTTCCCTGTGCTCAGACACTTAGTCATGTCTGATTCTTTGCAGCCCTATGGATTATAACCCGCCTGGCTCCTCTGTCGATGGGATTTCCCAGGCAAGAATACTGGAGTAGGTTGCCATTTCCTTCTCCAAGGGATCTTTCTGACCCAGGGATTGAACCCACGTCTCCTACATCTCCTACACTGGCAGGTGGATTCTTTACCACTGAGCCACCTAAGAAGCCCCTCTTGGTTCCCTACTCAGACTCAAACTCTGGCTTTCAGGAGCCAGAGGAAATGGACTCAGAAAATCCATACCTGCCTCCTAAACTCATCCCCCAGAAACTAACCTCCATCAGCTCTCCTCTCTAGTCAATTAACAGAAGCACCCAGGATTATAATAATCAGTAAAGTAAAGGTGTTTATTCCCTGGAGACCACTTTGTGTGATCTTATTGCCTGTGACTAGGAAATAAAAGGTGTGTGTGTGTGTGTTTTTAATAATCAACAATGCTGGAAGGAAACCCTCTCAGAGTCATCTCACTGTGACCTTTCTGGGTCCCACCATCTCCTTTTGGAAAATCTTGTTCCCAGCCCTTCTCATGGTAAGCTTGTGTCAGAGTAATGGTCTCCAACGTGATTCTTTCCTTCAAGCTTAAAGTCCCCTCCTTCAGATCATAAAAGGAAATATTGTTTCCCAGAGGTCTAAGTAGTGTTGGTGCAAAATCTGTTTCCCAAACTGACTTTTTAAGTGTTGACTTGTATTTAGAAGAAGGGGAGGGAAGATGGCTTGAGGCAGTGGGTAGGGAGTGGGAGAGGTGAACAAAACAATCAGGAGGCAGTGACACCAGGAATAAAAAGCTTTATCATTACAGTGATAACCCAGTTCCAATACTGAGTCCTCCAAAGAACTATCTAGTGGGAAATCAGGCCAGTGAGTATCAGAGGTTAAACCTCTAGACCTCACCATGGAAAGAACGTGGCAGGAAGAAGAGGGATGTTCTGGGTGTTTCAGAAGCCCTTCCATTCTCTTCCAATCTTCCAAGTCAGAAAAAGAGAAGACTCAGGCTGGGCAGGTCATCAGCTCTTTGAATCCTGCAGTGTTGCTCTTCAGTTGGTCTTCATGACCCAGTTCAGCAGCAGCCCCCAGAGGAGCAGCCGGAGCCCCCAGAGCAGCAGCCTCCAGAGCAGCAGCCGGAGCCCCCAGAGCAGCAGCTGGAGCCCCCAGAGTGCTGGCCACCGCCACTGCCACAGCAGCCCGAGCTCTGGTGTCGGCGTCGAAGAGATCTGCGAAGCTTGTGGTGGCTCAGGCAGCAGCCTCCACCCCCAGAGCTGCAGCAGCCTCCACCCCCAGAGCTGCAGCAGCCCCTGGAGCTGGGGGCACAGCAGGAAGACGCTGGAGGGGGACACGGGGCTGGGCACTTGGGAGGACACTTAGGAGTGCACTTGGGTGGGCATTTGGGGGGACACTTGGGCGGGGGCTGGCACTGCTGCTGGTTTTGCTGGCAGGACATCTTGGCAGGAACTGAATGGAGCTGGAAGAAAATAGAGAAATTTTAAGTTCAACTAACCCAAAATAACTTCCTTACATTTAAAACTGAACTATAATTTCACAAGATTTCTTCTATATGGTGATCAGATTTTAAAACCCAGTCTCCCCAAATGAGTTACAAGAGATATGCAAAGAGTTTCAACCTAGGAATGCCATAATTTCAAATGAACTTTTCGCAGCTTCAGAAAGATGCCAATCCTTTTCCTTCTCCTAATCCTCTCTCCCCTTTCCAGCAGAAACTTCCCTGCCAAATCCACTTTTCTCCTTGTCTTCCTTTAAGACTGTCTTCAGCCTCCACCCAGGGCTTCTCTCTGCCCAAAGCACCAGCACCAAGAGTCCCTCCTGGTCCTTTACCTGGTTCAACACTGGAGCAGATTACCCTGGAGGCAGGTGGACTGAGGTGCTGCCAGGAGCTTCTGCCTTTTATACAGGTTCAGCTCTGACCTGGCATCAGGCAATGCCAACCAAGGGCAGGATGCTGATAGCATCTTTCCCAAGGGGCACAGGTGACTACCCTCCCCTCACATCCCAAGGACCCAATTCCTCCCTCCATAAGTATGTCAAGTATTAACCCACAGGAAGATCCCCTGAGAATTGCTGGCCTCTAACTAAGATAACGATGCACTCAATGCCTGTCGGTCTCGCAAGCATCTCTGCTATGTTCCTGATTTCCCAACCTCAGTCAATAGGGTTCTAGACCTCTGCGAAGGGAAGTACTCTCTTCTCTTTGGTATAGGAAATGGAGGGAAAATTCCCAACATGGAAATTAAATGGACCTTTTGGAATAAAGATACCAATCCAAAATAAAGTGCCAAGCCCAGGCCAACTATCTAATGTGACTTTTTCATTCTTAGATGATGCCATGTTGTTGCTGCTATTTAGTCACTAATTTGTGTCCAACCCTTTGCAGCCCCATGGACTGTAGCCCACCAGGCTCCTCTGTCCATGGGATTTCCCAGACAAGAATACTGAAATGAGTTGCTGTTTGCTTCTCCAGGGGATCTTCCCAACCTGGAGATTGACCTTGCATTCCTGCATTAGCAGGCAGATTCTTTACCACTGAGCCACCAGAGAGGCCCAGTTGATGCCATAGTCTGGACTAGGAATGCCTGCTATCTCAGTGCTGCTATTTCAGGCAGGCCCCACGCAGATGGTATGGGTGGTTGGCTTCTCTCCTTACCTGAACCTGCTCGACCAAAAGAACTCACAAAGAGCACTGACTCAGCAATAATAATCCCTTTGGAAGGAAAGAAGTCTCAGAATGGCTTCTCTTTCCACATGCGGTCCTAAAGAAGGCATCTGTGGTCTGCCCACGGTGAGGTGGCAGGACCAGGTATATGCTGAGGGTGAAGTTGGAGAACTAGACTTCAGTGGAAGTTGCCAGAAGTGAGGCCTAGGTTCTGGTCGACTCTAAGAAAAGAGCATCCAGCCTGAGAAAATCCTTTTTGTATAGAAAACCTGATTGGGGTTGGGGGGGCAGAAGACATAGGTTTTGCAAGCCTGCGATGGAACCCTGCAAACAATGTCCTGAGGACAGGTTAGGTCCCCACTAAAGTCATCAAAGTTTAGTTAGCTGATAAGGCAGTCAAAATATGGCATGTTCACAATGAAAACTGCAGTGAGAGGAAATAAGACAGAGAGAAATACCTCAGCTCTAAGCTGGACACTCTCTGGCACCAATTCCCAGATTTGCAATCTCAGGCAGGTTATTTAAGCATTGCTATAAAAAGGGGCTTCCAGCTTTTGCATGCCAGTCTCTTCTGGTAAAAGAAATCTCTTTTTTTTCTTCATCCAGATTTATTGCCTTTCTTATCATTATGATTTTCATGTAAGCAAGTTGCCAAAATACGTTAGCTCTGATTTTATACAGACTCCAAAAGTTAGGATACAAAAAGCATATAAACATCTACCAACACTAAAATCTTTATGACCTTATAATTCTATGGAGTAAGAAAAAGGGCACAGGTAAGGAATACAAATAAATTAAAATCTAAAGATTTCATTTGATTATTTATTAAAATCCACTGACAAAGTAAAAGAAATGTTAAGCCTTTATAAAAAATTGTGAACACAAAGTGACAATATTTTATCCCATTTCCTGCCCATATCCTTAGCTCAACAAGCAGTGGAGACAGCCAGCTTCTTCAGATGGTCCATGAACACCTGCGGGCTAATGTCATCAGTGAGGATGGGTGCTCCTGTTTCCTGACCCCAAGCATACAGGAGACGGATTCACTTTGGACAAAAGAAGTCAAGCCTGACTGCCCCTGTGCTCCATGTGAATGCATCGCGGCACCTGGAAGCACGCCTGCAGGATCTCCTGTGTGTTGTCCAGGGCCGCCTGCAGGAGGTGCTTATAAAGTTTTCCTACTTGGACATGTCCTGGTAGCCTGCTTTCCGCCACTGGGCTATGGTCTCACTAAGATAAATGACAATTTGGAAGAAAGTGTCCATGAGCGGAATTCTGTCAGCAAGAATGCTGCTGCTGTCCAGGAGCACAGGCTCTGGGGGCCCGTGGAAGGAGTAGGAATACAGGATGGGCTGGATCATGATGAGGGACTGGGTGAGATCCTGCCAGGCACAGTGGTGCCGATAATACAACGACTCGTCAGGGCTGTTGTTGAAGACTTAAAGGAATGGAGACCTTCTAAAATGGAACATGAACTGAGAGTGTAGAGAGAAGGAATCTGATAACCTAAATGACACGGGGTCTTCTTCGTTATACTGTCCAAACTTCTGACACAACCGGATGAGCTGTCGATCCAGCCACCGGAGCATGTCCGGACCCTCCTCCGACTCGGCTGGGAACACCCCCCAGCCACGCCATCAGCGTCGCAGCCGCCTCCTGGTCAAACGCCGCTTCGATGTGCTTCAGCTGGCTCTGCATATTTGCCCGACTGCGGGCAACGGTGGTCACACTGATTCGCTGCTGGGTGCTGAAGTGCTGGTAGTGCGTGACGAACTAGATGGAGCCTCGGCCTCCTTGCAGGATCCGGGCGTTGTGCTGGTTGACTACTTCTAAGTAGATGTGAGTGTCGTTGTGGGATCCAGGCCACAGATTTTCCGCTGACTCGTGCTACCAACACCAAGCTCGTTTTCTGATACACACGGTCCTTTCACATTCAGAGATGCACAGGGTCTGATGACTCCCACAACCTTCAGCTCCCTTGAGGTCTTTACTTCCAAAGTAGCACCAAATGCCATTTGGTGTTCGTTCTAGAAGGTCTTCTAAGTCTTTATAGAATTGTTCAGCTCTGGCATTAGTGGTTGGGACATAGACTAGGATCACTGTGATATTGAATGGTTTACCTTGAAAATGAGCAGAGATCTGTCATTTTTCAGACTGTGCCCAAGTACTGCCTTTCCCACTCTTTTGTTCACTATGAGGCCTACCCCATTTCGTCTAAGGGATTCTTGCCCACAGTAGTAGATATAATGGTCATCTGAATTATATTAGCCCATTCTAGTCCATTTTAGTTCACTGATTCCTAACATGTTGATGTTCACTCTTGGCATCTCCTGTTTGACCACTTCCAATTTATCTTGATTCATGGACCTAACATTCCAGGTTCCTATGCAATATTGTACTTTACAGCATAGGGCTTTACTTCCATCACCAGTCACATCCACAACTAAGCATTGTTTTTGCCTTGGCTCCATCTCTTCATTCTTTATGTAGTTATTTCTCCACTGATCTCTAGTAGTATATTGGGCACCTACTGACCTCAGGAGTTTGTGTTTCAGTGTCATATCTCTTTGCCTTTTCATACTGTTCCTGGGTTCTCGAGGCAAGAATACTGAAGTGGTTTGCCTTTCTGTTCTCGAGGGGACCACATTTTGTCATAACTCTCCACCATCCGTCTTGGGTGGCCCTACACAGCATGGCTCATAGTTTCATTGAGTTAGACAAGGCTGTGGTCCTTGTGATCAGTTTGGTTAGTTTTCTGTGATTGTGGTTTTCATTCTATCTGCTCTCTGATGGATAAGGATAAGAGGCTTCCTGATGGGAGTGACTGACTTTGGGGGAAACTGGTTCTTGTTCTGATGGGTGGTGCCATGCTCAGTAAATCTGCAATCCAATTTTCTTCCATGGGTGGAGCTGTGTTCCCTCCATGTTGTTTGACCTGTGGCCAAACTATGGTGAAATAAAAGTGAAAGTCACTCATTTGTGCCCCAGGGACTGTACAATCCATGGAATTCTCCAGGCCAGAATACTAGAGTGGGTAACCTTTCCCTTCTCCAGGGGATCTTCCCAACCCAGGGCTCAAACCCAGGTCTCCTGCATTGCAGGCAGATTCGTTACCAGCCGAGCCAGAAGGGAAGCCCAGTAATGATAAGGGCTTCCCTGATAGCTCAGTTGGTAAGGAATCCACCTATAATGCAGGAGACCCTGGTTCAATTCCTGGGTTGGGAAGATCCCCTGGGGAAGGGATAGGCTACCCACTCCAGTATTATTGGGCTTCTCTTGTGGCTCAGCTGGTAAAGAGTCCACCTGCAATGTGGGAGACTTGGGTTCGATCACTGGGTTGGGAAGATCCCCTGAAGAAGTGAAAGGCTATCCACTCCAGTATTCTGGCCTAGAGAATTCCATGGACTGTATAGTCCATGGAGTTGCAAAGAGTCAGACACGACTGAGCAACTTTCACTTAAATGAAGATAATGGCGACCTCCTCCAAAAGGACTTGTGCACCCACTGTTGTATTCAATGCCCCTGACCCTGCAGCAGGCCGTGCACTTCTGCCGCTTCGCCCCACACTTCTGCCAGAGATTGCTGGACACTCATAGGCAAATCTGGCTCAGTCTCTTGTGGATACACTGTTCCTTTCTCCTGGCTCCTGGTACACACAAGGTTTTGTTTGTACCCTCCAAGAGTCCGTTTTCCCAGTCCCACTGGCCTCCAAATTTAGATTCCCTGGGGATTCTCAGGGATTTTGCCAGATCCCCAGGTCAGAAAATCTGCTGTGGGTCCTATGATTTTCATAACAGTGTGAGAATTTCTTTGGGATAATTGTTCTGCAGCTTGTGGGTCATTTGCCTGATGGCTCTATGGTGGGGTATTTTGGAAACAGTGGAAGACAAGTCCAGGCCAATAAATTTGAATTGTTGGTTGCAGAGGTAATCCCAAACAGTTTTATAGTAAGCATGGATTCCCTTGGAAGTGACTTTATTTCAAGAGGAAAATTGATCATTTTATGTCAGTTGACTAAGAAACAAACAAAAAAATTTTTGATGGGGATAGTCCTGCAGTTTCTCACTTGGCACAGCTGTGAAATAGATGGAGAAACAATGGAAACAGTGACAGACTTTATTTTCTTGGGCCCCCAAATCACTGCAGATGATGACTGCAGCCATGAAATTAAAAGATGCTTGCTCCTTGAAAGCAAAGCTATGATAAACCTAGGCAGCATATTAAAAAGCAGAAACATTACTTTGCCAACAAAGGTCCATCTAGTCAAAGTTATAGTTTTTCCAGTAGTCATGTATGGATGTGAGAGTTGGACCATAAAGAAAGCTGAGTGCTGAAGAATTGATGCCTTTGAACTGTAGTGTTGAAGAAGACTCTTGCTTAGGGTGGCTAGCAGGACTGAGAGCTGAAAATGTTGAAGACTTGGCCTTTCAAAAGCAAAGGAGTAAATACAGTTAGCCCTGAATAACACAGGTTTGAACTATGTGAACTAAGAGAAGACTCTTGAGAGTCCCTTGGACAGCAAGGAGATCAAACCAGTCAATCCTAAAGGAAATCAGTCCTGAATATTCATTGGAAGGACTGATGCTGAAACTGAAGCTCCAAGCCTTTGGCCACCTGATGTGAAGAACTGACTCATTGGAAAAGACCCTGGTGCTGGGAAAGACTGAAGGCAGAAGGAGAAGGGAACAACAGAGGATGAGATGGTTGGATGGTATCACTGACTCGATGGACATGGGTTTGAGCAAGCTCCGGGAGTTGGTGATGGACAGGGAAGCCTGGTACGCTGTAGTCCATGGGGTCGCAAAGAGTTGGACACAACTGAGCGACTGAACTGAACTGATAAAAAGGGGCTAAAACAATTCTTGACCCACTCAATAAGGAAACATAATGTTCTTAGAGCAATACCTGGGACTGTTAGTTCAAAATGTTAGTTTTAAAATAACCTTATCATTATGAATATCATTATGAATATCACTTCAGTCATGTCCGACTCTGTGCGACCCCATAGATAGCAGCCCATGAGGCTTCCCCATCCCTGGGATTCTCCAGGCAAGAAGAACACTGGAGTGGGTTGCCAGTTCCTTCTCCAATTATCATTATGAATACTCTTATACCCATGAGAAAAGTTCTTTTAAATTTCAAATTACTTATCTGCCAATTTTTAAAACCAACACCGTATTTTTTCAGTGTCACAACTTAGCTCTACTGTGGTTCTTTGAGAGCTTTTGTCTTTAATTTTTCTTGGAGTAGAGTTGATTTACAATGTTGTGTTAGTTTCAGGAGTATAGCAAAGTGAATCAGTTACACATAAACAAATATCCACTCTTTTCTTAGATTCTTCTCCCATATAAGCAGCTGCTGAAAACAGTAGAATTCCCTGGCTAAACAGTAGGTTCTTGTTAGTTATCTATTTTATATATAGTAGTGTTTATATTTCAAAGAGCAACATCTTACTTGTCACTGAAGAATGAGATTATGGGAAAGCTTAGTCATTATGAAAAAATACAAACAGGAAGAATTTTTAATTCACTTGTAATCCCATCCTCTGATTATTCTTAATATTCTGATATTTTCCTTCCAGTCTCTTTTTATTATTTTATTACAGTCTTTTTCCCTGCATATAGTTTTTTGGGATCTGTATTTTGTTTTGACTTTACCCAGTCAATGATAAAATACTTTTATAAGAGTTTATCATACTAACTTTTTATCTAGCATTTTAACATAAGTATTTCCCATGTTATTCATCCTTTGAGGGCATCATTATGGGCAGACATGGAACATTTCATGGAGGGCACAGAATACATTTATAAGCAGTTGGGAACATGAGTCCTGGGACCAGTGTCCAGTCTCAGCTCCCCATTGACCAGCAAGTGACCCTGGGCAAGTGACGTGACCTCTCTGCCTCACTGTCCCATTTGGAATATGGGGAAAGTAATAGTGTTTATCTCATAGGATCACGTGCAGATTACATGAGTTGGCATCCCTAAAACTCTTGGAATAGTATCTGGCACATTGTAAACACTCAGTCAATATTAAAAGTGGAACCTGATGCTGTGTCACTTCTAAATATTCAATAAAGACCACCAGGTGGGAGCCAGGGAGCTTGCTTTGCCTGCCAGAGCTCTATGCAACAGGGGATCCATCTCACCAACTCCCCCAACCCCCCACCCCCCGCCCCCTCAGAGATATATAAAACCCAGACTCTAAATTCCTGGAAAAAGAAGTCCAATAGAGCTAAAAGGAATCATTCATTTAATACATGGGTATGATGAATTTTAAAGGAAACAATGTCCACTCCTTTTTACCTCTAATTATTTGAGTACATGGCCACCTAGCTGACACCCAGTAAGATCTTTGCAGGCATCCCAATGGATCTAGTTTAGTGCCTTGTAGATAGTATGTGCTCAATTTTAATTTCCTTGTTCAGCTGAATTTGCTATCCAGTAAGGAGGATGGGTGCCTCCAATAAATCTGAACCCAGATTTAAAAAATTGTTTTTGATGCACCACACAGCATGCGGGATCTTAGTTCCCCAATCAGGGACTGAACCCAAGTCCCATTTATTGGAAGTACAGCCTTAACCAATGGACTGCCAGGGAAACCCCAGAACCCAGATTTTCACTGAAAAATTCCAAACTTTTCACAGAGTGATAGAAGGTGTGGAAAAGACCTTGATTCATTCAGAAACAGTGATTCTCAACTCCAATAAGTCCTGGGCATTGACAGTCTCCAAAAGTTCCCTGAGTGGTTCTGATGTCTCATCCAGTTGAAAATTGCGGATTTAGACCATGGTCCTTACTATGCAGATGAAGAAACTAAGGCTCAGATGTGGAAAGAAGTTTGTCCCAGATCACACAGGGACTTAAAGGTTGGAATTCAAATCATGCTACCAGCCCTCTCTCCATCATAGCACCTTGCTGCTTGAATATTTTATTTCTTCTTGTGATTTTTTTCTAGCAAGCTTTATTTTATACAATTTCCTTGTTAAAAGTGGCTATTGAACCTGGGGTAAACATGGTGAATCATTGTCTAAATCTCATGTTTAGAAAAGTTGGACATAAGCCTCACTGCTAGTTTCTCTAGGTAACCAGGAATCAAGTACCTATCTCTAGAAGGCAGTGTCTGGCATCACCAGGGTTGGGCCAGCTGACAGGCCCAAGAACCCTCCCAAGGGTGGCACTTCCTCGATTACCCTTCCTCATCCATGCCTTTGAGTTTATCAGTCCTGACAGTGCTGAGTCACTGCATCTAACTCACAAGAGACTGATGACGGCAATTTACAAGAGGTACATGAGTATCAAATGTTGGCCAGGTGGGTGCATTCTCTTCCAGCAGGAAAACTTCTCAAAGAAAGTTGAGTCATAACCTGTAGATGCCTGGTGGGCGGGGGATTACAAAATGGCTTCAGGTTTTGATAGGGAACAAAACTAGATGTTCCCATCAGGTCATCCAAACTACAGCCCTAGATAGGTTAGGGTAGTGTTGAAAGCACCTGCTGCCTGGCTTCCTTTCCCCTGCTCTTTTGTAGACCAGTTCTCCCTCTGCTAGACACTAACCAGGGAAGTATCTCAGGAGGCATTCTTTACTGAGTGCTGCTCTCATCCATAATTTTATTATTTATTCGTCTTATCTTTACTACTCGCTACAACCCTACATGCTGTTGTAGACAGTTGCTTCTCCCCACAAATATGGCCACAGCCCCATCCCCAGAATTTATGAATAGGTTACCTTAAATATATAGCAAAGAGGACTCTGCAGATACAATTAGTTTAAGGATATGGACATGGTAAAATTGTCTTGGGTTATTCAAGTGGGCCCAATGAATCTTTTTTATGGAGGCAAGAGAGTCGATGTTAGACGAAGAGATGAGACAAAAGAAGCAGAGGTTGGAGCAATGCACTTTGAAAATAGCCATGAGCTAAGGACTGTGATCAGTCTCTGGAAGCTGGAAACAGCAAGGAAGTGGGTTCTCCCTAGCACCTCCAGGAACACAGCTGTCAGCATCTTGGTGTTAGCCCAGTAGGACCCCTGTTATACTTCTGACCTATTAAACTTGTCGTAAGCCACTAAGTTTATGGTAATTTATTACAGTATCAATGGGAAACTAATACACACACCTAGATTTTAAAAGTTTCAGGACATGGTTTAATTACCTAAAATGAGATCAAATTTATTTAAATTGTTTTCATTGATATTTGGAACTGAAGGCTGACATGTCTGATACTGACAGGATATCTTTGGTTAAGAGATGACAAGAGATGATAAAAGATGACAGAGAAAATGCTCAAAGATAAAGATGCAACCTGGGCTTATGTCCCGGCTCTGCCACTTACTAGCCATGTGGCCTCTCTGAACATATTTCCTCACCCGTAAAATGGGGCAATAACAATGTCCATCACATAGAGTTGTATAAGGATCACTTGAGATAATGTCTACAAAGCCCTTAGCTCAGACCTGGCTTGCAGGAAGCATTTAGTAATAGTTAGACACTCTTACTCTAGTCATTATTGCTATCACCTTTATTAATAGTAATCAGTGACCAGTGGAAGCACAGAGATATCAGAATTGTTGCCAGGGTATTTCCAGGCCCCTATTCTAGCCTTATAACTCCAGGCTATCTGATTCTTAGATCAGGGCTTGACAAATTCCATAGAGTAAGATGGACAGGTTGCCACCACTTTGGGTCTGTCTGAATTGTCAAGTCACTACTTGTAACTCTCCTCAAGAAAAAAAAAAAGTCCTTATACTTTTCCCTACAGAGAGTACTTTACTATGTATAAGGTGTTTCTGTATTCGTGATTTTATTTGAATCTTCTTAATGACCCCATTGGGCAGAACAGATGATTATTACTCCTGTTATTCAAAGAAACAAATCAGTGCTCAGGGAGCCCAAACAACTTGACTAAGGTCACCCAGATCAGGGAAGTTTGGGCTCTAGATCGCATGCTTTTTCCTCAAATCACAGTGCCCTTTGCTTACTCTCTGCGTATCATGTCAGAGAAGCGGTGGACAGGCCAAGAGTCCTTAAGGGATTAGATCATAAAAATGGTGTTTGAAAACTAGTTAATAGCATGCAGAAAAGCAAAATTGGGCTTCAGTCTTGTACGAGTCACAAAAGTTATCTCAAAACATATTAAAGACTTAGACGTAGGACCTGATACCATAAAACTCCTAAAAGAAAACATAGAGAAGCAGCTCTTTGACATTGGTCTTGGAAGTAACTTTTCGAATCTGATACCAAAAGCACAAGCAACAGAGCTACTGGGACTACATCAGACTAAAAAGCTGCTTCTGCACAGCACAAGAAATAACCAACAAAATGGAAAGGCAACCTAAGAAATGGAAGAAAATACTTGCAAACCTTTTATTGGATAAGGGGTTAATACTCAAAATATATTTTTAAAACTCATACAACTCAATGACAGAAGAAAATCTGATAGGCATATTTCCAAAGAAAAAGGAATAAACATTTTTACAAAGAAAGCCTCTCAATAGCCAACAAGTTCATGAAAAGATATTCAACATGAGTAATCATCAGGGAAATAATCATCAAAACCATAGCGAGATATTACCTCACACTTGTTAGAGAGGCTATAATAAAAAAAAGAAAAATAAGAACTAGCAAGTGTTGACAAGGATGTGGGAAAAAAACTTGTGCACTATTGGTGGGAATGTAAACTGGTTCTGCCACTATGGAAAATAGTATAGAGGTTCCTCAAAAAGTTAAAAATAAAACTACCATATGATCCAGCAATCTCACTTCTGGACTTATAGCCAAAGGAAAGGAAAGCAGGATGTCGAAAAGATATCTGAGACGTCCCTGGGGGTCCAGTGATTAAAAATCCACCTGTCAATGCAGAGGACCTGGGTTTTATCCCTGGTCTAGTCTAGAAAGATCCTACGTGCCACAAGGCAACTAAGCCTGTGGACCACATCAACAGCGCCCACACTCTAGAGCAAGGGAGCTGCAACTATCGTGATAACATGAATAAACCTGAGGGGATTGTATTGAGATGTCAGAAACACAAAGACAAATACCTTTAAAATGCCACTTAAACATGTGGCATCTGAAAAAGCTTAAGTCATAGAAACACAGAGTAGAACAGGGGTTACTAGGAACTTGGGGGCGGGGGCGGGGGCGGGGGAAGTTGGGATCTGGGAGATGTTAAAGAGTACAAACTTCCGACTAGAAGATGAGTAAGCTCTGGAGGTAATGCACAGCGTAGTGATATTGTCAACTGTACTATAATATACTTTGAAGTTGCTAAGAGACTAGATCTTAAATGTTCTCACCACAAAATAAATAAACAAATAAATAAATAATGGCAGTAACTATGTGACATGGTAGTGTTGTTAGCCAAGGCTACAGTGGTCATCATATTGCAATCTATACACGTATCAAATCAACGCTTTGTACATCTTAAACATACATAATGCTACATGTCAAATGTACTACAATTTAAAAAAAAGCAAACCATTAATACTCCTCTTCTGAAAGATAGCGTAAAAATGGCCTTTAAATAGGGCTTTCTTCTTGCCCCAAGTGATTGGAGTGCTCCAGCAGTTCTGGCCTCAAACCACAGAGCTATCATCTTGCCTGCCTGGGCAACACCACCTCCACAAAATGCATGTCAACGACGTGAGTGAAGTGAGGACACCAGAGCCTGACTCACAGAGCTGCCTGGGGCCCTCAGGTGCACATAGCATTTCCTGACAGAGCTTCACCTCCTGCTTGGTTCTGAGCCTGCTCAGCTCCACCTGCTTGTGGATTCCTGATCCCGGAAGCACACGCCTCCTGGGGCTCTGGGCCAGCAGCGGCGTTATCTCCTCCTCCGTGGGGAGCATTCCAATAGCTGGAGCCTGGAGGTGGGGATGCCTTGGGAGTCTCCAGAGTAAATAACCAGAGAAAGGAGGATTCCTCTCTGGGAGAGGAAGTAAATTTCCAGGGTGGAGACCCCGAGGAGTAAAAATAGCCCAGGAGGCTCCTGGGAGCCACGTGCACAGAGGAACCTTGTTTTCCCAGCTGGAGAGGCTGGGAGCTGAGATCAGGCAGCAGGGAGAGGCTGGCTACAGAGCAGCAGACAGCAGTCACACAGAGGCAAAGTGTGTGTCCAGTAGGGATGTGTGACCTGTGACTCCCTGGGAGGCCGGGTTGTCCCTCTCGGCTGCTTAGTCTGCCCTGATGTTTGCCATCATCAGTGGAATGTCTTCAGCAGGGAATTGATTTAGTTCCCCACTCACACCGAGGCCCTATAGGGAACCAGGCCAGTGCTAGGCATAGGGGAGTAAGAGATGAGGAGGCCACCATCCCTGCCCACTGAGAGTGGTCCTGGTGAGCTCTACTAGGAACAGACCGGTGACTATGGGGGCTTCCAAGGTGGCTCTAGTGGTAAAGAACCCACCTGCCAGTGCTGGAGATGCAAGCGATGTGGGGTTTGATCTCTGGGTTGGGAAGATCTCCTGGAGAAGGGCATGGCACCACACTCCAGTATTCTTGCCTGGAGAATCGCATGGACAGAGGAGCCTGGGAGGCTATGGCCCATAGGGTTGCAAAGAGTCAGACACGACTGAAATGACTTAGCATGCATACATGGTGACTATGGACCAAAGCTTCAGCAAAGTAGATTTGAGAGTTTTTATAAAGTTTATAGCAAGTTACAACAGCATAAATGATAAAGGCCATTCTGTTTATATAAGTCTCTCCAAATATGTCTGTGTATTCATAAATAATACATGTAAATAAACAGAAAAAAATGTCCGGATAGGTCTGTATTAGAATGTCAACAGAATGTGATTCTGGGTGGCGAATCCTGAGCATTTCTTTCTCCTTTTGCTTACCGCCATTTTCTAATTTTCCTGCAATGAGGAAAAAAGTGGATTATCACGTTCCTTGGATGATAAAATATCTCACTTAGTGAAGCTATACTAAACTCACTGGAAGTATCAGAGAAGGCTTCACCAAAAAAGGTGTCTAGTGCTTCCGTTCAGTGTTGCAGATGTTCTGAGTTTCCGCTCAGCACCAGGCACCATCCTTGGTGCTGGAGGCACAGGGAGAGAGTTATGCGCATTCCTCGCTCCTGGTACTCGGAACACTGTACCCTCTCACCCTCCATCTGCAGCTCAGCTGCGACCTCCCTTCCCATCTGGTCTCCAGGAGTCCTCCCTGCCAGCCTCACTCTCTCAGGTGATTCATTACACCCTGCACAGCCACGTATGTGGATGTCACTTACCCCCAAGATCATAAACTCCATGGAAGTCAGAACCCTACATTAGCTTTTTATTGAATTCCCAAAGTTGGGAGAACATGAATGTCCTGGCTGGCGTACTGAACAGAGCCAATTGGAAGGAAGGGGACATCGTGGTCCAGACAAATCTCAATGCCGAAGGCCCGGGAGCCTCATGGTTCCCAACTCTTGAGCCCAGCTGGCGACTGACAAGGGGCTGCCTTGCACCATGCTTTGCACTCAGAAGGAACCAGGGTTTATTGAAATGAAAAGTGACCACTTTACATATATATATAGTCCTCTCTTCATCGCTCCATGTCATTCAGCTTCAGGTAGTGGTGACTTTGTTGACAAAATAAAAAGTCATAAAGTAGGAAGTATATCTTACTTGTAACAAAAGTGAGGAAGGACCTGAATCCACTATTAGGGAAAAGATTTTCTCCACCCCAAAACACCACCTGCTTTATTGAGATCACAAAGTCCAATTGATTATGTTCGCAACCAGGGTCTGAAGATATTTGACTGTAAACTTGGTGCTTAGTTCCAGACTGGGTGCATGGTTAACCATGGAAAATGGGGAAGGAAGGGAAAAAGGTAGAGAAGAGATGAAGGAAGGAAAGATGAAAAAAAGCAAGGAAAAAAGAGATAAAGAAAAACATGAACGGAGTTGGGAAATGAGTGACAGATATAGTCCTCTCTCAGTAAGTCAGACAGAGGACAAATATCAAATGACATCCCTTATATGTGGAATCTAAAGAAAAAAAATGATACAAATGAACTTACCTACAAAACTAAAACAGACTCACTGATTTTGAGAATGAGCTTATAGTTGCCAGAGGGAAGGATGGGGAGAAGGGACAGTTAGGGAGTTTGGGATGGACATGTACACACTGCTATATTTAACACGGGTAACCGACAAGGACCTACTGCATAGCAAGTGGAGCTCCGCTCAGTGTTACGTGGCAGCCTGGATGGTAGGGGAGTTTGGGGGGAAATGGAAACATTCATATGTGTGACTGAGTCACTTCACTGTTCATCTGAAACTATCACAACATTGTTTGTTAATCGGCTATACCCCAATACAAAATTAAAAGTTTAAACATATGTTTTATATATATATATATATATATATATATATATATATATATATATATATATATATATATAATGTCTTCTCTTCATCACTCCATGTCATTCAACTTCAAGTAGTGGTGACTCTGTTGACAAATTAAAAAATCATAAAGTAGGAAGTGTATCTTACTTATAACAAAGAGGACAGACACCCACACATCCAAGAAACTAGAGTTCGCAGCTATAGGTTGGAGCTGCTGCTCATCCCCTCTCCTCCTCCAGCACGCCCACCGCAGCCAACTCTCCCCAGACTCCCCCAGACCTTGCCAGGTCAAGACTTTTTCGCATCCTCTCCATCCCTGCTCTGGCTCTGGCAGGCACGTGGAGCATGTCTGAGTCAAGCAATAGGACTCTGAGCAATTAACCAGAGGCTAGAGTCTCTAGCTTAATGATGAAGTGACCAAAGTTTCCTACTACCCTTATGCCAGTCTTTTCCACTCAAATGCAATGAGTGATCTGGGGAAATATCTGGCTCTGTCCTAGGACTGAAGGTTGTTTCACCCGGGGAATTCAGTCTCTAGAATGTCTTTTTACTCCTCTCTACTCATCCCCTAGAAGAAAAGCTATGACCAACCTAGACAGCATATTAAAAAGCAGAGATACTACTTAGCCTACAAAAGTTGGTCTAGTCAAAGCTATGGTTTTTCCAGTAGTCATGTATGGATGTGAGAGTTGGACCATAAAGAAGTCTGAGCACCAAAGATTTAATGCTTTTGAACTGTGGTGTTCTAGAAGACTCTTGAGAGTCCCTTGGATTGCAAGATCCAACCAATCAATCGTAAAGGAAATCAGTCCTGAATATTCATTGGCAGGACTGATGCTGAAACTGAAGCTCCAATACTTTGGCCATCTGATGCAAAGAACTGACTCACTGGAAAAGACCCTGATGCTGGGAAAGATTGAAGACAGGAGGTGAAGGGGATGACAGAAGATGAGACAGTTGAATGGCATCACTGACTTGATAGACATGAATCTGAGCAAGCTCCGGGAGCTGGTGATGGAAAAGGGAAGCCTGGTATGCTGCAGTCCATGGGGTTGCAAAGAGTCAGACATGACTGAGCGACTGAACTAAGCTGACTCATATACTGGTCTCCTCACCTCTGCCTCAATATCCACAGACCCTCTCAGACCTTAAGTTTCCTCCATCAAGTGCCTCCAGGCCAGGTGAGGGCCTCCCTCCCTCCTGCTCCCTGTTCTTTATTCTAGCCCTCAAGGGCAAAAATGATGTTCCACCATTGACAGCAACCAATGCATAGAGCCCACTGTCGCTACCCCCTCCCTACCAGGCCCCTCAGTTCCCTCAGTAAATGGTCCCAAAACCCAAGACCGAGAGCCATCCTAGCCTCTCATTCATCCTAATCCCACATTCAATGACACACCCAGGTTCCCTTCTCTCAGTTCTACTGCTTTCTTTCCTCAGATCCTTGCCACCTGTCTAATATGTAAATCTGAGCCTATTTGAATTTTCCAATAGGTCTGTGGGGCTCCCATGCTGGCTTAGATGGTGAAGAACCCTCCTGCAATGCAGAAGACCAGGGCTCGGGTTGGAAAGATCCCCTGGAGAAAGGAATGGCTACCCACTCCAGTACTCTTGCCTGGGAAATCCCATGGCAGACTACAGTCCAGGGGGTGGCAAAGAGTCCGACATGACTAAGAGACTAAACACATTACCCTCAAAGGGAAAACAATCCAAGTCCCTCCAAATGGTGCCTGAGTTCTTCATACTTTGGCAACTTCTACCTCCCCAGGCCCCCTTTGCCTCCCACAACTGTTTAATGAGCCTCTGCTATGTTCAGAGCATCTTCTGGGTCCTGAGGATTCAACAGTGAACTGGGAACCTAAACAGATCTACCATCTGGTACATGAAGAGCTTGGTGCAGGTCTCCCCTGTACTGTAGGGACACTGTAACTAAATTATGTTATCACCCCCCCCCCGAACATGCCTGCATGCACCCTCAGAACACACTTTGCCCCCCTCCTACCTGGTCCCAAGGACCATCCTGTGAAACACCTGCCCCAGTGGGACCCCATCACCAGCTCCCTGTAATGAAGGGCCTCTCTTACAGGGCATCTGCTGTGCCCTATGCTCACAATTGGCCTCCCCTGTTGGATTCTGAGACCGTTCACGTTAGCATCTGAGTGTTCACCCTGTGAGCCTGGGGGATGTCACAGAGGCTGGCACCTAACAGGTGCTCAGACTTCCTGAAAGAGTTCCTCGGGGGCAGGTGCCTCACACCGTCCACTGCTGTGTCCTCAAAGATTTAGCGCAGAGCACACAGCATTCAGAAAATACTTGCTGTGTGAAGAAGGAAGGGAGGAATGAGCTCATCATCACTGTCAGGGAGGGAGGAGGCCCACGGGGCTGTCGTAGTCCCTGCAGAGCATGTTCTGACCTTGACTCAGCCTGATTCAAAGGAAACTGTGACTGAAGTCACTTACCTGCAGCACATTTGCCTTGGTCTCCCCGGGACGCTGGGCAAACGAGGAGACTTTACACCCTGGAAATTCTGGATCCCTTCTAGATAAATAGGGGGGTGTCCGGTCCTGCTGGAGTGATTTCTAAGACAATCTGGGTCATCTAGGAATCAATCTGTCAAAGGTCTGGCTCATCCTTCCTCATTCAGAGGGTGAAACTGGCTCCAGAAGTCAGGACTGGCACTCCAGCCCTAATCCTTTCCATCTCTGGAAAGAGATGGAAACGCCTGATTCACTGGCCACAGCTGCACTGAAGGAGGACCTGGGGAGCTGTAACACGAGAACACAGTCTGGCAGTGCCTGACAGGGTGGCCACTCCACTGCCCGCCGCCCAGCTGAGGGACAGGAACCCCACAGACTTTGAGAGGTGACGGGAAAGTCACTCCTGGTGCCTGAGACTTACCTCCCCACTGGACTGTGGCCTGAGGGGACCAGGAGCTGGGACTCTGATGTGGGTTCAGTGACTGCCCTCCCTCGGAAGTTGCTCTGTGGGATTCTTCTGGGTGAGGCCAGCTCTCTGAACTCCTCTCAGTTTCTGGCAGGTATCACAATATCCTGAGTGCTCAGAGCTTCTCTGTGGCAGAGAGAGAGCTCAGACCCCACACCACACTCTTCATGTACCAGGTAGCTGATCTCTTTAGGATCCCAGTTCACTGCCGAGTCCCCAGGACCCAGAAGAGGCTCTGAACATAGTGTTAAGGCTCAGTTGCCTCAGTCATGTCCGACTGTTTTGCAACCATATGACCCGAAGCCTGCCAGCTTCCCCTGTCCATGGGATTGAAGAGGCAAGGATACTGGAGCGGGTGGCATTTGCTGCTCCAGGGGATCTTCCCAACCCAGAGACTGAACCTGAGTCTCCTAAGTCTCCTGCATTGGCAGATGGGTTCTTTACCACTAGTGCTACCTAGCAGAGGCTCATTCAATGTTTGTGGGAAGAAGAAGGGAGGAAAGAAGGGAGGAAGAGAAGGAGGCGGGCGGGGCGGAACGGAAGTAGGAAGAGAGGGAGGAAGGCAGGAGAGAAGGAAGGGTGAGAGGAGAGCCATGTGGCACTGTTGGCATCAGCCACCACCGAGCTGGCTGAAAACAGTGTGAGCCTCTGTCAGCACCTGGATACCCTGTGTGAGAGGCTAAAAGCCAGCTTCCCACAACAGAGACCATCTCCCACTAATCCCGAGGCTGTGGGACACAAGTTTTCATTAAAGTCTCCTGAATCAGAAAACTTGACCGTTAATGAAGCGCCCTTGTGGCACATGATGGGGGCTTATTATCCTTCACTCTTAGGTCATTCCAGCTCTGTCACTTCCTGGGGTTTTCAATCCATCTTTCCCACAAGCTCCCCCAGCCCCTACCCTGGAAGGAACTCATCTCAGAGGCACCGTGGGCCTCAACCACAGAGGTGCTATGTTTCTCTCTGGGATCCAGGAGACAGGGGTGATGGGAGTGTAATCTATTAGAAGTGGAAGACTTGAGGACCACTGGTGCTCCATTATTAACCCTAAAGTGGAAAAACAATCAGTTGAGCTGAGTGAGGACAGTGGGATAAAATTGAATATAAAACAAGGACATCTGCTCTTGAGTCTCCATTCTGCCATATTAACTTCAGACTTGTCACATTCCTCTTCTGAATCTCCATTCTCTCATCTCTAAAATGAAGGCCACTTATATGCAGCTTAGTCCAATGAGATCACATGTAGCAAAGTACTTGGTGAGCCATAAAGTACTATAGAAACATGTCAATGTATGGCAAAACCAATACAGTATTGTAAAGTAAAATAAAGTAAAAATAAAAATGAAAAAAAAGAAATATAAGCTAATAATAATAATGTAGCCATAATCAAATAATGGTGATGATAATAAGGCCAACCTTTGAGTAGCTCTGTCCCTCACATAACCCTGCAGCCTTATATGACATCAGTGAGCCAGAGGAAGGGAAGGAGTGAGCCCAGAGGAAGGGAAGGAATGAGCCCAGGTGACAGGTGAGTGTCAGTACTCTGCGAGAGAATTGCTGGTGCCTGTCCGGATGACAGTCCTAAGGGCAGGCACTGCCCTGGCCCGGAGAGTGTGAGGAAGAAGGAATGAGCTTGATGGCTCTCTTTGTGACCCGGCTCTGACCCATGTGGGAGTCCTCTGATGACTGGGAAGTAAGCTCTCTAATTCCCCAGCTGGTTCTGCAAGCCCTTGGGAACCAGGTTGGGCTGGGGGTGGAGCCTGGGATCAGGCAGTCCCTTTGCCTTTGGAGTAGTGTGTGCTTGTGTAAGACAGCAAGAGGCTGGATGAGAAGACCACTGCAAGCCCCTCCTGTGCAGGAGGATCCCACAGTGCAGACCTGCAGGTTTCCCACAGGCTCTGTCCTCAGGGGCTCCCAGTCCTCAGAACGCCACCCCACACCTGACACCGTCGACACCGCCCTCACACAGGCTCCACTCTGGGCCACACCTGGCTTAGAGGAGCTTCACTCTGACCTCGCACCAAGCATGTCACATACAAAAGACACTGGAGCTGCCACGGGAAGGTTCATCCATCAGTCAATCACTCTGTCCTTGAGAACAAGTGGAGTACATATAACACTCCAGGTGTTGTGCTGGATACTAAAGATACAGCTGGGAAGGCCCAGGCGCTGTGCTTAGGTGGCTCCCATTCTGGGTCAGGGTAGGGTTGGGTGGACACGAACGTACAGATGAGACAGTATGATATGTGCACAGGTCTTCCCAAGACATCTCAGCAGAAAGAAGTGGGGTGAGGAAGAGGCAGGAGAGGTAACACTCAAGGTTCTGTCTTGGGAGTCACAGTGCCACTCTGCCGTGCCTGACGGGTGATGAATGACCCTTGCCCATTCCTTCAACCTCCTAAGCTAGGAGCCAGAGAGAATCCCATATTTGCAATTGACTAGTTAGTTGACCTTGGGAAAGTCACTTGGCTTCTTCAAGCCTCAGTGTCCTCATCTGTAAATGGAAAACATGATGGCTCTTCATCTATTCATTCAATCAAACCACAACAATTTTTTTTTTTTTTCTTTGAGCAGCACTGTATGCTAGGCTTTGGCAACACAGCAGGGAGCAAGTGCATGGCCCCTCATGAAGTTTAAGGTTCAGTGGGGGAGACAGACATTGAAGCAGAACATCACATTAGTGCTATAAAAGAAGCACAGAGTTGGACAGGACTGAAGCGGCTCAGCACGCACGTACAGGTTTGCAGAGACTCTCACCCAGCCACGGTGGTCATTCTCTCAGCAGTGTTAAAGGAGTCAGTTGAACAGTACATAAACAGTGCACATGGAAGCTTTCTTGACACTGTGAAGTTCTATGTAAATCGGTGCTGGCCTCTTCTGTATGTTTTCCCTCCCTCACTCAAAGCTGGAGGGATCAGAAGGTGAGAAAGGTAAAGTGGAAAACAAATACCAGTTGAGATCTTATTATGTGGCAGAAAGGGATGCTCAGAAGGCCATGTAGAGGGTAGCATGGCTCAGGGCACAGAAGCAAAGTTCAGCCAGGTCTCTCTCAATTGCTCCATAGTAGGCAGGAGAGCAACCCCCTCTTCCTTAGCATTTCCAACTCCAGTTCGGCTCCTTGGCTTCTGGTTAGTAGGAAAGGAAAGAGCAGACTGCCGAGCTGCTGAGGGAAGGGACAGGTGCGCCCAGGAGAGAAGAGAAGGGCAAGAAACGGCAGCCTGGCAGGGAGCCCCAGCATCGCCCATCTGATGAACTTGAGTAGTGCTGAAAACCTTGTCCTGGTGGGAAGGTAAGTCTGCCAACCTCCAAACAGACTTCTGTCTGGTTATGGAATGCAGTGAGTGGACAGATGTGAAAACTGAGGTCCAGAGAGGATAACAGGGTGGCCTCGGTAACAAACTGGTGAGTGCGGGTGGCCCGCCGCTCAGTCTGCTGGCCCCCTGTACTGTGAAGGCGGGTTGGTGATGCCGACCTTGCCCTGGTGGTTTGCTCACATCCCACTCCTCTCCCTCAGCTGACGCCTTCTGGCCGGCTCCTGTCTGTTCAGCGTCTGCATCTGAAACTTAGCTCACAGTCAGTATGGCCCCTTCCTGGGGAAGGTATGTGTACTGAAGCAGGTACTGATTCCAAGATAAAGGAAAGCCCTTGCGATCATGGGGTTTCATGTCTAAGCCCTAGGAGGAGCCCCAGGCAGTCGTATGTGGTGGTAGCTAAAGATTTCTCCCCAGATGTGGAAACTGAGGCCCAGAGCCAGAGTGGAAAGCAGCTGACCTTGGCTCACGCAGCTAGCAAGTGGCAAGGCCAGGCTTAGAACCCAGGTTTTCTGAACTTCAGCCTCTTCAAGAATACTATAGCTGGTGTAGCACAGGGAGCTTTCCCAGCTGGAAATCTTTCTCAAGGGACAGCAATTCCATTCCCAAACAAGGGGCGCGGTGAGGAGAACTAGAGATGAAGGGTATAAAGCTGCCTTCCCAACCTCCAGAGGGCTGGGGAGGAATTTCGGTGCCTATCAAGGGCTCTCTAGGTTTTTTTGCCGTGGGTCCCTTCCCTGACAGCCACAGTGCAAACACAAGCCCAGCTTACTCCACATTTCCCATTGTGCTGTCTGGAGTGAAAGCCGCTCAGTCGTGTCCAATACTTTGTGACTCCGTGGACCCTTTGTGACCCCATGGACTAGACAATCCATGGAATTCTCCAGACCAGAATACTGAAGTGGATAGCTTTTTCCTTCTCCAGGGGATATTCCTGACCCAGGAATCGAACCCAGGTATTCTGCCTTGCAGGCCAGTTCTTCAGCTGCTGAGCCACCAGGGAAGCCCTCTGAAGGTGTCATCCTATTGTTGAGATGCTCCCTGGTTGCGGGGGTGGGTGGGCAGGAAAACCCAACCTTTGAACTCAGACTCCTATCTGAATCTCAGGTCTCTCTGTGGTCTTGAGAAAGCCTTTTCACCCCTCTGGGCCTTGGTTTCCATGTCAATAATGGTGGGAGAAATACTCCCTAACTTTGGGAGCTGGTCTGAGAATAAATGAGATAACAGATCTGAATGCCCACTGTATGGTGCCTGACACATGGAAGGTGCTCAACCAATGATCTTCTTTCCCCTGTGCAACCCCTTCCTTGTTAGAGTCATCAGAGTATTGCATGGAGTTAATTTGGAGAAAGTCAGTGATGTAATCTAGACAAGACATAATGAAGGTGGAATCTGAAGGGAACGCTCAAGCTATCTCTGTTAATACCTACTCCTACTACTTCTATGGGACTGAGATATACTTCAGAACTTCACCCAGCCAGCCCTTGGGAAAGCAGGGGTCAAGATGATTGGGTTCTGGCCTTGGCTTTGAGGGCTTTACTCCTGGGTCTTAGTTTCCTTGTCTGTGAAATGAGAAGAGAGGTCAATAATTCAGCGAATGTTTGTTAAGCTTCTAATGTCCTCTAAGCACCAAACACAGGCTGAGTGAGGAAAGAGAAACTAAAGGGATGGATGGGCATGAAGATGGGTAAGATGTGACCTCTTCCAGATAGGGATGTAAAACCTGGTGGTAGAAGCCAAGAAACTCATGAGCAAGCTGTCACAGCAGGTGCTTAAAAGCATAGACTTGGGAGCCAGTGCACTGAGTTTGCACAGCTCCACCTTGGACAAGATACTTCAAACGAAATTGGCTCATTTGCAGTGATGTGGATGGACTGAGAGTCTGTCATATAGAGTGAAGTAAGTCAGAAAGAGAAAAACAAATACCATGTATTAATGCATATGTATGGAATCTAGAAAGATTCCATATATGTACACATTATAGCTTCTACAGATTCTGTACGAATTCTATAGATTCTATATGTAGACATACATCTGATTCACTTCATTGTTCAGCAGAAAGTAACACAACATGTTGTGTTAAATATATAAAATAATTATATTCCAGTAAAAAAAAATACTTTATTTCTCTGGGACTTGGATGTTATAAAATGGTTCCTATAAATTATATTAAATATCTTATTAATATGTTATTTAGAATATTTGCAGTGATGGAATATATAATTTATTTGTAATATAATATTTATATTATATAACTATATTATCATATACTCTGTATTTGTGATATAAATATTAATTATATATAACACAATATGTTAATAAATAATATAAATGTATATTGCATAAGTTATAGTATCTATATTAAATAAATTATATATAATTTATATAAATATGATAAATATCAAATATATTACATATAATATACTAATTACAAAAGCACTAATTTTTAAATTTTATATTGAACTATAGCTGATTAGCAATGCTGTGACAGGGACTCAGCTATACATATGCAGGTATCCATTCTCCCCCAAACTCCCCTCACATCCAGGCTGCCAGGTAACACTAATCAGAGTTCCCAATAGGTCCCTGCTGGTTATCCATCTTGAATATAGCAGTGTGTACATATCAACTGAAAACTTCCTATCCTTTCTTCCCATTCTTCCCCCTTGACTACCATAAATTTGTTCTCTAAATCTGTAAGTCTGTTTCTATTTTATAAATAAGTTCATTCATATCATTTCTTTTCAGATTCCACATGTAAGGGATATCATACAATATTTCTCTTTCTCTGTCTGACATACTTCACTCAGTATACCAATCTCTAGGCCCATTCATGTTGCTGCAACTGGCATTATCTCGTTCTTTTTAATGACTGAGTAATATTGTATACATGCAACACATCTTCTTTATCCATTCCTCTGTCGATGGACATTTAGGTTGCTTCCATGTCTTAGCTATTGTAAATAAGGCTTCAGTGAATATTGGGGTGCATGTATTCTTTGGAGCCATGTTAATTATTAATTATGAGCCATAGTAATCATTAAAGCACTTTAAATATGTCTTACACAAAATGTAAGCATCATATAAGAGTTTGGTATTATAACCAGGTTTAATAAATAGAAGGCAGGCCATATTCATATGCTTTGTAGAGGAAAGTACAGTGAATTCCGATTGTTTGGGATTGGTAGCATGACATTAGGCCTATAAGAAGGAGGTTTGTAGGAATGTTTGGGCAGTCCCTGTTCTTTAGATCCTGTCACCAGAATCCAGCAATATCACCAAAATGTACCACCAGTTCTGGACTCGTGCCTTTGATTCCGTCTTCCCCTACTGTCCAAAGTGTTAGAAAAGCAAGTTGGAATGTCAATCTGGATATCACCAGAGTGAAGTGTTAAAACCCTGTTTTGGGGGGCATACAGGTTGATTCAAGAGACTTGGGCAAGACTTGTGACATAGCTGCAGAATAAGAAAGAACAATAGAGAGAGGAGAAGCTGAGTTGAAGGGAAGTTTGGAAACCTTGGAAAACAGATGTATCCACTTGCTAGGACTGCTATAACAAAGTACCACAGACTGGGTGGTCTCAGACAGTTATTGTCTCATGATTCTGGAGGCTATAAGTCCAAGATCATGTTGTCCACGGAGCTGGTTTCTTCTGCGACCTCTCTCCTTTACTTGGAGATGGCCGCCTTCTCCTATGTCCTCACGTGGTCTTCCCTCTGTGTGCATTTGGGTCCTGATCTCTTCTTTTTTTTTTTTTTAATTAATTAATTTATTTTTTTAATTTTAAAATCTTTAATTCTTACATGCGTTCCCAAACATGACCCCCGCTCCCACCTCCCTCCCCACAACATCTCTCTGGGTCATCCCCATGCACCAGCCCCAAGCATGCTGCACCCTACGTCAGACATGGACTGGCGATTCAATTCTTACATGACTGATCTCTTCTTATAAGGACACCAGTCTTATATTAAGGCCCACTTCACTGGTATTATTTTACCTTAATCACCTCTTTAAAGGCTCCATCTCCAAATAGTCACATTCTGAGGTCCCGGGAGTTAGGACCTCAACATATGAATTTTAGGGTCACAACTCAGCCCATAACAACAAAGGACTGGCCTCCCCTGAGTACCAAAAGTGACTCCTGTACCATCACAGATATACATGGAAAGGGAGACAAGGATGGAGATGAAGCAGCAACAAACGAAGACCCACGCCTACCCTGAGCAGGGCTCGGCAGACTTTAGAAAATAGATGGAGACTATGCTGAGGCTCAGGGACCAGCAACAGGAGGCAATTTCTAGAGAATGAGCTTCAAAAGCTTTTGCCTCTTGGGCACCAGGAAGCTATAATCCCCAGCACACCTACTCTGTAAAGTGCCTCAGCATTCTACTGAAGCACCAGGGAATTTGCAGCTGTTTCTCCAGGCTTGCTGTGAATGGAGAGAGCCATCCTGAGACCACCACTGACCCCTCCCACCAGCCTCTAAAGACTGGATGAGATATTCTAGAAGCATTCCCTGAAGTGGGAAGGTTACTTAAAGTAAGGAATTGATATCTCTGGGGAAATAGCTGTGGCTTACTGCCCTTTTCTCCCATCATGAGTGTGAAGGGTTAGTTTTTCCCATCTCTCAAGCCAAAGGACGAAAACACCACTCAGAGATCAGTGACACCTGAGGGAAAGTGAAATGGGTACATCCAATCCCGTGGATGTTTGATGTGCTGCAGAAATTCACATCCCAGAATAGAGACCAGTGAGGGAATGTTTTGAAGAGCTTACCGTGTTCCCCTGGAGTTTGAGGAACATTCCTGGTTATAAAGGCTAGGTTACAACAGCATCAGCCCAGTCCATCTACTGTAATCCCAACACACAGAAGAAGGAAAGATGCCCCAAAGAAGAACAATGACAGAGGGAGGAGAGAACAGGTGGGAAAGTGGAAGTCCAGGCCATCCACTTCGCCCTACATACTGTAGGTTCCTGGGCCGTGGGTTAGGTTTGAGATCACAAGGCAAGAAAAAAAATCTTTAAATTGTGCTAGACAGAAGTCTTTAATCCCTGAAAGTAATAAAAAAGCTATAAGATTTGCCAGAGATATTTTTAAGGGACAAGAAGGAGTTTGGTTTTTTTTTTTTTTTTTTTTTGGCTGAACTGTGGGATCTTAGCTCCCCAACCAGGGGTGGAACCCACAGCCCCTGCAGTGGAAGCTCAGTGTCTTAACCACCAGACCACCAAGGAAGCCCCAGGAGAGACTGAATAGAGCAATTTGAAGTATCTGGTTTGATAAATTGATAAATAACTTATTTTTATCATATTTATCAACTTGACAAACTGATAAATAACTCAGCATAAATACTGAGCTCAAACTTGCAATAAGTTCCAAGAGCTTTTTTCCCACTATCAGAAGTTATTGCTGATACATACATGATTATTGCCCTGCTTACATGGCAACCTTCTCCACCCAGGGAGAAGTTGGTGGGTTATTTTTCTTAAAAGGTCATCCACACTATTTGTGTGTGTGTGCATGTGTGTGTGTGTGTGTGTGTGTGTGTGTGTGTGTATAAACAAGTTAAAGTTAAGTTGCTCAGTCGTGTCCAACTCTTTCCGACCCCATGGACTGTAGCCCACCAGGCTCCTCCGTCCATGAGATTCTCTAGGCAAGAATACTGGAGTGGGTTGCCATTTCCTTCTCCAGGGGATCTTCCCGACCGAGGGATCAAACCCAGGTCTCCCGCCTTAGAGGCAGACACTTTAACCTCTTAGCCACCAGGGAAGAGCCGTGTATAAACACTTTTCCTATAAATGAATATTCATAGCCAAAATGTGGTTATTCATGAATAAACAAAATGTGGCATGTCCGCACAATGAAATAATTTTGCACCATAAAGAGAAATAAGTATTGGCATGTGCTACAACTTCAATGAACCTTGAAAACATTACATTACGTAAGAGAATCCAGACAGGAAAGACTACATATTGTATGATGCAATTTATACAAATTTCTAAATAGGCAAATCCATACAGAAAGTGTATTAGTGGTTGCCAGGTGACAGGGGTGAGGAATCAGAGGGCAGGAACAGAAATGAGAGAGATGAGTAATTGCCAATAACTTTCTTTCTAGAGTGATAAAAATGTTCTGGAATCAAGTAGTTGCGATAGTTGCAAAGCCTTATGAACGTACTAGACATCATTGAAATGCGCAATTTAAAAGGGCAAAAACCACACTTTTGTGGTTTATAAACATATCCCAAATTTTAAGGAACTGCTAGGGTCTTAGTGAGGCTTTGGAAGGTTTAGCTCCTAAGTCTTCCTGCTGCTGACTCAGACAAAGAATTGTATTAACATTCCATTTTGGTTAGTATGCACTACTGCGTCAAAGAATAACTATTGCATTCGTCCAAGTAAATCACATTAGAAAAAGAGAGCAATGCCAGTGTGAATGTGGTAGATTATGTTCTAGCAGGTTAGGAGGAGAGCGCAGCGGGGACTAGTTGGGGAGTGAGATGGACTGACTTGGGGCAGGAGTCAGGAAGCCTTCTGGGAGGGGTGGGGCTGAACTAGATCATGTTGGATGGGTAAGCGGGTCAAGGGGCAGGTGAGGGAGTCATGTAGGGCCAAGTGATGCAACACAACACACTTCCTTCCATGCCTGCCCCTGAGACCTAAAGTGGGTGGGACATAGGAAAGAGCAGAGATAGCAGGAGGCAGCCAGAGTGGAGACGGCTGTACACCTGCTGGCCTGTGTACAGGAGGGCGGGATGCAAGGAGACAGACCAGTTTTATACAAAATGTGGAAGGGTGGCAAGGTTTGTATGCTAAACCAAACTGTGTAGAGAATTAGGAGCTTCTTTAATTTAAACAAATACAATGTTTCTTGAGCAATTGGCCCACTTAGGGTGTGGATAAAAGGGAAAACACACTTCAAATTACTGATTAGCCGTCTATATTCCTATCTCTTTTAAGAAAAATCTCATTTTAGGAAATTATCCAGTCCAAGTAGTTTTTACTTTCCTATTAACATTTTTTACTCCTCTCCCCCTTGTCCTGCCAATGCTGGCATCTGGTTTCATCAGCAGAGATGCTTATATGGCCTGGAAGCCGCAGATCCAGAGAAGCTGGAATTCTACTGTTGGATTTTGGAGTTTTGCTGCCCCCTACTGTTGAAGGACTGATGCTGATGCTGAAACTGCAATCCTTTGGTCACCTGATGCGAACTGACTCATTTGAAAAGACTGATGCTGGGAAAGATTGAAGGCAGGAGAAGGGGACGATGACAGAGGATGAGATGGTTGAATGGCATCACCGACTCAATGGACATGAGTTTGAGTAGGCTCCAGGAGTTGGTGATGGATCTGAAGATGGATGAAGCCTGGCATGCTGTGGTCCACAGGGTCCCAAAGAATCAGGCACAACTGAGTGACTGAACTGAACTGTTGGAGGACTGAATTGACAGGGTTCTTGAGCTGGAGCTCAGGAATGAAATCTGTGGTCAGATTTATTCTGTTGCCATAGCCTGGACAGACCCGCTGTCCTCCCAGGTCACTCTAGCTCCTTCAGGAGCTGAGTATTTAAACCTCAGCTGAGACTTCCAGACATCCTGTCATCGGTAGCCCAGCCGATTTCAACTGTAGAGGTGCAGAACTCCCTTCATCCTGGCTAGGGTCTGCCTCCCACTTCCCAGGTTCCCACACTCCAGGGAACTTTCCACCAGCACTGTGAGCTCCTCCTTCTCCACCATACAGATGAGAACCCCTGGATCCCTTTTATTTCCATGGAAAGTTTGGAAGGAGTCTTGGCTCCTTCCATGCACTAAGTATGACTTAAGTTAAAAGATTGCTGTTTCCTGCTTTCTTCTCAACCTGATTACTTATCTCACCTCCAGACTGCTGCCCCACTGGTGACAGAATCAAGGCAAACATCTAACTATTTGGCTACCCATCTCCACCCCCTTTGCCTCAGGACCTCAGGGCTCACTGCTGGACCAGAGGAGCTTTTAATGACCCTTCCCTCTGCAGAAGGGACTTCCCTCCATCACTTTCATTTCCTCTTCCCTTTACTCTTTGCCCTTCCTGAGACCCAGAGGGTGACAAGATCATCAACCCTCCAAGGTCCTCAGTAACACTAAGATTAGAAGCAGGTCTCAGATTTTTACTCCTTCCCCAGGCTCTTTGTTCTCATACGAAGAGGCAAGATGCCAAGGGAAGCTGTGAGAAATGTGTTCAAGAAGAGAACAGATGCATCAACTTTGGGTAGAATGTGGGGAGCAGGTGAGAATCCCGTAAAGAAGCCTGCATAGCCACAGGAGGGTCAGAAAACAACGAGAAGAAGGAGAGATCTGTGGGTGCTCCTTAGAGTCTGGTCCAATTTCAAAGCATCCCCATGCTCAGCTCATCAACAGAAGACCATGGGCTGAGTTCATGCAGGCTGGGCCCAAGAGGGGCTTCCCTGGTAACTCAGACAGTAAAGATTCCACCTGCATTGCAGGAGACCTGGGTTCAATCCCTGGGTTGGGAAGATTTCCTGGAGAAGGGAATAGAAACCCACTCCAGTATTCTTGCCTGGAGAATCCCTGTGGGCAGGGGAGTCTGGCAGGCTACAGTCCATGGGGTCGCAAAGAGTCGGCCCAGAGTCAGAGCAGAGGCTGCCTTTAGTCCCCTGCCCAGGGCTGGCCCCAGCAGGTCTGATGTGCAGCTGGAGAAGAAAATACAGCATGAGTGCAGCCCTCACAGGTGAAACAGGATGCAGAGGAAAAGCAAGGCAGAGCTTCACTCTGACCTCTCTTCAGGGGTCCCCTTTGGAATAAGACATTCTAACAGAAAGACCAGACTTGGTTCTACTTCCTGGGTAAGAGAGAGCTGGGTTCAGGGGTGTGTCAGGGAGCAGTGAATGGTGTGGACTGAAAAAGAGCAGTGGGATGGAAGCGGAGTTGGGGAACCTGTTTGTTTTCAGCCTTTAGGCCCCTGAGCTTCCCCATCACCATCTAGAAAACACGTGTGACGCAGCTCCCCTGGTTATTGTGAGGACTGTAGTAAAGCGAAGACATGAAAGAATCCACTTGGCAATGCAGGAGGTGCTTGTTTGATCCCTAAGTTGGGGAGATCTGATGGCAACCTGCTCCAGTATTCTGGCCTGAAATATCCCATGGACAGAGGAGCCCGGCGGGCTACAGTCCATGGGGTCGCCAAGAGTCAGAACACAACTGTGTGACTGAGCATGCAGAAAGCACACACAGTGACAAGAAAACATGGCCTGCCAACCTTAAGGCAGTGTGGGTGCCTGCTCAGTTGCATCTGACTCTGCGACCCCATGGACTGTAGTCCACCGGGCTCCTCTGTCCATGGGATTTTCCTGAAAAGAATATTGGAATGGGTTGCCACTTCCTCCTCCAGGGGATCTTCCTGACACAGGGATCAAACTCACGTCTCCTACGTCTTCTGCATTGCAGGCTGATTCTTTACCACTGAGCCAGCAGGAAAGCCCACATTAAGGCAGCATTGTTTTCAAACAATCCTTCAGTATATACCCAGCAAGTAAATCAGTCCAGGCAGTAGTTCCTAAACTATTGTAGCCCCTACCCTCATGTTCGTTAGATCACTGGAGAGAGACAGAGACAGAGACACAGAAGAAAACAGATAAGGATTTGCAAAGCAACCATCATGAAAGCTGCCCCAGCTCAAAGCCCACAGCTGGCCCATGAGTTTAAAGAGGAATTTTCTTAAGGACCAAGGAAACTGGATCATGGGCTGAATTCAAACAAGAAGAAAGTTATTTATTTATATGTTTCCAAATGGACAGGGAGGCCTGGAATGCTGCAATTCATGGGGTTGCAAAGAGTCGGACACAACTGAGCAACTGAACTGAACTGAACTGAAAAAAGAATAAGATCATAGTGTTCTGAGAAACCAGATTCTCAACCCAGTGGCTAGGAATCCTCCTGCTGCTTCATGAAACCTCAGCCCAGGAAAGAATATACTTGCTGAGGCTCAGGTCTCCAGCTTCAGAAGTTACTCGGGTGCTCCCTAGGAAGGATGGGATGAACAGTCAGGGAGCACAATGTCAAGAATTACTCTGCTGGTCCCAGTGAGGGGTGAGCCGCTTCCTGCTCCTTCCAGAGACAGGATCCCCTGGAGCCTAGTCAGGTAAGAGCCTATAAAACACACCTTGGGTACCTGTTCCTCATCCACCCAGAACCTCAGGCATTGCCTGGTCCACATCTTAGTCTGACTAGGTGTGGGTCTTTTCAATACTAGCAGGAACACATCTGAGACAGTGGGAGTTCTGGAAATCACAAGGAAAGGAAAGGGAGGATGAAGGAGAAGAGATTCTGCCTGGGGTCTAGTAGGACCCCCTTGGGAATTACACACCCTAAAACTGGATGGTAATTAACAGGCTTAAATTCTTGCCAGTGTCTGGCCTCTGACAGTTGAGATAACTGGCTGGGGAAGGCACATCCTAGGCCACTGACCTCTCACAGAGGCATTCATGAAAGCTTAGAGAGAGGGTAGGTACACCCGGAGAAAATGGTGACACCCAGTGTTACCACGAAATGCCATCTGGGGTCCTCTTCTCTACTTGAATATAACTACCTGCCTTACCCTCTTTTCTTGCTCATTGATTCATTCATGTATTATTTGTGTATTCAACAATTATTTATTGCACTCCTACAAATTACCTGTTGCTCTTCTAGACACTGGAACCTAAAGTGTGCAGAACTAGAGGAAGGATGCTTGAAATCCCTGTCCTAATGGAGCTTCCACTTAGTGTTCCATCTACATTTATTGAACATTTATGTGAGCAGAACTGTGCTGTATCTTAGGGATATATTCATTTTCAATGAACAAGATGGAGACTTTGGCTTGAACATGTGTATGTGTGTACTTGTGATTACCTCCAGATATCAGCACCCTGGGGATCAATCCCAAAGGAAGAAACAATGACTTATGATTTCACAGATCCATAAAAATTCTGGGTTTTAGGTTGACTGCTCCCACCTAGATGTCCTGCCAGCAAACCCAATAGCCTTGCTAGCCTTCTTTTAAAGTGCCCACAACCAAGTGCCTCCCAAAGTGTCCCGCTGAAGGCCCTCCAAAGATGCCCTGCTCCCGCGTCTTCCAGCTGTAGCCCTGGCCCCAGGGCTGCTGCGGCCTCTGCTGACTGTGACATCGGTGTTCCAGCTGTTGTCACTGCCCTGGAGCTGCTTCCCACCTGGGCTCCAAGCACCACCTGAGTAACCAGCAGCTCATGGACCAGCTCCAGCCCTTTGCTTCTCGTCCCTCAGTCTTGTCTGCCCCTTGATGAGTCTCACCTGGGGGACAAGACCTCACCTAGCTACTCTGGCTGGGCTTGAACTTGGTCTCAAAGTTTGGACATGATTGCTCTGAATGAGCTACTTTGCTGCAATAAGTATTTTAAAATCTCTTTGGTCCTGGGTTTTTCGATTCATGTTTTCACTCTGCTTAGCAAGTCCTACTCCTTGTCTCTGAGTAGATGATTGGGTTCTTAACTTTGACTGAAGAGGGGAAAAGTCAACCTATCAAATGAGAATAAATTCATTTTTGAAAATAAAACAGAAGCAGACTCAGATACAGAGAACAAGCTAGTCACCATTGGGTGGGAGGAAAAGCAGGATAGGTGAAGAGGATTAAGAGGGAAAACTACTCGGTTTAAAAAAAGTTATAAAGATGTAATGTACAGCACAAAGAATATAGCCAGTAGTTTATAATAACTTTAAATAGAGTATAATCTATAAAAATATTAAATCACTATGTGAAAGTAATAGTGTAAGTCAGCTCTACTTCAATTTTAAAAAGCCTAAAATTCTTAAGGAACTCAGTAAAATTTTTTTTAAATATCTGTATCATTCATTTCAATAAGCCTAAAATGTTGGTACATTAATGAAACAAATAAATCAGGGAAATACAGATATATCAGGGAGAATGTTACTACAATCATATGTTCAAATTGTTCCTTTAAATAATTCTTTCAGTGACTGAGAAAGCGTCCTTTTATGTAAAAAGACATGCATTTGGACATTATTTCTAAAATGCTTTACAATAAAATTTGATATTAATCTATAAGTTCATGCTCAGTCTTTGCTGCTGAGTTAGATGCTATTTGAAAGAAGATTTGCATGAAGGCAGGCCCTGGATTCCTTGAGTTTAGATGGAGGAAAGAGACAGCCATGCACTTAGATTCTTGGATCTTTCCTATGCATTGAGAGAGTTAAGAGAATTTAGCCCTTTGACATCCATACATTAGGACAGAAGTGCACTGTCTGGTGTCCAGTAGTCAGGAAAGGATTCCTTGTGTGGATCTTCACCGTTTGGCCCTCTCTGCAACACTGTTAAACCTATTCACTGTGTGCTAGTAAACTGTTTCTAAAAGACATTATTATTTGTGAAGAAACCTATTACCCCAAGTTAAAGTGATAGGAGTGACATTATATATGTATATATATAGGGCTTCCCTGGTAGCTCAGCTGGTAAAGAATCCACCTGCAATGCAGGAGACCTGGGTTCAATCCCTGGGGTGGGAAGATCCCCTGGAGGAGGGCATGGCAACCCACTCTAGTATTCTTGCCTGGAGAACCCTCATGGACAGAGGAGCCTGGTGGGCTACAGTCCGTGGGGTCACAAAGAGTTGGACATGACTGAGCAACTAAGTACAGCACGTGTGTGTGTGTGTGTGTGTGTGTATGTATATCCCCTTATATTTTTAATACTTGTCTATTTATTTAGCTGTTCCAGGTCTTAGTTGTAGCATGTGGGATCTTCAATCTTCACTGTGGCATATGCAATCAAGTTCCCTGACCAGGGATCAAACCCAAGTCCCCTGCATTGAGAGTTCAGAGTCTTAGCCACTGGACCACCAGAGAAGTCCCAGGAGTGGTATTCTTGCCTATGAAATTTATGTGAAGTCAATGTCAGTTTCAGACTCTCACAAATTCTTTCACATTTCATAGATACACACCCAATTCCTATCAATCATAAGATATACCACCATCTTACACATTACAAAGAAAGAAGAAAATGCTTCCAATTCAGTTATGAAATTCCAGCAACTATGTGGTGCATTCTGATTTTAGAGCTGTTAAAAATGTAAAAATGTATTTCTTAGGTGATAAATTGAGATAAAGATGAAACCCACCCTCTTTCAGTTCAGTTCAGTCGCTCAGTCGTGTCCGACTCTTTGCAACCCCATGAACCGCAGCACGCCAGGCCTCCCTGTCCATTGCCAACTGCCAGAGTCCACCCAAACCCATGTCTATTGAGTTGGTGATGCCATCCAACCATCTTAACCTCTGTCATCCCCTTCTCCTCCTGCCCTCAATCTTTCCCAGCATCAGGGTCTTTTCCAATGAGTCAGTTCTTCACATCAGGTGGCCAAAGTATTGGAGTTTCAGCTTCAACATCAGTCCTTCCAATGGACACTCAAGACTGATCTCCCCTAGGATGGACTGGTTGGATCTCCTTGCAGTCCAAGGGACTCTCAAGAGACTTCTCCAACATCACTGTACAAAAGCATCAATTCTTTGGCACTCAGCTTTCCTTTATAGTCCAACTGGCATGCTGCAGTCCATGGGGTTGCAAAAAGCTTGACAAGACTTAGCGAGTGAACAACTACAAATTATTTTACATAGCCTATTTATTATTTATTATATGTAATAGTTAGTTACTTTATTAGTTAGGTTTATCAGATTATTAACCTAACTTTAACTCTACAAAGTTAAATTTAATTCATAAGTGATTTCTAAGTTGCAAGACCTTGTGCACACCAGGACCCAGGGAAAGGAGCAGTGACCCCACAAGAGACTGACCTAGACTTGCCCGTGAGAGTCTAGGAGTCTCCAGCAGAGGTGTGGGTCAGCGGTGGCCCACTGCAGGGTTGGGGGCATTGAGTGTAGTAGGGTGGGCATGGGACCTTTTGAAGGAGGAGGTCGCCATTATCTTCAGTACCTCCACCATAGTTTGGCTTCAGATCAAATAACAGGGAGGGAACACAGCCATGCCCATCAACAGAAAATTGGATTAAAGATTTATTGAGCATAGCCTCACCCATCAGAACAAGATCCAGTTCCCCCCCCCCCCCAATCAGTCTCTCCCATCAGGAACCTTCCATAAGCCTCTTATCCTTCTCTACCAGAGGGCAGGTGGAATGAAAACCACAATCACAGAAAACTAACCAATCTGATTACATGGACCACAGCCTTGTCTAACTCAATGAAACTATGAGCCATGCTATTTAAGGCCACCCAAGATGGACAGGTCATGGTGGAGAGTTCTGACAAAACACTGGAGAAGGTAATGGCAAACCACTTCAGTATTCATGCCTTGAGAACCCCATGAACAGTATGAAAAGGCAAAAAGATGGGACACTGAAAGATGAACTCCCCAGGTCGGTAGGTGCTCAATATGTTACTGGAGATCAGTGGAGAAATAACTCCAGAATGGATGAGGAGACAGAGCCAAAGCAAAAACAACACCCAGTAGTGGATGTGACAGGTGATGGAAGTAAAGTCCAATGCTGTAAAGAGCAATATTGCATAGGAACCTGGAATGTTAGGTCCATGAATCAAGGCAAATTGGAAGTTGTCCAACAGGAGATGACAAGAGTGAAAATCAACATTTTAGGAATCAACGAACTAAAATTGATTAGAATTGGGTGAATTTAACTCAGATGACCATTATATCTATTACTGTGGGCAAGAAGCCCTTAGAAAAAATGGATTAGCCATCATAGTCAACAAAAGAGTTCAAAATGCAGTACTTGGATCCAGTCTCCAAAAGGACAAAATGATCTCTGTTCGTTTTCAAGGCAAACCATTCAATATCATGGTAATCTAAGTCTATGCCCTGACCAGTAATGCTGAAGAAGCTGAAGTCGAATGGTTCTATGAAGACCTACAAGACCTTCTAGATCTAACACCTCCCAAAAGATGTCCTTTTCATTATAGCAGACAGGAATGCAAAAGTAGGAAGTCAAGAAATACCTGGAGTAACAGGCAAATTTCATCTCGGAGTACAGAATGAAGCAGAGCGAATGCTAATAGACTTTTGCCAAGGGAATGCGCTGGTCATGGCAAACACCCTCTTCCAACAACACAAGAGAAGACTCTGCACATGGACATCACCAGATGGTCAATACCTAAATCAGATTGATTACATTCTTTGCAGCCAAAGACGGAGAAGCTCTATAGAATCAGCAAAAATAAGACCAGGAGCTGACTGTGGCTCAGATCATGAACTGATTATTGCCAAATTCAGACTTACATTGAAGAAAGTAGGGAAAACCTCTAGACCATGCAGGTGTGACAGAAATCAAATCCCTTTACAATTATACAATGGAAGTGACAAATAGAGTCAAGGGATTAGATCTGATAGACAGAGTGCCTGAAGACAGAGGTTCTTGACATTGTATAGGAGGCAGTGATCAAGAGCATCCCCAAGAAAAAGAACTGCAAAAGGCAAAATGGTTGTCTGAGGAGGTCTTACAAATAGCTGAGACAAGAAGAGAAGTAAAAGGCAAAGGAGACAGGGAAAGATATACCCATCTGAATACAGAGTTCCAAAAAATAGCAAGGAGGCATAAGAAAGCCTTCCTCAGTGATCAATGCAAAGAAATAGAGGAAAAGAACAGAAAGGGAAAGACTAGAGATCTCTTCAAGAAAATTAGAGATACCAAGGGAACATTTCATGCAAAGATGGGCTCGATAAAGGACAGAAATGGTATGGGCCTAACAGAAGCAGAAGATATTAAGAAGAGGTGGCAAGAATACACAGAAAAACTGTACAAAAAGATCTTCATGACCAAGATAATCACAATGGTGTGATCACTCATCTAGAGCCAGACATCCTGGAACATGAAGTCAGGTGGGCTTTAGGAAGCATCACTATGAAAAAAGCTAGTGGAGGTGATGGAATTCCAGCTGAATTATTTCAAATCCTAAAAGATGATGCTGTGAAAGTGGTTCACTCAATATGCCAGCAAATATAGAAAACTCAGCAGTGGCCACAGGACTGGAAAAGGTCGGTTTTCATTCCAATTCTAAAGAAAGGCAATGCCAGAGAATGCTCAAACTACCACACAATTTCACTCATCTCACATGCTAGCAAAGTAATGCTCAAAATCCTCCAAGCGAGGCTTCAACAGTATGTGAACCGTGAACTTCCAGATGTTCAAGCTGGACTTAGAAAAGGCAGATATCAAATCGCCAACATCCGTTGAATCATTGAAACAGAGAGAGAATTACAGAAAAACATCTACTATTGCTTTATTGACTATGCCAAAGCCTTTGACTGCGTGGATCACAATAAACTGTGGAAAATTCTGAAAGAGATGGGAATACTAGACCACCTGACCTGCCTCCTGAGGAATCCGTATACAGGTCAAGAAGCAACAGTTAGAACTGGACCTGGAACAACAGACTGGTTCCAAATCGGGAAAGGAGTACATCAAGGCTGTATATTGTCACCCTGCTTATTTAATTTATATACAGAGTACATCATGAGAAACGCTGGACTGGATGAAGCACAAGCTGGAATCAGCGTTGCCAGGAGAAATATCAATAACCTCTGATATAGAGATGACACCACCCTTAGGGCAAAAATTGAAGAAGAACTAAAAACATCTTGATGAAAGTGAAAGAGGAGAGTGAAAATTTGGCTTAAAGCTGAACATTGAGAAAACTAAGATCGTGGCATCTGGTCCCATCACTTCATGGCAAATAGATGGGAAAACCATAATGGAAACAGTGGCAGATTTATTTGGGGGGCTCCATAATTACTGCAGATGGTGATGGCAGCAGTGGAGTTAAAAGATGCTTGCTCCTTGGAAGAAGTGTTATGACAAACCTATTAGTATATTAAAAAGAAGAAACATTTTAATTAGGTCGATTTGTTTATTTTTGCTTTTATTACCAATATTCTGGGAGATGGGTCATAGAGGATCCTGCTGTGATTTATGTCAGAGAGTGTTTTGCCTATGTTCTCCACTAAGAGTTTTATATTTTCTGGTCTTACATTTATATCTTTAATCCATTTTGAGTTTATTTTTGTGTATGGTGTTAGAAAGTGTTTTAGTTTCATTCTTTTCCAAGTGGTTGACCAGTTTCCCCAGAACCACTTGTTACAGAGATTGTCTTTTCTCCATTGTATATTCTTCCCTCTTTTGTCAAAGATAAGGTGTCCATAGGTGCACAGATTCTGCACAACAAAGGAAACTATAAGCAAGGTGAAAAGACAGCCTTCAGAATGGGAGAAAATAATAGCAAATGAAGCAACTGACAAACAACTAATCTCAAAAATATACAAGCAACTCATGCAGCTCACTTCCAGAAAAATATACGACCCAATCGAAAAATGGGCCAAAGAACTAAATAGACATTTCTCCAAAGAAGACATACAGATGGCTAACAAACACATGAAAAGACACTCACCGTCACTCATTATCAGAGAAATGCAAATCAAAACCACAATGAGGTACCATTTCACGCCAGTCAGAATGGCTGCTATCCAAAAGTCTACAAGCAATAAATGCTGGAGAGGGTTTGGAGAAAAGGGAACCCTCTTACACTGTTGGGGGGAATGCAAACTAGTACAGCCACTATGGAGAACAGTGTGGAGATTCCTTTAAACACTGGAAATAGAACTGCCTTATGACCCAGCAATCCCACTACTGGGCATACACACTGAGGAAACCAGAATCGAAAGAGACACATGCCAAAAGAAAGCGGGAGTAGCAATACTCATATCTGATAAAATAGACTTTAAAACAAAGGTTGTGAAAAGAGACAAAGAAGGACTCTACATAATGATCAAAGGATCAACCCAAGAAGATATAACAATTATAAATATGTATGCACCCAACATAGGAGCACCGCAATATGTAAGACAAATGCTAACAAATATGAAAGGGGAATTTAACAATAACACAATAATAGTGGGAGACTTTAATACCCCACTCACACCTATGGATAGATCAACTAAACAGAAAATTAACAAAGAAACACAAACTTTAAATGATACAATAGACCAGTTAGACCTAATTGATATCTACAGGACATTTCACCCCAAAACAATGAATTTCACCTTTTTCTCAAGTGCTCACAGAACCTTCTCTAGGATAGATCACATCCTGGGCCATAACACATAAATTCAAAAAAAAAAAATTGAAATCATTCCAAGCATCTTTTCTGACCATAATGCATTAAGATTAGATCTCAATTACAGGAGAAAAACTATTAAAAATTCCAACATATGGAGGCTGAATAACACGCTCCTGAATAACCAACAAATTACAGAAGAAATCAAAAAGAAATCAAAATATGCATAGAAGCGAATGAAAATGAAAACACAACAATCCAAAACCTGTGGGACACTATAAAAGCAGTGCTAAGGGGAAAGTTCATAGCAATACAGGCATACCTCAAGAAACAAGAAAAAAAGTCAAATAAATAACCTAACTCTACACCTAAAGCAACTAGAAAAGGAAGAAACGGATAACCCCAGGGTTAGTAGAAGGAAAGAAATCTTAAAAATTAGGGCAGAAATAAATGCAAAAGAAACAAAAGAGACCATAGCAAAAATCAACAAAGCCAAAAGCTGGTTCTCTGAAAGGATAAATAAAATTGACAAACCATTAGCCAGACTCATCAAGAAACAAAGGGAGAAAAATCAAAACAATAAAATTAGAAATGAAAATGGAGAGATCACAACAGACAACACAGAAATACAAAGGAACATAAAAGACTACTATCAGCAATTATATGCCAATAAAATGGACAACGTGGAAGAAATAGACAAATTCTTAGAAAAGTACAACTTTCCAAATCTGAACCAGGAAGAAATAGAAAATCTTAACAGACCCATCACAAGCACAGAAACTGAAACTGTAATCAGAGATCTTCCAGCAAACAAAAGCCCAGGTCCAGACAGCTTCCCAGCTGAATTCTACCAAAAATTTAGAGAGGAGTTAATACCTATCCTACTCAAACTCTTCCAGAAAATTGCAGAGGAAGGTAAACTTCCAGACACATTTTATGAGGCCACCATCACCCTAATACCAAAACCTGACAAAGATTCCACAAAAAGAGAAAACTACAGGCCAATATCACTGATGAACATAGATGCAAAAATCCTTAACAAAATTCTAGCAATCAGAATCCAACAACACATTAAAAAGATCATACACCATGACCAAGTGGGCTTTATCCCAGGGATGCAAGGATTCTTCAAAATCCACAAATCAATCAATGTAACTCACCACATTAACAAATTGAAAAATAAAAGCCATATGATTGACTCAATAGATGCAGAGAAAGCCTTTGACAAAATTCAACATCCATTTATGATAAAAAAAAACCTCTCCAGAAAGCAGGAATAGAAGGAACATACCTCAACATAATAAAAGCTATATATGACAAACCCACAACAAACATTATCCTCAGTGGTGAAAAATTGAAAGCATTTCCCCTAAAGTCAGGAACAAGACAAGGGTGCCCACTTTCACCACTACTATTCAACATATTTCTGGAAGTTTTGGCCACAGCAATCAGAGCAGAAAAAGAAATAAAAGAAATCCAAATTGGAAAAGAAGAAGTAAAACGCTCACTGTTTGCAGATGACATGATCCTCTACATAGAAAACCCTAAAGACTCCACCATAAAATTACTAGAGCTAATCAATGAATATAGTAAAGTTGCAGGATATAAAATCAACACACCTTGCATTCCTATACACTAATAATGAGAAAGTAGAAAAAGAAATTGCCGACTAAGGTCCGTCTAGTCAAGGCTATAGTTTTTCCTGTGGTCATGTATGGATGTGAGAGTTGGACTGTGAAGAAGGCTGAGCACCGAAGAATTGATGTTTTTAAACTGTGGTGTTGGAAAAGACTCTTGAGAGTCCCTTGGACTGCAAGGAGATCCAACCAGTCCACTCTGAAGGAGATCAGCCCTGGGATTTCTTTGGAGGGAATGATGTTGAAACTGAAACTCCAGTACTTTGGCCACCTCATGTGAAGAGTTGACTCATTGGAAAAGACTCTGATGCTGGGAGGGATTAGGGGCAGGAGGAGAAGGGGACGACAGAGGATGAGATGGCTGGATGGCATCACGGACTCGATGACGTGAGTCTGAGTGAACTCTGGGAGTTGGTGCTGGACAGGGAGGCCTGGCGTGCTGCAATTCATGGGGTCGCAAAGAGTCAGACACGACTGAGCGACTGAACTGAACTGAGAAAAAGAAATTAAGGAAACAATTCCATTCACCATTGCAGTGAAAAGAATAAAATACTTAGGAATATGTCAACATTAAGAAACTAAAGACCTATATATAGAAAACTATAAAACACTGGTGAAAGAAATCAAGAGGACACTAATAGATGGAGATATATACCATGTTCATGGATCAAAAGAATCAATATTGTGAAAATGAGTATACTACCCAAAGCAATCTACAGATTCAATGCAATCCCTATCAAGCTACCAGCGGTATTTTTCACAGAGCTAGAAGAAATAATTTCACAATTTGTATGGAAATACAAAAAAACTCTAATAGTCAAAGCAATCTTGAGAAAGAAGAATGCAACTGGAGGAATCATCCTGCCTGACTTCAGGCTCTACTACAAAGCCACAGTCATCAAGACACTATGGTACTGGCACAAAGACAGAAATATAGATCAATGGAACAAAATAGAAAGCCCACAGATAAATCCACGCACCTATGGACACCTTATCTTTGACAAAGGAGGCAAGAATATACAGTGGAGTAAAGAAAATCTCTTTAACAAGTGGCGCTGGGGAAACTGGTCAACCATTTGTGAAAGAATGAAACTAGAACACTTTCTAACACCACACACAAAAATAAACTCAAAATGGATTAAAGATCTAAATGTAAGACCAGAAACTATAAAACTACTAGAGGGGAACATAGGCAAAACACTCTCCGACATAAATCACAGCAGGATCCTCTATGACCCACCTCCCAGAATACTGGAAATAAGAGCAAAAATAAACAAATGGGATCTAATTAAAATTAAAAACTTCTGCACAACAAAGGAAACTGTAAGCTAGGTGAAAAGACAGCCTTCAGAATGGGAGAAAATAATAGCAAATGAAGCAACTGACAAACAACTAATCTCAAAAATATACAAGCAACTTATGCAGCTCACTTCCAGAAAAATAAATGACCCAATCGAAAAATGGGCCAAAGAACTAAATAGACATTTCTCCAGAGAAGACATACAGATGGCTAACAAACACATGAAAGGACACTCAACATCACTCATTATCAGAGAAATGCAGATCAAAACCATAATGAGGTACCATTTCACACCAGTCAGAATGGCTGTGATCCAAAAGTTTACAAGCAATAAATGCTGGAGAGGATGTGGAGAAAAGGGAACCACTTACACTGTTGGGGGGAATGCAAACTGGTAGAGCCGCTATGGAGAACAGTGTGGAGATTCCTTAAAAAACTGGAAATAGAACTCCCTTATGATCCAGCAATCCCACTTCTGGGTATACACACCGAGGAAACCAGAATTGAAAGAGACACATGTACCCCAATGTTCATCGCAGCACTGTTTATAATAGCCAGGACATGGAAACAACCTAGAAGTCCATCAGCAGACAAATGGATAAGAAAGCAGTGGTACATATACACAATGGAGTATTACTCAGCCATTAAAAATAATGCATTTTAATCAGTTCTAATGAGGTGGATGAAACTGGAGCCGATTATACAGAGTGAAGTAAGCCAGAAAGAAAAACACCAATACAGTATACTAACACATATATATGGAATTTATAAAGATGGTAATGATAACCCTGTATGTAAGACAGCAAAAGAGACACAGATGTATAGAACAGACTTTTGGACTCTGTGGGAGAGGGAGAGGGTGGGATGATTTCAGAGAATGGCATTGAAAGACATATAATATCATGTAATAAACAAATTGCCAGTCTAGGTTCGATGCAGGATACAGGATGCTTGGAGCTGGTGCACTGGGATGACCCAGAGAGATGGTATGGGGAGGGAGGTGGGAGGGGGATTCAGGATTGGGAATTCATGTACACCCGTGGCGGATTCATGTCAATGTATGGCAAAACCAATACAGTATTCAGTTCAGTTCAGTCGCTCAGTTGTGTCTGACTCTTTGCGACCCCATGAATCGCAGCACACCAGGCCTCCCTGTCCATCACCAACTCCCGGAGTTCACTCAGACTCACGTCCATCGAGTCAGTGATGCCATCCAGCCATCTCATCCTCGGTCGTCCCCTTCTCCTCCTGCCCCCAATCCCTCCCAGCATCAGAGTCTTTTCCAATGAGTCAACTCTTCGCATGAGGTGGACAAAGTACTGGAGCTTCAGCTTTAACATCATTCCTTCCAAAGAAATCCCAGGGCTGATCTCCTTCAGAATGGACTGGTTGGATCTCCTTGCAGTCCAAGGGACTCTCAGGAGTCTTCTCCAACACCACAGTTAAAAAGCATCAATTCTTCGGTGCTCAGTATATTAAAGTAAAATAACAAAAAATAAAAAGAAAGAGACACATGTACCCCAATGTTCATCGCAGCACTGTCTATAATAGCCAGGACATAGAAGCAACCTAGATGTCCATCAGCAGATGAATGGATAAGAAAGCTGTGGTACATATGCACAATGGAATATTACTCAGCCACTAAAAAGAATACATTTGAATTAGTTCTAATGAGGTGGATGAAACTAGAGCCTATTATACAGAGTGAAGTAAGCCAGAAAGAAAAACACCAATACAGTATACTAACGAATATATATGGAATTTATAAAGATGGTAACGATAACCCTGTATGCGAGACAGCAAAAGAGACACAGATGTATAAAACAGTCTTTGGAACTCTGCGGGAGAGGGCAAGGGTGGGATGATTTGGGAGAATGGCATTGGAACATGTATAATATCATATATGAAATGAATCACCAGTCCAGGTTTGATGCATGATACTGGATACTTGGGGCTGGTGCACTGGGATAACCCATAGGGATGGTATGGGGAGGGAGGTGGGAGTGGGGTTCAGGATGGGGAACTGTGTACACCCATGGCGGATTCATGTTGATGTGTGGCAAAACCAATACAATACTGTAAAGTAATTAGCCTCCAATTAAAATAAATAAATGTATATTTAAAAAAAGCAGAGACATTACTTTGCCAACAAAGCTCTGTCTAGTGAAACCTATGGTTTCTCCAGTAGTCATATACAGATGTGAGAGTTGGGATATAAAGAAAGCTGAGCACTGAGGAACTGATGCTTTTGAACTGTAATGTTGGAGAAGACTCTGAGAGTTCCTTGGACTGCAAGGAGATCCAACCAATCCATCCTAAAGGAAATCAGTCCTGAATATTCATTGGAAGGACATATGCTGAAGCTGAAACTCCAATATTTTGGCCACCTGATGTAAAGAACTGACTCATTTGAAAAAAGACATGGATGCTGGAAAAGATTGAAGGTGGGAGGAGAAAGGGACAACAGAGGATGAGATGGTTGGATGGCATCACCAACTCAAAGGACATGAGTTTGAGTAAACTCTCGGAGTTGGTGATGAACAGGGAAGCCTGGCATGCTGCAGTCCATGGGGTCACAGAGTCAGACGCAACTGAGTGACTGAACTGACTGAAGTTGCAAATTCTTTTTGTTGAGGGGGAAATATAAACCAAAGGTTCCATTGCTCTTTAGGATATCAACCAGTTTTGTATTTAAACTGGTAACTCTTTTTCTTTCTTTCTTTCTTTCTTTCTTTCTTTCTTTCTTTCTTTCTTTCTTTCTTTCTTTCTTTCTTTCTTTCTTTCTTTCTTTCGCTGCACTGCATGACTTGTGGGATCTTACTTCCTTGACCACAGCCATGAAAGCACCAAATCCTAACCAGTAGACCACCAGGGAACTCTCTTAAATTTGCAGTCTTTTTCAGCATTCTTTCTTTTTCTGCCTATATATTCTTTGATATCTCTTATTCACCTTGATGGGCTTCCCATGTGACTCTAGTGGTAAAGAACCTGCCTGCCAATGCAGGAGACAAAAGAGATGCAGGTTCAATCCCTGGGTGGGGAAGAGCCCCTGGAGGAGGGCATAGCAATCCACTCCAGTACTCACGCCTGGAGAATCCCATGGACAGAGGAGTCTGGTGGACTATGGTCCATAGGGTCACAAAGAGTTGGACACATCTGCATTCACCTTGAACTACCTGTATCATCCTACTGGTTTCCTTACTGGTAAATGAAATAAGTTGATATATGACCAACATACATTTGTAAGTTATGGTTTTAACTTTTGAAAATTATAATTTAAGAAATTCTCATATCCACTCTTTTGAAAGTGGAGATGAGGGCCAGAACCAGACAGTGCCAATATAGAAAAGAGGAATAAAAGTGCTGCCATGACTTAAGAAAATCTGGACTGGAAAATGAAGAAAACAGATATGAGAGATACATAAAGGATGAGTAAGGTATTTCCTTGACTATGACTACAATAAAGTCCAGTCTTAGCTAAGAAAGAGTTTTCTGGAATATATTGAGCTCAAGTTTCCAGAAACATTCATTGGATAAATCCAGGAGACAGTTGGAGAGGCTGATGATCAGGTTAGTGACTTTCCAAATATGGTGAACTTCAAGTAGACTTTCTGAAACCAGCCCCCAGCCATGCTTTTAATTATGTTTATTTATTTATTCCTGTATGAATGGATACAGTCATACATTCATTCAACCAGCCAACATTGGTTGAGCAAAACAGCATTTATTTAGTCCCTGAAGGAACATGGACATAAGACAGTCTCTTTCTGAACATCTTCTCCAGGGGATCTTTCTGATCCAGGGATCTAACCCACGTCTCTTATGTCTCCTGCCAGGTGTTTCTTCACTGACCTGTGAGCTATCTCCCAGCATTTTCAGAGGTGTAAAGGGACACAAGGAAACATGTTAAAGAATCATTTATTTCCCCAATTCTGGTTTCCCCAATGATGGATCCCTATCAGTTCTACCCCTTATTCAACCACCTTATTCCTTGCAGACCCTCAGTGTGTGCTTCCTCATGTTCACATACACTTTTCTGTAAATACAACTCATGCACACACACACACACACACACACACACACACACACACACGCACAGCCTTGCCTCCCTCTTTACCCACTTACCCTGTGGTTACAAGCATCTTTGTCCAAGAGAATGAGGATGATATCACCATGGTGACAGTTGAATGAACCAATGCATCCCAATCTCACTGGGAAACAGTGACTCAGGAGGTTCAGGACCCTTATGTCAAGTCTTTGGTACCCATGTTTTTTTCTACAGTCATCTTCAGAAAAACCACTAAATGATTCAGCTTTTGAGTTCTGGCACATATTCAGTTCAGTTCAGTTCAGTCACTCAGTCGTGTCCGACTCTTTGCGACCCCATGAACTGCAGCACGCCAAGCCTCCCTGTCCATCACCAACTCCCGGAGTTCACTCAAACTCACGTCCATCGAGTTGGTGATGCCATCCAGCCATCTCATGCTCTGTCGCCCCCTTTCCCTCCTGCTCCCAATCCCTCCAAACATCAGAGTCTTTTCCAATGAGTCAACTCTTCACATGGGGTGGCCAAAGTACTGGAGTTTCAACTTTAGCATCATTCCTTCTAAAGAACACCCAGGACTGATCTCCTTTAGAATGGACTGGTTGGATCTCCTTGCAGTCCATGGGACTCTCAAGAGTCTTCTCCAACATCACAGTTGAAAAGTATCAATTCTTCGGCGCTCAGCTTTCTTCACAGTCCAACTCTCACATCCATACATGACTACTGGAAAAACCATAGCCTTGACTAGACGGACCTTTGTTGGCAAAGTAATGTCTCTGCTTTTGAATATGCTATCTAGGTTAGTCATAGCTTTCCTTACAAGGAGTAAGTGTCTTTTAATTTCATGGCTGCAGTCACCATCTGCAGGGATTTTGGAGCCCCCCATAAAACAAAGTCTGACACTGTTTCCACTATTTCCCCATCTATTTCCCATGAAGTGATGGGACCAGATGCCATGATCTTAGTTTGCTGAATGTTGAGCTTTAAGCCAACTTTTTCACTCTCCTCTTTCACTTTCATCAAGAGGCTCTTTAGTTCCTCTTCATTTTCTGCCATAAGGGTGGTGTCATCTGCATATCTGAGGTTATTGATATTTCCCCCGGCAATCTTGATTCCAGCATGTGCATCATCCTCAAATCCTTATGCTTGGACAGGCATGCTCTGAGAATGTTCTGGGCTATCAAAGAATGACTTGTGAATTCAGTGCTTTGTTCTTATAGGTGATTTACTTTATCTTTAAACTAAAAGCTCTTAGAGATCAGGAACCAGGTCTGAAGTTACCCTTAAATAAGTAGAGAGATAGAGTCTGTCATCTAGAAACAGACAATAAAGGTCAACACTCCCTATCCATTCTTCCCTCCCCCACCAATCAGACATTAGGCAATGTAAGGGCCGCTGGTGGCTCAGAAGTAGAGAATCTGCCTGCCAATGCAGGAGTCATGGGTTTGATCCCTGAGTTTGGAAGATCCCCTGGAAAAGGAAATGGCAACCCACTTCAGTATTCTTGCCTGGGAAATCCCATGGACAGAGAAGCCTGGTGAAGTACAATCCATGGGGTGGAAAAGAGTCTGACATCACTGAGTGACTAAACAACAATGTGAGGCATTTCTGTTTGCCTATCATAATCAGAAGCTGTTAGTATATCTTTTAAAACACAATTTGGATTTTATTTTTAACATTTTTATTGAGAGATAACGTACATATTATACAGTGTACCATTCAAAATGTACAATTCAAAAGTTTTTAACATATCCATAGAGTTGTGAAAAACCATCCCCAAGAAAAACAAATGCAACAAGGCAAAATGGTTTTCTGAGGAGGGCTTACAAATATCTGAGAAAAGAAGAGAAGCAAAAAGCAAAGGAGAAAAGGAAAGATACACCCATCTGAATGCAGAGTTTCAAAGAATAGCAAGGAGACATAAGAAAACCTTCCTCAGTGATCAATGCAAAGAAAAAGAGGAAAACAATAGATTGGGAAAGACTAGAGATCTCTTCAAGAAAATTAGAGATACCAAGGGAACATTTCATGCAAATATGAGCACAATAAAGGACAGAAACTTTATGGGCCTAACAGAAGCAGAAGATGTTAAGAAGGGAAGGCAAGAATACACAGAACTGTACAAAAAAATAAAGGTTTTAATGACCCAGACAACCAAGATTGTGTGGTCACTCACCTAGAGCCAGAAAACCTGGAGTGTGAAGTGAAGTGGGCCTTAGGAAGCTTTACTACAAACAAAGCTAGTGGAGGTGACGGAATTCCAGTTGAGCTATTTCAAATCCTTAAAGATGATGCTGTGAAAGTGCTGCACTCAATATGCCAGCAAATTTGGAAAACTTTGAAGTGGCCACAGGACTGGAAAAGGTCAGTTTTCATTAATCTCAAAGAAGGGCAATGCCAGAGAATGTTCAAACTACTGCACAATTTCACTCATTTCACATGCTAGCAAGGTAATGCTCAAAATTCTTCAAGCTAGGCTTCAACAGTACATAAATTGAGAACTTCCAGATGTACAAACTGGGTCTAGAAAAGGCAGAGGAACCAGAGATCAAATTGCCAACATTCATTGGATAATGGAGAAAGCAACGGAATTCTAGAAAAATATCTGCTTCTGCTTCATTGACTACACTAAAGCCTTTTTCCTGTGTGGATAACAGCAAACTGTGGAAAATTCTTAAAGAGATGGGAATACCACCTTACCTGTCTCCTTAGAAACATTTATGTGAATCAAGAAGCAACACTTAGAACCAGACATGGAATGACTGACTGGTTCCAAATTGGGAAAGGAGTACACTAAGGCCATATTATGTCACCCTGCTTATATAACTTATATGCAGAGCACATCATGCAAAATGTTGGGCTGGATGAAGTACAAACTGGAATCAAGATTACCAGGAGAACTCAATAACCCCAGAAATACAGATGACACCACCCTAACGGCAGAAAGTGAAGAGGAACTAATGAGCCTCTTAATGAAAGTGAAAGAGAACAGTGAAAAAGCTGGCTTACAACTCAATATTCAAAAAGCTAGATCAGGGCATCTAGTCCTATCACCCCATGGCAAATAGATGGGAAAAAATGGAAACAGCAACAGACTTTATTTTCTTGGGCCCCAAAATCACTGCAGATGGGGACTGCAGCCATGGAAATAAAAGAAAAGCTATGACAAACCTAGATAGCATATTAAGAAGCAAAGACATCACTTTGCCAACAAAGGTCCATGTAGTCAAAGCTATGGTTTTTCCAGTAATCATGTACAGATGTGAGAGTTGGACCATAAAGATCGTTGGGTGCTGAAGAACTGATGCTTTTGAAGTGCGGTGTTGGAGAAGATTCTTGAGAGTCCCTTGGACAGCAAAGAGATCAAACCAGTAAATCATAAAGGAAATCAACCCTGAATATTCATTGGGAGGAATGATGCTAAAGATGAAGCTCCAATACTTTGGCTATCTGATGCGAAGAGCTGACCCATTGGAAAAGACCCTGATGCTGGAAAAGATTGAAGTCAGGAGTAGAAGGGGGTGACAGAGGATAAGATGGTTGAATGAATGGCATCACTGACTCAATGGACATGAGTTGTAACAGCTCTGGGAAATAATGAAGGACAGGGAAGCCTGGGGTGCTGCAGTCCATGGGGTTGCAAAGAGTCGGACATGACTGAGCAACTGAACAACAACAAAGCATCTTAAAGAAAACAGAGAGATAAACCAGATGAAAAGAAGGAGAATTTCAACAAAGAATTGGAGTCAATTTGAAAAAAGAAGTGGGTATTCTAGAACAAAAGAATGTAGCGTCTAGACTTAGAAGCTTACTGGATTGACCTAAGGGCAGACTGTGACTGGCAGAAGACATGATAAGTGATGAAAAGTCAAAAGAAAATATACAGACCTATGCACACAGAGGAAAAATAGGGGTGGGGGGAACAGAGTGAACAAATGAATCACGCTCAAAATGTCAATATGCATGTAACCAGAGCCCAAAAGGAGGAGGGAGAATGAGAAAAGGCGATCCTTGAAAACAAAAATCTGATGAAAGACACATAGATTCAAGAAGTTCTACAAAGTTCAAGCATGATTCATGTAAAGAAGTCCCCAGCTAAGCAAATTACAGTGAAATTATAGAAAATCAAAGCATAGGTGTAGTGTATGTGTGTTCAGTCATGTCTCTTTGCGACCCCTTGGACTATATCCTGCCAGGCTCCTCTGTCCGTGGAATTTTCTAAGCAAGAATACTGGAGTGGGCTGCCATTTCCTCCTCCAAGGGATCTTCCCAACCCAGGAATCCTACCTGCATCTCTTGTATCTCCTGCACTAACAGGTAGATTTTTACCAGCTGTACCACCTGGAAAACTCAAAAGCAACCAGAGTTGTGGAAATATTATTTTTCAAAGGGGGAAATAAATAAAAATTATGGCTGACTTTTCAGCAGAAATTATAGGCCTCAGATTATGGTGGAACCACATCTTTAAAGTGCTAAGGAAAAGCATATTTATGACAGTGCCAAACTGGAAACACCCCAAATGTCTATCAGCAATTGAATGGTGTAACAAGCAGTATAATGGTCCCCTAAGGATGTCAAAGTCCTAACCCCAGGACCTGTGAATACTTCCCCTAACAAAGGGGATTTTGCAGATGTGATTAAATTAAGGACCTTGAAGTGGAAAAATTATGCTGGATTATTTACACAGGGCCAATGTAAATTACATGGGTCCTTAATATCACAGGACCTTTTCTGACTGTGTTCAGAGAAGGAGATGTGAATACAGAGGAACAGTCAGGAAGATGCAGTGTTATTGGCTTGAAGAAGTAGCCATGAACCAAGGAATGCAGGCACCTCTAGAAGCTGGAAAAGGCAAGGAAACGGATCACCCACCAGAGCCTCCAGAAAGGAATGCAGCCCTGCCTACATCTTGATTTTAGCCAACTGAGGTCTGTACTGGACTTCTTACTGACAGATCTGTAAGATAATACATTTGCATTGTTTTAAACCACTAAATGTGAGGTGCTTTATTATCACAGCATCAGAAAACTAAAAGGAATGAATTTAAATATATATGGGGCACATTCATAAAACACATCTATAAAAAGAACAAACTCAACAATATAGATGGAAGTTCTCTGGTGGTGCAGGGAGTAAGAATCCTCCTGCCAATGCAGGAGACATGGGTTGGTTTTCTGGTCTGGGAAGATTCCACATGCCACAGAGCAACTAAGCCCAAGAGCCACAGTTACTGAGCTTGCACTTTAGAGCCCACAAGCAGCAACTAATGAGCCTGCGTGCTGCAAATACTGAAGCCCGCATGCCTAGAACCTGAGCTATGCAATAAGAGAAGTCACTACAATGAGAAGCCTGTGCACCTCAACAAAGAGTGACCCCTGCTCACTGAAACTAGAGAAAGCATCAGCAAAGGAATGAAGACCCAGTGCAGCCAAAAATAAATACATAAACTAAGTATAAATATATATTTATATATGTTATATATATATATATATAAATGACTCTCACAGATGAAATGCTGAGTGAAAATAAGATACAAAATAGTATATACCATAATGGAAACAGTGACAGACTTTATTTTCTCGGGCTTCAAAATCACTGCAGGTGGTTACTGAAGCCATGATATTAAAAGACGCTTGCTCCTTGGAAGAAAAGCTATGAGAAACCTAGACAGCATATTCAAAAGCAAGGACATCACTTTGCCTACAAAGGTCTGTATAGTCAAAGCTATGGTTTTTCCAATAGTCATGTATGGAGGTGAAAGTTGGACTATAAAGAAGGCTGATTATCAAAGAATTGATGCTTTTGAACTGTGGTGTTGGAGAAGACTCTTGAGAGTCCCTTGGACTGCAAGGACATCCAACCAGTCCATCCTAAAGGAAATCAGTCCTGAATATTCTTTGGAAAGACTGATGCTGAAGCTGAAACTCCAATACTTTGGCCATCTGATGCGAAAAGCCAAGTCCTTAGAAAGGACCCTGATGTTGGGAAAGATTGAAAGCAGGAGAAGAAGGGGATGACAGAGGACGAGAAGGTTGGATATGATTTTGAGCAAGCTCCGGGAGATGGTGAAGGACAGGGAAGCCTAGTGTGCTGCAGTCCAAGAGGTCACAAAGAGTCAGACACAACCGAGAGATGAAACAACAACATATCTTTTTATATGAAATTCAAGAACAGGCAAGAGTAATCCATGGTGTTAAAGTTCAGAAGAGTAGTTACTCTTTGTACTGAACTAAAAGGGGCATGCGGCAGCTTTTAGGAGGTGCTGTAAACGTTCTTTATCTTCATTTGATGGCGATTACACAGATACATACATACATAAAAGTGCACTGAGTTCAACACTTACGGTTTATGTAATCTTATATTTTTAAATTATACCTCGGTATAAAAATAGATAATGAGGAAAGGATAGAATACTCAGTTGTTGTTGAGACTATTGAAAGTGAAAGTTATTTTAACGGCTGAGTAATACTCCATTGTGTATATGTACCACAGCTTTCTTATCCATTCATCTACTGATGGACATCTAGGTTGCTTCCATGTCCTGGCTATTATAAACAGTGCTGCGATGAACATTGGGGTACATGTGTCTCTTTCTATTCTGGTTTCCTTGGTGTGTATGCCCAGAAGTGGGATTGCTGGGTCATATGGCAGTTCTATTTGCAATTTTTTAAGGAATCTCCACACTGTTTTCCATAGTGGTTGCACTAGTTTGCATTCCCACCAACAGTGTAAGAGGGTTCCCTTTTCTCCACACCCTCTCCAGCATTTATTGCTTACAGATTTTTGGATCGCAGACATTCTGACTGGTGTGAAATGGTACCTCATTGTGGCTTTGATTTGCATTTCTCTAATAATGAGTGATGTTGAGCATCTTTTCATGTGTTTGTTAGCCATCCGTATGTCTTCTTTGGAGAAATGTCTATTTAGTTCTTTGGCCCACTTTTTGATTGGGTCGTTTATTTTTCTGGAATTGAGCTGCATAAGTTGCTTGTATATTTTTGAGATTAGTTGTTTGTCAGTTGTTTCATTTGCTATTATTTTCTCCCATTCTGAAGGCTGTCTTTTCACTTTGCTTATATTTTCCTTTGTTGTGCAGAAGCTTTTAATTTTAATTAGATCCCATTTGTTTATTTTTGCTTTTATTTCCAGTATTCTGGGAGGTGGATCATAGAGGATCCTGCTGTGATTTATGTCTGAGAGTGTTTTGCCTATGTTCTCCTCTAGGAGTTTTATAGTTTCTGGTCTTACATTTAGATCTTTAATCCATTTTGAGTTTATTTTTGTGTGTGGTGTTAGAAAGTGATCTAATTTCATTCTTTTACAAGTGGTTGACCAGTTTTCCCAGCACCACTTGTTAAAGAGATTGTCTTTACTCCATTGTATATTCTTGCCTCCTTTGTCAAAGATAAGGTGTCCATATGTGTGTGGATTTATCTCTGGGCTTTCTATTTTGTTCCATTGATCTATATTTCTGTCTTTGTGCCAGTACCATACTGTCTTGATGACTGTGGCTTTGCAGTAGAGCCTGAAGTCAGGCAAGTTGATTCCTCCAGTTCCATTCTTCTTTCTCAAGATTCCTTTGGCTATTTGAGGTATTTTGTATTTCCATGCAAATCTTGAAATGATTTGTTCTAGTTCTGTGAAAAATATCACTGGTAGCTTGATGGGGATTGCATTGAATTTGTAAATTGCTTTGGGTAGTATGCTCATTTTCACTATATTGACTCTTCTGATCCATGAACATGGTATATTACTCCATCTATTAGTGTCCTCTTTGATTTCTTTCATCAGTGTTTTATAGTTTTCTATATATAGGTCTTTAGTTTCTTTAGGTAGATATATTCCTAAGTATTTTATTCTTTTTGTTGCAATGGTGAATGGAATTGTTTCCTTAATTTCTTTTTCTACTTTCTCATTATTAGTGTATAGGAATGCAAGGGATTTCTGTGTGTTGATTTTATACATTTGAATCAGTTCTGTTGAGATGGATGAAACTGGAGCCGATTATACAGAGTGAAGTAAGCTAGAAAGAAAAACATCAATACAGTATACTAACACATATATATGAAATTTAGAAAGATGGCAATGATGACCCTGTATGCAGGACAGCAAAAAGACACAGATGTGTATAGTGGACTTTGGGGCTCAGAGGGAGAGGGAGAGGGAAAGGGTGGGATGATTTGGGAGAATGGCATTGAAACATGTATACTATCATGTAAGAATCGAATCACCAATCTATGTCTGATGCAGGATACAGCATGCTTGGGGCTGGTGCATGGGGATGACCCAGAGGGATGTTGTGGGGAGGGAGGTGGGAGCGGGGGTTCACGTGTGGGATCGCATGTACACCCGTGGTGGATTCATGTCAATGTATGGCAAAACCAACACAGTATTGTAAAGTAAAATAAAGTAAAAATAAAAATTTAAAAATAAATAAATAAAATAAAATAAAAATCTAAAAAAAAAAAAGAAAAGAAAGTGAAAGTTATATCGCTCAGCCGTGTCCAACTCTTTGCAACCCCATGGACTGTAGCCTACCAGGATCCTCCGTCTATGGGATTTTCCAGGCAAGAGTACTGGAGTGGGTTGCCATTTCCTTCTCCAGGGGATCCTCCCAACTTAGGAATAGAACCCGGGTTTCCCGCATTATAGGCAGACGCTTCACCATCTGAGCCACCAAGGAAATTGAGACTGTTAGTAGTTCATGAAGTAAAATCAATTTTTAAAACTTTTGTTTTCTCTAATAATGAGTGATGTTGAGCATCTTTTCATGTGTTTGTTAGCCATCCGTATGTCTTCTTTGGAGAAATGTCTATTTAGTTCTTTGGCCCATTTTTTGATTGGGTCGTTTATTTTTCTGGAATTGAGCTGCATAAGTTGCTTGTATATTTTTGAGATTAGTTGTTTGTCAGTTGCTTCATTTGCTATTATTTTCTCCCATTCAGAAGGCTGTCTTTTCACCTTGCTTATATTTTCCTTTGTTGTGCAGAAGCTTTTAATTGTAATTAGATCCCACTTGTTTATTTTTGCTTTTATTTCCAGAATTCTGGGAGGTGGATCATAGAGGATCCTGCTGTGATTTATGAGGTACCACTTCACACCAGTCAGAATGGCTGCGATCCAAAAATCTGCAAGCAATAAATGCTGGAGAGGGTGTGGAGAAAAGGGAACCCTCCTACACTGTTGGTGGGAATGCAAACTAGTACAGCCACTATGGAGAACAGTGTGGAGATTCCTTAAAAAATTGCAAATAGAACTACCTTATGACCCAGCAATTCCCCTTCTGGGCATACACACCGAGGAAACCAGAATGGAAAGAGACACATGTACCCCAATGTTCATCGCAGCACTGTTTATAATAGCCGGGACATGGAAACAACCTAGATGTCCATCAGCAGATGAATGGATAAGAAAGCTGTGGTACATATACACAATGGAGTATTAGCCGTTAAAAAGAATTCATTTGAATCAGTTCTGATGAGATGGGTGAAACTGGAGCCGATTATACAGAGTGAAGTAAGCCAGAAAGAAAAACACCAATACAGTATACTAACACATATATATGGAATTTAGGAAGATGGCAATGACGACCCTGTATGCAAGACAGGGAAAGAGACACAGATGTGTATAACGGACTTTTGGACTCAGAGGGAGAGGGAGAGGGTGGGATGATTTGGGAGAATGACAGTCTAACATGTATACTATCATGTAAGAATTGAATCGCCAGTCTATGTCTGACGCAGGATGCAGCATGCTTGGGGCTGGTGCATGGGGATGACCCAGAGAGATGTTATGGGGATGGAGGTGGGAGGGGGGTTCATGTTTGGGAACGCATGTAAGAATTAAAGATTTTAAAATTTAAAAATAAAAAACTAAAAAAAAAAAACAAAAACTTTTGTTTTTAATGTGTTGGTTCTCCACTAGAGGGCACCCCTGCATAAGAACAAGACCTCATTTAGCACTGCAGAGGTCTCCTTTGGCTGCCTGCCCTAGGCTGACTTTGCCCTTAATCTCCAACCCTTCCCTGTAATGGTCAATATAGAAGCCACGGGATAGCACAGGAACTCTACTCAATCCTCTGTGGCGACCCAAATGGAAAGGAAATCCAAAACCGAGGGTATATACATATACGTATAGCTGATTCATCTTGCTGTACAGCAGAAGCTAGCACAACATTGTAAAGCAACTGTATTCCAATAAAAACTAATTTTAAAATAAATAGAAAATATAAAAATAAACTATTTGTGGAAGGCATACACATAGCCAGACAATCACACTAAAGTGTGAGAAGTGCTGTGACAAAATCATTTTTACAACTATACGTCAAGAGCCAATAAGGAATCTGTGTGGCCAGATTAAAGGATGAGCAAGATTCAGTAATACTTAAAATGCATGCCATTTGTCTCTGTTTGAAAGGTCAAAGCTGTAATATCTGGGAATGTTTGTGTGAATTATGATCCCTAAAAGTCTTAAGAAGGGATATTCTTGAGTTGCCAGCATCAATATTTAAGTGTGAAAAAACTTTAAATGCAGTAACTCTTTGGAAGTCTCCTACCAACAGAGGGCCATTTATAGAAACTCCACACATCTCTAAAGATCAAAGTGCAGCCTGTTTTCTATTTACTGCTGTTGTTGCTGTTCCGCTGCTAAATCATGTCCAACTCTGCGGCCCCATGGACTGCAGCACGTCAGGCTTCCCCAGCTTCACCCACTTGCTGCAGTCTATTTACTTCGCCTGTTTACTGTAGTCCGTTACCATTCATTCTTTCTTTCTTTCAATGGTTACCGATCACCTTACCATGTCCCAGGCCCTGTCAATCAGAACCAGAGGTAAGAATGCTAATTCCCTGCCCTCAAGTTGTTCACACGCTGGGGAGACAGATACCCTGACCGCAAAGTCTGAAATGGAGTAGCCCACGGGCCAGAGAGGACGGGAAGGCAGGGAGGCGGCTTAAAAGATGGTCTCTGGGAATAGATGATTTTTGAAGTTGTGATAGCTTAGCAGGAGATGAGGGATGTTTCAGGTGTAGAAAATGCTGTTCCTAACACATTCCAGCATGAGCCATGACGAAAGGACAGGACAGCAACATGATGCTACCATAGAGGCTCCAGATACACACAGTGCTTTGAGAAGGCTGAAAGGCGAAGAATTAATTTGGTAGAGTCGCATCTAGGAAGGTTTTGGGTGCCATTTCCAGGCTGACCTGGAAAAAAAAAATGAGTGAAGAAGATTCACTCCGTGAAAAGTTGCTTTACACAGGCAACCGCAGGTGGCAGAGCAGGCAGGTGCAGCCCGGCCAGAACCTCCCAAAAGTACACCGCCCAGGAAGGAGCCAATGCAAAAGATGCCTGCCTGGACCAAACTCATCCGCACTCCCACCTAACACACACGCACACACTCACACACCCACTCTCACACACACTCACACACACGCACACACACTCACAAACACACTCCCACCTAACACACACACACAAACTCTCACACACACTCCCACCTAACACACACTCACACACACATGCACATACACACACTCACACACACACACTCACACACACTCTCACACGTACACTCACACACACAGACTCACACTTGCACACACACTCCCACCTAACACACACACACTCACATGCATGCACACACACTCACACATGGTCACACACACATGCATGCACACGCACTCACACACACACACTCACATGCACACACTCACACACTCTCATGTACACACACACACAGACTCACACACACTCACACACACACTCCCACCTAACACACACACACACTCACATGCACGCACACACATTCACACACACACTCACACACACACTCCCACCTAACACACACACAAACACAAACACACTCCCACCTAACACACACACACTCTCACTCACACACTCCCACCTAACACACACACTCACATGCACACACACACTCACATGCACACACACACATGCACACACACGCACACACACGCACACACACTGTATACCCTGAGCTAGTCTGTACCCACTACCCAGAGAAAGGAGAAGAAATAGGAAACAGCCATGGTGACTAAAGCAGTTATGTCATAACTGCTTTTGTTTCACAAAAGAATGCAACTTCTGTGCTTTCTCTTTCAGGAAATAATATATCAATTGTCTACTGAATGCCACAAAAAGAGAGAACTAGAAGTGGTCATGGATTTCAGAGTAGTGAGGAAGCTGGACCTAAAACTAGGGGCAAAAGAAGAAGCCTCAAAGTGGAGAGAAGATGGGCACTCAAGCCTGAGACTCCTGAGGGCTCCTCCACAACCCCTGAGCCTGTCCCACCCACACCCAGAAAGGCTGGCCCAGGACATGACAGCTGCTGCAGTCAAGGACTGCTCACCCACAAGGAAGGCCATAGGGTGTTGAGGAGAGGACAGGGCTCTGGAGCCAGAACACCTGACTTCCTAGCCCTGTAACCATGGACAAGCCATCTGCTCTCACTGAACCTCCACTTCTCAACTAATAAATGGGTTCATAACACCCTCACAGAAGAGCTAGCAAGAAGTGCCCAACGATGCCCAGCATGTAGCAGCCACTCAATAATCAGTGACATCTGATGCCCATTACTCTCTTCTCTAACTCCTTCCCAGCCACGCTGGCCTCCTCACTGCATCTTGCATGCATCAGGCACACTCTGATCTCAGGGCATGTGCACTGGCTGTTTCCTCTGCCTGAATGTTCTTATCCATGATATCTCCTTGGTTCATTCCTTAACCTCATTCAAGTATTGGTGCAAAAGTAGGCTTCTCAATAAAGCAGATCTGACCAGTCCATTTAAATTGCAATCCACTCCCCATCCCCACCACACACACTCCCAATCCTCCTAATTTCATTCTGTTTTAATAGCCATTATCACCCACCAACATTTTACATAATTTACTTATATATTAGGTTTACTATTTACTGTCTACCCTGCCCTCACTTTTCCACCCCTAATTTTTTTTTAATCTGTTCTGTTCACTGTTGTATCCTGAGGACTAGAAAGATGCAATGAGACATAGTAAAGGCTCAATAAATACTTACTGGTTCCATGAAGGAATGACTACAGGCATGAATGACCTTCCATCTCTGAGAATCAAGTCTCCACATCTGTCAAAGAGGGAGAGCTGATGTTAAGAGGAAACCTGGTCCCTTATAGGAAGGGAAAGGGAGAGGGGAATCCCTACACCGTGCCAGACTGTTTTCTAAGAGGCTGTCAAGAGAGCTCAACAGGAGAGGTGAAAGGCTGCCCAGACACATACCTGGGCCCAATTCTTATCCCGTTTGAAGAGGGGCTCAAACTTGCTGCAATTTGGAGAGGAGCATCAAAGGGTAGGAGCATAGCAGGGCTCTGTGTCTCTGGAAGTGAAGTGAAGTTGCTCAGTTGTGTCTAACTCTTTGCGACCCTCTGGAATGTAGCCCACCAGGCTCCTCTGTCCATGGGATTCTCCAGGCAAGAATACTAGAGTGGGTTGCCATTTCCTTCTCCAGGGGATCTTCCCAACCCAGGGATTGAACCCAGATCTCCCACATTGCAGGCAGACACTTTAACCTCTGAGCCATTTGGTAAGCTCTGGAGGGTGGCACTAATTGGCCCCCACTGTATTGGGTGGACTTCGGGAGTTGGAGATGGGCAGGGAGGCCTGGTGTGCTGCAATTCATGGGGTCACAAAGAGTCAGACACGACTGAGCAACTGAACTTAACTGAACTGAACTGATACTCTGGAAACTTGGAAATCCATAGAAGTTCTTCACCCTGGAGTGCCCACAGTCAACGTTTGTCTTTTGGAGAGAGGCAAACCTGGATATGATCCCAGTTTCTCCACCACTGAGTTATGACCTTAGACCCGTCACATAGTTTTTCTGAACCTGAGTTTACTCCTCTTTCAAACAGGAAGTTTGGGTGGCCAGCACACTGCTTACACACAGAACGTGTTTGATAGAAACTGTTTCCTTTCAGCTTCCATCTTGAGCTATATTTTTGGGACAAAGTGTTTCAATTCAGGACTTGCCCTGCAGAGGGTGCCAGAGCACCAAGAAATCCTAGATTATCAGCTCTACCAGGCAGCAGAGGGCAGCTGTGGGCAAGCCAGCCAAGGATGTCTGGGACTCTAGCTCTCGGACTGCTCTTTCTCTGGGCCCTCTATCCAAGCACTCCCTCCTGAGCCAGCCTGCTGACCAAAGGCTGCCCAGCAGCTATCCCTTCCCAGACACCATCCAATCAAAATGCCAGTGCTCTTTTCAGTCACTTGATATAACCTCTGTCCTGAGTAAGTGGCAAATGAGTTTGATAATACCAATAGTGCCAGAAAATTGCTAGATATTACTTGCTCTTCCCAGGTAACATATATGAATTCTAACAAGAGTTTCTGAACATATATCTGGGAACAAGTGGGAATTCCAGATGCTAAAGTCGAGTCAGCTCATTTAGACAGGCCTGCCTTTGAAGATTTAGTGCTTATGCTCAGTGAGCTTATAGTAGATTGCTGCTGCTACTGCTAAGTCACTTCAGTCATGTCTGACTCTGTGCGACCCCAAAGATGGCAACCCACCAGGCTCCCCCGTCCCTGGGATTCTCCAGGCAAGAACACTGGAGTGGGTTGCCATTTCCTTCTCCAATGCATGAAAGTGAAAAGTGAAAGTGAAGTCACTCAGTCGTGTCTGACTCTCCGTGACCCCATAGACTACAGCCTACCAGGCTCCTCCGTCCATGGGATTTTCCAGGCAAGAGTACTGGAATGGGGTGTCATTGCCTTCTCCATATAGTAGATTAAACAGATAAAACTGCTCATACTTCATTTCTTAACAACAATTTCATATGGTCCAAATTTGTATTTCACCCTTTACCTCTTCTCAACTTCACTACAAATTCTAGCTATTAATTTATCTCTTTATTTATTTAGAATTTCCCATCACATTTCTACCTTGTAAAAACCTAGCACCAGGCCTGGTAGATGACAGTCACTGTACGTTACAGTTCCCCTCTCAGGACCCCAGGCACCAAGTACAAAACCGAGCCCCTCGAATCAACATTACTGCCCCACCACCTCTCCTGAAAATCCTGTTTTCTGTTGCATCCCCATGATTCACCATCTTGTCCCATGGAAACTGAGTCCTGCCTCTCTGGCTCCCCCCACCCTTCCAGCACCCTGGGCTCAGCCCTTCCCAGCAGCCAGAGAGTGTCTGTGACACCAGATCTGTAACACGATATACATCCACTTTTATCCTGAGTAATAAAAATATTCATATTCTATTTCAAAAAGGAACAGAGTTGCCATTAACTTCTGCTCTTTCTCCGCAGATGTTGCTTGACCTGGAACAACTTTATATGGCCTAGCACAAGTGTAATTGGTGTCCACTGGAGAATGGGGTGCGGTGCGGGGTTGGGGGGGGGGATACTTGAAGAAATAATGACAAATTTTTTCCAAATTTGATTTTTTTTAAACTGTACATCTAACCAAGAATTTCAAAGAAACTCAAGCATAAGAAATGTAAAGAAAACTATGCCAAGGTACATCATAACCAAATTGCTTACAACCAGTGATGAAGGGGGAAAGCGTCATAAAAGTAGATGGGGGCAGGGATGGGAGAGGTGAGAGGGGGAATACGTTATTTACGAAGAAAGAGTGATTTGGAGGCATCTCATCAGAAATAAGCCAAGCTAGAAGGCAGTGGAGCAAGGTCTTCAAATTACTAAAAGAATAACTTTCAATCTAGAAATTTATGGGCTTCCCTGGCGGCTCAGACAGTAAATAATCTGTCTTAAATGTGGGAGGCCAGGCTTTGTTCCCTGGGTCAAGAAGACCCCCTGGAGAAGGGAATGTCTACCACTCCAGTATTCTTGCCTGGAGAATTCCATGGACACAGGAGCCAGGTAGGCTACAGTCCATGGGGTTGCAAAGAGTCAGACATGACTGAGCAACTAACACTTAGATCTTTATACTTAGCTTTTTAAAAATGAAGGATTAAGGAATTAAGACATTTAAAGACTGAAAGAATCCATCCCCAGCAAAGCTGAAGTACAAGGAATGTTCTAGGAAGTCATGGAGAGGCAGGAGAAAGGTGATGTTAGAGGGGATCTGAGCGACACAAAGGAGGGAAGAGCTCCTCCAATGGTAATCACGTGCATCAGTGTAAATGCGCTTTTTATTATTACAATCTCTTTTAAACAGTGAAATAGTGAATCTCTAAAAACAACATCGTGATGGCTGGTCAGGGCACTCAGCCCTCCTTCGAGGCGCCAGGGAGCCTGAAGGCGGCTCCCTCAGCTCTCGGCCAGCAGAGGGAGCCTGTGGACTTTAGAAAGGATGCCGCCACCCGGCGGGCAGAACCTTCATGAAGACAAACTCCCTGGGCCAGATATGGAGAGGGCTCTCCAACAGTTTACTCTCCAGGGTAAACTAACAAACCTTAATAGATGCGTCTAATCCAGGCTTCCTCATTCATTTGCTGTAACTGCATTTGGGCACCGACCTCTCGTGAGCTCCCTCATTTGTAAAGTGAGGGGTGAGACTAGCAGATGCAAAGACACTCCACCTCCCACACTCTTGTCATTCCTTGGTCCTGCTTAAGATAAGCCCTCTGCTTCTGCCCTGGTGGCACCTCCAGCAGTGAAGAGACGCCCAGCCCTCCCCTCCAGGGAAGGGTAAACAGAGAAGGCTTTACGAAATCAGAACCTGAAAATCCAGCTCCAGTATTCCCAGTGCCTGTCAGCCACCCCCACTTCCCACGTGCAACCATGGGGGCAAAGCACTTAATATAATTCTCCCATTTAATTCAACATTCCAACCCCCCAAAGCAAGGGAGATAGAAATAATTGTCCCAGTTTTACAGATGAAGAAGCTGAGACCCAAAGAGGTTAAGAAACTTGCTTAAAAAATAGCTAATAAGAGGTGGGGCTGGCGTTTGAGCCAAAGGCCAGGCGTTAACACAGGCTCCCCTCCCGATCACCGTGGGCTTTGTGCTAAGCCTCCTGAGAAATGTTTCTGTCTGATTCTGCTCCTCAGAATCTCTCTAACCTAGAAGGGCTCTTGTGGCCCTCCGTGCACTTCTTCACTGTGTTTAAGAAGAGACGAGTCCAAAAGGGGTTTATGTTTATTTATGTTTACACTTCTTAACTGAAATATAGTTGATGTAAAATATATTACAGATGTATACTATAATGATTCACAGTTTTTAAAGGTTATGCTCCATTTATATTATTGTAAAATGTCATCTCTATACTCCGTGTTGTACAATATATCCTTGTGACTTATTTTATACCTAATAGTTTGTACTCTCAACAGAGTTTTTAAATGTTTAGACCCTCTTACACCTGACCAGTTCTCTGCCTATGAAAGCCCACTTTAATAAGAATGTGACTTAAGGATAGTTCTACACCATATACTGGGACAGAACCTCACAGTTTACACCTAAGTGCCTATTTTCTCGGTTCTTGACACCAAAGGTAAACGTTCACAGTGAAAGGAACCTCGTGAAAATGTTCATAGCTCTAGTGAAAGAGTTAGTTGCTCAGTCATGTCTGACTCTTTGTGACCCCATGGGCTGTAGCCCACCAGGCTCCTCTGTCCATGGAATTCTCCAGGCAAGTATACTGGAGTGGGTTGCCATTCCTTTCTCTAGGGGATCTTCCTGATCCAGGGATCGAACTCAGGTCTCCTGCATTGCAGGCAGATTCTTTACTGTCTGAGCCACCAGGGAAGCCCCAAATTTCATAATAAAAATGAATTTTTAAAAGTGCTCACTTTATAGATATAGTGGATATTTCAGCACAGTTTAAGTAATTCAGTCAAGATCACATAACCAAGAGTCAACTAAAATTATCTGTAAGCTTGTTCCCCCAGTTCCAATCCAATCTCGTGCCTTTCTGTGACACCTTTTTTCTTCTAAGTCATTGTTTACCTCCAAAGCCCATGATGCATAATGGGTATATGAGTATGTGTGTGTGTGTTTACCATGTTTATGATGAGAGGAAAATGACAATAAAAAATGCTCAGATTGACATCAGCTGGATGGAGCAGTGGCAAAGGGTGCCGTCAGCAAGAAGGACCCTTTCTTTCCTGCTGAGATCAACTCACAGAGTCTGGGGCTTCCTAGGGGTCCTCCCCTGTTTGCCTCCTCCCCTGGTCCAAGCTGGGCCACTTCCCTGTGCCTTCCCTGTGACAGAGCAGTGTTTCTGTTCAACCTCTCCATGCCCCACCCCAACCCTGAGCCTTCTCCCGGGAGGGAAGCCAGGGAGCAGCAAGGGGCTCCTTGTTTGCCCTTCTTCTTTAGTGAAGGAAAGATACCATCACCTGTCAGCTGCCGGGACTTAATTAACACCTGCTCGGAGTTTCAGTTGCTGATTCAGGGCACAGCTCCCCAGCCAAAGCTCCTGTGGGGAAGTCTGTCAACCTACTAGAGATGGGATGTAGGAATGAGGTCAGTGGAGGGGCAGGGGTCCCTCCTGTCTGAGCTCTTCTAGCATCTTAGGACTAGAACAGAAATGAGCCAGCTTCTAACTAAACCAACGCCTTGTTTAGAAATCCTACCCTTCTGTGTCATGCCCAGACCAAATAGAGAGACCCATCCCGCTCACCCAGTCCTCAGGGTCTCCATCCCAAACTCGTTCTCCAAACACCTCTCACAGTAGCGTAATTCCCTTGTCCCCAGTCTGAAGGATTTCCAGAACTTGAACCCAGGACTGTCTAGCTCTGAGCCCGATATCCAAACCTAGAACCTTTCCAGCTTGAACTCACCACTTGGGGTCATGTCTCGGCTTTCACAACCCCACTCCAATTTTCATCTCTTCCCCAAATCCACACCCTTTGGGATGACATCAGAATTCATCTGAATTATTTGAAGAAGAAATAAGCAAATAAATAAACAAGCTCATTATGGAGTGTGATAAGCACTAAGAAGAAAACAAATAAGATGATCAGTAGAGACTGACAGCAGGGGATGGGGTGGGGCCACTGTAGCCACAAGAGACCTGAAAGGGCCACTTCCTGGACCACCCCAGGCACATTCTGCCGCCCAGTGTGTATACCACGCCCGATCCTCAACCAGTTCCGCCACCTACCTCCAGCACCCCTGCCTTTTCTCTGTAGCTCTCGAAACTCTTTGCTATGTTTTATTTAGTATTTTGCTGTTGTTAGTCTTCCCTGGTAGCTCAGATGGTAAAGAATCCGTCTGCAATGCAGCACACCTGGGTTCAAGCCCTGGGTTGGGAAGATCCCCTGAAGAAGGAAATGGCAACCCACTCCAATATACTTGCCTGGAAAATTCCATGGACAGAGGAACCTGGTGGGCTACAGTCCACGGGGTCACAAAGAGCTGGACATGACTGAACGACTCACTCTTGCACTGTTGTTAGTCTAACCAACTATAATCAAAGGGCAAAGACTTTGTATGTTTTGTTCACCCCCTCCGCCCCCAGCACCCAGAGTAGAGTTTGACACACAGCAAGTGCATCATAAATAGATGTTGAATAAATTGAAGTGGCCTCCATTTCTCCCTGGCAAGATGCCCATGAGCCAACAACCCAGAAGGAGCTGGCTCTCCAGACCCTCGGCTGTTCTCAAAGACTTGAGCAGACCTCTCTGATCTTCCAGGACCAAGAGGAAGGGCATGGCTCCTGGGCCATAGGCCACACTTCCCTCAGCTGAAGAGATGCCAAGAATCCAGGATGCAAGCTTCTGGAAGGGAGCCTACTCTCCTTTGGCTTGTTTCTTCCCTTTCTCTCATGCCCCCACATTGAGTTATCTTTCTTTAATCACCAGATACATTTCAAAACTGCCCACTTTGTCTCTGTCTCCTTTTCCACTACCTTAGTACAAGCCACCTCTTCTCTGCCTGGACCACTCTGGTGGCCTCCTGGCTGGTCTCTCTGCTCTTCCACTGAGCTTCCCAGTTCAAGCTTGTGCAGCATTCAGGGTGCTTATGTTAAAACAGAAAACAAGCCTGTCTTTTCTCTGCTTAAAACCCTTCCTTTTTTTTAAGCTCTTCAGGTTTTTAAGCTCCCTCTGGTTTTTCTTTGCTCTCAGATAAAATCCCAGTTCACTCACCCTTATGTCCTATCTCCTTGCCCCTCACTCACTACACTCAAGCCCCGGTGGCCTCTTCTGTCTTTTTCACATATGGATCTTCTTTGACTTACAGTGGAGGTACATCCCCCAAACTCACAGTAAGTTGACAATATTGTAAGTCAAAAATGCCTTTAATACACCTAACCTACCAAGCATCATAGTTTAGCCTAGCCTACCGTACATGTGTTCTGAACACTTCCATTAGCCTGCTGTTGTTCAGTCACTAAGTCATGTCTGATTCTTTGCAACCTCATGGACCACAGCAGGCCAGGCTTCTCTGTTCTCCACTATCTCCCCAGATAGTGTTGCTCAAACTCATGTCCACTGAATCAGTGATACTATCCAGCCATCTCATCCTCTGCTGCTCCCTTCTCCTCCTGCCCTGTCTTTCCCAGCATCAGGGTCTTTTCCAATGAGCCAGCTCTTCCCATCAGGTGGCCAAAGCATTGGAGCTTCAGCTTCAGTATCAATCCACCTAGTGAATGTTTGGGGTTGATTTCCTTTAAGATTGACATTAGCCTATAGTCAGGTAAAATCATCTAACACAAACCTATTTTATAATCAAGTGTTGAATGATTGAATATGGTACTGAAACTGAAAACAGAATGGTCGTAAGGGTCCAGAACAGTTCTAAGTGTGTGGGTCATTTACCCTAGTGATCACGTGGCTGACTGGGAGCTGCCACTGCCCGGCATTAAGAAGGAGCATCACACCACACATTGCAAGCCTGGGAAAAGACCCAAATCCAAATTTTGAACTTTGGTTTCTGCTGAATGCCTGTCTCTTTGGCACTATCACAAAGTCAAAAAATCATGTTGAAATTTTGTAGGCCAGGAATCATCTGTATGTCAAGTTCTTCCCATTAGTTTTGAAGTTTCTCTCTTCCCAGGATGCTCTCTCATCCTCTCAGATGTTACCTGCCTGGGGAGGCCTTGGGGACCTGGCTACCTGAAGGTGTGCCCCTTCAGATATAGCTGTTCTGCGCCACGCTGTTGCATTTACTTCTTCCTACTCCTACATCCTCCATAGTTACCTTTTTGAGTGTATGGTCTGCCTCTCCCACTAGTGGAAGCTCCATCAGGGTAGACATCATCGTCTCTTTCATTCATGTCCCTCCTCTGTATGTCTCACATGTGGTTTGTGCTCAATGACCATTCTTTTGAAAGAACGGATACAGGGGACCTCTACTTATTCACATCTTATCAGTCTTGTATCCACTGACCCTGGTTGCAACTTTTTCATCCTGCTGGGCTTCTTACAAGCCTTTGCACCTTTGACATACCCCTTGCTTTCCACCTCGTTTCTCACAAGGCCTTCATGTCCTTACCAGCCTTTGGGACTTTGCTTTTTCCTCTGATCAATATGCTCCTCCAATACAGTTGAACCCTCATCCATTCTTCAATGTGAGGTTCAAACGTGAATTTGAAGTGTGTGCAGATTCCCGATATCTCATCCTTTAGGTGTCAACAGATTACATCACTAATAGAAGCTTTATCATGCTGCATTTTATTGTGTTGCTGCTGTTGCTGTTTTATGCTTCTGTCGCCCAGGTGGGCAGGCTTCCCAGGTGGTGCTAGTGCTAAAAACCTGCCTGCCGATGCAGAGGCAGAAGAGAATGTGGGCTCAATCCCTGGGTCAGGAAGGTCCCAAAGAGGAGAGCATGCATGGCCACCCACTCCAGTATTCCTGCCTGGAGAATCTCACGGACAGAAGTGCCTGGCAGGCTATGGTCCATAGGGCCGTACAGAGTCAGACACAACTCAATTGATTTAGCACACACGCACACTCCCGATTGGAGCATGGCAACTTCTTGAAGACAAGCATCTGTCTTTCCATTATCATATTCCCAAGACTTACCAGAACACATAAGCATGGTGGGTGCTCAGCACATGCGAGTGGAACTGCTTGGGAAGCCCCTTATTACATGATCTCTTAGCTCTTGGACTGTCTTTGTCCCCTCTGCTGACACCTAAATATGAAATTTCCCAAGTTTCTCCTCTCAAACCTGATTTTCTGCACTCTTTTCCATAGAATGTCAGAGTTTAAAGCAGTTCCTCAATTCCCAGCACGTAGGAAGTCCTGTCATGTTGGATCTCCTCCTTAATCTTGAGGCCCACCTGTCACTGACCTCTCCAGCCTTCTGCCTGGCCAGGTAGCCTCAGTGGACAGACCTTATTTTTTAAAGGATCTTTGAAGAACCATCCTGACACTCAACACGTACATCCTATCCAACAGAAATGGGACAGATTTCAGCTTTATGCCAGGAAGACATGACCTCAGGAAAGACTCAAGATTCTTGGAGTTGTTGCTCTTTGGGATGAAACTAGGAAGGACAGGGCCAAGAAAAATTCAGTCAAACGGGTCACTCTGCCACCTCAGCTCATGAAGCTGGATTTTAGATAGTGACTCCAATGAGGTCAGCATTTTTGTAAATGCATAATGAGGTCACACAGATAAAGACAACAGCAAACCCTCTGAATACAATGCGGCCACCAAGGCTTTAGGACCCTCACTATGGCATCATTTTCAGAGCTATATAATAGGTCTGCTGCATAGGAGATCTCAGAAAGAAGTCAAGCAAGGTACAGCTCTGGGTAACTATTACCAGGGTCCAAAACTCCCGCCCACAGCACATCACAGCTCTGGCATGTTCACCCTGAGCCTCAATGGGTGTTACACTAAGTCTGGGTTCAAAGGTTTGGCAACACTCCCATCTCTACCCCTCACCCAAATGAATATCAAGAGCCATCAGCAAGATTTAAGGTAAAAAGCATAGCCTTTGTAGTGAAACCGATGTGGGTTGGAATCAGGACGTTCCCACTTGCAAACTTCATTCAGCAAATGTTTATTGAAGTCATTCTATGCACCAGACACTGGAGCAGACCTTGGGGAAAAAAGAAGAAAATAGAACAGACGGGGACACTGGGCAGATTAGTTAAACCTGCAGGCCTCTGCTTTCTCATCTCAAATGAGACAATGGCTACCCCTTAGTGGTTGAGAGGATTTTTTGAGACAATGTGTATAATTGTGGAGCTATTTACGTTATTGTCATTGTAATTAATGAAACAATATGGTAGCAGTATGTGTGGAGAGTCATACAACTGTTTAAACCCCTGAACCCTAAGGAACACTTATCCTAAAGAAAAGCCCAGGGACAAAGATACACATGAAGGAGAGAGATGGAAAAGAGAGAAAGCATCTACTCTGTGTCTACATTTCACAAGGCTCTGGGAGGGATTGGGGACAGTAGGAGAAGGGGACGACCGAGGATGGGATGGCTGGATGGCATCACGGACTCGATGGACATGAATCTGAGTGAACTCCGGGAGATGGTGATGGACAGGGAGGCCTGGTGTGCTGCGATTCATGGGGTCGCAAAGAGTCGGACACGACTGAGCGACTGAAGTGAGTGAGTGAGGGAGAAACACCTTACATTTGTTAACTCATGAAAATTGAGCAAAGGAAAAAAATATAAGCAACCTAAATATTCAGCAGTAGTATAATGAGTGGAATATTTTACAGTCATTTAGAGTAATTATACAGACTATGTAGCAACACAGAAAAATGCTCATGACATCACGTTAGGTGGAGAAAAGAGGTTAGAGTGTGGGCATGTGGATGACACTTGCAGCTATGTACAATTCCCACACAAAAACGCAGCCACACAAAACAACAAGCCTGCTCTAGAATGACGGCTTGATGAAGCTAATTATTTTGCTCTCCGTTTCCCAAGCTGCTTGCAGTCTTGTTTCCTTGATTGTTATGTTACTTTAACGGGTGTGTTGTTTCAAGGTGCTTTGTTTGCAGGTTATGTCACTCTGTCCTGTTTGGCCTCCCCATCAGTTCTGAGAGGGGAGGATAACCCATTTCCGTGCTTGAAAGTCTCAAAAAGTAGCAGATCTTTGAAGAGGCATCAGCTGCCCTCAATTCATTTCTGTTTCCTGAAAAACAAATGGAAGATACGTTGTTGTTCAGTCGCCAAGTCACGTCCAACTTTTTGCGACCCCACAGACTCCAGTGTGCCAGGCCTCCCTGTCCCTCACCAACTCCCAGTGTTTGCCCAAGTTCATGTCCATTGACAGTGATACCATCCAACCATCTCACCTACCCCTTTTATATTTAGCTCTTCAACTGCTCATAGCAAGCCTTCAGTACCTAAGGTACTGTTACAGCAGCACCTGCCAGCACCGATATCAACAACTGGAGGGCTCTGTGTCTCTGGGAAGGCCATCAGTGCAGGCTGAATTCCCGTCTATCCATCCACTTCCTCTACCATCTACTCGTCTAACCATTTTAGGATTCACCATCTGTCCGTCCATATTTCCATCCCTCTGCCATTTACCCATTTACTCTTCCTTGGAAGGATATCATCATGAAACTCCCTTACAGGACTTATAAAAATGTCCTTATTCTTCAGCTGAAAAATCAGGAATGAAAGGGCTCAGTCCGCGTTCCTGAATGGGGTCCATGCTGCAGCAGGGCAGGACCCAGTGCTTCTCATCTTCCCTTGGTCCCTGGTGGGCTGATTGACAGCTGGTTCCACAAGTGGGCAGGTTCCCAAGGCCCATCCTGGGAACAAAGGGTTCCAGTAATCAGGTCACATTTGTCACTGGGGTCCTCCCTGTCCCAGTTGGCCTGCTGGAACAGGATCTTCAAGGCATTCCGAGCATTTGCTGGCTCAGTATGTCACATTCTTGCCCTGCGGGTAGAGTGGGAGAGGCAGTGCGGTATGCGCTTGCCAAGCTGCCAACTGAAAACCGGTTTTAATCAATTAAACAATGGACTCTCATAACATAAGCCAAGATTGGGACCTTCTCAATCAAGCACTAATTGGGGTGGATGAGGACAATGTGCCCTGGGCCTTGCCACCCTGCATCAGACTCCTTAGAGTCCTACCTTCATCACTAATGAGGTTAGAGGGGAAACTGAGCCAGGGTCCGCTGAGTGACTGGGATGTGTTCACAGAACAAACTAAAGAGTTAAACATGTGTGCGGTATGTGTCGGATGTGAGGTCCATTGCCGGGTGCTAGGTGTGCAAGGATGAGCCTAGCACAGTTCCTGCCTGTAAGCACGCAGTCTAGGGGAGAAAACAGACCCTATTCACCATCTGACCCTGTAGCTCAGATGGTAGAGAATCTGTCTGCAACGTGGGAGACCCAGGTTCAACCCTGGAGAAGGGAATGGCTACCCACTCCAGTATTCTTGCCTGGAGAAATCCATGGAGGCTCCAAAGGAGCCTCGTGAGCTGCAGTTCATGGGATCACAAACAGTCTGACATGACTGAGCAACTAACACACACAAACACACACACACACACGACAGTGACAATCAGTGTGTACAGAGCCGTCACAGGGTGGATGAGAGTGCACGTGGGAGCAGCCACATGTGTCTAGATAGTCCCCGAGGTTGAAGAAGAGGGCATTAGAACTGAGCCTGGAGAGCACAAGAAGACGTGGCTGTTTCCTGATAAACCAGCCCATGGAAAAGCAAGGGAGAGGGCCTCACAGGGCCTCTGAGACCCTTCAGCTCAGATTTGAAAATGTAAGCCACAGAAGCTCCTCCTGGTATTCCTGGAACACACTGAAGGCTGTTATACCACCAGGTTACTAGTAGCTTCTCTACTCTCTACCAGTGGTCCCTAGTCTACTCACACTTCAAGTTCTAACTCTCAGGCCACCTCCTCTGAGAAGCCTTCCTGGAGTGACTCAGCCCCAGAGCCATCCCCCTCTGCTCCCTCAGTGGGGTACCACAGTGATCAAGCTGCACTCCAGTGAGTTTTCAAATCCTGCTTCCTTATCTGCCTAGTAGCCCACACAGTGCCTGGCATACAGTAGGTCCTCAGCATCTGATTGTCAAGTGGCTAACCCCCTCCCAGAATGGACTCACCCTCAGGTGATCCAGAAGCACCATCCAGACCCACATCCTGCAAGGCTAAGCTTGTTGTCATGGCAGGAAGCCATCAGTTAACTTGGGAAAAACAAGTCTGCATGGAATCCAGCCAGTTCCCCTGCCAGCATGCCACAGGCCAGTTGCCATCTCCAACACACACCAGAGTTTCTAATATTTATATGAAACTTGGTGAGCACTGGGCACCAGTCAACAATCAGCTACCCACGAGTGCTGACTGAGCCCTCACCGCATACAAGGCATCAGAGCACCAAGACCAGTCAGCGGCTAGGAAGAGAAGCGGGAAGAGCTTACCAGTCATCAAAGAGGAGATTAAGCTCATTTCTTTTTAATTCATTGAAAAGACCATCTGATGTACATTATATATTTCCTGACCTTCCCATAGTGGGCCCGTCTTACTTATACAGCTAGATTTTTATTAAAAAGAAGATTTTGAGACAATCTGAGTGGGAGTGGTAACAATTCCAGGAATACAATTACTGATTAATATTAATTGATAGATTGCCAATAGGCTTCAATTTGCTATACACCTAGTTAGTCACTAGCTGTGAATGGGAAACCAGGGAGGTACTGAGTATGTGTGGAAAGAAGTGAAGCTGGTGGAGGCAATGGGAGGGTGGAGAGAGCAGGACTACAGAAGCCTCGGGGGGCATTGTCAGGGCAGTGATATCATGAGCAAGTCAGACCCATTGTTGCCAGGCTTCTTCCCAAATTGCCTTCTCCTACCTCAGCTCACCTCCTTTCCAACTAAAACCCTAAGGCTTGAGCCCCTAGAGCAGTTCTGTCCCTAAAACTGCCCTGTATGGGAACCAACGACTCTGCCTTCTTGCTTAGAAAAATAATAGGGAAGAGGTGTGTGTGTATATATATAATATATATTGGTTTTTTTGAAAGGAACTTCATTTGGCAAACCAGGAGGAAAGCAAAGCAAGAGTAGTTAGAAGTAGTAGACATGGACAGCTATACCAGGCACACACTCCTTATCTGCAGCACTGAATCTGCACAGTGGACAACCAGAACTCCGTCTTCCTATTCTCACCAGTGATTTGCTGCCTGCTCTCCCAGGAGCTGCCCCCATGCCTTATTGACATGGTCCAGGCAGGTGAGAAGAAAAAAATTTTTTTAGAAGATAATATTTTGCTATTTCTCACCTGGGGGCTCTGAACTGAAGACAGTTCTGCCCACCCACGGCAAATAGCATCCCCTGGAGCCCTTGGTCTCCCTCCCTAGCTGGTACCTATCAGCAGGTGAGCTGGCTGCGATTTTCTCTTCTCCTGTAATCCTATCAAGAGAGGCCCCAGCTCAGATACCCCTGTTGCCTGTTCTCAGGGCCCCATCTACTCGCTGGTGCATTTCTCTAAGCTTGCGTCTTCTGTCCCCCTTGCCAGTAGCAGCCCAAATGCTCCTTGGGCCTGTCGTTGGCCATCCTGTCAATCACCCCTTAGTCCCGCCTCTCCAAGCCCCAGAGCCTAATGGCGCCCCCTTCCCTGGCTCCTGCGCAGACTCGCTGGAGCTCGTCTCTGCAGACTTCAGCCCCAGCGGCCGTTTGCACACATCTGGTCTGTGATGAGGCTCCTCACCTCCTGGCCTCACTCTCTACCTTCAGGGCAACCAGGCACAGGTCCGTATGGTTCCGTTCTGCCCAGATGTTCTGTGTGTCTTGCTTCCATCTGCCTGGACTGTTCCCGTTGCTCCTGAAGTGAAACTCAGCGCCCTTCATTGCCCACCCCATTTCTCGAAGTCTGAAAACCCCTTCTCAAATCCCAGCTCTGCCATTTAACAGACAGCTGACATGGACAAATCTTTTGAAACTTCCAGGGATAAGCCACATCTGTAAAATAGGTAAAGTGATCGTAACTAACGCGAAGAATCCAATGAGAGGCAGCATAGGAAGAAGTGTCTTGTTACCTATCAAAGTGAGCTTTTAGTTTTCTTGGCCTTCGGCTGCAGGCTGACCTCATTGTTTGTCTTCGCCCGAAATGCATTTTCCGTCTGGTCTGGGGTGGCTGGGGCCCCTCAGGAGCCTGGCTTCTTTGCCGATTTTCTGGGTTTTTCCTCTTTCTTGCCTCCCACTCGGGTTGGGTGCCCTGTAGAGGCCTTTCTGCTGTATGCACAGCTCAACACTAGGTGGCAGCCTAACCACAGGCTCTTGCTGGATGAGCCTCGCCTCCTGACTTGACTCAGAACCCAGGCCTGAGGCTTCCACGGAGTTACCCATGTATCAGGCACGTCTCAGGATTTGCCCTATCCCATAACTGCGGCTGTTGGTAGCAGAGACCCAAAGAAAGCTGCCTACTGCTACATTCAGGCTTAAGCCAGAGAAACAAGAGGCAGCTTGGGTCAGGTCCCAAGTCAGCTCTTCTGCCAGCTGGGGCTACCTTTGTATAACAAACATCCAACACAGCCCTTGGAGGAGCTAGAGGGAGCTGAGGCCTGGGTGCCTGCAGAGGGGCCTGGCATGGCAGCCTTTCTACTTTCAGGGCTTGGAGTTCCCAGAAATCCAGAGGCCCCACTGGGTTCCCACTGAGCCTGGGGATACAAGCTTTCAAACTTTCTCCCCACTGACTTCCTCCCCTCAAGATGGGCATGATCACTAAGTTACCATTCTTTTTTTTAAAAAGCCAATTTAAATAAATTTATTTGAAATTAAACTTTTAAAGGTATTTAAATTAATTTAATTTGAAATTAAAATTTAAATAAATGAAAATTCCAAGTGGTGACATACAAAGATAGAAATGAGGTAACTCAAGCTGTTTCCTGGGTGTTTTTTTCCCTCTTTGTAAAATAGACTTCATTTTAGGTCAATTTTATTTTTTATGTTATTTTTTGCTCTTTAAGAGTTTGGGGTTTGTTGTTGTTGTTACATATTTTTTTCCCATTGGGGTTTGGTTGCTTTGGGGCTTCCCAGTTTGCGCTAGTGGTAAAGAACCTGCCTGCCAATGCAGGGCACAGGAGAGATGCAGGTACAGTCCCTGGGTCTGGAAGATCCCCTGGACTAGGGAATGGCAACTCACCCCAGTATTCTTGCCTGGAAAATCCCATGGACAGAGGAGCCCGGCGGGCTATAGTCCACAGGGTCGCACAGAGTCAGACACAATTGAAATGGCTTAGCACACACATAGTTGCGTTACGCTGCTGTGTTGATTTCTACTGTACAGCAAAGTTAATCAGTATACATATATCCCCTCTTGGATTTCCTTCCCATTTAGGTCACTACAGAGCACCAAGGAGAGTTCCCTGCGCTATCCAGTAGGTTCTCAAGTTATCTATTTTATACATAGCTTCATTAGGGTATTTGTGTCCATCCCAATCTCCCAATTCATCCACCACCTCCTTTCCCCCTTGGCATCCATACATGTCCTCTATGTCTGTGTCTCTTTTTTTTTTGTCTGCTTTGCAAATAAGATCCTTCATCGACACCATTTTTCTAGATTTCACATATATGCATGATACGTGGTGTTTGTTTTTCTCTCTGTGACATTTCACTCTATATGACAGACTCTAGGTTCATCCACGTCTCTGCAAATGACACAGCTTCCTTTCTTTCTTAGTCAAACTGATTGAAAAGCTTTCTTCACTCTCTCCCCTCTCACTGCCTCCCACTTACACCTCAGCCCACTGTATTCTGTTTTCTCCTCCTCTGTCTTTCAAAATCTGTGTCTCCGGTGCCGGCCTTGCTCCTCTATTGCCAACTCTAAGGCCCCTTTCAGCCTTCATCTTGCTGCATCTCTTAGACCACACTTATGACCCCTCCTTGGGGCTTCCCAGATGGTGCTAGTGGTAAAGAACTCGCCTGCCGACGCAGGAGACATAAGAGACACGAGTTTGATACCTGGAGGAGGGCATGGCAACCCACTCCAGTATTCTTTCCTGGGGAGTCCCTGGGACAGAGGTGCCTGGTGGCTACAGTCCATAGGGTTGCAAAGGGTCAGACATGCCTGAGGCGACTTACCACACACACACACGCAAATGCCCCCTCCTCAATACGATTCTCTTCACCCCACTTTAAAATGTCCTTGATCTATTTCATATACTCTCCTTAAACTTAATACTCTCACTTTTTTACTCAGCACTTACATCTCGAAGATTTTCGAACCTCTGCCTTAGGACCTGGCATCCCTCGGCTCCAGTGCTCTGTCTCCAGCTGTTTTAACACTCCTGAGACAAAGCTTCTCTTTCCACGCTAGGCCTGATGGGCATGTTCCTCCTCCCATCTTTGTCTCAGGGAAGAGCATCCCCAGCAACCACAGCAGTGACCAAAGCCAGAACACTGCAAGTCATTGCTGCCCTTCCCTGACCCTCCCCACTACATCCACTTGATAACCATGTCCTGTCCATTCTGCCCCTTCAGTTCAGTTCAGTCGCTCAGTCGTGGCCGACTCTTTGCGACCCCATGAATCGCAGCACGCCAGGCTTCCCTGTCCATCACCATCTCCCGGAGTTCACTCAGATTGACATCCATCGAATCCGTGATGCCATCCAGCCAGCTCATCCTCTGTCGTCCCCTTCTCCTCCTGCCCCCAATCCCTCCCAGCATCAGAGTCTTTTCCAATGAGTCAACTCTTCGCATGAGGTGGCCAAAGTACTGGAGTTTCAGCTTTAGCATCATTCCTTCCAAAGAAATCCCAGGGCTGATCTCCTTCAGAATGGACTGGTTGGATCTCCTTGCAGTCCAAGGGACTCTCAAGAGTCTTCTCCAACACCACAGTTCAAAAGCATCAATTCTTTGGGGCTCAGCCTTCTTCACAGTCCAATTCTCACATCCATACATGACCACAGAAAACACCATAGCCTTGACTAGACGGACCATAGTCGGCAAAGTAATGTCTCTGCTTTTGAATATGCTATCTAGGTTGGTCATAACTTTTCTTCCAAGGAGTAAGCGTCTTTTAATTTCATGGCTGCAGTCACCATCTGCAGTGATTTTGGAGCCCCCAAAAATAAAGTCTGACACTGTTTCCACTGTTTCCCCATCTGTTTCCCATGAAGTGATGGGACCAGATGCCATGATCTTCGTTTTCTGAATGTTGAGCTTTAAGCCAAGTTTTTTGCTCTCCTCTTTCACTTTCATCAAGAGGCTTTTGAGTTTCTCTTCACTTTCTGCCATAAGGGTGGTGCCGTCTGCATATCTGAGGTTATTGATATTTCTCCTGGCAATCTTGATTCCAGCTTGTGTTTCTTCCAGTCCAGCATTTCTCATGATGTACTCTGCATGTAAGTTAAATAAGCAGGGTGACAATATACAGCCTTGACATACTCCTTTTCCTATTTGGAACCAGTCTGTTGTTCCATGTCCAGTTCTAACTGTTGCTTCCTGACCTGCATACAGATTTCTCAAGAGGCAGTTCAGGTGGTCTGGTAGTCCCATCTCTTTCAGAATTTTCCACAATTTATTGCGATCCACACAGTCAAAGGCTTTGGCAAAGTCAATAAAGCAGAAGTAGATGTTTTTCTGGAACTCTCTTGCTTTTTCCATGATCCAGTGGATGTTGGCAATTTGATCTCTGGTTCCTCTGCCTTTTTCTAAAACCAGCTTGAACATCTGGAAGTTCACGGTTCATGTACTGCTGAAGCCTGGCTTGGAGAATTTTGAGCATTAATTTACTAGCATGATGAGTGCAATTGTGCGGTAGTTTGAGCATTCTTTGGCATTGCCTTTCTTTGGGATTGAAATGAAAACTGACCTTTTCCAGTTCTGTGGCCACTGCTGAGTTTTCCAAATCTGCTGGCATATTGAGTGCAGCACTTTCACAGCATCATCTTTCAGGATTTGAAATAGCTCAACTGAAATTCCATCACCTCCACTAGCTTTGTTCATAGTGATACTTTCTAAGGCCCACTTGACTTCACATTCCAGAATGTCTGGCTCTAGATGAATGATCACACCATCATGATTATGTGGGTCATGAAGATCTTTTTTGTGCAGTTCTTCTGTGTATTCTTGCCACCTCTTCTTAATATCTTCTGCTTCTGTTAGGTCCAGACCATTTCTGTCCTTTATCGAGCCCATCTTTGCATGAAATGTTCCCTTGGTATCTCTAATTTTCTTGAAGAGATCTCTAGTCTTTCCCATTTTGTTATTTTCCTCTATTTCTTTGCCCCCTTAGTATCTCCCAGATATCTCCCCATCATGGTCCCTCCCATGCCCAGACAGGTCCTCATGTCCTTCCTGCAACAACTGCAGCAGGCTCCAAATGGTCTCTCTGCTCTCATTCACCGCCCCCCACCACTACCACTGCATCTCCTCACTGAGTGAGCGTTCCCTATAAAATGCAGAGCTAAACGGGTAGTTTGTATGCTCAGTAGTCTTCAGTGCCCTGAGGGTACCATCTAAATATTATTGCGTGGCTCACAAGAACTTTCATGACCTCGGTCTGCCCGCTTTCTCCAGCCACGCAGCTTGGCGGCCTCCGCCCTCAACTCTCGATTGCAGCAAAACTGTCCTTGGACATGCCACACCCTCGCCTTCTAGCGTCTCTTCTGTCTGCTCTTCCTCTCATACCCCCTTTTTGTCCACTGGGACTCTGCTTAGAATTTCTAATTCCCTAACCCCAGTGCTGTACTAGGGACACCTTGCCTGAGCTTCCTTGATCAAAGTACTCACTATTGCAATTGTGTGATCAGACCTCACTACACTGTAAACTTGAGGACAAGAAATGTGCTTTTTTTTGGTCTTTGGGACCCCGGCACCAAGTTCATCACTTGACATAGAGAAGGAGTAAAAAAAATATTTGATTGGTGGGTAGATGAATGGATGAGAAATGAAAAATTATTGTTCAGGAAAAGTTTCCTGATTATTCAGAGGTGGTCTGGCTTTCAGATTTCTCACCTTAACCCCAAGAGTCTGGCACCTGTTACATGAAGTCAGACCTCAGAAGGATCCAAAGCAACACAGCAGAGTGCTTTCTGTGGGACCAGGGGGATGAGAACACCTTCTCTAGGTTCCTGGCAGGAAGTTTAGGCCCTGGGGAGCATGCAGCCAACACAGGGCTCCAACTCTGCTCCCACTTTGGCCCAGAGGGATGCCTTGTCAAACCAGGGAGAGGGGAGCAATACAGCTAAGCACTTGACCAGAAGACAAAGCCAGCCTCTCTACACTTTGTCTGCTGCGGACAAAGGGAGCACTGAGCCATGCGCCAGTCTGGGGATGAATGGAATATTACTCAGCCACTAAAAAGAATGAAATAAGGCCATCTGTAGCAACATGACTGAACCTAGAGACTGACACACTGAATGAAGTCAGTCAGACAGAGAAAGAAAGATCATATGATATCACTTATACTAGAATCATGACTGAGCGACTGAACCGAACTGACATTGGAATCAAAAAAGTGATACAAATGAACTTATTTATAAAACAGAAACAGATTCACAGACTTAGAGAACCAATTCATGGTTACCAGGAGGAAAGGGTAGAGGAGAGGAATAGTTGATGAGTTTGAGATTAACATGTATACACTGCTGTATTTAAAATGGATAACCAACAAGGACCTACTGTATAGCACAGGGAACTCTGCTCAATATTCTGTAGTAGTCTAATTGGAAAGAGAATTTGTAAAAGAATAGATACATGTTCCCAGGTGGCACTATTGGTAAAGAACCCACCTGCCAATGAAGAAGACATAAGAGGCATGGGTTTGATCCCTGGGTCAGGAAGATCCCCTTCCCGAAGGGAATGACAACCCACTCCAGTATTCTTGCCGGGAGAATCCCATGGACAGAGGAGCCTGGCAGGCTACAGTCAACAGGATCACAAAGTGACTTAGCACATATGTATAAGTGAATCATTTTGTTGTACATCTGAAACTAACACAGCATTGTTAATCAACTATACCTCAGTGTAAAACAAAAAGTTTAAAAATAAAAATAATATTTTAATAAAATTTTATTAAAAAATAAAATACTATAAATAAATATTTTTAATTTAATAAAATATAAATAAAAATTTTAAAAATGAGATGCAAACACAAGAACAAGTCTTAAGGACAAAGACTTTTTTTTTTTAATGCGGTCCCCAGGGGTCGCTACGAGTTGGACACGACTGAGCGACTTCACTTTCACTTTTCACTTTTCACTTTCATGCATTGGAGAAGGAAATGGCAACCCACTCCAGTGTTCTTGCCTGGAGAATCCCAGGGACCGGGGAGCCTGGTGGGTTGCCATCTATGGGGTCGCACAGAGTCGGACACGACTGAAGCAACTTAGCAGCAGCAGCAGCAGCAGCAGCAGGCTTGGTTGGCTTCCCTGCAATAGCTTCCAGAAAAGAGAATAAAATACCAAAGAGGGAGAAAAGCTTGATTCATTTCTCAACCCTCAGCCTCTCTCTCTCAAAGGCAGAGCCCACTGACTAAAACCTGAGGGTCTGGAACTTGGACAGATGCCAGGAAATAGAAGCCCAAGTGCCTGCTCCTACTAATAATGACCGCAGCAGGCCACGGCAGCCCCGTCAATGATGTCTTACATTTCTGAACACGCTTCATAGGCTGGGTCTTTGTTCCTGCTCTTTTCTCTGATTGTTCTCCCACCACACGGTCTCTTAAAGTCTTAGCCATCCCTCAAAACCCAGGGCAAATGCATGATCTGTGAAGCTTCCTCAGAGCACCCCCACCCCGAGCCTGGATTGAGCCTTATCTTCCCCTTACTTCTGTAATACGCAGTCGCTCAGTCATGGCCTACTCTTTGCGGCCCCATGCACTGCAGCCTGCCAGGTTCCTCTGGCCATAGGAGTGCCCGGGCAAGAACACGGGAGTGGGTTGCTATTTCCTTCTCCAGGGGATCTTCCTGACTCAGGGATAGAATCCACATCTCTGGAGTCTCCTGTGTTGGCAGGCAGATTCTTTACCACTAACACCACCTGGGAAGCCCTATTGCTTTTATGACATTAATCTCGATTTCTCTTTCACTGGTATTTCCTATGACTGTCTTTGATTATGTTCTTGACAAGATCATAACTGCCTGGTAAGGAGGAATTGGTTTAGCCGTGTCTACATTTCCCATGGTTCTAGCCCTGCGTTCTAGGCATGTGATAAACGTGCATTAAACTGAATGACAATTATCAAAGCATTACACCATGCAATTTTCAAGGCACCATGAAGACAACTAGGTTCATAAGTTCAAAGCATATGGAAAAAAGAGGAGTGATCATATGGGTAGGGCTTATCTGGGAAGACTTCCAGGAGGAGGTGTGGCTGGAGGAAGCTGTGCCAGGTGGGGCTGAGAATCATGACCAAACCTGTTAAGTTTGGGGACGCAAAGGCCAGGTTTCTCTCCTTCCTCACCCACCCTTTCCCTCATTCCCAGTATAGAATAGTGGCAGTATGTATAGTGGTTAGAAATGGAGACTCTCAGGACAGACTGCCTGGATATATATCCTAGCTTAGCCAATTAATGGCTGGTGACCTTGGCCTGGCCACCCATCTGGCCTCAGGTTCTTCCTCCCTGTAAAGTGTGGGTCAATCTAACTTACTGGATTACGTGATGATTTAATGAATTAATTCATGAAAAACTCTTACGAGGTGCCAACAGCTAATCTCAATGCTTTATATAGATTAACTCATTTAATCCTCACACAGCCCAATAAGGTTGATACTATAATTATCCTCACATTGCAGGTGAGGAAATTGAGACTCAGAGAACCTGGGGTGGGGAGATCATTAGCTTACATCGCTTCAGTTGTGTCTGACTCTGTGTGATGCTATGGACTGTAGCCTGCCAGGTTCCTCTGTCCATGGGATTCTGTGGGCAAGAATACTGGAGAGGGTTGCCACTCCAGTGCCACTCCTGCCCTCCACACCAAGGACCAGGCCCGAGTCTCTTGTGTCTCCTGCTCGGCAGATGGGTTCTTTACCACTAGTGCCACCCGGGAAGGCCCCATCAGTGGCACGCATGCATGCAGTCACTTCAGTCGTGTCCGACTCCGTGTGACCCTCTGTACTGTAGCCTGTCAGGCTCCTCTGGCCATGGGATTCTCCAGGCAAAAATGCTGGAGTGGACTGCCAAGCCCTCCTCCAGGGGATCTTCCCTACACCTGGATCAAACCCATGTCTCATGTCTCCTGCAATGGCAGGCAAATTGCTTACCACTGCCATCACTGGGGATATCCTACCCCAAAATGTCGCCCCTTCTAAACATGACAAGCTTGGACCTGCTTAACCCCAACCATCCGACTCTTCCCCTGAAGAAGCAGAACTACAATCATACCTCCAAATAATAACTTTGCTTTCGTTATAATTCATAACCATCTGCTAAGTGCTTTCACATTGGATCCTCACTACACTCCTATGAGAGAACCATCACTGCCCCTGCTTTTCAAACAAATTCATGAGGCCTGGAGAGGCAGTGAGACTTAGAGAAGCAGGCTCCTTGGTTCCAGGTCCAGTATGAAAAGCCAGGACTGAGAAAACCAGATCTGTATCCAGACTGTGATAGTTAATTTGCCAACTCAGCTAGGCCGTGGAGCTCAAACATCAGTCTAGATGTTGCTATGCTTTAGATATGATTGACATTTAAATCAGTCAACTTTGAGTATAGCAGATTATGTTCCTTAATTTGAGGGGCCTCATCAGTTGAAGGCCTTATGAGAACAATATTGAGGTACCAGGACGACAGAGAATTTTCTCTCCAGCCTAACTTTGGCCTCAAGACTGTAACATCAACTTTCTCCAGAATTTCCAGCCTACTGACCTGCTCTGTGAATTTCAGACTTGCCAGGTCCAACCAGGCACGAGGGCCATTTCCTGAAAATAAACTCTGCATTGCTTCTGTTTCTCTGGAGAACCATAATATATGGGACCATACGAAGAAGCCGTGAGTGTGCTTCCAAAACCATGCTCCATCTCGACAGCCTCCCTAAGGGTGGTGAGCCAGCCTGTAATTATCAGTCTATATCCTCTTCACCTCCTGTAGGGACAGTTTTTACCATGCTTAAAAAAGAGGACTGACTGTTAGTGCTGGAAATATGTAAGAGCACAGCCTTCTTCATTTAAGAAAGAAAAGAAAAACACAGACCCTTTTGTGGTGGAACAGATGTGGTCCTGCCCCAGATGGGACCACCTCACATCCTGCATGTTCTAGAATAGGTTTTATACACGTAGCAGCAGTGGCATCAAAGAGAACTGAGCCAAGAAGTCTCATTTTAAGAGGAGTTCTCATGAAACATGCAGCACAACCAGAGAGAAGCAAGCCCCGGGCAAAACACGGGCTAGAGCGCCAGGTCCAGCCGGGGACCTAGGAGGCAGCTGGGGCCCCTCCCCCGCTGCTCAGAACTCTAGCCTTAGCAACACCTGCAGGGTTTCTTTCAACTCAGAGTTTAGGAATGGACAGCAAAGAGGCTTCAACATGCTGAAACCTACTTGTGTAAATGACGTGAAGTTTGATAAAAAAAAATATTAAGGAAAACTGCATTCTCAAATTACCCAACAATTTTCAGAGCACTTCTGGGGTTAGGCAGAGTCCCTCCTCACTGAGGAATGGACGGACCTCCCAGGTGTGGCCCTGTCAGGATTTCCTTCTTGTGCTATTCTGGATCTGTGTCACCCGCCAAACCTCTTTGTCAACAAACCTCCAAATATTCACATCCCTGTGCCAGGAGCTGTTATTGAAATCACAGATAATTTCTGGCTTTCTATTCACCTTGAAGTTCAGACTTTTTATCAACTGTAATTCAAATTATGTCTGGCCCTATTTGGTACTAAATAGTCCAATCCCAAAGAAAAGCAATGCCAAAGAATGCTCAAACTACCACACAATTGCGCTCATCTCACATGCTAGTAAAGTAATGCTCAAAATTCTCCAAGCCAGGCTTCAGCAATACGTGAACCGTGAACTTCCAGATGTTCAAGCTGGATTTAGAAAAGGCAGAGGAACCAGAGATCAAATTGCCAACATCTGCTGGATCATGGAAAAAGCAAGAGAGTTCCAGAAAAACATCTACTTCTGCTTTATTGACTATGCCAAAGCCTTTGACTGTGTGGATCGCAATAAATTGTGGAAAATTCTGAAAGAGATGGGACTACCAGACCACCTGAACTGCCTCTTGAGAAATCTGTATGCAGGTCAGGAAGCAACAGTTAGAACTGGACATGGAACAACAGACTGGTTCCAAATAGGAAAAGGAGTATGTCAAGGCTGTATATTGTCACCCTGCTTATTTAACTTACATGCAGAGTACATCATGAGAAACGCTGGACTGGAAGAAACACAAGCTGGAATCAAGATTGCCAGGAGAAATACCAATAACCTCAGATATGCAGATGACACCACCCTTTTGGCAGAAAGTGAAGAGGAACTCAAAAGCCTCTTGATGAAAGTAAAAGAGGAGAGTGAAAAAGTTGGCTTAAAGCTTAACATTCAGAAAATGAAGATCATGGCATCTGGTCCCATCACTTCATGGCAAATAGATGGGGAAACAGTGGAAACAGTGTCAGACTTTATATTTTTGGGCTCCAAAATCACTGCAGATGGTGACTGCAGCCATGAAATTACAAGACGCTTACTCCTTGGAAGAAAAGTTATGACCAACCTAGATAGCATATTCAAAAGCAGAGACATTACTTTGCCGACTAAGGTCCGTCTAGTCAAGGCTATGGTTTTTTCTGTGGTCATGTATGGATGTGAGAGTTGGACTGTGAAGAAGGCTGAGCGCCGATGAATTGATGCGTTTGAACTGTGATGTTGGAGAAGACTCTTGAGAGTCCCTTGGACTGCAAGGAGATCCAACCAGTCCATTCTGAAGGAGCTCAGCCCTGGGATTTCTTTGGAAGGAATGATGCTAAAGCTGAAACTCTAGTACTTTGGCCACCTCATGCGAAGAGTTGACTCATTGGAAAAGACTCTGATGCTGGGAGGGACTGGGGGGCAGGAGGAGAAGGGGACGACAGAGGATGAGATGGCTGGATGGCATCACGGACTCGATGGACGTGAGTCTGAGTGAACTCCGGGAGTTGGTGATGGACAGGGAGGCCTGGTGTGCTGTGATTCATGGGGTCGCAAAGAGTCAGACGTGACTGAGCAACTGAACTGAACTGAGAGGAATACATGTTGCAACTTAAGGAGATATGTCCTCTGCAGATGAAGACACATGCAACAATCATAATTCAACTGTGTTACATTCTAGAGACTATTACAGACGCCCTCACGCCATAGGAGAACTCTGGTTTTTCTGTTTAGTCACACCAAGTCTTCTTGTGCTTCATGTGGTTAGATTGTAAGCCCAGTGCTGAGCAGCTCATGTTGTTATCTTCAGTATTGTTTTTTTTTTTTTTACCCCTTTCCCTTGGTTTTAATTAGTTTCAAATTTAAGAATGTTATTGATCATTCTCATAATTGACATCAAACATCTATTGAGAGTCTGCTTTGAACAGTCACCAGGAAAACCACCAGTGACTCACTATTTTACTTAATCTACACACTATCCATGAAGGCATTAAATAAACACCATTTTTAGAGAAGAGACCACGGTTCAGAGAAGCTAAGGGATTTGTCTTAAGTCACTGAGCTTGCAAGTGGTAGAGCCAGGCTAGACCCTGGGTATGGTTGGCCTGTGAGGCCCTCAGTTTCCATTTTGACCAATAGAAAAGTCATGCCTGCCCAAGAACAGGCTAAAAGGAGACTCAGAAGCAGGGAAGGAAGCCCCAAGTCCTTAGCTGGTGACAACAAAGAAAGAGGCTAAAGCCATCTGTCATCAGTGACCTCAGATGATGCCTCAGACTTCCATGCCCAGGACTCATAAAGCCTTTTGAGAATCTGCCCCCCGACATATGCCAGGATTCCTCAGTGGGAACTTCCGCCTCAGTCTCTGCTTCTACCCAGCTCAGGGGGCTGTGACAGAGGGCTGCATGCTCACGAAACACGCTGTACCTACCTCTAGTGGCCAATCCTGCTCCTCACTCCTCCCCCTTCCCCAAAGCCCACCATGGAGGCCAACATGTAAGCAAGAGGCAAACCCTAGAATAAAAATGGTAGCTCCAGTCCCATCTCCACCCAATCCATGTGGCTTTGGATATGTCATTTCAGCCCTTTGGAACTCAGGTCCCTCCTATGAAGCATGGAATAAGAACATTTCAGGGTGTTGTGAGAGGCTAAGATCCCAGGGTGTGTGAAGTCACCTTGGCATGGTGGCTGGCATGCGGTCAGCTCACAGGCCACAGGCATGGCCTCCGTGAGGGAGCTGAGCGCACTGCACTAACAGGGTCTCTCCTGACCCCAGTGGACCCATTGCCACCTCCTCAGCAGTGCTGGCCAATGTCCGAGGTCAGAGCATCTATTGCGCCTGAATTTACCCCGCAGTCTGAGTGAAGAAACTTGGCTTCTGTGACTGCTCCCTGGCACTGGCCTCTGTTACCACGCAGCCTTCCAGGCTGGCTCATGAGCAGCCCACCCCGCTCGGTCTGGGACTCCTCGCTGGCGTGCCTGGAGGAGGTGGCGTCTGCCTTGGCCACTCTTGCCACTTCACCAGCATGTCTGTGAAAAACAGTAGCACACACAGGGTCCAGATGTATACTCAGGCAGCAGTGGTTGTCAGGTACATGGACTCAGGGAACCCTGACAGGAATTGCAAAGGCCACCACATATCAGAAGCCTTCGATTTGGGAGCCAGGGAATGGAAGCAGATTCTCAGCCCTCAGAGGGGAGCGCTGCACGGACAGACCCTCAGCCGCAGTCCCAGAGAGTCCCCCAGCAGCTCTGCACACAGGTGACCAGAGGCAGGCCCACTGCCAGGCTGTGTCTAGCTTTCTGGACCACAGAAATTGTGAAAGGTGAACATTAACTCTTTCTGTTACATAGATAACTATCGTTTCACTTTGGAATGATCTGCAAATAAAGGCTCTTAACATTAGCTATTTGTTCTAAAACAGTTAATGTTGTATAAACTCATACAAAGGTAATTAAAGGAAGTCTGTGGTACACCCTTTTGTGGGAGAATAAACATACCATTATTCATGAACAATCACCCACTGTTTTCTTTAAATTTCTATTTTTTGATTTTCCAAGGTGTGTCTGTTTTTATGATTTTAGATCAGTGCTTCTTAAAAGGTGGAATGAGGGATTCATGTGAAATTAATTTTGTGTACTGCACTCCTCATCTCTGTATTCAAAAGGACTACTTGCCACTACTAATTTAAATAACAACATAATCGTTATTTAAATAATATTTAAATTATTTAAATAACAATTTCCTATGCATGTTTTAGGTCTTCCCTGGTAGCTCAAATGGTAAAGAATCTGCCTGCAATGCGGGAGATGCAGTTTGATTCCAGGGATAGGGAATATCCCCTGGAGAAGGGAATGGCAACCTACTCCAGTATACTTGCCTGGAGAATCCCATGGACAGAGAGGCCTGGCAAGCTATAGTCCACACGGTCACAAAGAGTCGGACATGACTGAGCGACTAACACAAACATGCATGTTTTAGTGTTTACCAGTTTACCATGCTCTTTCAGACCCACTAATTTTTAACCTCATAATAACTATCCGGCATAAACAAGGGACGTCCTCAAGCCATGGAGCCTGTGTTGGTCTGTTTCCACTCCTGGGGATAAAAGTCATGCCACATGCTTTCTTGACCTCCTCCTGTCGAGGTGATCTGAAGACAGGGAATGCGCACATTCGCCGATAGCCAGTAGCCCCTACAGTGACCTCAGTGGCCCACAGCCCACTGCATCTCACCCTCTTCCTGTTAAACAGGGACTGCATTCCAAGCCCCGAAAGTAACTCCCTACTTCTTGGCTTTCACCTTTGCACACCCTCAGTGTTCCTTTGTCATTCAATGTGCTCAGAACACCCTGTCATCACCTCTTAATCCTGGCTCACTGGGAGGGATGGGTGCTTTAATCGATGAAGGAGGAAATAGCTGTAAGCTGACCAACCCTAGTGGAAACCCACTCAGGCAGGTTTGTACGGTTTGTGGGGAGACTGGCACAAATCCAGTCCATCCTGATGAGAGCTCCAGTGGAACTTTCCTTCATTTGGTCCTGGGATCCCTTAGCCTTGGATGCTGTGCCATCCTACTGTACCCCAGAGGACCCAGGAATGAAGCTTTGAAGCTCAACTGGGATGGAATATGGGACCAGGCATGGTATAAGGACACACTGCCCAGCCCTCATGGTCTCAGGGAAAAGCTGTGTTTTCCTGAAGAACGGATAGGTCTTCCAGATCAAGTCATCCCACACTTACTGCAAAACAGCCTGGTCAGTACAATAAAAAAAAAAAAAAAAAAAAAAAAGGATGATTAAGCAAAGAGACAAGCAATGATAATGACAGTAGAGCAAAATAAATTCTGTAAAAGATGCACCTCCCAAAAAAAGACTGTAAAATTACTGAAGGCAAGCTAAGATGTTTAAGAGAGATCTCACCTGGGACCTCCCTGGTGGCTCAGTGGTAAAGAATCTGCCTGCCAATGCAGGAGACATGAATTTGATCCCTGGTCTGGGAAGATCCCACATGCCAAGGGGCAACTAAGCCTGAGCACCATAACTACTGAGCCTGAGCACCATAACTCTACAGCCTGGGAGCTGCAACTACTGAGTCAATGTACAGCAACGAGAGCCTGTCCTGGGCAACAAGAGAAGCCCCCGCAAGGAGAAGCTCATTCAGCACAACCAGAGAAAAGCCCACACCGCAACAAAGACCCAGCACAGCCAAACAGATTTTAAAAATTCTGAAAAGAGAGAGAGAGAGGTCTATCTGGTTGGGATTATCTGGAACTAGATTATAGAATCAGTGGTGGTTGGGTTGTTCTGAATGATGGGAGCCATCTGCATGGCGGAGACAGAGAGGAATGCATCTAAGGCAGAAAGAGGGCTTGCAACTTGGGCTTTTGTGGGAATTGACAGGTCCATGCTTTAGACCAGTGGCTACAACAGAAGTAAGGGCATAGTGGGAAATGCCTGTTACCATTACATTTAAGTCAACAAACCTTTGGTACCACTGGGACTTTGTAGACATCTGAGCCCTGATGAAGCAAGAAGAGGAATAATTCCTCCTCCTTCCACAATAGTTCTTCTTTTTCCTAGTGGGAAGAAGGAGGTTGCAATCTTCCAGTTTGCTGATTCCAGGAGCTCTGCCTATGGGTTGGAGGCTTAGATCTGGGACATTTGGATTCTCTTTCAAATGGCATTTTCCAGCTTTCCTGGCCAAATCAAGGATGGCAATGATAGTGTCAGCCATGTGCCCCCTGCCTAAATCAGGACTCAGAGAAACCACAGGGCCAATACAACTTGTCTGGTTAGGGATTCAGCTCAGAATCTCTAATTCACAAGTCACTGGAAACTGTGTCAACAGGAACATGTCTGGTACCTGCCTAATCCCCCCTGGTATTTCTGGGGCTGAACTTGAATATCAGGGCTTCTGGATGTTCTGATCAGAGCCCAGGTAGGCTGGTTTGGGAAGAAGAGGCTCCAGCTGGGGCAGAGAGAGGATAAGGAGGCCCAGAACTGTCCACTGTTCATTTTCCCTCTAAGAACCATGCCCATCACCCTGCCCTGCAGTCAGGATGTGTGGGCTTTGAAAGGACGGGAAAATTCTCTTGATCCCCAGGTAACTTTAGGCAACAGCTTTCTGGCTTTTAGACTTGCTTTTGCTCTTTTCTCAGGGTGAAGCCCAGGCTTACGGAATTTTCCCATCTTTTGCTTGTTTTAGAAGGAGACTTGAATGGCCATTCTCTAAGCACTCCCAGTGGCCAGGCCCCTGCCCCATGCCACCATTCTGTGCTCCTGGGTAGAGGTGAAGGTGTCGGGTGAGCAGGCTCTTTTATTTAACATTTTACAAAACTTTGTCTTCCATTATTAAGTACTTATTTTGGGAGTGCATGGTCTGTTCTCCCAATCAGACTTACTTCCAGGAAAGCAGGATCTTATTCTCTGATTGTAGCCCACTGCTATGCGGCAAGTACCAGTTGTCAGATGCTTGTAGAAATCAACCCGGCAGAGGTCAGCAGTGAATTTCTGAGTCAGTGTGTGAGAAGACATCAAAGGGGAAAAATGAACTGGTTTCTTTGAGAGTTTTCTTTATTCCAAGGCAGAGCAGGTAGAGGATGAGTTTCACCCCACTTCTGCTAGGGTGCCTGGCCTGTCTCTGCCGCCCAGGACACAGGAGATGCGAGTACACAGTAAAGTCATTCATTTGCAACAACTCTTCACAAATTTACAAACAATTAAATTAACATACTCAGTTAGAGTGTGGGTCCCCAGCTTTGCCACCTCCTCATCTCCCCCAGCCCCGCCCCTCATTCCAGCCAACCTCCCTCCACCCAGTATATACATACACCTCATTTATCTCTACTTCTGTGGATCCTCAGCTCTTCAGAACCTGCCTCCCCCGCCCCCACCCCCGACTCCCAGGCTTAGCCCTGTTCCAGGCACATGGAAAGACACAGGCTTCAGAGGCAGGCAGACTCAAGTTCAAACCCAGGTGTGCCACTTTCTAAATATGAGGCCTTGAATAGTTACATAACCTCTCTATACCTCAGCTTCCTCATCTGTGAATTGGATGTATGACACCTACATCAAAGTTACCCCATAGATAAAGCACCTGGTTTATCCCCTTCCTAGCTTACTTTCCTTTAGTTTCCAAGTCTTTCTGGAAGTTCTAAGCCCTTTCTGATGAGACTTAGCACATCACTCAAAGCAGGAAGCTCTAATTTGCTGAACCCCCTCCTGCTCACCAACTTCACTCTCATACTAGCCTTCTCCTAACTCTGACCCATAACCATAGCGATCTCTGCCCCCATCTTAACCCCCTGTAGATAGACCTCTCCAACCCCAAAGTCTGCTGCAGCCCCTCCGGCTGTCTGCATGTCACCCCTGCTCTTTGTCCTGTGTGGAGCCCCCTGCCATGACTGCGGGGCTGCTTGCCATGCCAAATGCTGCAACCAAGGTCCTCCCTGCACCTGCCCATCATGTCACTGTCTTTCCTGTATGCACACTCTGGCACGTAAGTGAGGATGGCAAAGATGCTTTTCCCTACCCAGAGGCACTTGAAGAGTTATTAGTACTTTCTGCAAAGTGTGGCTTTGGAGATCCTTTGGGCTTGACTTCAGAGCAAAGAATTCTTCCTTCTCAGCATCCTCAAGGATGGTTGTTCTTCATCCATGGAGAACAAATTTGATGTATGGAAAATGTCAAAAGTCATGGAGAAAAAAATAAGTGGCAGCGTGCTAGGATGGAGGGACCACAGCCCAAAGCAGAAGGGCTCTCTCAGCCCTGTCCCTTCCACGTGGAGTGGCCACTTCTCTGAGAATTTTCAGTATCCTCATTTATAAAAGCGGCTTGGCTCTGTCACGTCAAAAGGGCCCCTGTCATGAGGAGCCAAGGAAATGAGATAGCAATGAGAATGAAGTCAAATCAAAGAGTGATTGCCATTACTGTTACCTTCTTGGGGACTTTCTCATGTGACTGCCGGCTGTAAACTCCCTGAGACATAAGCCTGCTGATATAACCTACCTGCTGGTCAACACTGAGTCCTCAGCCCTCATAGATCTGTGTCCGAATGGCTCTCCATAAATATCTGCTGATCAGTTGATCAGCTAAGTTCCCTGTCTTTTCAATGAAGGGGTTACACACAGTCATCTTAAGCCTCTTCTCTCACCAGCTATAAGAAGCTACCCACATATAGGATGGGTTTGTGGGCTAAGAGGTATTAGCCTTCCTTGTTTTGATTAAGGAGCTTTTTCATGTCTCATAAATTTGGTATGAAAGGCAATTTCCACAAGAAAAATCCCAAGAATGTTCTAAGGAATGGCAACATCATCAGAAAAACATGTGTAGCCTCACAAAGTGACCACGTTGAAAAGGATAACCCTTAGTAGATGGCTATGTTCATGAATGTTTGTATTTTTAAAAAAAAGGAGGAGGGAATCCATGACTGGGCAGTCACACCAAGAGGAAGAATGCTTACCAGGAACCCCTACCTGTGCCAAGACCATCACATTGGAAAGGTGATGCCCTGTCATGAGGAGATAGACCCAGGAAGAGATGAGAGCTGGACAAAGGATACCAAATGTGGTAGGAGGGGCCTGCTAATTAGACCAGTAGATGAAACAGGCAAGAAGGGAGGTGAAGCTGGGCTGGGTGAGCTTGGATGAATCAAGCCTTCCCGTGAGGCGGGGACATCCTGTCTAAAACACTAGCCTTGTTTAAATCCCTTATAAAAGGTTTCCGTCCCACTCACCTGGTACTCCACAGACCGCATAACAGCCACTTGCTTCATCCTGCCTGTGCGTTAGGTAAGTTCCCTCCTGAGGAACCTTTTTCTCACTCTTACCTGTGCGTTAGGTAAGTCCCCTCTTGAGGAACCTCTTTCTCGCTCTCAGTGTCTTGGTGATCTGAGTTCATAAAACCAGGGCTACCAGATAGGGTCTTGTAGGGCTATCACTGGTGGCTATAGGGCTATCAGTGGTGGCTGTGGGCAGAAAGCGTCTGCTCTGATGGGCCCTGGGCAAACCAGGTATTTTCCCAAAGCAGCTATACTCTCTCCTCCTCCCTGCGGCTGCCCTGGCAGCAGCTCCTCTCACTGCGAGGCTGTGTTGGCAAGAGCAACAGAGCCACCCACGTGCCTTCCTAGAGCAGCTAATGTCTCTGGTTTTTAAGGTTCTGGAAGCCTCACTGCAGTGCTCAGAGTCTGTGCCACCAAGCAACTTCTGCCAAACCCAACAATGGAGTTGAGACTTCTCGTGGAGGGAGAGGCTTACATGGCAGCCTTCCCCCACCCCAGGGCCATATGCAGGCAAGATGAGTTCATGAATTTTGTTTTTTTGACACTTCATTTTTAATATTATTTATTTATTTATTTGCACCAGGTCTTAGCTGCAGCAGGCAAACTTAGTTGCAGCACGTGGGATCTAGTTTTCCGACCAGGGATCGAACCCCTGCAATGGGAACATGGAGTCTTAACCACTGGACCCCCAGGAAAGTCATGAGTCTGCACATTTATTCTAAGGGATTTGAAATGTGACTCAAAGGTTATCTTATTATTATCTGTACAGTTTAAAGGTCAGTGGCCTCCATCTTCCACAAGGATTTTTTTTTTTTAAGATCTTTTCACTTCTCTGTTGAGGTGCAATAGTCTGAGTTTTGACCTACACAAGGAAGCAAGGTCTGCCCGTGACTTTTGGCTACTAGATGGTAGCAAGGACACCCCTTGAAGGGCTACCCTGGGGTCTGTAACTTTCCACATAATCTGCTTCCTCCATCAGAGTCACCTTCCCTCCTTTCCTCACTTCGCTCTCTAATCATGCCTTTCTCTCCCCCACGGCCTTCTCCTTCCTTCCTCCATGGTACTTTCCCCCGTGGTTTTTCAGCTTCTGTAGCTTTCCATTCCTCACAACCCCCACTTGCATCTGAAGCTCACCATGTGTGATAGTCATCTCTTTTGGACTCTCCAAGGCTTCTGCTCAATGCATCTCCAGGTTTCTTTGCCTCTTGCTTATCCACCAAATCCAGAAACCAGGGAAACTCTCCCTTCAGTTCCTCACAGGCCACCAGGGCCGTGGAGGAGCCACACAGCTATGGGCAGCTGACTTCCTCCCAGGTCCCAGCACTGAGGACAGAGGTCACATTCAGAGAAACATGGACTCTCAAAATTGGAAGGCCTCCCACCCAGGAAGGCGCCACCTCCACAGTATTCCCGGCAGCTGGCAGCCCAGTTTCTCCGTGAACACATTCCGAAAAGGAAGCCAGAAAGGGCAGAGTTGAGCCCTGGGGTTCCTTCTTGGCCCCCTTCAGAGGCAGGAGTTGACCCACATATGTACTTATTGCCTGTGGGTGTTCCCAGCAGGACACTAATACTTGTGATAGCAACGGCATTGCCCTGTCCATGGGGTACAGTCTAGAAAGCTCACTGCATTTGGCTTCTAGGATTTCTTGGCTCCTTACAAGCTGTGTGGCCTTGGGTAAATGACCTGACTTCTCTGAGCCTATTTCTTCACCTACAGGTGAAGAAAAAAAAAAAGTGAAGATAATCAGGATTACAGGAGATGATGCCTCTGAAAGTGCCTGGTGAGCAGAAGGGTGTATATAGATATGCACAAATTATATGTGGGTATAATAACCTGCTAATGATATTTAATAGCTAGCACTTAGTCTTGCCAGCATCTGCCAAGCGTTTTATATGAAAAATCTCTTTAAATCTTCACAGTAATCGTATAAAATAAATACTAGTACTGCCTTCATTTCACAGTGAGTAAACTGAGGCATGGCGAGGCATGCCTCAGCTCACCTGACAGGGAGGCGGTGGGGCCGCATCTAGACCCCGCCTGCAACCACACCTGCTCCCCCTTCCGGTTGGTGAAACGCGTTACGTAGGCAATGCCAAGGAAGACACAGCAGAGGAGCCCACGGCGGAGCTGAACAGGCAAAGAAAGGACTTAGAAGCAAGAGTGCTCTCTAGGAAACAGCTAGGTTGATTACGGAGCCCCCAAGTGGGGGCTTTTCCTCTGTCTTCAGCAGGACTCGAAGATGCCGCAGTTACTGCGAAACATTAATGGGATCATCGAAGCCTTCAGGCGCTATGCCAGAACAGAAGGCGATTGCGCAGTGCTGGAAAGAGGGGAGCTGAAAAGGCTCCTGGAGAAAGAGTTCGCTGACGTCATCGTGGTACGAGACGCACGGGTCGGGGTGGGGGGAGCAGGAGGGAAGAGAAAAGGGCCATATTCCCGTTGAGATGCTAAGCCGCTACACCCATGCCCACCAGTCCTAACGGAGGCTGCGCAGCAGAGAAAGAGCAAAAGAGGGAGCAGGGATGGTCATGCGCCTGGTCCTTAAAGAAAATACCTTGACTTCAATTAATTCTAATTTGGAGACAGAGTGAGAGGACACTAAAGGGACAGCTCAGAGAGGAACAGAGCCTTTGACTATTCTAGAAATGGCAATCATTACTTTCTGCTGCTTCTTAAATCTGATATGGCGGCCACTTCTATGTCTACCGAAAGTGTGATCAGCAGTAACGAGCATTCACGAGAAGCACGGCTTTGTGCTTGTCTGGAAGCAGTTGCTCCAAGATACCAGCTGAGAGGTTGCATCAGAAGTGAGGTGCAGCAGCTGGGGGAGACTCTGGGAGCCCCTCCCTGCAAGACAGCCCCAGGGCCCTGATGCACTTCCCTGACTCTCCCTGCCTTTGGTGTACAGCTAAAGCAACCGGGATGGTGAAAATCCTGGGGGCAGGTAGGTGTGGGCACAGCACGGTGCTGCTTCTGCACACTGAGGGCAACTCACCAGATGCCCCAACTTGGGAAAACACCTGAGCCCCTCAGTGAGGACCTCACAGAATTCCCATGGGGCCATCTTCCTGCTGAGCTTCTCTTGGTGCTGGGTTCGCTGGAGAAAAAACCACCTCCATCCAGGGTCCAGGAGCTGAGGGCAGCCTGAAGAATCTACAAGCTCAGTCATTTAGCCATTCTTCATGAAATCTTTATCTAGTTCTCCTGTAGACTGGGAACTGGGCCCAACACACAAGATACAAAACAAAGCATGCTTCCGGAGCCCTTGAGGGAGAGAGGCTGGACTCAGTGAGAGTGATTTTGTGTTAGTGCTTCTGTGGTAGCAGGGTGTGTGTGTGTGTGTGTGTGTGTGTGTGTGTGTGCAGTGTGGGGGTGCCAAGCAGTTGGGCCCCCAGGCCCAGAGGTGGGATGCCTGGAAGCTTAGCTGACTGGCCTGACCTCTTCCTCCTCAGAGGAGGGGTACTGACATAGCCTCATCTTTTCTGCAGAAACCCCATGACCCGGCCACTGTGGATGAAGTCCTGCGCCTGCTGGACGAAGATGACACAGGGACAGTGGAATTCAAGGAATTCTTGGTCTTGGTGTTCAAAGTCGCCCAGGCCTGTTTCGAGACACTGAGTGAGGGTCCTGAGGGAGCGTGTGGATCTCAGGAGTCTGGCCGTGTTGCCCCTGCAGCCACCCAGGAACCAGGGGCAGGACAGAGAGGCAGCACTGCAGTGGGAAGGCCTGGGAACAGACAAGGCCCGGCAGGAAGCAGCGACACACAGAATGAGCAGGCTTCTGGGGGGCCGGGAGGGCCTGAGCCTCAGACCCGGGGTCAGGACATCAGCTCTGCTCAGGTCAGTCACCAGGACAGGCAGTCTGCGTCCCAGAGACAGGAGGGAGTGAGCCAGTCTACACAAGCAAGGGGCCACGTGGAGCAGGCCCAGAGAACACAAGAAGACAAGAGTCCTCAGACCAGAGAGAGGGGGACAGAGAGACAGCCACAGGCCAGGGACCAGGACAGAGCCCACCAGACAAGTGAGGCCATCCCTGGAACCATAACTCAGACTCAGACAAGTGCCAGTCAGGCAGTGGAGCAGGACAGGAGCCAGCAGTCGGGAAGCGCCAGCACCCAGCCACAGGAGTCCACCAGAGGGACTGAGGCCCACAGTCAAGATGGGAGGCAGACAAGCCAGGTGGTGACAGGAGGACACATTCAGACACAGACAAGGTCACAAACCCAGACTCACAGTCATACCACGGAGCAGGACAGGAGCCAGCAGACAGGAAGCGCCAGAACCCAACCACGGGAGTCCACCAGAGGGACTGAGGCCCACAGTCAAGATGGGAGGCAGACAAGCCAGGTGGTGACAGGAGGACACATTCAGACACAGACAAGGTCACACACCCAGACAGTGGAACAAAATAGGAGCCATCAGACAGGAAGCGCCAGCACCCAGCCACGGGAGTCCACCAGAGGGACTGAGACCCACAGTCAAGATGGGAGGCAGACAAGCCAGGTGGTGACAGGAGGACACATTCAGGCAGAGACAAGGTCACACACCCAGACGGTGGAACAAAATAGCCAGCAGACTGGAAGCGCCAGCACCCAGCCACAGGAGTCCACCTGTGGCCAGGCCAGAGGAACTGAGGCCCACAGTCAAGACAGGAACCAGACAAGCCAAGTGATGACAGGAGGACACATTCAGGCACAGACAAGGTCACAAACCCAGACTCACACTCATAGCACGGAGCAGGACAGGAGCCAGCAGTCAGGAAGCACCAGCACGCAGCCACGGGAGTCCACCAGAGGGACTGAGGCCCACAGTCAAGATGGGAGGCAGACAAGCCAGGTGGTGACAGGAGGACACATTCAGGCACAGACAAGGTCACAAACCCAGACTCACACTCATACCACGGAGCAGGACAGGAGCCAGCAGACAGGAAGTGCCAGCACCCAGCCACGGGAGTCCACCAGAGGGATGGAGACCCACAGTCAGACAAGCCAGGTGGTGACAGGAGGACACATTCAGGCAGAGACAAGGTCACACACCCAGACTCACACTCATACCACGGAGCAGGACAGGAGCCAGCAGACAGGAAGTGCCAGCACCCAGCCACGGGAGTCCACCTGTGGCCAGGCCAGAGGGACTGAGACTCACAGCCAAGACAGGTATCAGACAAGGCAGGTTGTGACAGGAGGACACATTCAGACACAGCCAGGTTCACAAACCCAGACCTACACTCAGCCCAGGGAGCTTGACAGGAGCCAGCAGAGAGGAAACACTAGCATCCAGTCACAGGAGTCCATCAGAGGCTCTGAGGTCCACAGTCAAGACGCCTATCAGTCGAGACAGGCTGTGACAGGAGGACACATTCAGACACAGGGAGGTGCCCCCCAGGCCGTGGGACAGGACAGCGGCCCGATTACAAGCCACCCCGGGGCAGGAGAACAGGGCCAGCCCCAGAGGCAGCCAGGCAGTAGTCAAAGACAGACACAGGTGAGCAACTGCGAGGCAGGAGAGACAGTGCTGGGAGGGCAGGCCCAGACTGGGGCGAGCACTGTGACGGGCAGGCAGGACAGAAGCAGTACTCAGCCAGCACGCAGTGCGACAGGAGCCCAGGGAGAAAGAGAGCCCACCGTGGTTCATCAGGAGTGGGTTGATGACCACACGAGGGAGACAGTGATCCGAAGGCAGGACGAGGGCAGCCTGCACGCTAGTGTCCCTTCAGCACAAGGCCGGGAGGCGGCCCAGCCAGAAGGGAAGCGAGGCCTCACAGCCAGGGGACTGTATTCCTACTTCAAAAGCAGCAAGCCATGAGTGCCCCGGCCCTGGACTCCAGGGCCCCGCACAGAGAAGAGCAGAGGGCAGTTGGTTTGCTGTGCCCTGGCCAGTCCGGCTAGCAAGTCCATGAACGTTAGCTCTTCATCGTGGTGCTTCGCTCTTAGCTCTTTCTCCGTGAGGCCATTTCTGCAAGGTGACTGCTATTCTAAATTTTTCTCTCTTACCTGCTTTGCTGAGCAGACCCTCTCAGGGGCACGAAGACATGCAACAACTCATCCCTTTGTGCCGCGTTTTCCTTAGCTCGTGGGGGGTTTCAGTTACTTTTATAGATTCTGCTGTCTGTCCATTGCCTCATCTATCCTGATGCATCAATAAAAGCTTCCTAAGCACCTGGGCTTCATGTTCCGTTCAATTACTATTAACATGATGGGCTAAAGACTACAGGGCCTTGATGACAGGACTTTGGTGATGAACCGGGCGTGGTCCCTGCCCTTGTAGAATATCTGGTTGGCAAAACACTGTGCAAGATTCCACAAGTTCTGCAGCCACTATGGAGAAGAGTATGGAGATTCCTTTAAAAAAACTAAAAATACATTTACCATATGATCCAGCAATTCCACTCCTGGGCATGTATCCTGGAAAAGACAAAAGCTCTACTTCGAAAAGATACAGGCACTACAACATTCATAGCAGCACAATGTATAATAGCCAAGTCATGGGAGCAGTGTGAATGTCCATCAACAGATGAATGGATGAAGAAGATGTGTTACATACATACACAATGGAATACGGCTTAGAAATAAAAAAGAGTGAAATAATGCCATTTGCAACAACATAAATGGACCCAGAGATTATCATAGTAAGTGAGGTAAGTCAGACAAAGAAAAATATTATATGATATCGTTTATATGTAAAATCTAAAAAACAGTACAAGTGAACTTATTTGCAAGACAGAAACGGACTCCGAGACATAGAAAACAAGCTTACAGTTATCAAAGGGGAAGGGAGAAGGGAATACAGATGCATAATGCCGTAAATAAAATAGATTTAAGTAACAAGGTTTTACTGTATAGCACAGAGAACTATATTCAATATCTTATAATCAACTATAATAGAAAATCATTGAAAAAAGACAATATATACATTTACATATATGTATAACCAAGTCACTTTGTCATACACCTGAAACTAACACAAAATTGTAAGTCAACTATACCTCTAAAAAAGAAGATTTCACGGGTCCTCAGAGTCAAAGAGAAGAGATACCATACTTTTATATTTGGCAGAAATGGATCAGGAAGGTTGCAATCAGAAGAGGCTTTTTTTGGTAAATGCTCTTAAAGGACAAGCAGGGCTTAGGTAGACAAAGGTAATCTCAGTCTCTGAAAGGTAATCTCACAGTCTCTAATTCTACAGTGCAAAGTCTCTGTTTACCTTGTAAGGTCACAAAGGAAGGCTGACCTAAGGATATCAATAAATGGAAGAAGGCCTCCAGGGACTGTGAAAGGAAGGAAAAGGCATATGTTCCCAGGAACTGAGCCAAGAGCCTGGGCTCCCCTTTCCCTCTCTCTCACCCATGTCAGCTCTGATTGTTCATGATGTCTCACTCATTGGATATGAACAGGTTATGGGGTAGAACCTCTCCATTCTGGTTTATTGTGAGCATCACGTCAGAAGTAGGTTTTAAAATACAAGTTTATAAAGCTAACCCTAGAGATGCTGAGTCCCAAAGTTTGGAGCAGAGCTTACACGAAGTGTTTAGGAACTTCTTAAGGGAAATTTGGCTTCTGATAGAATGCCAGACTAGATACTCTGAAGGGCCTCCCACAAGAAAGCAAGTAGATCCTGCATAAAGCTCCTTTTTTCATTACATTGTTGGGTTACAGGAAAAAAGGGAAATCTCCTAGGAGCAAACAGAATGTATTAAGCTGAATAATTATCTCCCAAAGTGTACATGTCCTAATCCAAGGAAGCTGTGAATATATTACCTGATATAGCAAATGGGACTTAGTAGATGTGATTAAATTAAGAGTCTTGAGATGAGGATATTGTTTTGGATTATGCAGGTGGGCCCTGTGTAATCACAAAGGTCCTCATAAAGGTGAGGCAAGGGGACCAAAATCAACAAAAGGATTGGAGCTGTAGAGACGTGTCATAAGCCAAGGAACTCAGGTGACTTCTAGAAGCCAGAAAATGTAAGGAAATAGAATTCCCCAGAGCCTCTAGTTCCCTTTCCAGCACCTTGATTTTAAACTTCTGTTTTCCAAGGACGCAAGGGAATAACTTAAGCCATTAAGTTTCTGGTAATTCGTTACCCAGCAATAGAAAACTAATAGCCAAAACAAGAACTCAGAACTAGAGCCAGAAGAGTAAGGAGGAAGCATATGTAAAAGGTAAGGTTGTTCTTCTGAGGACAAAGTGATTTTGTGTCTGTCCCTACTATAACGAAAGCTGAGTGCAGAAGAATTGATGCTTTTGAACTGTAATGTTGGAGAAGATGCTTGAGAGTCCTTTGGACTGCAAGGAGATCCAACCAGTCCATCCTAAAGGAGATGAATCCTGAGTGTTCATTGGAAGGACTGATGTTGAAGCTGAAACTCCAATACTTTGGCCACCTGATGAGAAGAACTGACTCATCTGAAAAGATCTTGATGCTGGGAAAGATTGAAGGCAGGAGGAGAAGGGGATGACAGAGGATGAGATGGTAGGATGGCATCTCCGACTCAATGGACATGAGTTGGAATAAACTCCGGGAGTTGGTGATGTACAAGAAGGCCTGGCGTGCTGCAGTTCATGGGATTGTAAAGAGCTGTACATGACTGAGTGACTGAACTGACCAAACTACTAGCCTTTAGGTATAAAGGCCAAGGATAAATAGCAAAGGACTTGCAAGGAAACATGGAATAGTATTCTCACAACCCTTTAATGAGGACTGTATTAGAGAATGAGCTTCCAAAACAAACAAGACAGAGAATCATAAAAGTGTTTGCCATGGAATATGATACAGGACATTTCAACATATTTAACTGTAGACTAAGACTGAAAAAGGGAGGAAAAGCTGAGAGAATAACATGTTACATTATGTGCTCTAAATATAAACACAATACAACTAACAAAAACAGAGGAAGAAGAATATGTATGAAAAATCAGTCAGTTCAGTCACTCAGTTGTATCTGACTTTGCAACCCCATGGACTGCAGTACTCCAGGCTTCTCTGTCCATTATCAACTCCCAGAGCTTACTCAAACTCATGTCCATTGAGTCAATGATGCCATCCAACCATCTCATCCTCTGCCATCTCCTTCTCCTCCTGTCTTCAATCTTTCCCATTATCGGGGTCTTTTCTAAGAAGTCAGCTTTTCACATTAGGTGGCCAAAGGATTGGAACTTCAACTTCAGCATCAGTCCTTCCAATGAATTTTCAGGATTGATTTCCTTTAGGATTGACTAGTTTGATCTTCTTGCAGTCCAAGGGACTCTCAAGAGTCTTCTCCAACACCACAGTTCAAAAGCATCAATTCTTTGGTGCTCAGCTTTCTTTATAGTCCAACTCTCACATCCATACATGACTACTGGAAAAACCATAGCTTTGACTAAACAGACTTTTGTTGACAAAGTAATGTCTCTGCTTTTTAATATGCTGTCTACGTTTTTCATAGCTTTTCTTCCAAGGAGCAAGCGCCTTTTAATTTCATGGCTGCAGTCACCACTGCAGTGATTTTGGAGCCCAAGAAAATAAAGTCTGTCACTGCTTCCATTGTTTCCCCATCTATTTGCCATGAAGTGATGGGACCTGATGCCATGATCTTAGTTTTTGTACTAATTGAAACACAAAACTACATCTAGATACCATTTCTCAACATCAGTTTGGCAAAATACTAAAAGACAATAGACTTGAGAAAACTTTCTGAGAATAGACTTTGCTGATGAAGGTGTAAAGAAGAGGTACCCCCACATTTTTCTGATGAGCATGAGAAATGATACAGCCTCACTGGAGAGAATTGGACAAAATTCATCATTATTACATCTGCCTGTTTTGTTCTTGCCGATTCTCTGAAACAGATCTTAACAGATAGTAGCATTCAATAATTATCTGTTAAAATATAATACATTAAAGTTTGTATAATGTCTATGCAGACTTGTGAATATGGAAAGGCAATTATAATCAAGCTCTTATCAAATAAGAAAATGGAGTTTCTTTAGTGCTGTCAAAGTCACATTCAGTTCAGTTCAGTTGCTCAGTCATGTCCGACTCTTTGCAATACCATGTATCACAGCACACCAGGCTTCCCTGTCCATCACCAACTCCCGGAGTTCACTCAGACTCGCATCCCTCAAGTCAGTGATGCCATCCAGCCATCTCATCCTCTGTCGTCCCCTTCTCCTCCTGCCCCCGACCCCTCCCAGCATCAGAGTCTTTTCCAATGAGTCAACTCTTCGCGTGAGGTGGCCAAAGTACTGGAGTTTCGGCTTTAGCATCAGTCCTTCCAAAGAACACCCAGGGCTGATCTCTTTCAGAATGGGCTGGTTGGATCTCCTGGCAGTTCAAAGGACTCTCAAGAGTCTTCTCCAACACCACAGTTCAAAAGCATCAATTCTCTGGCCCTCAGCTTTCTTCACAGTCCAACTCTCACATCCATACATGGCCACAGGAAAAACCATAGCTTTGACTAGACGGACCTTTGTTGGCAAAGTAATGTCTCTGCTTATTAGAAACTAGAAACTGGCAGCAGTAAAACTCAACTCAGACTTTTTAGGTGTAAACTCAGTGACTGATCATCCTCACAGAGAAAAAAGGGCATGGTAGTGTGTGAGGATCTACCCAAAGGGGTTGGGAGGGTGTCCTTCCAGAGCGGTCCTTCCAGTCCCACCTCCAGCCCCAAAAGGAGATTCTGGCCATGAAAGCACGGAGCCCACTGACACCTTGGGATAGACGCCACCCTCAGGATCTCTGTTCTCAGGGAGCTTCCAGGAGGAGGAAGGGAGCTGCCCTGGAACAGGCCAGGGACATATGAAAGCTTAAGTGGTTCTGAAAGAGAAGTCAAGCAACCATGAGTCGTGGAGAGGTGAAACCTGGCAGCCTGCCCCCTCTAGTCCCCCCTGTGCCTTGCTGGATGGATCTGGAAGCTACTGTGAAAGTCCTCCTTCCTCCAGGTTTTAGGTATAAATGAATAGAGATTTCTCATAAATGTTAAACATTGGAATGGATCAAATCAGAGACATATTCATGGTGAACCTTAAAAAGAAAGAATTGAATCCAAGTCAACAGAATCTGACTCAACTTTAAGGCATTCACCTTTCAGAAGATGGGGGTGGGAGTGGTTATTCAGCCAAATACAGAAAAGAGTCATGGAGTCAATGAGGCAGGATCCGTATAAGCAGTCTGTGTCTAGGCAAGATCACCACCTCCCACTGGCAAGGTCTATGTATCTGTGGAATTCCATCAGGTGAATGGCTGCTTGGATGCCATTAACCTCCACATCAGGAAATGAACTCTCTCTCTCTGCTTCTGTGACCATTCATGTGGGCAAAAGCACTGTCCAGGGATGTGAGTGACTAGCTTTCTTTCAACAGAGTTCACGAACTCAATATTCAAGTTTTTTGTTGTAAATCAATGAACCGAAATCATGAAGGTCAGTCCTAGGCGCTGGGCTACAGGCAGGGAACCTGTGTGTGTGCCCTAGCCCCTTTGAACCAGGGCATTTGCTAAGGGATGTCATGCAATATTTCTCCTTCTCTGTCTGACTGACTTCACTCAGCATGACAGTTTCTAGGTCCATGCATGTTGTGCAAATGGCACGCCTTCATTCTCTTTAATGGCTGAGTAATGTTCCATTATATATATGTATATATGTATAATGTTCCATTATATATATGTAAGCATATTTTTTTTTAATTTTGGAGCTGACATACACATTATATATAGAATGCTGTGCTGTGCTCAGTCATGTCAGACTCTTTATGACCCCATGGACTATAGCCCACCAGGAATGTCCATGGAATTTTCCAGGCAAGAATATTGCAGTGGGTCGCTGTTTCCTTCTCCAGGGGATCTTCCTGAATTAGAGATCAAACCCATGTCTCTTGAGTCTCCTGAATTGGCAGATGATTCTTTACCTATTGAGCCACTTGGGAAACCCCCATATATAGAATGGCATCTATTTATTTTTTACTCAAGCATCTTGTTGGCCTTTGCAAAGCTCATAAGCCCCAGATACATGGTTTGTAGCATGAAAAATGGCCCTATCCTCAGGAATATTCGGGGCTGAAGCCCCACTGCAAAAGCCCCACAAACTTTTCCCATCAGGTACCTTTGGTTCACTAAGAGTAGGTGTACCTCGCTGCTGCCGCCTGGTGGTGGAGAGGAATGATGCCTCTAAAGGAACTGCTGCAACAAATTGGCTTAAGCTGGAATGACACATGGTATCAGAAACCAGGACAGACTCAGTAGCGTGGCACCAGGCACAGCAGCCTCCGGAGGAAGTGACCTTGAAATCTCAGCAGTGGCTCACCCCAGGCTGATCTGAGCTGCAGAACTGACAGTGGGCATGTTTGTTTTTGTTTATGTGTTTCTTTTTTGGGGAGGTGTCCTTCCCAAAAGAGAGACGGCGGCGAGAGAGCTGCTCCCACTGACAAATGGGCTCCTCGCACCTGGTCTGGGGCAGGCCCTGCTTCATCTGTGGAGCTGTGGCTCCACTGGGCAGGGACAGCCTTATGGGGACCTGATTATCTTATGTGAGAAAGTACACGCCTGGAGTAGTCCATGCAGAAGGGCTGTGAGGTATACACCCCTTGTCTCTCCTGCCTCAAAGCAGAAGACAGCAGTCTATGCACTTCTCCCAGGGCGCTTCAGACCATGGCTGTGGCTCACCCTTGTCTTAGTCACTCACAGGACGGCTCTAGAGTCATCCCAGGGCTGCTCTAGGCCCCTCGACTCTGTGTGGAGTGTCCTGAGTGCTCCCCAGTTATATGTGAACCACAGGCAATAAATGGTGATTCCTTTCTACCCATTTGCAAAGAGTGGTCAAGGTTTGGGATGGAGTGGGCACAATCCTATCCTTATGTATTTCCATTTAACAAAGAGAAAAAACTAAGGGAAAAAAAGCCAAATGGTTTTGCCTCTATTGTTGCCTGAATGGTGCTGTTGCTGCTGCTAAGTCGCTTCAGTTGGGTCCTACTCTCTGCGACCCCACAGATGGCAGCCTACCAGCCTTCTCCGTCCATGGGATTTTCCAGGCAAGAGTACTGGAGTGGGTTGCCATTGCCTTCTCCGGCCTGAATGATGAGAAACTTTGAAATCCACAGGGCCAATGATTGTGGAGGGTCTGAGGAGCTGGACTGGGGCCTGTTGAAACAGACACAGCTAACCTCCCAAGGCAATACAGCCTTCTACCCATCAAGGCTGAGAGGGGCTCCTGAGCCTTCCTCTTACAGCACTAAATGGATCTCTAGGGGAAGAGACTCCAATTCCCTGGTGCTACCACAGCAGCTGAGGCAGTTTTGAGGCCCATGGCTCGGGTTAAATGTGGAAGAATAATTGTTCTGGTTTATCTAAGGATTCTCTGAAAAACAAATGGCATCACCAGAGATAAAATGAAGTCAGCTCTAATAGGAATGATTGTTGGGTTCCTGGGAGCCAATATAGTAATGCACGCCATTGGAAGCCTCTACTCTCTCAGACTCTGATGCTGGGAGGGATTGGGGGCAGGAGGAGAAGGGGACGACAGAGAATGAGATGGCTAGATGGCATCACCGACTTGATGGACATGAGTTTGGGTAAACTCCGGGAGTTGGTGATGGACACGGAGGCCTGGCGTGCTGCAGTTCATGGGGTCGCAAAGAGTCGGACACAACTGAGCGACTGAACTGAACTGAACTGAACTGAACTTTCTCAGAAAAAATAAAATGTAAAACCTTTTATAGTAATGAGATATCCTGTTGCTGTTCCAGACCCCAGGTTCTACTTGGGCTTTGGGTCATCCTGTACTGAGCAGGTGGGAACTCAGTGCATGTGTTTAAATATCCTAAATGTTGTTGTTTAGTTGCTAGGTCATGTCTGACTGTTTGCAACCCCATGGACTATAGCCCACCAGGCTCCTCTGTCCATGGGATTTCCCAGACAAGAATACTGGAGTGGGCTGTCATTTCTTTCTCCAAGGAAATATCTTAAATAAACAAAAACAAATCTTTCTCTCTTTTTTTTGGCGGGGTTGGGGGGAGGGAGGACATGCAGCTTCTGGGATCTTAGTTCCCTAATCAGGGATTGAACCCAGACCCTTGGCAGTGAAAGCTGTGTAGTCCTAACCACTGGATTGCCAGGGAATTCCCGAAATCCTTTTTTAAACTGAGAAAATTTGATGTTTATCATAGAGAAATCATAAAATAAGCAAGAAAGAGATGAATACAAAAAAACACCGACAATAAATCCCTTCCACACCCTCCTCTTAATGCAAATTGGCATATAAATATCTATATGAAAATGTACATCTATTATTACATGTGCAGATGACTATGTAAATTATATTTGTAAGTTATCCATCTCTATGTAAAACATATAAAATTGTAATCTTATGAAAATTATATGTATATGCATATATATATTATACAAAGATAAATGATTGCAGAATAGCTTCTAGCTATTTATAAAGCAAGGGATGTTTGAAGAAGGAGAAGATACAAGTGGTCCTAATCAGCTTGACCTTGATCCGATATAGAGGCTTCTCACAGGTTGGGCTTTCTTTCTTATAAGGATAATTACGGCTTTTAGCAGCTGATCTCGACCATGTCACAACTGCGGAGATTTCCATATCAAAGAAAATCTGAGGATCAAGGCTGAATGTCAGAAAATTATTCTAAATGTACCCATGCAACAGCAGCCCTCCTCCCTTTCCTCTCAAACCCCTGTTCTGTTCACCACGTAAAATCGGTTTCTCACTACCATCAATCTCCCTCTCAGGATAACTAGGCTGTGACCCAAGAAGAGGGTAGGGAGTGGATCTCTAATTGGCTTATTTTTTCACAAGATTCAGGAAGCAGAATGGAGGGTGTGTGTGGTTGGGGAAACCAGAGTCAGCTATCAGGGCCCCAACTTTTCCATCTAAATTTGAGAGGTATATTTAACAAACTAGAACAAGCTGGGCCACACTGACCAGAAAAATCAGTCTCTTGTTTCATGAGACATTTCATCACCTATCCTCATACACTCATCATTTGGGTTCTACTTTTTTCTTCCAAGGGAAAGTTCCCATCCACAGAGGAAAATTCCCATACACAGGCTGAAATCTACCTTGTTTTATAATTTGCTGGTGTTCAGTTGCTGAGTTGTGTCCAACTCTTTGGCACCCCATGGACTGCAGTCTTTTAATCCTAATCCAAATATAAATAATCACAAATAATAAAAATGCAAGACTATGCTGCATGCTTATTTGTATATTACTATGAATTTACTAAATACCAGCTTTATTCATTATGTGAAATGCCAGGCTGAATGAAGCTCAAGCTGGAATCAAGATTGCTGGGAGAAATATCAGTAACCTCAGATATGCAGATGGCACCACCCTTATGGCAGAAAACGAAGAGGAACTAAACAGCCTGTTGATGAAGGTGAAAGAGGAGAGTGAAAAAGCTGGCTTAAAACTCAACATTCAAAAAACTAAGATCACAGCATCTGGTCCTATCACTTCATGGCAAATAGTTGGGTAAACAATGGAAACAGTGATAGACTTTATTTTCTTGGGCTCCAAAATCACTGCAGATGGTGACTGCAGCCATAAAATTAAAAGACGCTTGCTCCTTGGAAGAAAAGCTATGAACAACCTAGACAGCAGATTAAAAAGCAGGTTCATCACTCTGCTGACAAAGGTCCATCTAGTCAAGGCTATGGTTTTTCCAGTGGTCATGTATGGATATGACAGTTGGACCATAAAGAAAGCTGAGCACCAAAGAATTGATGCTTTTGAACTGTGGTATTGGAGAAGACTCTTGAGAGTCCCTTGGACTACAAGGAGATCAAACAAGTCACTCCTAAAGGAAATCAACCCTGAATATTCATTGAAAGGACTGATGCTGAAGCTGAAGCTCCAATACCTTGGCAATCTGATGTGAAGAGCTGACTCATTAGAAAAGACCCTGATGCTGGGAAAGGTTGAAGGCAGGAGGAGAAGAGGGCAACAGAGGATCAGGTGGTTGGATGGCATCATCGACTCAACGGACTATCACTTTTGAGCAAACTCTGGTAGACAATGAAGCACTGGGAAGCCTGGCGTGCTCCAGTCCATGGGGGTCGCAAAGAGTTGGACACAAATGAGCGACTGAACAACAACAACAACAGTTTTATGCTTGGCATTTAATAAAAGGAACCAGACCTAGTCTCTTTGTCAAGGAACTTAAATGAAATTAATAGATATAATGGAAAGTATATTGAAACAACCAAAGAATCTTAGCTCAGAGAGCAAGTGCCCATGCTGTCTGCCTATAGGCCCCCCTAAAGTAATCTTAGCTTTGGTATGATTCCAAGGTCCATTACACCACTGTCAATCTTGAAAATGGTTATCTGCACTTATTCTCCAGTGCAGAGAAAGATGTTTTGTAACTCTATTCACATAACTGTAAGACCCTCTCCACCAAAAACACTCTGACATTTCATCGAGGACTTTTTCCGCTACCTACCACTCACAACAAACACATAGTAATCCTAATAAAACAGAGGACTAAAATTCACTTCAGTTTTCCATGATACACAAGCCAGGAACTCACTGCTCTAATTATAGCATCTATTTTATGATAAGATCAGTGACCATATGTATTGTTGAAGTGTTTGTCTTATGAAAGGGTGTTGGAAAACTTAATTACACCCACAAACAATGAAAGATTAAGTCACACCTTAACATAACATAGGGTATAATTTATCCCCACTTAGGCAGCAATGCAGAAATCTGAGGTTAACCACAGATATGACTTTCTACCCATAACCTGATCTTTCTCACTTAGCTGGTTTTGGCCATCTGCCTCCCCGTTTGAGTTTGGCCATCAGGATAAGCTACTGATGACTCTGCTCCACATACTTCCATAAGGACCTCATCTAGGAAGACGTGGGGCCTGCAGGTGGCTGCGCTGTGTTTTGTGAGATCTGTTGAATCAATCAGATTACTTAGTTCCATGGCATGCCACAAGTGCTAAACCCACACACTTTTGCAGGGGAGTTTGACCATCTGCCACAGGGAGGCAACTTTCATCCCCTTACACGGAATTACAGCCCATGCCTCTCCCTGGGTCTAGGAACTAACCACAAAATTTGTCTGTACCAAGCTTTTTCCTTTTGACCTTGCCCACATCTGCTTTGTCCTGGTCTTCTCCTGAGAGCATTATAGTGAAGAAAGAGATCAGTGCCAGTCCTGGGGGTCAGAGTATCTGTGTTAGCTGAATTGGCTCTGCCACCTACCATCTATATAACTTTATAACCAAGGCTCTTTCTGAGCTTCAGTTTCCTCACTGGAAAATAAAGGTTTGTTTATTGTTTGTTGTTGTTCTTGTTCAGTTGCTAAGTCATGTATGACTTTTTGCAACCCCATGGACTGCGGCATGCCAAGCTTCCCTGTCCTTCACTATCTCCCTGAGCTTGCTCAAACTCATGTCCATTGAGTCAGTGATACTATCTAACCATCTCATCCTCTACCACCCACTTTTTCTTTTGCCCTCAATCTTTCCCAGCACTAGGGTTTTTTCCAGTGAGTCAGCTCTTCTCACCAGGTGGCCAAAGTATTGGAGCTTCAGCTTCAGCAGCAGTCCTTCCAATGAATATTCAGGGTTGATTTCCTTTAGGATTGACAGGTTTGATGTCCTTGCAGTCCAAGGGACTCTCAAGAGTCTTCTCCAGCACCACAATTCGAAAGCATCAGTTCTTTGGCTCTCAGCCTTCTTTATGGTCCAGCTCTCACATTTGTACGTGACTGTTGGAAAAACCATAGCTTATAACTTATAGAGCTGTTGACAGAGTAAGACCGTATGTAAAGCATGCTTAACAAACATCAGTGCCCCGTGCTCTCCCCTCTCCCATCTGCACTTAGCCCTACCGCTTCACCAATCTTCCTCTTTCTTTTTCATACAAGAAACTGCCAGTTTCTCTTCTTCTTCTCTAATAATGATAATTATAATAATACTTCCAAAGTCTTCTTTCTAATCTGTATACCCACAACCTTAGCCTGATAAGGTTCTTAAGAAGCCAGGAACAGAAATGTGGTGTTGGAGGTGGGTCAGGTTGCAAAAAGAATGAATTATTTTTAATAAATGTTTGAGTAAGGTGGGTAAAACATCACTGAAGTGTATAAAATTGGAGAAAATTTTATGAGAAATGTATAAATATACATCAAAAGCTTTAAAAATGTCGTCTTTTGACAATGCTTTTACCTCTGAGTTTATCATGTTAAGGAAATAATCAGATATATTCAAATATTTGTGTATAGGATGTTTGTTATAGTATTGTACTAGTGAAAAATTAGAAATAATAAAAATATCTAATAGGATGCCAAGATAATAAATACTAGGTAGTCATTAAAAACTAGGTTTTAAAGGAGTTTATAATGACATTGGAAAATGCTCACAATTTGATATAAAATTGTGAGTATATTATCAATTTTTAAAATATATAAAACATAGTATTACTGTGAAAGTGAAAGTGAAAGTATTAGTTGCTCAGTCAGGTCCAACTCTTTGCAGCCCTATGGACTGTAGCCCACCAGGCTCCTCGGTCCATGGGATTCTCCAGGCAAGAATACTGGAGTGAGTTGCCATTCCCTTCTCCAGGGGATCTTCCTGACCGAGGGATCAAACCCGGGTCTTCTGCATTGCAGGCAGATTCTTTACCATCTGAGCCATCAGGGAAGCCCAGTATTACTATATGATCCAGCAATTTCACTTCTGGGTATATACCCAAAAAGAATGAAAGCAGGGACTCAAAACATTTGTAAAACTCATGCTCACAGCCACATTATTCACAACAGTCAAAAGGTGGAATAAGCTCAAGTGTCTATCAGTGGACAAACGGATAAACATAATGTGGCCTGTACACACACAGGGGAATGTAATAACATCCCATTCAAGCAAATGAATGAAATTCTGACACACGCGACAACATGAATCTTTAGGGCATGATGGTAGGTGTAAAAGGTCAGTCACAAAAGGACAAATAGTGGATGATTCCACTTACATGAGGCACCTAAAGTAGTCAGGCTTCGAGACAGAAAATAAAATGGTGGGTGCCAGGGATGGGGAGAGGAAGTGATTGGGGAGTTAGTGTTCAATAGGCACAGAGTTTCAGTTTGGGAAGGGGAAAATTGTCTGGAGATGGATAGTGGAGAGAATTGCATAACAGTGCAAATGTACTTTGTGCCATAGAACTGAACACTTAAAATTAATAAAATGGTAAATTGTATTTAATTTACTGTAATAAAATACATATATATATGTATACACAAACACATATACATTTATACAATACCAATACATACAGACATGCATATGTAAATGAAATACTAAACAGCTATAAGCCAAATGCCAGCAGTGAATTCTGAATTGTGAGATTATGAGATTTTTACTTTCTTCTTTGTATTTTTCTGCATCTTACAATTTTTCCATCATGAACACATATTGCTTTTTTCAGGGAAAAATAATTGTGTTTCTTTAAAACTTGAGTTTCCTTAAACAGGCTCTTAGCTTTGGCCGAGGAGGGGGCGGCCCTACAGGCAGATGAGTGTGCTCCACCCCGGGAATGTCTCCTCTCGGTCCGCGCTCTGCCTTTACAAGGTGGTTTCAGGCTTGCAGAGCTCCTAAAGTCTCTCACCCACACAGGGACACTGCGGGAGCGCATTTACGAGGCTCTCTTTGAATCTTGTAGATGACTTTATGGCTGTTTCTTGAGGGATTCTTCCCAGTGGCCCCAGAAGCTATGCTGGGAACTATTCCACCTGACTTACAGCCAAGAGTCGTGTTGAGGCTGCCTGTGGCAGCAGCACAGTACAGCGGGAGGAGGGCCACGGACGAGTCAGCTATGGAATTCTGCAACGTAACCATCGGCCAGGCGGACCTCTGTCTGGCTCTTCCTTCCTTCACTGAGCAAGAAAGTAAAGTGTCAATCACTCAGAAGTATCTGACTCTGTGATCTATGGACTGTATGTAGCCTGCCAGGCTCCTCTGTCCATGGAATTCTCCAGGCAAGAATACTGGAGTGGGTTGCCATTCTCTTCTCCAGGGGATCTTTCCGACCCAGGAATGAAACCCAGGTCTCCTGCATTGCAGGAAGATTATCGTCTGAACCACCAGAGAAGCTTCCTCCTTCATAGCTAAGATGAGGCAAACCAAGACCCCTCCCTCAAAGCAAGCTCAGGATTTGCTTGCCCCGGGACAATTTCCTGATGAAGTCCTCCAGACTCAGGGTCACCTCAGCAGTCATGCCTTCATATGCTTCACTGTCAAGATGTGGTCAAGATTTCTATGTAAGTTCTTCAGTGATTTTCACCAGTGTTCAGGAGTCCAGAAGTTAAGGTCACAAGTCTTCCAGTCCTGCCTGCCCTTCTATCCCTAGCAGGGAAACCCATTCATATGCAATTAAATGGGCCTCAGGCATCTCACAAACAGACCCTGTGTGTGTGCTGAGCACTTCAATTGCCCTATTTAAAAGCCACCGTTGGTTCTGGTTTGCCTGGTTTGCCTCATTTCCAAATGAGGATGTTATTCTTATACATAGTTGCAAGGCCCTATCTGCTCTGCCTTCTGTCTTCCTTTACAGACTCAGCTTTTGCTTTACCCCTGCTCTGCCCTCTTGGCATCCTTTACTGCCTGGTTATATCAAGCTTCCAGCAATTCCCTAGCACACCGCGCCCTGTCAGGCAGGGGACTTGTTACACACTGGTCCTTCTTCTTCCAGCTGGCGAATGAAATACTCTTCAAGACCCAACATGCACAATAACAGCAAACACTGCCAGTCTCTTACAACATGACTAACAATGTTCTGAGTACCTTGCCTGTAAAATTCATCCTTTTCCCATGCAGTCAAATCCTGAACAAATCCCTGCTGCTTCACTCCATTAGTTTTCTGCCTATTTTCTTGGCATAGTCCTTTACCCTCCAGTTGAGTCTATAAACCTGTAGATAGCCTCCCTACGAAATGCTATTCTGCCTAAGTGAGCCAGAGTTGATGACTACTGCTTAAACGAATAATCTTGTCTTATAAGACATTTATTTAGCAAGCCTCCACTGAATGTCACTGAGTTCCAGGCCCCTGTGCTGATGTAGAGGGAATACAAGGCCTCAGTTCTGTTCATGAGGAGCTCACATCTGTACAAATAAAAGAGAGAGAAACAATGCAAGGTAATTAAAGGTACAGGTAATTAAAGTATTCATATGAATACTCATGAAAATATAACTTGGCTCTCTGGGAATTCAGATAGGGAGTCTGAGAGGGCTTCATAGAAGACATATCATCCAAAGAGGCAATGCAGCCTCAGTAGACAGAGTAGGCTCTGAAGCCAGACAACTTGGGCTCACATCCCACTTCTGCCACACATTGGGTACGTAAGCTTGGGCAAGTTGCTTAATGTATCTGGCCCTCAGTTCCCTCATCCATAAATGAGTGACAATAAGTATATCTACCTAGTAATCACCTAGACTGTGTGTTAAAAAGCAGAGACATCACTTTGCCAACAAAGGTCCATGTAATCAAAGCTATGGGTTTTCCAGTAATCACATATGGATGTGAGAATTGGACCATAAAGAAGGCTGGAGTGCCGAAGAATTGATGCTTTGGAATTGTGGTGCTGGAGAAAATTCTTGAGAGTCCCTTGGACTACAGGGAGTTAAAACCAGTCAATCCTAAAGGAAACCAATCCTGCATCTTCATTGGAATGACTGATACTAAAGCTGAAGCTCCAATACTTTGGCTACCTGATGCGAAGAGCTGACTCATTGGAAAAGACTGATGCTGGGAAAGATTGAGGGAGGGAGGAAAATGGGATGACAGAGAATGAGATGGTTAGAGAGCATCACTGACTCAATGGACATGAGTTTGAGAAAATTCTGGGAGATAGTGAAGGACAGGGAAGCCTAGTGTGCTGCAGTCCATGCTGTTGCAGAGTGAAACATGACTTAGTGACTGAACAACAACATCAATCTCTTCTGCAGGCAGCTTGGTCCCTGGAAACTGTCTATACAATGTGCTTTCAGGTCTGGGGCCAGTACCGTCTGCTTTCTCATCAGCCTTAAATTATTGTGAAGATACATTTGTTTCAAGCCCAAGCCTCAACTCCAGTCACCAATTTATTATTTAGGCTTTTCCCCTGGCTGGAAGGATCATTCTTTTAGTCTTGGACCTAGAATGTGACTCAGCCTCTCTTTGCTATTTCCAGGTTGACTTGTGCTTAAAAGGTTAGGTTAACATTATTTTAAGCTTATCTTTCTTATTTATCGAAGAAAAGCCTCTTCACTCTGAGTCTAGAATCCACTCCTGTGAACCCACAAGTAAGTGAAGTCACTCACTCTTTGCAACCCCATGGACTAGAGCCTACCAGGCTCCTCTGTCTATGGGATTTTTCATGTAAGAATACTGGAATGGGTTGACATTTCCTCGTCTAGGGGATCTTCCTGACCCAGTGATCGAACTCAGGTCTCCCACATTGCAGGCAAACGCTTTACCATCTGAGCCACCAGGGAAGCCCACATTAGCCTTCCATGTGTTCAGTCGCTAAGTCATGTCTGACTGCAACCCCACGGACGACAGCACGCCAGGCTTCCCTGGCCATCATCCTCTACCCGAGTTTGCTCAAATTCATAGCATTGAGTCAGCAGTGGATCCAACCATCTCATTCTCTGTTGACTGCTTCTCCTCCTGCCCTCAATCTTTCCCAGCATCAGGGTCTATTCCAATGAATCGGCTTTTCGCATCAGGTGGCCAAATTATTGGAGCTTCAGCTTCAGCAGCAGTGCTTCCGATGAATATTCAGGATTGATTTTCTTTAGGATTGACTGGTAATTAGCCTTCTGCTGCTGCTGCTGCTGCTGCTGCTGCTGCTGCTGCTGCTAAGTCGCTTCAGTCGTGTCTCACTCTGTGCAACCCCATAGACGGCAGCCCACCAGGCTCCCCCATCCCTGGGATTCTCCAGGCAAGAACACTGGAGTAATTAGCCTTCTAGATTCCCTTAAAATCTCCTCCTTAAACTGAGCCATCTAGTATAGGAGAAAAAGCAAAAACCTCCTAGTCTTCTAGAGCCAGAGAGATCTGGGTTAAATTGACAGATCCACCTCTAGCTGTGAGTCTTCAGTTAAGGCTTTAATGTTTCTTTCATAAGGTAACCACAATGCCCAAGGAAGGAAGATATATAATATAACTGTGTGAGTCTTTTCTTTTCATTTGTTCCTATGATGTTCTTTAAGTCTCAGTTTAAAATGTCTTCTGATGGTCCCATCCACAGCCATTCTTATTGCTGCCTGTTTTTCCCAGTTTCTCTGCTTTCAACTTTTTCTACTAAAAGTCCTGGTGCTACTTCCTTGGTGCCTCTTTGCATAAAAGCCATGTTGATTGTTCATTCCATTTTGGCTCCATAAAAGTATTTGCATTCTTAATTTAATTTAAATGTATATCATTATTTTTCCATTATGCTGAAAACGTATGTCATTGAACTTCAACAGGGCAAGATCTTTTATACTATTCGTGTGACAAGTTAGAGGAATCTTGAATATATGGATGATTATATTTTACCAAAACTAAAGGTGATGGCTAATGAAATAAAATCTTTATTAAGAAAGTGTATAGTATCATGCCAGCATTCTATCCACATCTTATTCTATTTAACATTTTTATTAATCATTTGAATGTTGATTTCTAAAACTGATGAATCAAATTTACAGATGACAGAAAGCTGGGATGGTTAATAAACACCTTCAAGTCAGAAATGGTTTCCAAATATACATATATATATATATATTCACATTTACATGTACATATACATATATACATGGATATATGTGTATATATATGTATATATATATATAAACAGGTTGAATTGATGCTGAATAAAACAAGAAGTTTAAAGAGGGCAAATGTAAAATTCTTTCTTTGAGTCTAATAAGGTAGCAGCGCAACTGCAGGATAAGGCTGAATTGGTTTAGCAGGAGTCACTCTTGAACAGTCAACTCAGTGATTCCATATTGTTGTATAATTGTCCCCCAAATCAATATAATCTTAGGATGTCTTAGATGTCTAGCTTCAGAATAAGGGAGGTAAAAGGCTTCCTCGGTCTTGTGCAGCTAGATCACATCTTTGGAGTTGAATTCAGCTAAGGGTGACACATTTTAGGATAGATATTGGTAAGCTGAAATGTATTTAAACAGGAAATCATTAGGAGTATGAACCATGTCATAAGAGAATATTTGAAGGAAGCAGGGAGTTTTAGGTCACACATGACATCCCAAAGGTTCTAAGGGAAGAGAACAGGAAGGAGTAAGATGCAGAACATACAGGATAGATTCTCATCTCTAGCAGGTCACATACTAGATGATGAGTGCAATGATAGAGACAGATTTAAAATGGGGAAGAAAGAACTAATTTTGCCTGGGAGAGTCAGGAAAGTTTTCACAGAAGGGAATGGCTGAAACGGAATCTTAAAAATAATGGGAAGGACTTTACCACCAGCAGAGCAGGTCTTCTGAGGTGAAGGGAAAAAAACACATTTGAATGCCTAGGGCAGGGATTGAAACAGTGGGTTAAGACGTAAATGGGAGATAAGAAAGTGATGGCAGGAAAAGTACCAAATTTATACTCTAGGTTTCTGCTTAAATGTCACTTCTTTAGAGAAGTTTTCCTTGGCCCTTGACCCCCAATCTAATTAAGTGTCCATATTGTACTGTCTCCTAATGCTCTACAAGGGCATCAGGGGTTATGCCTGGCATATCATAAACACTTAATCAATTTGTTGGATCATACACACGAAGACTGATTTAAAGCAGAGTATGACAAGTGCTATACTGTATATACACAGTTTTCAGGAGACAAGGCATATTTGAACTAATAAAATTTGAATTAATTGAGCCTTATGGGAGAAAGAGAACACAGGAAGCACACTGAAGGTAGACGGAGCAGCTCTTGTGGATGCAGGGGCCAGGAAACGACACGGCAGACACAGAGACCCCAGAGAACTTCCATATGTCTGCACACAAGTAGATGTGGGGCAGTAGCAGCTGACAAGACCAGAGAGAGAGGCAAGGGCCAAATCAGTATCCATCCCTAAATATTTATTGAGCACCTACTCGTGAAGGGCTTCCTAATCCATGCTAGAAGTCTGCATTTTATCTAAACAGTATTGCGTACCTACTGAAGGATTTGAAAGTCCTATGATTCAGTTCATATTCTAGAAAGTTCATGCTGGAGGTTGGGCAGTAGATTATTTAGATGGTGACAAGAGTAGAGATCACTTGGGAAGCCATTTCAGAAATCCAGGGACACTGTTCAAGGAAGTATGCAGACACTAGAATTGACAGAATTTGGTTAGATTTCTTTTTTGATGCTGTATTGCTGATCCTCTTTATGACGTCAATTGTCTCGCTGTATCTCACTGTGCACACTGTTCCTTGAACGCATGATAGGCAAGGGGCAAGCAGGGAAGCTAGAAGAAAACTCAAGGAGCCAGAGATGTGTTTATTCTCTCCTGGCTGGTGTGGCAGCCACAGGAGCAGAACACACGGTATCCTCTCCCCTCGTGGCTGACCCACCAGACACAGCCGAGACACGGAAGTCATGCCACCGCTTTTTGGGGTGGAGCTCATACATCCCTACTGCACAAAGTAAGCCATGACCAAGCAAGCACCTCGTGATGCACACAGTGCTTTAAGGGATCTCAGCTGTTATATAGTTATTTACAAAACGTGGTGTGAGAGAGTCTGAACGTGCCATCTCAGCTAATTTTCTCTCTCCCCACAGATGGGAACGTTCTCACTTTGGGAAGTAAGAAAGAGTGAACTTTAGGATGAGTCTTGTGTTTCTAGTACAGGCAATGGGGCAGATTGCGATGCATAAAGGATTATAGAAAGAAGAGAAAATTAAAATTTTGTGAAGTCCATTTAGTAAATGTTTCCATTTGTGGATTAGATTGTTAACTATCTACCGGATTCCATTTTCTCCTTTTTTCCACATAAGTAGTATCTAGCATGTGGCTGGGCCAGGAGTAAATATGGAACTTCTTTCTCATTTGCTTAAGAAGAAATCCTTGTCCTTAGATATCTGCCTTTTCCTTCTTCTACTAGTTGGAATGGTAATTACTAGAATGACCTAGGAAGTCACAGGCTGAAGATGACAGAGCAACAATTAGCCTAGAAACCTGTGTGTATCAGAAATGTCTCCTGATCTTAGAACCCTAACTTTAGGTTGTTTACTTGATAGGCTAATAAACTAATTGCTCATTAAGCCATTAAATATTTAGTCATTTTATTACAGCAGCTTCAGTTCAGTCACTCAGTCATGTCCAACCGTTTGTGACCCCATGGACTGCAGCACACCAGGCTTCCTTGTCCATCACCAACCCCTGGAGCTTGCTCAAACTCATGTCCATTGCATCGGTGATGCCATTCAACCATTTCATCCTCTGTTGTCCCTTTCTCCTCCTGCCTTCAATCTTTCCCAGCATCAGGTTCTTCTCCAATGAGTCAGTTCTTCATATCAGGTGGCCAAAGTATTGGAGTTTCAGCTTCAGCATCAGTCCTTGCAATGAATATTCAGGAATGATTTCCTTTAGGATGGACAGGTTGGATCTCCTTGCAGCCCAAGGGACTTTCAAGAGTCTTCTCCAACACCACAGTTCAAAAGCATCAATACTTCAGTGCTCAGCTTTCTTTATAGCCCAACTCTCACATGCATACATGACTACTGGAAAAATCATAGCTTTGACTTGACAGGCCTTTGTTGGCAAAGTAAAGTCTCTGCTTTTTAACAGACTGTCTAGGTTGGTCATAGTTTTTCTTCCAAGGAGCAACCGTCTTTTAATTTCATGGCTGCAATCACCATCTGGAATGATTTTGGAGCCCCCAAAATAAAATCTGTCACTATTTCCATTGTTTCCCCATCTATTTGCCATGAAGTGATGGGACCAGATGCCATGATCTTAGTTTTCTGAGTGTGGAGTTTTAAGCCAAAATTTTCACTCTTCTGTTTCACTTTCATCATGGAGGCCTTACAAATAGCTGAGAAAAGAAGGGAACTAAAGGCAAAGGGGAAGGGGAAGATATAACCATTTGAATGCAGAGTTCCAAAGCATAGCAAGGAGAGATAAGAAAGCCTTCCTCAGTGATCAGTACAAAGAAATAGAGGAAAACAATAGAATGGGAAAGACTAGAGATCTCCTCAAGAAAATTAGAGTCACCAAGGGAACATTTCATGCAAAGATGGGCACAATAAAGGACAGAAATGGTATGGACCTAACAGAGGCAGAAGATACTAAGAGGTGGCAAGAATACACAGAAAAACTATACAGAAAAGATCTTCATGACCCAGATAATCATGATGGTGTGATTACTCACCTAGAGCCAGACATCCTGGAATGTGAAGTCAAGTGGGCCTTAGGAAGCATCACTACAAACAAAGCTAGTGGACATGATGGAATTCCAGTTGAGCTATTTCAAATCCTAAGAGATGATGCTGTGAAAGTGCTGCACTCAATATGCCAGCAAATCTGGAAAACTAAGCAGTGGCCACAGGACTGGAAAAGGTCGGTTTTCATTCCAGTCCCAAAGAAAGTCAATGCCAAAGAATGCTCAAACTAGTGCACAATTGTGCTTATCCCACACACTAGCAAAGTAATGCTCAAAATTTTCCAAGCCAGCCTTCAACAGTGCATGAACTGTAAAATTCCAGATGTTCAAGCTGGATTTAGAAAAGGCAGAGGAACCAGAGATCAAATTGCCAACATTTGCTGAATCATCAAAAAAAGCAAGAGAGTTCCAGAAAAACATCTACTTCTGCTTTAATGACAATGCCAAAGCCTTTGACTGTGTGGATCACAACAAAATGTGGTAACACTGTGAAGACACTGAAAACTTAGCATTGGTGAGAAGCTTCCTTACTTAGTTTGATCCTGCAAGTTTCTCACCCTTTGCTAAGACTGTGAATGCTGGGACAATCATGTGTTTGTCAGTCCAAAATAAGGATTCTGAGCAGGATGTGTAGTATAAGGATGAAGGATATTGGTGAAAGTAGTTTGTATATTTCTTCTCTCCATCACTTGATTCTTGCATTCTTGGAGATTTTATCCCAGGTTCACATTGTCTGCTACAAACTTCACACCATCTCCAACACCATGCCTTTTCAAGTCTGAAAACCACACTTCCCAGAACTTCTTCCTATATAGTTTGAAATTACTGTTTGTCAATGAAAGAACTTGCTTGTGGCTCAGACAATACAGCATCTGGTACAAGGCAGGAGACTCAGGTTCAATCCCTGGGTTGGGAAGATCCTCTGGAGAAGGAAATGGCACCCCACTCCAGTACTCTTGCCTGGAAAATCCCATGGACAGAGGGGTGTGGTAGGCTACAGTCCATCGGGTCGCAAAGAGTCGGACATGACTGAGAAACTTCACTTTCATTTTCAGTGAAAGAAAGGTGTGTGAAATATGGACGGTAGGAGCAAAGAGGAAGCCCTTATTCTAAGGAGGTAAAGGTGGCCAGTTTCTAGAACTTCCCCACACACGTCTTTTTCTCGATCCCTCTGGAGACCTTCAGTCTCAGTTCCTCCCACATTCACATAATCTCTGATTCCTACATTAAATCTCTTATTCCCATAGTACTCATATTGGCTCCCTTTTCAATAAAAACAAGATGGGTATACCCGGTCTAGAATTGACACAGGTGTCCTAACCTTTTTTGAAAGGAAAAAAGAACCCAAATCTAATTATTCTGACCTCCACTCAGCTCAAGGGACTTTCCTGTAGCTTAGATGTTAGAGAAGGAGACCCAGGTTCAATTCCTGGGTCAGGAAGATCTTCTGGAGAACGGAATGGCAACCCACTCCATATTCTTGCCAGGAGAATCCCATGGACAGAGGCGCCTGGTGGGCTACAGTCCTTGGGGTCACAAAGAGTCAGACACGACTGAGCGACTAACACAACCACTACACCTCAACTCTGTTTTCCGTGGCAATGTCATCTGGAAACAAGCTGGGCACACCGCTGACACAATTCCTGTGGATTCTTGGCACCTGTCAACCTAACATGCTTCCTGCATTCTTGACAGCAGACTTCTTGGGTGCCATTACTTCCACAATACTCTTGCATAATTGGATGCTATCATCTCAGACAAAAGCCTTGCATTCTTGGCAGTCTCGTCAATAAAGAACCAGGCCACGGGTATGGGATTTGCACACATTGTGGGCTGACACTGGATCCTCTTCAACACCTTCCTAAGGAGTGATTCATCATGATTATACCCAGCTAGTTGTTTAGAGAACAAGATGTTCTTGGAAATATCATGCCTCAGGTAGTGCAGGCCCCAAAGCCAACTGAATACACAGGGTTTAGCTAATTACTAGGATGTAACAGAGTTTAAACACAATGAGGGCCTAATTTACTCAAGGCATGAGGAAGCTTGGTTTCTGAATCCTCTTTGACAAGCCAGCTGTCTTTCTCTTATACAGAGGCTGCCTGCTTTTGTAATCCATAGTGTAGACTTTGTTCATTCATTCATGCCCATGCTCAGTTGTGTCCAGCTCTTTGCCACCCCGTGGACAACAGCCCGCCAGATTCATCTGTCCATGGGATTCTCCCTGCAAGAATACTGGAGCAGGTTACCATTTCCTCCTCCAGGGGGATTTTCCTGACCCAGGGATCAAACCTGCGTCTCTTGTGTCTCCTACATTGGCAGGAGGATTCTTTACCACTGTGCCACCTAGGAAGCCAGACTGCCCGAGTTAAATCCTGGTTTAACTTTGAGAAAGTTGCTTAACCTCTCCATAACTCACCTATAAAACAGGGCTAATAATAGTAAGGATTAAAAAATATTGCAATTAAAGTGCTCAGTATATTCCTGGCACATAATAAGCATATGGTAACAATATCTTCACTGGCTCTGCACTAAAATCTGATTCCTCTTCCTAGTTGTTCTCTTGGTGCCATTGTGCCTATTTTACCATAAATATGGGGCAAATAAAGATGTGTTCACCTAGGTTTGCCAGGCATACTCTCTATTTTCCTTCCACCTGATATACAATACATACTATGAAATATATGTATTTCTGAAGTGTAATTAACACATTATACTAGCTTCAGATGTATAACATAATGATTCGTATATATCATGAAATGATAATAAGTCTAGTTACCATCTGACACTATATAACATTACAAAATTTATTATTTCTTGAGATGAGAATTATTAACATTTACTTTCTCAGCATCTTTCAAGTTTGAATACAGTGGTATTGACTATAGCCACCATGCTGTACCATATATCCCATGACTTAACTTATTTGATAACTGAAAGTTTGTACCTCTTGATCTTCACCCATTTTACCCAATCCCACTCTACTCCCCTCTGACAACCACCAAATAGCTTTTTTATTTGTGCCTGGTCACACTTACAGCTTGGCCTAGCTTACACTCAAAACTTTCCTGTTCAGCAACTGTCTCATGGCATAAGATCTTGCCTCCACCACACTTCTAATCTCATCTATCCCTCTCTCCCTTGCTCACTTTACTCCAGCCACACTTTCTTGCTATCCCTTAAATGCACCAAACAGCTCCTACCACAGGACCCTTACCCTTGTATTTCTCCCTAGAAAACTTTTTCCCTGGGAGCACAGGGACCTTGAGACCTCACTACCTTCTTGCCTTTGTACAAATGTCACTTTTCAGTTTGGCCTGCTCTCAACACCATATATAAAATACACCCCACACCCTCAACCCCCAGTCCTCCTTTATCTTCTCCACAGTACCTATCACCATCTGTCATATATTCATTCATTTATTAGTTGTCTGTATCTCCCCACTCCCATTTCTAATGGACTTTCCCTGCCTACATATATCACTGGGGATAAAGACGTTTTGTCCCATGCACTACTAGCATATGAGGATAGGACTCAGCATTTCTTTCTAGACTCCTCTAAATTCTCCTTTTTATTTTTATTTTTTTAGTATTTTCTCTTTTTTAATTAATTTATTTATTTTAATTGGAGGCTAATTACTTTACAGTATTGTAGTGGTTTTTGCCAAACATCGACATGAATCAGCCAGGGGCACACATGTGTTCCCCATCCAGAACCCCCCTTCCACCTCCCTCCCCATCCCATCCCTCTAGGTCATCCCAGTGCACCAGCCCTGAGCACCCTGTCTTATGCATTGAACCTGGACTGGCGATCTGTTTCACATATGATAATATACATGTTTCAACACTACCCTCTCAAATCATCCCACCCTCGCCTTCTCCCACAGAGTCCAGAAGACTGTTCTTTATATCTGTGTCTCTTTTGCTGTCTCTCATATAGGGTTATCGTTATCATCTTTCTAAATTCCATATATATGCATTAATATACTGTATTGGTGTTTCTCTTTCTGACTTACTTCACTCTGTATAATAGACTCCAGTTTCATCCACCTCATTAGAACTGATTCAAATGCATTCTTTTTAATGGCTGAGTAATACTCCATTCTGTATATGTACCACAGCTTTCTTATCCATTTGTCTGCTGATGGACAGCTAGGTTGCTTCCATGTTCTGGCTTAAATTCTCCTTTTTAAAATCAAATATAACTTTTTTTCTGCTTTTCAATTTATTTTTTAATTTAAATTTATTTATTTTAATTGGAGGCTAATTACTTTACAATATTGTATTGGTTTTGCCATACATCAACATGAATCCATCATGGGTGTACATGTGTTCCCCATCCTGAACTCCCCCCCCACCTCGTTATATTTGATAAAATCAAATATAACTTTTAAAGAGTGATAGAATAGTTCAGTCTTTCAAAATAAGGCAAGACAATATCTACTATCTTATGAATATATTATCTGGTTATGGTCATGCTCTTATCCTTGGCCAAGAGTTAAACAAGAAGCTGGAGGAATACAGAGGAAGCAAGTGATAAACATTGTGGAAAACAAACAAAAAGACTGTATATTTGTTTGTGTGTATAAAATTATAGGAATAAGAAATATTGATAAGCAGATATCTAGAGTTGAGATGCTGTACAAATTCACTTATGTGCAAATTGAAAAATGTAACATACCGGGTAGGGTTGCAGGAAGACATTGTGTTGGCCCGTTAGAAGTCCTATCTTAATGATTGTGTCCATTCCTAATTAGATCCATTGGAGATCATTTCATACTGAGTTAATCTCTATGATGGAAAATAATAAACCTTCTCCCAGAGTTTAGAGAGGATCAAGCAAAGATCATGAGATTGGTTTCTGTATCTGATTTTGAAAATTCACACTTATAGATTCCAAAACATAAATCAATGGATATTTACCAAGTGTCTACATGAATGCTACTGAAATCAATCAATAGGTAGTTCTCAAACTACACCATTATTACCCTAAAATTGATCATTTGAGACATGGGGTCTAGGAAGTGAAATGCTGGAGCCATGCCATCTAGGAGTATCTAAAAGTATGCAACGCAAATACTGTATTCCATCTGGAGGCTCTAGGAGAGAATCCATTTCTTTGCTTTTCCATCATCTAGTGGCTGACTGCATTTTTTGGCTCATGGATCCCTCCTCCATCTTTAAAGTGCAACACTCTGACCTCTGCTCCCATTATCATACCTCCTCTCTCTGACCCTCTTGCCTCCCTCTTATAAGGACCACTGTGATCACATTGGGCCCACCTGGATAACCCAGAACACACTCCCCATCTCAAGAACTTTGATTTAACAAATTTGAAAATCCCTTTAGCCACATAAGGTAACACAATTCACAGGTTCCAAGGATCAGGATACAGCCATCTCTAGAGGATTACTGTTCTATCTCCCAAAGTGACCTTTATGTAAATAACCGCATGGTTCTAATGAATAAAACAATGGATTTCAGGTCAGAAAGTCTAGGCGTGAGCTTGTCTCCTCTCCTCCATCTGGGTGATTGAAGCAACTCAAGTGGTCTCCTTGAATCCATTTCTTAAAATGGAGATAATGATACTTCTAATGGCTATTGTGAGGATCAAATGAACTAATTATACATGAATACTTTGTCAGTCATAATTCATTAAAGTTTAGTTTGGTTCTGTTCAACAAATTTTCCCAACCCCATGCTGTGTGCCTGGCAGGTATAGAGGCTGGAATACCATGAACAGATAAGACAAGTCCCTACCATCAAAGAGTAGTCTAGAAAAGAGGTTACCAAAAATATGACAATTCAGTGGAATTAGAGCAAACATGACTATGTATAAGGAGATCAATGAACTCAAGGAATGAGTGGTTTCTTTAAAAAAGAGAGAGAAGGTGTCCAGAAAGACTTCACAGACCAAGCAGCAATTTGAACAAGGTTTTGCAGGACAGATCAGCTTGCAGACAGACAGAAGATGGAGTTTATTTTCAGTAGAAAAGCTTCCCGCACAAAAGCACAGAGGTGTGAAACTGCACTGTGTGTTTAGAGAATTACAAAGGAGTTTGATATTAATGTATCATTCATCCACTATGGGGAGGTGCAGAGAAGAAAGGCGAGATGAAGAAATGTTTCCTTCTGCTTCCTTCTGTTGTGATCAGTTCTGCATGTAATGAAGTCATTTAAATCTTTTAAGCAGGGAGGAGATGAACCACCCCTTTCAAGTGAGGATCATCCTGGTTGTAGTATGGCACTCCTGAGACCCAGGAAACCCCTCAATTCTGGGCAAACTAGGATGGTTGGTTACTCTGTGAGAGGCATGATTTGATCAACCTAACTTCCCACACAGTTTTCTCTGGCTGAAATGAGAAAAGTGAGCTAGAAAACAGCAGGATGGAAGAAAAGAGACTGATAGGAAGCCAGAACTAGAGACTAGAAGAGCAACGATACGACCGAAACAGCTGCAGTCACTGTGGGGATGAAGCAGAGAGAAGAAATCATGAGGTGTTTAGAAAGCAAAATCTATACAGCTTGTTGGGGTTTCCCTTGTAGCTCAGTCGGTAAGAATCTGCCTGCAATGCAGGAAACCTGAGTTCAGTTCCTGGGTTGGGAAGATCCCCTGGAGAAGGAAATGGCAACCCACTCCAGTATTCTTGCTTGGAGAATCCTATGGATAGAGGAGCCTGGCAGGCTACAGTCCATGGGGTTGCAAGAGTCGGACACGACTTAAAGACTAAACCATTACCACCATACAGCTTGTTGACTGAATGGGTGTGGGAAATGCTTGAGCAGGAGAAATCTAGGATAACTCGCAGGATTTTGAGCAACTGGATGAGTGATTTTAATGCTGGCAGACAGAAGAAGTATATGAAGCTAAGTGAATTGATTGGGATAAGGAATTTCAGTTTGGGACATGTTAGGTTTCGGTGTGATGTTTCTGTAAGACATCCAGATGGAGCTCTCCAGGGCACTGTTCAGAACTTGGGGCAGACAGAATTGGCGAGACAGTCTTGCCTAAAGATGTGTGTGGCGGTGGTAGAGGGTGTGTTTTGGGAGTGAAAGGAGGAATAGAAGAAATACAGGAAGTTGCATGTTTCTAAATAATGATTATTCAGGATGGGGAACACGTGTATACCTTTGGCGGATTCATCTTGATGTAAGGCAAAACCAATACAATATTGTAAAGCAGTTAGCCTCCAATTAAAATAAATTTATATTAAAAAATATTTATTTGACTGCATTGGGTCTTAGTTGCAGCATATGAACTCTTATTAATAGCTGTAGCATGTGTAATTTAGTTCCCTGAGCAGAGATTTCACCCAGGGCTCCTGCACTGGGAGCATGGAATCCCAGCCACTGGGCCACCAGCAAAGTCGCCAGCTTTCACTTTTTCAGTGCCTTCAGTGTGCTGTGACTGGTTGGGAGTAATAAAGACTAGTTTGAGCTTATTTGAACCAAATTACTGCAGAGATAAAGATACAAAGCAGTGTCCCTAGACCTAAGGGCAAGGACGCAGTGGGCCCCAGCAGCGCACCGGAGTCGGCGAGGGCCGTGCCCTTGAGACTCCTGTCATCTGGCGTCCCCAGTCTTCATCGTGCCTCTGCTCCCTGCTTCATCACTCACTCTTCCTAGAGAGTGGCTTTTCCTGCTTCTCAGACGAAACTGCTGTTCACACTTCTGGAGTCAATGCCACCTTCATTTAAGACACTGTGTAGAGGCTGAGGATGAAACACAGCGCTAGCACTGAATTCCGAGAAAAGGTATTCACTGGCCTGTCCTGACTAGGCGGATGACCTGGACCAAATGACCATGGGGAGGGCTTCGAAGGGTGCGGGCAGCTCCAAGAAAAGGTAACAGGGGGGAAGCTGACCCATAGTATTCACTGTCCTCATATTTTCTTATTTATCGTTAGAACACTATGAGATATTTATTATTACTAACCTTTATAATGTAAATGCCTTGAAGGCAAAGACCACATCTATTCATTCACCACTGTATTCCCAGCATCTAGCACAATGTCTAGCTCATGCTTAGTAAATGAGCGATTAAATGAATGAATATCAATTTTACATTTGAGGAAATGCAAGATCACAGAAATTCAATCACTTACCAGGGTGACCCAGCCAAGAAACAGAAAGAAGAATCAAACCCAAACCCATTTTACTTCAGATGTTGTGCTCTTAACTGAAGAAAACTCACTTCTGTGAGGCCCTCATTGATGCCCTGGAAGTTGTAACTTCCTTGGTAAATAATTTCCAGATACTAAAAAATCATCATCATCAATAGTGGTGACCCCAGCTGTATCCCAGTGAGCAGGCAGGATTGCTGGACAGGACCTGGCCTGTGCTGGGATGCACACAGGCCTGCTCAGAGGAGGCTCCGTGTGTCAAGTGCTCCTGACTGGTGCTAGTGACCCAGAATAGCAACAGTAGAAGACGGGGAGGATATCCCAGTACATCAGTCCTAGGTGGCTTGGGCACACAACTTGGCCCATCTCACAACCAACACCTCCAGCTGGAAAAGGTCCCAGGTACATCTCTACCTGCAGGCTGAAAGAGAAAGACAAGATGATTTTAGATTCTTTAAGAAGACTGCGCAACTGTCAACCCTGTTAACAAGAATTCAAATCCACCAACGAATAAGCAACTTTTCTGCATGTATTATGCTTACTATGTCAAGTGTTTAGGAAATAGAGTAAAATGATCATATTTTCTAAGCCTGATGACATGTGAATTGACAAAATATTTTTTTTCCTTTGTTGCTTATTTACGTAAATAAGGAAACACTTTTGAGGGCAGGAGAAGAGGGTGACAGAGGATTAGATGGTTGGATGGCATCATCGACTCTATGGACATGAGTTTGAGCAAACTCTAGGAGATAGTGCAGGACAGAGAAGCCTGGCATGCTGCAGTTCATGGGGTCACAAAGAGTTGGACACAACTTAGCAACTGAACAAGGATAAATTTGATCAAAAATAATTATATATTTAACAAATCATGTCTTGCCTGCATTATTGCAATAGCTTCATAACTTGTCTCCTCAATTCTACCCTTGCTCCTTCACAGTCTACTCTCAGCGTAAGTGGGTAGAAAGAAGCCTTGAAAAAGGAAATCGGATCACCCTTCTGTTCTAAACCTGACAATAATTCCCCATCTCACTTAAAGTAAAAGCCAAATCTAAGGCCTAAAGTTGTGGACCACACATTCTGATTTCTCTCCTCTTCATTCACTCTGTTCCAGTCACACGGGCCTCCTGGTTGCTCCCTGAACTTGCTAGGTGCATTCCACCTTGAGGCCTTTGCTTTGGTTGGGTTCTTGGTTGAATAAAAAGAACAAAATCATTTTATCAGGAAGAATTCAAAGCATATGATATAGCACTATACAGGGTTTCCCCTGTCTGAACTTAAAAATCTAGTTGGGCTGACAAAACATTTCACATTTTAAATAGTTAGATCAAGAGACAACAAGGTGCTAAGTTGCAGATCTGAGACTGTTCTTGTTGCATAAGTGGGAAAAAGAAAAGAAAGGCATAAACCAAAAATTAAAGATTACATGAATTTTAAGAAGTAATGATAATGATGGTAATATTTTATATACTATTGAGTTTATAATAAGCTTTTATACATTTTTTCCATTTTATCTTCATGAAGCCCTTTGAAGTAGAGCATATGTTATCACCCTATTTTATAGAAGAGATAGCTAAATAAAGAGAGTCTATATAATTTATTCAGGGAATAAACTAGGAAGAAATATAAGAAAACAGGAGATATCCTGATGCTATATTATTCATTAATTTATTCACTATTCAATAAACCAAAGGGAAAAGATTTATACAATCTGAGAGAAACCAGAGTATTTCATTCAATAAATATTTTGTGTATCCTATGAAGTATCAGGCATTGTTCCAGGTGTTTGGAATACAGCCATAAGTAAAACTGATAAAGTGCTACCCTTATAGAATTTACATACCAGAGAGACACATACCATAACAGATAGTGTCATAATACATAAGTAAATTACATAGTATGTTGGTTAATGATAATCACTACGGAAAAAATAAAGCAAAGAGAAACAGAAGTGGGAGTGCTGGAAAGGGGATATTAAATAGAGTGGTCACATAGAACACTCTTTGACATAAATAACAACAGGATCTTTTCTGGCCCACTTCCTAGAGTAATGAAAATGAAAACAAATTTTAACAAATGGGACTTAATTAAATTTAAAATCTTTTGCATAACAAAGGAAACCATAAACAAGATAAAAAGACAGTACTTGGAACTGGAGAAAATGTTTCCAAATTAAGCAACTGACAAAGGATAACTCTCCAAAATATCTAAACAGCTCATGCAGTTCAATATCAGAAAAAAAGCAAACAAACAAAAAATGGGCAGAAGACCTAAATAGACATTTCTCCAAAGAGAACATGCAGAGGGCCAAGAGATGCATAAAAAGATGCTCAGCATCACTAATTATTAGAGAATGGCGAATTAAAACTATTTTTAAGTATCGCCTCACATCTGTCAGAACGGTCATCATCAAAAAAATCTATGAAAAATAAATGCTAGAGAGAGTAGGGACAAAAGGGGACCTAACTGTTGGTGGAAATGTAAATTGATACATCCACTATGGAGAAGAATATGGAGGTTCCCTAAAAAACTAAAAAATAGAACTACCATATGACCCAGCAATCCCACTCTTGGGCATATACCCAGAGAAAACTAAAATGCTACTCAGTCATAAAAAGGAATGAAACTGAGTCATTCGTAGAGATGTGAATGGATCTAGAGACTGCCATAGACTGAAGTAAATCATAAAAACAAATATTGTACACCAATGCATATATGTGAAATCTTAAAAAATGGCATAGATTATCTTATTTACAAAACAGAAATAGACACAGATATAGAGAACAAAGAATATATGGACCCTAAGGAGGGAAAGGGGTGGTGGGATGAATCGGGAGATTGGGATTGACATATATATATGATTGATACTATGTATAAAATAGAGAACGAATGAGAACCTACTGTATAGCACTGGAGCTCTACGCTGTGGTGACCTAGACGGGAAGGAAATTCAAAAAAAGAGGGGATATAAGTGTATACATCGCGGACTCACTTTGCTGTACAGTAGAAACTAACAGCACTGTAAAGCAACTATATTCCAATAAAAATTAATTTTAAAAAGGAAACAATAAACTAGCAACAGAAGTTATCATAAAGATAACAGGTTTTAAATGTATTGAAATTTTTTATTAAGATGTAACTTGCATAGATTAAAGTGTAATCCTTTTAATATACAGTCCTGCAAGCTTTGACAAATGCGAATGTCTGTTTAACCACCATCAGAATCAAGACACAGCGCAGTGTCATTACCCAAAAAATAACCCTCATGTACCCTTGTAGCCAACCTCTCCCTTCAGCCCCAGGATCTGGCACAACTGATTTCCATCCCTATAGATTTGTCTTTTTCCAGAATGTCACGTAAATGGAGTCACACAGAATTTGGCCTTCCGAGCCTGGCTTTTTTCACTAAGCAAATGGATTTAAGACCCATCAGTTTTGTTGTGTATAACTGTGAATCCACTTTTGTTTGAATGGCTGATTCATCATATGAAGGACATTTCAGTTGTCTTTAGTCTTTGGTTATCACAAGTGAAGCTACTATAAATATCTGCATACAGGCTTCTATGCGCTTATAAATTTTCACTTCACTTGGGTAAATAGCTGGGAGTGAGACTGTGAAGTTAGACAGTGAATGTACATTTACATTCATAAGAAACTGTTAATTTTCCAAAGCAGCTGTACATTTTTTCATTGCAAGAGTTCTAGTTGCTCTGTATCCTAGATGGTACTTGGTATTACTAGATTTAAAAGAGACTGTTCTACTGGGTGTTAGTGGTATCTCATTATAGTTTTATTAATAATTTGCATTTCCCTAATGACTAATAGCTGGGATTCCCAGGAGGCTCAGTGGTAAAGAACCCTCCTGCCAATACAGGAGACGTGGGTTTCATCCCTGGGTTGGGAAGAGCCCCTGAGGAGGAAACAGCAACCCACTCCAGTATTCTTGCCAGGAAAGTCCCATGAACAAGGAGACTAGCAGGGTCCATGGGATCCATGGGGTTCATGGGGTTGCAAAGAGCCAGACACGACTGAGCAGGCACACATGCAATGACTGATGATATTGAACATCTTTCCACATGCTTATTTACCATTAGTGTATATATTTAAAATTTTTTATTGGAGTATAGTTGTTTTACAATGTTACTTTCTGCTATACAGTAAAGTGAATCAAACACATGTATGGGTGGCGCTAGTGGTAAAGAACCTGCTTGCCAGTGCAGGAGATGTTAGAGACACGGGTTCAGTGACTGAGACAGGAAGATCCCCTGGAGGAGAGTATGGCAACCCATTCCGGTATTCTTGCCTGGCGAATCCCATGGACAGAGGAGCCTGGTGAGATGCAGTCTGTAGGGTCGCAAAGAGTCAGACACGACTGAAGCGTATGTATACTCCTCCTCTTTTTGGATTTCCTTCCCATTTAGGTTACCACAGTGTATTGAGTAGAGTTCCCCGTGCCACACAGTAGCTTCTCATTGGTTTTCTATTTTATATATTCAGTTCAGTTCAGTCACTCAGTTGTGTCCAACCCCATGAACTGCAGCACGCCAAGCTTCCCTGTCCATCATCAACTCCTGGAGCTTGCTCAAACTCATGTCCATCTAGTCAGTGATGCCATCCAACCATTTGATATATAGTATTGCGCATTTCTTAATCCCAGTTTCCTAATGCATCCCTCGCCCCATCATTGCCCCTCTTGGTGTCCGTAGGTTTGCTATCTGTCTGTCTCTTTGCTTATGGTTTGCAAATAGGTTCATAAGCACCATTTTTCTAGATTTAACAAATATGCATTCACTAGTCATTTAGTTCAGTTCAGTTCAGTCGCTCAGTTGTGTCCAACTCTTTGTGACCCCATGAATTGCAGCACGCCAGGCCTCCCTGTCCATCACCAACTCCTAGAGTCCACCCAAACTCATGTCCATCGAGTCGGTGATGCCATCCAGCCATCTCATCCTCTGTCATCCCCTTCTCCTCCTGCCCCCAATCCCTCCCAGCATCAGAGTTTTTTCCAATGAGTCAACTCTTCACATGAGGTAGCCAAAGTACTGGAGTTTCAGCTTTAGCATCAGTCCTTCCAATGAACACCCAAGACTGATCTCCTTTAGGATGGACTGGTTGGATCTCCTTGCAGTCCAAGGGACTCTCAAGAGTCTTGTCCAACACCACAGTTCAAAACCATCAATTCTTCAGCGCTCAGCTTTCTTTATAGTCCAACTCTCACATCCATACATGACTACTGGAAAAACTATCACCTTGACTAGACGGACTTTGTTGGCAAAGTAATGTCTCTGCTTTTGAATATGCTATCTAGGTTGGTCATAACTTTCCTTCCAAGGAGTAAGTGTCTTTTAATTTCATGGCTGTAATCACCATCTGCAGTGATTTTGGAGCCCCCCAAAATAAAGTCAGCCACTGTTTCCACTGTTTCCCCATCTAGTTGCCATGAAATAATAGGACCAGATGGCATGATCTTAGTTTTCTCAATGTTCAGCTTTAAGCCAACTTTTTTACTCTCCTCTTTCACTTTCATCAAGAGGCTTTTTAATTCCTCTTCACTTTTTGCCATAAGGGTGGTATCATGTACATATGTGAGGTTATTGATGTTTCTCACGGCAACCTTGATTCCAGCTTGTGCTTCCTCCAGCCCAGCGTTTCTCATGATGTACTCTGCATATAAGTTAAATAAGCAGGGTGACAATACACAGCCTTGATGTACTCCTTTTCCTACTTGGAACCAGTCTGTTGTTCCATGTCCAGTTATAACTGTTGCTTCCTGACCTCCATAGACGGGCACAATAAAGGACAAAAACGGTAGGGACAGAACAAAAGTAGAAGATATTAAGAAAAGCTGGCAAGAATACACAGAAGAACTACACAAAAAAGATCTTAATGACCCAGATAATCACGATGGTGTGATCACCCACCTAGAACCAGACATCCCAGAGTCCAAAGTCAAATAGGCCTTCAGAATCATCACTACAAACAAAGCTAGTGGAGGTGATGGAATTCCAGTTGAGATATTTCAAATCCTAAAAGATGATGCTGTGAAAGTGTTGCATTCAATATGCCAACAAATTTGGAAGACTCAGCAGTGGCCACAAGACTGGAAAAGGCCAGTTTTTATCCCAATCCCAAAGAAAGGCAATGCCAAAGAAAGTTCAAACTACCACACAATTGCACTCATCTAACACGCTAGCAAAGTAATGCTCAAAATTCTCCAAGCAAGTCTTCAACAGTACCTGAACCCAGAGCTTCCAGATGTTCAAGCTGGATTTAGAAAAGGTAGAGGAACCAGAGAACAAATTGCCAACATCCACTGGATCATAGAAAAAGCAAGAGAGTTCCAGAAAAAAAATGTCTACTTCTGCTTTATAGACTATGCCAAAGCCTTTGACTCTGTGGATCACAATAAACTGTGGAAAATTCTCATATGGGAATACCAGACCACCTTACCCGACTCCTGAGAAATCTGTATGCAGGTCAAGAAGCAATAGTTAGAACTGGACATGGAGCAATGGATTGGTTCCAAATCGAGAAAAGAGTACATGAAGGCTGTATATTGTCATCTTGCTTATTTGACTTATATGCAGAGTACATCAGGCAAAATTCTGGATTTGATGAAGCTCAAGCTGGAATCAAGATTGCCGGGAGAAATATCAATAACCTCAGATATGCAGATGACACCATCCTTATGGCAGAAAGAGAAGAGGAACTAAAAAGCCTCTTGATAAAAGTGAAAGAGGAGAGTGAAAAAGTTGGCTTAAAGCTCAACATGGAAAAAACGAAGATCATGGCATCTGGTCCCATCACTTCATGGCAAATAGATGGGGAGACAGTGGAAACAGTGACAGATTTTATTTTCTTGGGCTCCAAAATCATTGCAGATGGTGATTGCAGCCATGAAATTAAAAGACACTTGCTCCTTGGAAGAAAAGTTATGACCAACCCAGACAGCATATTAAAAGGCTGAAACATTACTTGGCCAACAAAGGTCTGTCTAGTCAAGGCTATGGTTCTTCCAGTAGTCATGTATGGATGTGAGAGTTGGACTATAAAGAAAGCTGAGTGCCAAAGAATTGATGGTTTTGAACTGTGGTGTTGAAGAAGACTCTTGAGTATCCCTTGGACTGCAAGGAGATCCAACCAGTCCATCCTAAAGAAAATCAGTCCTGACTATTCATTGGAAGGGACTGATGCTGAAGCTGAAACTCCAATACTTTGGCCACCTGATGTGAAGAACTGATTCATTTGAAAAGACTCTGATGCTGGGAAAGACTGAAGACAAGAGAAGGGGACAACAGAGGATGAGATGGTTGGATGGCATCACCAACTCACTGAACAGGAGTTTGAGCAAGCTCCAGGAGTTGGTGATGGACAGGGAAGCCTGGCATGCTGCAGTCCATGGGGTCACAAAGAGTTGGACACGACTGAGCAACTGAACTGAACTGAACAATTAACTTAATAAATATTGGTCTATTCAATCTAGTCATTTATCTTTGAGTAAGCTTTAATAGTTAATTTTTTGAGGAATTCATCCATTTAAGTTGTTTAGATTATTAGCATAATGTTGTTCATAATATTCCCTTATTAACCTTTTTTTTAATTTTTTTATTTTTACTTTATTTTACTTTATAATACTGTATTGGTTTTGCCATACATTGACATGAATTCACCATGGGTGTACATGCGATCCCAAACATGAACCCCCCTCCCACCTCCCTCCCCACAACATCTCTCTGGGTCATCCCCATGCTAGTTGTGATGTCCCATCTCTCACTAAGATACTGAAAATTTATGTCACCTTTCTCTCTCTCTTTCTTCCTAATTAGTCTGGCTAAAGGTTTTTCAATTCTGTTGATCTCCTCCAAAAACCAGATTCTGTTTTCACTGCCTTTTATGTATTATGTTTGTGTTTTCTATTTCATTGACATATTCACTTATCTTTATTACCTCCTTTCTTCTTACTTTAGGTACAATTTGCTTTTACTTTTTTCTAGTTTCTTAAAGTGGAAGCTTATGTCATTGATTTGAGACTTTTTGTCTTTTCTAATATAGACATTTTTGTGCTACAAATTTTCCTCTAAACACTACTTAGCTTCAACTCACAAATTTTAACATATATTTTTTCATTTCTATTAAGTTAAATACATTCTAATCTCTCCTTTGATTTGTTCTTCAATCCCAGATTATCCTGAAATGTGTTTTGGTTTCTGAATATTTGAATTTCCAGATAACTTTCTGTTAGTTTCTAATTTAATTCCATTGTGATCGACTCTGTAGAAGTTGAATCATTATAATTTACTGAGACTTGTTTTATGGCCCAGAATACAGTCTATCTTGATAAATGTTCCATGTGCACCTAAAAAGAATGTATATTCTGGTTTTGGGTGTTCTGAAACTGTCACTTAGGTCAAGTTGGTTAATAGTATTCTTCAAGACTTCCATAACCTGAAAGTAACCTGAAAGTCAGTTGTGTCCGACTCTTTGTGACTCCATGAACTGTAGCCCATCAAGGCTCCTCTATCCATGGGATTCTCCAGGCAAGAGTACTGGAGTGGGTTGCCATTTCCTTCTCCAGGGATCGAACTCGGGTCTCCCGCATTGCAGGCAGATTCTTTACCGTCTGAGCCACCAGGGAAGCCCTTCCATATCCTATTGATTTTCTATCTACTGGTTTTATCAATAACTTGGATGGATTTTTTGAAATCTCTGACTATAAATGATTATTTCTTCTTGCAGTTCTATTCAGTTTTGGTTCATTAAACACTTAAAATTATGATGTTCTTTTGATGAATTGGCCCTACTTAGATTTCCTCTCTTGTGCTGTAGCCTATAAGTATTCTCTCCCTGTAAAGTTCATAGAGCATCTCTAGGCTTTAAGCTGGAGACATTATTATTTGCTCATTTTATTTATTTTCTCTGTGTTGTTTGTTGTCCAATGGGTGAAAACACTTGTTTCCTTTTTGTTTACTAGATTTTAGTTGATGGAAGTGGGAGGATCCTGGAGGCAATAATCAAGCAGAGACTCAAAGGAGATGAGAGTGCATTAGCTGCAAAAGAGTGCTCTAGAGAGAGGAGACTCTGAGATGGGAATGTGCCTGGTAAGTTCATGGCACACCAGGGAGGCTAGTATGGCTAAAGAAGAGAGAGTAAGGAGAGCAGCAAGAGATGAGGTCAGAGACCTCCTAGTCTTTCTCGGGCTTCCGCCTACTCTAAAGCAGGGGAGTGACATGCTCAGCCTTCTGTGTTAAAACATCAAGGCAGTCTACAATCTTGACAATATACTGTACAAAATTGAGAGTAGACGCAGGCACATCAGTTAGGAGGCAAGTGAGCCAGCAAGAAGCAATGGCAGTTGGATTCGTATGGCAAGAGTGAAGATGGTGAGAAGTGCATAAATTCTGGGTACCATCTGGAAGAAGAATCAATAGGATTTGCTGACAGTTTGACTTTGAGGTATGAGAGAAAGAAAGAAATGAATAATGAACCAGTGTTCTCTGCATTATACTGTCTCATATTTATCTTTTATATTTTCACAAAAGGTTTAAGGGTTAGTTCTCTTATGGTTGAGGTTGTGTCTAGAGAATGGGCACTGACTTTCTACCTCATACCTTTTTTTCCCATTTCTTTTCTAATGGCCCAGTACCTACCAGCTCCTGTGAATATTTCTGGAGGGGGGTTCATGTTTGGAAATGCATGTAAGAATTAAAGATTTTAAAATTTAAAAAATAAAACTAAAAAAAAAAAAAAAAAAAAAGAATTAAGGCATATGGGACTCTTTTTTCAAACTGGCTAAGAGCTGAAGTACAGTCCTCTGCTACAGGGTTGATGCAGAGGTGGGTTAGAGCAGCCAGCCTCTGAGTTTCTTAGGGTGGGGGCCACAGAATCTATATTTAAATTAATATAAAGGTCCCTCCCTTCACAATCATTCTCAAAATAGAGATCCAGCCTGTCTTATCACTCATGTTGCTGCTTGACAAATAGCTTAGCCGAGGCCCCAGATGGCTGGGTTGTGGAACCAACAGCTGAGGGAACCAGTCCTACGGCTGGCAGGATCTGAACTTGCCTAGTATGCACCTGACTCAGCTTGCCTCTGGCTTTACGTAAAGCCCTAAAGTGGGCTGAGTTTTGCTATTTCGGCCACTAACAGCCTTGAGCAGCTTGCAGGAGAAAGAAGCAGCTGAACTTGATAGCTTAGCTTTACATGTAGGTAGAAGAAGGCAAAACTGCAAAATACACCTCAGTCAGCTAATGTCTCCCTGACATTTAGGCCAATTTGAAACCCTTAGAAATATCTGTTCATCAGAATTCTCTGTGGTAGGAGGGTAAGAGGCGGTAGAGAAGCCCATAAATCCATAAGCCATTAAAGACTGCTAGGACTCTAGCTTCTTTATGAAAGAAAAGGGACAGAAGGATTTTTCTATCTATAAAACTCTGAAAGAATCCATGGTTTCAAAGTTTGGGAAGAGTAAGTGTTCCTACTGAGGATGAGGTAGCTAGGAAGCATATACAACCAGGAAGGGGCTTCCAGAGGCTAGAATGTAACTAGAGGAAGAAAGAGTACAGATTGTAAAAGCAAGATAAATATGCCATAAGACCCCCTTCCTGGCAGCGGATCAATCATAGAATGAATGGAGAAGAAAGAAGGAAACAATGGATGTGCCCTTGAAAGCAAATCTAGGGCCTATGCTTTGAATTGCTGATGTAAAAGTGAACGATTCTCATCTGAAGATTCTATATCCATCGTGAACGGAGTTTGTGTCATCATCATCACTATAGATAGCATCTAGATTATTGGCCTCATAATTACCTTTAATCAATGTGATCCATCAGCCAACTGAGTCAGAACCGAGACCCTCCCCCAAGCTGACCAATCATAGGTCACTTTGTACAGTATTGATGCCCAGAGACACTAATTAATCCTGAGCACATCTGACTTATGATTTTAGCTCTCAAAACAAAACTATTGGGAGCAACATACACAATAGGCATAAAAATACAATATTTTAATCAGATGAAAAAAAACGATAGCTTTTTTTAAGCAAAAACTCAGCAATTTCTACCTCTTGTTGAATGAGTGTTTTGTTCCAGGCACTTGACTTAATTCTTTGAGGCTTTATAACAACACCTATGAAGAAAATGCCTCACATTTAAAGAGATATTAAGTCACATAACTAGTGAGTGGCAGAGACAGGATTCCAACCTAGATCTGTCAGATTCCAAGTTTTATGCTCTTAATCACTGGGCTCAAAAACTTGGCTATAGAATTTGTGTTCATTTCTAGGGAGAAGTCAAGAAACACATTTCTTTAAGAGTCCTACTCTGACTTTGCCCTGAATTCTTCTGTGTGGAACAGACTTCGGGAATGAATATGAGATAGAAGTCTGGGCTAATAACTGCTCCTCTTGTAGCAATGGTCCCAAGCCCCCCTCTGCATGAGTATATCTGCCTCTCTAGCCATATTCAGAAATGAGTAGGATGTCATCTTCGAACGTCTCAAAAAGCTAAATATTGGTCTCCCGATGCCAGGGGTCCTGGACCCTCAAGGAACAGATTCTGCTCCAAGTATCTTTGACCCGAACAATACTAAGAGCAGGAGGTGGGGCAATTGGATTAGAGAACATGGTCAATCCTGAGACTTTAGTCAACCCATAATAATTGCATGAAATACTCTATCTGCCTTTCACAATTATCTTGCTGCAGAGGTGATATAGTATCCATAAATTACGTTACCAGTCCCCAAGGAGAAAACCTCCCACTGAAGAAAAAGTAAGACGTTGCAGATGTGCTTTTCCACAGATCCCACTTTATTATCCTTCCTCTAAGAGTCCAAATGCTCAGAAGTGATTTAAGCTAGATAATTCCAGAAGACTAAAACTCTGATGCATCATTAGCGCCCAGAGGCAAGAAATTAGCACATAGATGGAGTGACTCATGCACAAAATAAACATGATTAATTTTAAAGGGAAAACAAAATTATCAGAGATAATGGAAACGATCAATAAAACTCATTAATCCAAAATTAATAAAACCTAAGCCTGATAGCTGCAACTCATAGAGGTGCTATACTTATTTTTCCCTAGTCCTATTCAAAGATGTCACCCCTTTAGTAGATGCAAACTATGATTATATAGGATGGATAAAGAACAAAGTCATACTATACGGCACAGGAAACTATATTCAATATCCTGTGATAAATCATAATGGAAAAGAATATGAAAAAGAATACAAATATGTATAACTGAGTCACTTTGCTGTACAGTAGAAATTAACACTACGTTGAAAATCAACTACACTTCAATAAAAATGTTTTAAAGTATACAAAGATGTCATCCTAGGCAGTCTAAGATATTTTTTGTCAATTTTCTCCTCATCCAGAAGGCATGCAAAATCAGCCTTATTTTGGTACTGTAAAGCAAGTCTGTCCCTTGTTAAAATTTAATGGCGTGGGGATGAATAAATGTATATACATATCTAAATAATTGTGTAATTGTGCGCACATAGTGTATCCTGGGCAATCCAAAATCACAAATCCTCAATACGCTTTCAAACAGGAGAGTGTCAAGATTGTTGAAAGGATGCGATGGAAAACCTGAGGCTCATAAATAATCCCAAACTAATATACCTTCATAGAAGAGACCATGCTTAGCACTGGCCTTTGCATATTATGACTCTTTAATAATGTATATTAAATGTGTGTGAGAATATGTGTAGAGAGGAGTGAATGTGTATGAATGTGTGTACCGTGTACATATAAATCTTTAACTGATGCCAATTTTTTTCTGATTTAAAGACTCTTGCTCCTCAGAAGAAAAGCTATGAAAACCTAGACAGCATGTTAAAGAGCAAAGACATCACTTTGCAGACAAAGTTCCATATAGTCAAACTATGGTTTTTTCAGTAGTCATGTATGGATGTGAGAGTTGGACCATAAAGAAGGCTCAATGCTGAAGAATTATTTTTATTTTTTAATTGAAAATAATTGATTTACAGAATTTTATGGTTTTCTGTCATACATTAATAAGAATCAGCCATAGGTACACCCATGTCCCACCCTTCCCTCCCAAACCTCCCGCCCATCTCCCTCCCTATCCCACCCTTCTAGACTGTCACAGAGACCCTGTTTGAGTTTTCTGAGTTATACAGCAAATTCCCATTGGCTATATATTTTACATATGGTATTGTAAATTTCCATGTTACTCTCTGCTTATATCTCAAGGAACTGATGCTTTCAAACTGGAGACTCTTGAGAGTCCCTTGGATAGCAAGGAGATTAAACCAGTCAATCCTAATGGAAATCAACCCTGAATATTCATTGGAAGGACTGAGGATGAAGCTCCAATACTTTGGCAACCTGATGTGAAGAGTCAACTCATTGGAAAAGACCCTGATGCTGGGAAAGAATGAAGGCAGGAGGAGAAGGGGAGACATGGTTGGATGGCATCACTGACTCAAGGGACATGAGTTTGAGCAATCTCCGGGAGTTGGTGAAGGGGGAAGCCTGGCGTGCTGCAGTCCATGGGGTCACATAGAGTCAGACACAACTGAGCAAATGAATAACAACAGTCTTTTCTGATGCCAAACTCCAGGCCAATATTCAGTCCTAATCTAGCTTCATTATACTATTTCATACAATCTTGGACTGCCTCACCACTGGAAGCGCATTCACACAAAGAAAATGGCCTTAGGAGCACAGCAAGTAAAAGCCTTTCAGGGAAATTACTTTTATTGTACAGATTATATGTGTTTTAAGGGAAAAAAATCCCCTGTCTTACTTAATAATCATATGTTACAAATTGTCAAAATACAAATTCTAGATGATCTAGAGAATCCTAAACTCCAGTGCTAATTCAAGTTCCTTCTTCTTTAGTCGGGTTTGTCTAGTCAGTAAGTTTCCATATCCATTGGGGAGCAGCCTCTTCTTCATATTGTTATCACAGGTGACAGATATTGTGACCACAAACACCACTTGAGTTTCTGAGACTCAGCCTTCAGAAATGGCCCTGAGTAGACTTCAACAAGCATCTGGAGGCCCCAGCTGGCGCATCTCACTTCCATCTGCACAGAACAAGTCACTGAAGCCTCCCATTATAGACTAAAAGCCTATGTGTCAGTAGACATCTCTTTATGAGACTCTGTTGCTCCGGTATATGAATCTTGAGATATCAACAGTGACGCAAGAAAACAAGAAATGGATCTAGGTGTGGGGACATTCTCAGCTGGTGCGGCTAATGGTTCCATCTTCACCACAAACTTCTCATAAACAAACTTCTCGTAACAGAAAATATAAGCTCCTTTGAAGGCTAGATTCCGACAGTTCAACCCAATTGGCCTCTGATTTCACTTAGGAAGAGAGATTACCAGGAGGGAACAGTTAAGAACCATCTCCAAGAAACATCACCCCTCAAAATCTACTGATAACCCGCTACCAGTCAGATTAAACCTGAATATAAGAAGGAAAGAAAAGAAATTAAATTCTTTTTTAAAAGTTTATTTATGTCATCAACATTACCCTAATATTATCTTGTCTCACGTCTGACATTATTCTCATTTCACAGAAATGGAAAGGGACTCAGATTTAGAAATTTGCCCGAGATATTATAGGTAGTAAATGTTGGAGCTGTAATATAAAAACAGTCTGTCTTACTGCAAAGTCAGTGTTCTTCCTACTACATCATATTATGAGCCAAGAACAGTTCCCTAAATTGTTTTTACAGAAAAGAGACATTTAATAGCTATCAGCGTCCCTGGATCAACTCTGAGGTTATCAGTTCTAAGTCGAGTTCGTTCAGAAACCCCAAACTCCTAAGAGTCCCAGCACAGAGGAAATGTTTGGTTCTTAATGATAGGAACAGGATCATTTAGGCCCTTACAGAATTCCCTTTGAACTTAACAGGAAGCTAAACGAGACTCATTTAACTTGGAGAAGGCCCCCCATGAATACAGTGAGATAGGAAACAAAATGCAGCTGATATTCAGTGAAAAAACCTGAAGCTAGGACTTTTGCAGATATAATGAAAGTTGTTTTTAATATTCTAAGGTGTTGCTTCCCTCTCAAGACAATCCTTTTGCCAACAGTGCACAACTTCACTAAATGGGCCTAGAATCAAAGAGTCTGATGAGATGAGCGAACAGTGTACGAAGAAGGTCCAGACACGGAGAAATGGTAAGGTGAGTTGTGCCCTAACCCCTGACTTCAGGCCTCTGCTTCACTGGACTAAACAATCTTTCAGAAGCCAGGCAGGAAAATTCTCTGCAGGTGTCATCAAATTGATCCCTACATTATTTTGTCTTCTTTCCAAATAGTGCTTAGGCCTCTGGTAGGATCATAACTGTCCTCCAAAATTCCAGCTGAAGTGATCTGACAGGTGTCCACTTATTCCCCTGAAACTAAGAACACCTTGCAGTTATTACAGAGGGAAAACTGAAGCATTGAGAAGTGAAGAAACTTAAGAACACTAACTAGAAACTAGCTGCACGATTTTGTGAATATGCTAAAAGCCACTGAATTATATACTTTAAAAGGTTGAATTTTATGGTTTGTTCATTGCTGCTAAGTCACTTCAGTCGTATCCGACTCTGCGTGACCTCATAGACGGCAGCCCACCAGGCTCCCCTGTCCCTGGGATTCTCCAGGCAAGAACACTGGAGTGGGTTGCCATTTCCCTTCTCCAGTGAAGGAAAGTAAAAGTGAAATCATTTAGTCGTGTCTAACTCTTAGCGACCCCATGGACTGCAGCCCACCAGGCTCCTCCGCCCCTGGGATTTTCCAGGCAAGAGTGCTGGAGTGGGGTGCCACTGCCTTCTCCCAACTAAGTACTAGGCATTGTCTAAGATGGTGAGGTAAATAAAATAAATGGCTTCCCTGAAGGAGCACCCAAATAGGAATTGACTGACCCCAAATACGTGGTATATATGTGATTAAGAGGCAGGCTTTAGCATCGGACAGTATGGGTTTCTATTCTAGCGTTGCCACTTCTGAGATGTGATTTTGGACAAATTATTAAATTTCTCTATGCTTTCATTTCCTTATTTGTAAAATGAGAATGACAATAATACTGACCTCACAGGACTATTGCAAAGAATAAATATGTAAGCATGTAAAACTGCCATGTCAGGCAGTTCCCTCAGGTATTACATTTCATATACTTTATGTACATAAATGACATTTTTCCCAAATGACATAGGCCCAAAACTGCCAGACTACCAATGAATAGCAGAATGCTAGAAGAAAGCCCCCTCTAAATTCAACTTGAACACTTCTTTAAAAAATGACTTTTATGTATAGCCCATTAACATAATTTTATAGCCTAGAAAAAAGCCTTCCAGAAAGTATGTTTCTTCTCTTCCTGGCTGATAATACTCCTTTTATATACTTTCATACATTTCCTAAAACTGCATGCTTTTTTGTGTAATAGGTGTATATAGTAGAGGAAAGCTAGTATAATGGTTAAAAGAAAGGGCCTTATGATAAGATAGATACAAGTTCAAACCCTAGTTCCTCCACTTACAAGCTGAGTTACCTTAGAGAGGACTCTTATGATCTCTGAACCTGTTTCTTCATCTGTAAAATGGAATACAGTACAAACTTCATAGAAATGTTGTAGAGATTCAATGAGATGATATGTGAAAAGAATTCAGCACAGTATCTAGTACATACTAAATTCTCAATAAATAGTAGCTATTATTATTGCAAAAAGACATTAATTAGATTAGCCTGGTGGCCCAGGTTCATTTTCAATTACATAAGCATCTATTACATGCTGCCAAGTAGCTTACATTTTGCTACTTTTGGTGGACAGTAAAGGATTGAACTACATTTGTCCTCTAAAACATAATCTCTGCTTTTCAGAACTGTATGACCCTGAGAAAAGTGTTGTGCGACATGTTCTCATATTGGAGGGTGGGCCGGTACCAGCCTTTCTGCAATCATCTCAGAGATGAGAATGTGAAGAAGTTGGAAGATAAACACAGAGGAGGAGATAGGATTGTTGAAAATGAATCAGTCCAACCCACAGAGGGCAGCACCCACATGTTAGCTATATAAGGGCCACTAGCTCAATCTTTTGTCGCCCTGCAAGCTGCATCAGGCTTTATCCTACTTTTTCCTTTGGTGAACCAGGTGAGAGAAAACTCATCCAGCTACATCAGTGGATATTTGGTTGGCTATTGTTCATAGTATAAATCCAGGGGTATGAGCTAAGACAGAGTTAATATATATTTGGTTTTCCTGCCTTCCCTCCTTTTCATTTCTTTCTTTTCTCTTCTTTTTGTTTGCTTATTTGTTTGGTCAGTTTAGTTTATTCCAGGGTCTTTTTAGAATAAATTTTTCTTTGTTATGGAAAATAATGTAAGTAGAAATCTGTTTCTTATAGGCTGTTCCACATTCTCTTCCTAGTCATTTTTTGTGCCATATTTTCTGGGTTGTCCAGTTGAAATAGGGAAAAGACCAGCACTGTTGTAGAAACCCATCCTTGTTCAGTGGCAACTTTCAGAGCTCCAAGATCTAATCATCCTCTAGTCAAACTGCGGTCTGCATTGCTGAATCTTTTCTCCTGATTACTGAAAGAAAACAGAGATTTGGTTAAAGCAGAGATTAGGATATCTTGTGAGCTTTGATGAGAGCAATCTCATGCTTCTGAAGCACTAGGGTAGAGTTAGCCCACTTTGTCCACTGTTATTTTGCTAAATCCCTTAACAGTCCAATTTAGCTTCTGGTACCCAGAGGGGAGGCAGGTATGCATGTTAGATGGTCTGGTACATTCGATTAAAAAACAAACAAACAAAAACAGTGAAACTAGCCAGAGAGACTGGAGCAATATATCTCAGTGGTTCTAGAAATTTTGGAAGCCCCAAGACAACACCCAGAACACCAAAGTACACAAAGTGTAGAGATGCTATGTAGAGAATATATTCATCCAGGACATGGAGATCTGAAATCTAGTTCCAGATCAGTCAATAACATGCCATGTATGGCTCGATCTTAGCAAAGTAACTCAAAGTTAACAAGATTAGCTTTCACTGTGTTTATGTGTATTGTATCACCCCTGACCTATTCTTACTTGTTGAGGTATTTTGGTTTAAAGAGATGAGATATTTGAAAAATCAGGATGACTACTATTAAAATCAGAACTGTTTATACTTTAAAATAAATTGAATGATAGGATCTTTTTTTTCCCCTTCAGGTTCACTTAAACCTGCAAAAAGATGACCAATCTCTTGAGAAGTGTTGTCACCGTAATTGATACTTTCTACAAATACACCAAACAGGATGGGGAGTGTGGCACACTGAGCAAGGATGAACTGAAGGAACTTCTGGAGAAAGAGTTTCGTCCAATTCTGAAGGTGAGGATCATGTACCAGTACTAAAAACTGCTAGCATCCTGTACGTTCTCTGTTATATGACCAAGGAATAGCTAAAAAGTGCACAATCCCCATGGTTTTTGAGCTCACACTATAAGTGGTACTTTTGGGGGACATCAGAAAGTCTGTTGAGGCAGCATTTATTTTCAAAGAGGTGATCATTTTCTTCCTCTCACCATATAGACCATCAGACTTTTTCGTGTCCCCAGGTTTTTCCTTCTAAAAAAGCAAATGATAAATTTGTGCTATCAATTTATAAATTACCCTAGCAAATGAGGAAGAAAAGATACAGAGAGGGAAAACATGTATAAGGGGTGTTGATCAAGTAACCAAGGTGACTAAAAACTGAAAACAAAATGCAAGAATATTTTTTTCTATTTACTTGGGAAGGACTCAGTTATTAGCTTCAAAATTATAGATCATAACATAGAATATATTATCAGGCAAGGCTTTAAATGTATGTTAAACACACCAGGTACTGAATTTGGTTTATTCAACTCCCCCTTATTTACCATACCTGAGAATCTACTTCTCTAGCTTAGGTCCTTGAATTGTATGCGCTGAGGATCCCAATGGCCTATATTCTTTCTTATTACCTCTTCACACCTGCTAGGTGTTGTTAGGCTGTTTTAGCCTAAAGTATTTCTTGATTGGATTAAAATACCTAACATCAAACATTCCCTCAGTCATGTCTGACTCTCTGCAATCCCATGGATTATACAGCCCATGGAATTCTCCAGGCCAGAATCCTTGAGTGGGTAGCCTTTCCCTTCTCCAGGAGATCTTCCCATCCCAGGGATCGAACCTAGGTCTCCACATTGCAGGCAGATTCTTTACTGAGCCACAAGGGAAGCCTCCCACAGTTCTACAGCTTTACCCAGATATTTTAGCTGAGCATATGGACTAGGCTGACCAGATCTTCTTTGGTGTGTTGCTTGTACACAGAACCCAGATGATCCAGACACAGTGGATATCATCATGCATATGCTGGACCGAGATCATGACCGAAGACTGGACTTTACTGAGTTTCTTCTGATGGTATTCAAACTGGCTATGGCCTGCAACAAGGTTCTCAGCAAAGAATACTGCAAAGCTTCAGGGTCAAAAAAGCGCAGGCGTAGTCACCGACACCGAGAGGAAGAAAGTGAAACAGAAGGCGAAGAAGAGGATACGTCAGGACAAAACTCAGGTTACAGATACAGTGAGGGAGAGGAGCATGGTTATAGTTCTGGGGGCTCTAGGGGAACTCCAAAACACAGACATGGGTCCGGCTCCAGAAGGCTGAGAAGGCAAGGTGGTTTATCTAGCTCAGAGAACCAAAAGGGATCTGAAAAAAGGCGCCATGAGTCCAGCTCTGGTTACTCATGGAGTAATGGCAAAGAAAGGCATGGTTCCAGCTCTGGAGAACTGGAGGGAAAAAGAAACAAGTCACATGTTAGCCCCTCTAGGGTATCTGGGGATGAATACAAGTCTGGATGTGGTAGATGGAGAGGTCATGGTGGTCTGTCATATGAATATGAATCAAACTCTACTCAGTCAAGTTATGCAGGACAAAAACACGGGTCTAGCTCTAAATGTTCAGGAGATGGTGGGAGGGAAAGTCATGCATGTGGTTCCAGCAATTCAGGTGGGTGTGGAAGACGAAAAACCACTTCTAGTTCTTGTCAGGCAGGTAGATTTGGAGAGCAAGGAAACCAATCTAGCTATACACAATCAGGTTACCAATCAGGAAGTAGTGGAGAAGGTCATAGATGTATCTCAGGAGGTTGGGCCTCTGGATATGGTCAACATGAGCCTAGCTCTGGTAGCCAGTCTACTAGGCAGAAAGGATATGGATCTAGAACATGTGGTCAACCACAGAATTGTGGAGGACAACAGGGAAAAGGTTCATGTCAGTCCTCTTGTTGTGGACAATATGGGTCAGGAGTAAGTCAGTCTTCTACTTATAGTCAACATGGATCTGGTTCCTGTGGATACTCTTCAAACTCTCATCAAAAGAGGTGTAGTTCAAATGAAACTTCTAAATGTGGTCAACATAGATCCAGCTCAGGTCAATATTCTGGCTTTGGCCAACATGGGTCAGGCTCAGGTCAGTACTCTGGCTTTGGACATTGTGGATGTAGCTCAGGTCAGTCCTCTGGCTTTGGACACCATGAGTCTACATCAGGACAGGCTTGCTATGGTCAACATGGGTCAGGCTCATGTCAGTACTCTGGTGAGGGACAATATGGATCAGGCTCAGCTCAGTCCTCAGGCTTTGGACACCAGAAGTCTATATCAGGACAGTCTACTTGTGGCCAACATGGATCTGGTTCAGGTCAATCCTCGGGCTTTGGCCAAGCTGGTTCAAGCTCTGGTCAGTCCTCTGGCTTTGAACACCATGAATGTAGATCACAGCAGTCTGGCTATGGCCATCATGAATTGGGCTCAGGACAATCATCTGGCTTTGGCCAACATGGGTCAAGTTCAAGTCAGTCTTCTGGCTTTGGACAACATAGATCAGGCTCATGTCAGTCCTCTAGTGATAGTGAAAGGCATTCAGAAGGCTCACAGAGACACTCAAGATCTGCTCAAGGGCAGGCTGGATCTCAACATGGAGAGTCAGGAGCCACAGTGAGGGGGAGACACGGAACTGCTCATGGACATTCAGAAGACACAATCAGACATGGCCACTCTAGTCAGGGACATTCTGCTCAGACAGGGTCTAGTCAGGTGGGAGGAAGGCAATTCAGTCATAGTGAGGCTAGCGACAGTGAAAGGCATTCAGAAGTCTCAGAGAGACACTCAGGATCCACTCATGGGCAGGCTGGATCTCAACATGGAGAGTCAGGAGCCACAGTGAGAGGGAGACACAGAACTGCTCATGGAGAGTCGGGAGACACCACCAGATATGGCCAGTCTAGCCAGGGACAATCTACACGGTCAGGGTCCAGTCAGGCGGGAAGAAGGGGATCCAGCCACAGTGAGGCTAGCGACAGTGAAAGGCATTCAGAAGTCTCAGAGAGACACTCAGGATCCACTCATGGGCAGGCTGGATCTCCACATGGAGAGTCAGGAGCCACAGTGAGAGGGAGACATGGAACTGCTCATGAGCAGTCAGGAGACACCACCAGACATGGCCATTCTAGTCAGGGACAATCTACACGGTCAGGGTCCAGTCACACAGGAAGACAGGGATCAAGTCACAGTGAGGCTAGTGACCATGAAAGGCATTCAGAAGTCTCAGAGAGACACTCAGGATCCACTCATGGGCAGGCTGGATCTCAACATGGAGAGTCAGGAGCCACAGTGAGAGGGAGACACGGAACTGCTCATGGAGAGTCGGGAGACACCACCAGATATGGCCAGTCTAGCCAGGGACAATCTACACGGTCAGGGTCCAGTCAGACAGGAAGAGGGGCATCCAGTCATAGTGAGGCTAGTGACCGTGAAAGGCATTCAGAAGTCTCAGAGAGACACTCAGGATCCACTCATGGGCAGGCTGGATCTCCACATGGAGAGTCAGGAGCCACAGTGAGAGGGAGACATGGAACTGCTCATGAGCAGTCAGGAGACACCACCAGACATGGCCACACTAGTCAGGGACAATCTACACGGTCAGGGTCCAGTCACACAGGAAGACGGGGATCAAGTCACAGTGAGGCTAGTGACCATGAAAGGCATTCAGAAGTCTCAGAGAGACACTCAGGATCCACTCATGGGCAGGCTGGATCTCCACATGGAGAGTCAGGAGCCACAGTGAGAGGGAGACATGGAACTGCTCATGAGCAGTCAGGAGACACCACCAGACATGGCCACACTAGTCAGGGACAATCTACACGGTCAGGGTCCAGTCACACAGGAAGACGGGGATCAAGTCACAGTGAGGCTAGTGACCATGAAAGGCATTCAGAAGTCTCAGAGAGACACTCAGGATCCACTCATGGGCAGGCTGGATCTCAACATGAAGAGTCAGGAGCCACAGTGAGAGGGAGACACGGAACTGCTCATGGAGAGTCGGGAGACACCACCAGATATGGCCAGTCTAGCCAGGGACAATCTACACGGTCAGGGTCCAGTCAGACAGGAAGAGGGGCATCCAGTCATAGTGAGGCTAGTGACAGTGAAAGGCATTCAGAAGTCTCAGAGAGACACTCAGGATCCACTCATGGGCATGCTGGATCTCCACATGGAGAGTCAGGAGCCACAGTGAGGGGAAGACAAAGAACTGCTCATGGACAGTCAGGAGACACCACCAGACATGGCCATTCTAGTCAGGGACAATCTACACGGTCAGGGTCCAGTCAGGCGGGAAGAAGGGGATCCAGCCACAGTGAGGCTAGCGACAGTGAAAGGCATTCAGAAGTCTCAGAGAGACACTCAGGATCCACTCATGGGCAGGCTGGATCTCCACATGGAGAGTCAGGAGCCACAGTGAGAGGGAGACACAGAACTGCTCATGGAGAGTCGGGAGACACCACCAGATATGGCCATTCTAGTCAGGGACAATCTACACAGTCAGGGTCCAGTCAGGCGGGAAGAAGGGGATCTAGCCACAGTGAGGCTAGCGACAGTGAAAGGCATTCAGAAGTCTCAGAGAGACACTCAGGATCCACTCATGGGCAGGCTGGATCTCAACATAGAGAGTCAGGAGCCACAGTGAGGGGAAGACAAAGAACTGCTCATGGACAGTCAGGAGACACCACCAGACATGGCCATACTAGTCAGGGGCAATCTACACGGTCAGGGTCCAGTCACACAGGAAGACGGGGATCAAGTCACAGTGAGGCTAGTGACCATGAAAGGCATTCAGAAGTCTCAGAGAGACACTCAGGATCCACTCATGGGCAAGCTGGATCTCCACATGGAGAGCCAGGAGCCACAGTGAGGGGAAGACAAAGAACTGCTCATGGAGAGTCGGGAGACACCACCAGATATGGCCAGTCTAGCCAGGGACAATCTACACGGTCAGGGTCCAGTCAGACAGGAAGACGGGGATCCAGTCATAGTGAGGCTAGTGACAGTGAAAGGCATTCAGAAGTCTCAGAGAGACACTCAGGATCCACTCATGGGCAGGCTGGATCTCCACATGGAGAGTCAGGAGCCACAGTGAGGGGAAGACACGGAACTGCTCATGGACAGTCAGGAGACACCACCAGACATGGCCATTCTAGTCAGGGACAATCTACACGGTCAGGGTCCAGTCAGGCGGGAAGAAGGGGATCCAGCCACAGTGAGGCTAGCGACAGTGAAAGGCATTCAGAAGTCTCAGAGAGACACTCAGGATCCACTCATGGGCAGGCTGGATCTCAACATGAAGAGTCAGGAGCCACAGTGAGAGGGAGACATGGAACTGCTCATGGAGAGTCGGGAGACACCACCAGATATGGCCAGTCTAGCCAGGGACAATCTACACGGTCAGGGTCCAGTCAGACAGGAAGAGGGGCATCCAGTCATAGTGAGGCTAGTGACAGTGAAAGGCATTCAGAAGTCTCAGAGAGACACTCAGGATCCACTCATGGGCAGGCTGGATCTCCACATGGAGAGTCAGGAGCCACAGTGAGGGGAAGACAAAGAACTGCTCATGGACAGTCAGGAGACACCACCAGACATGGCCATTCTAGTCAGGGACAATCTACACGGTCAGGGTCCAGTCAGGCGGGAAGAAGGGGATCCAGCCACAGTGAGGCTAGCGACAGTGAAAGGCATTCAGAAGTCTCAGAGAGACACTCAGGATCCACTCATGGGCAGGCTGGATCTCAACATGGAGAGTCAGGAGCCACAGTGAGAGGGAGACATGGAACTGCTCATGGAGAGTCAGGAGACACCACCAGATATGGCCAGTCTAGCCAGGGACAATCTACACGGTCAGGGTCCAGTCAGACAGGAAGACGGGGATCCAGCCACAGTGAGGCTAGCGACAGTGAAAGGCATTCAGAAGTCTCAGAGAGACACTCAGGATCCACTCATGGGCAGGCTGGATCTCCACATGGAGAGTCAGGAGCCACAGTGAGGGGAAGACAAAGAACTGCTCATGGACAGTCAGGAGACACCACCAGACATGGCCACACTAGTCAGGGACAATCTACACGGTCAGGGTCCAGTCAGGCGGGAAGAAGGGGATCCAGTCACAGTGAGGCTAGCGACAGTGAAAGGCATTCAGAAGTCTCAGAGAGACACTCAGGATCCACTCATGGGCAGGCTGGATCTCAACAAAGAGAGTCAGGAGCCACAGTGAGGGGAAGACAAAGAACTGCTCATGGACAGTCAGGAGACACCACCAGACATGGCCATACTAGTCAGGGGCAATCTACACGGTCAGGGTCCAGTCAGGCGGGAAGAAGGGGATCAAGTCACAGTGAGGCTAGTGACCATGAAAGGCATTCAGAAGTCTCAGAGAGACACTCAGGATCCACTCATGGGCAAGCTGGATCTCCACATGGAGAGTCAGGAGCCACAGTGAGGGGAAGACACAGAACTGCTCATGGAGAGTCGGGAGACACCACCAGATACGGCCAGTCTAGCCAGGGACAATCTACACGGTCAGGGTCCAGTCAGACAGGAAGACGGGGATCCAGTCATAGTGAGGCTAGTGACAGTGAAAGGCATTCAGAAGTCTCAGAGAGACACTCAGGATCCACTCATGGGCAGGCTGGATCTCCACATGGAGAGTCAGGAGCCACAGTGAGAGGGAGACACGGAACTGCTCATGGAGAGTCGGGAGACACCACCAGATATGGCCAGTCTAGCCAGGGACAATCTACACGGTCAGGGTCCAGTCAGACAGGAAGATGGGGATCAAGTCACAGTGAGGCTAGTGACCGTGAAAGGCATTCAGAAGTCTCAGAGAGACACTCAGGATCCACTCATGGGCAGGCTGGATCTCAACATGGAGAGTCAGGAGCCACAGTGAGGGGAAGACAAAGAACTGCTCATGGACAGTCAGGAGACACCACCAGACATGGCCATTCTAGTCAGGGACAATCTACACGGTCAGGGTCCAGTCAGGCGGGAAGAAGGGGATCCAGCCACAGTGAGGCTAGCGACAGTGAAAGGCATTCAGAAGTCTCAGAGAGACACTCAGGATCCACTCATGGGCAGGCTGGATCTCAACATGGAGAGTCAGGAGCCACAGTGAGAGGGAGACATGGAACTGCTCATGGAGAGTCGGGAGACACCACCAGATATGGCCAGTCTAGCCAGGGACAATCTACACGGTCAGGGTCCAGTCACACAGGAAGGCGGGGATCAAGTCACAGTGAGGCTAGTGACCGTGAAAGGCATTCAGAAGTCTCAGAGAGACACTCAGGATCCACTCATGGGCAGGCTGGATCTCAACATGGAGAGTCAGGAGCCACAGTGAGAGGGAGTCACAGAACTGTTCATGGGCAGTCAGGAGACACCTCTGGACATGTGCACTCTGGTCAGGGACAATCCACATGGTCAAACAAACAGTCAAGTCACACTCATGCCCATTTTGGTAAAAGGCATTCTACATCACAGATTAGTGGCAGACAAAGACATAGATCAGATCAAGCCTGGAGACATGGCAGTTATGGGAGTGCCGAATATGACTATGGGCAGTCTGGTTATGGACCTTCTGGTGGTAGCAGAACAAGCAGTCGCAATTCTAGTCCTTTTAGGTCAACAGACCGAGCTACCACTAAGCGAGCATCTAGTCATGGACCATCAGTTTCTAGTTTTGACTATATGGGATCAAAAGCAACTGACAAAATAGGAAGACAAGATTCAAGTCCTGGGCAACTAGAGATAAGTAATGGGCAGTCAATTTATTCCCATAATCCCTCTGGATTTTTTACAACTGGAGGACAGGGATCTAGTCATAGACATTCAGTCACAACTCAGGAACAGTCAAGAGATATTCATGTTCAGTCCGGAAGTTTGGGGTCTACTCATAGCAGTCAGCTTAGTAACCACTCTGCATCTGACCATGGAACACCCTTATCAGCCCACAGCCATTCAGATTCTAGTTCAACTAGAAGTCAAAGATCCCATAGTGATAGTAAGGGGTACTGGGGGGAAAAGATTCATGAACAATCAGAATTGAGGCATAGACAATCAGAGTTCAATACAATAGATGTACATGAATCCAGCCAGCAGCACTTAGGAGATTCATATTCTCATGAGCTGGTAAGATCCAGCACAAATTTAGCAGCACAGGGATCAAGTGATGGACAATCAGGACATATGCAGGGTCAGTCTGGATTCATCACCAACGAAAGACAAGTATTTAATAATGGCCAGTCAAGGGACAGCTATGGGCAGTCAAGTGGCAGTCACTCACTTGATAGCCAAGCCCCTTTGGGAATTGAAGAAAATAGTTTTAGGTATTTATCAAGCAATGTAACCACATGGAGTGGGGAAAGGCAAAAGCAAGAGTCTGGATCAAGTCCATCAGGTACCATGAGAAAATACAATCAGGATGTTGATGATAAGCAGACAAGAGACTCTGAGGTCAGAGGTTACCATGGAAGAGAGAGAACAGATTCAGGTTCCTTTTACTTAGATAGCAATACCCCACTCTATGAATATATCAAAGAACAAAGGTGCTATTACTTTGAATAATAATTTGAAACCAAAGGAAGACAAACTAACTCAAGATAAGAACTAATCCAAAGGAGAAATGAAACACACAACATGGAATTAAGATATTTAACATGATCCTTTCTTTTGGTAGTGGGGGTATATGTCTGATTTTCTATTTAACTGTAGTACTGTATTCTATTTCTTTTGTTTGGTACAAGGCTTTTTTTGTAAGGCTCCATAATCATTGAGCTCTTAGAAAATAGTGGATGGAAGAAGTAAATTGCATTTGGGACATATTTAGAACTATATGACAAAGTGATTGGATGCTCTGGAATAAAGTGAGCATTTAAAAATAATTTTATATATTTCAGGTTGATTTATTAATTGTTGATAAACCTATCCAAGAAGCTAAGAGATGTGGTCTAGGAGCCAAAATTTCTCCAGTAACGTTGTAACATATTCTGTATCCTAAACAACAACAAAAAAATGTAGTAGTTTAAGATTTAGAATATTTGCATCTTTTGTACCACCACTGGAACACTGTACTGCTGTTTTTTAATTTATTGTCATGACCACCTGGATACAGGATCTAGAAAACTGTATTGCGTAAAAATTGACAATAAACTTTTCATCAGCTTACATTTTGTCTTCTCTTTCATCCTCACAAAAACAAATACAGGCCTTCTGCTATGGGGTCAGATGCATATTTCTCTTTTCTACCTTTGGACACCTAGATGACAGGAAAATATCTGGATACTATTCAAAGTCCAAAGAAGGCAAAACTCAATCACATTTATCTTTTCCTCAGTCTAATCACTGTCCAAAGCATTTATAAGAAGAAATATTTTATATTGAGGAGTTGTTCTCAGATACTTTAGTCAACTGTGATTATCAGAGCAATCATTATTAAATGTAACCCCAAGTGGCTATTTCCTGAGACCACACAACCTCTGAAAATAATATTGATGAGTCACAGATTTTCTCTGTCAAAGATATTAATTGAAATATCCCTTAGCAATGGAGGCTAATGGGGTCCTGTAATTTCTAGTCAAATAAAAACAATTAAATTATACTCCTCCCTAGCAAGAAAAATATGTGAGTTTATTATAAACAGAAAGAGACATAACAAGGAGTAGAAAAATATGTACAAAAAATAATACCTTGAGTAGAAAGTTTATTGCTATAAAATCAAAAGGCAAAGTTCACAATGTGAAAACTAGTACAGACTTTAAAGATCATCCCCAAAATTTACAGATTAAAAGAAAAAAATCAAAGCAAAGCACATTTAATCTAACCAAAATGAGTGATAATTCCTTAAATCAGAATCTGATGCTCCATCATCTTCTCCTCCCCCCAGAAACTCAAACTTCTTTTTTACCACTTTCACCGTTGGATTTCAAACTAAAGTACAATTCATCAATGGGTGTTCAAGATTGCAAGCCACTATTAGAGAAAGAAATTATATGAAAGACCAAAAGAATAGTCTCATTCCTCTGATTAGACTTAGAACATATTCTATCCAGCTTTTAACATTTTAAGAACTATCCAAATTTTAAGTCATGTTTGTGATAAATAGAACATGTCATATTACTTTATTAGTGAAAGAAAATAAAATTATTGTTATACTAGTAGTGACACACGTACAAATAACTGGGTATATGTACGAGTTGAACCATAAAGAAAGCTGAGCACCAAAGAATTGATGCTTTTGAACTGTGGTGTTGGAGAAACTCTTGAAAGTCCCTTGGACAGCAAGGAGATCAAACCAGTCAATCCTAAAGGAAATCAGTCCTGAATATTCATTGAAAGGACTGATGCTGAAGCTGAAACTCCAATCCTTTGGCTACCTGATGTGAAGAACTGACTCATTGGAAAAGACCCTGATGCTAGGAAAGATTGAAGGCAGGAGGAGGGGACGACAGAGGATGAGATGGTTGGATGGCATCACTGACTCAATGAACAAGAGTCTGAGCAAGCTCCAGAAGTTGGTGATGGACAGGGAAGCCTGGCGTGCTGTGGTCCATGTGGTCTTTGTGGTACAAAGAGTCAGACATGACTGAGACACTGAACTGAACTGAACTGAACTGATATGGTAGTTAACTCTAAATGGTAAACAATTTATATCTATATATCCATCATTTATATGCTTTATATGTATATATATGCAAATTTATATCCATCATTACATATGCTTTATATATAATTATAATTCCATTTTTTTCATCATTGAATAAATGCTAATTACCAAAGAATCATTAGAACTTTAAATATCATGTTTAATCTCACCCAAACAAAATCTATTGTAGGTTAAGTAAATGAGACTCAAAGAGATTAACTTGCCCCTATTGTGCACATAATTAGAAGCACTGCTATGATCAAGGTATAGGTTTCTGATTCTTAAACCAAAGTACTTTCCATTCTTCCAGGTGCTCTGCACGCCATTCATTCATAATTTCCCCACACTTTAATCTCTAAATATGAAATTTAGAAGTGTATAAAACTTTACCAGTTCCTTTAATCAATGTTAGTTTGCCTTTACTCTGTGAGTGTATATTTATCAGTGATACCCATAATTCCTTGACCAAATTCATCTGAAGTATAAATATAATGAAAAAAATTATATTCCAGACTGTTAAGACCATCAATGATTTGCTTTAGTCAAATTGAAGGCAATTACCCATTATAAATTACACCAAAAGTATTCTAAAATAATTCAAAAAGAATTACATATTCCCCTTCTAAGATGAAAGGTAAAAGTGAGACAGCAGGTATGCTCTACCAGGTAAAAGGTTAGAAACTGGAATGCATACATATTTAACCTTTGTGAAGAGTTGAATTAGATGCAGTTCTGTTGAGAAACGAGTCATATGGTGTGTACAATCAGAGATTTTCCCTCTACTATGACCTGCGGATCAGTATTCTATGGATAAAACATTTCTGTGCCAAAGGATACTAAGTGAAGTCAAAGCATTCTTCAAAGCATGTCTGTACTGTCAGGGAGGAGCATGAGGCATTGAGGAGAAACTCTCAGTGGCCAAATTAGAAGCACCAGAGAAAAAAATTCTTCTTTCCTTAAGCTTTCTAGATAAAGATGACATTTAGATATCGGACGCTGAAGGTCAGTTTAAACTGAACATACTGCATGCGCTGGTTGTTTTGCTGGAGTGTAAGTCATAGTCTGGGGTTTCCTTGGTGGCTTAGATGGTAAAGAATCTGCCTGCAATGCAGGAGGCCTGGATTCGATCCCTGGGTCAGGAAAATCCCCTGGAGAAAGGAATGGCAACCTAGTTCAGTATTCTTACCTGGAGCATTCCATGGACAGAGGAGCCTTGCAGGCTACAGTCCATGGGATCAAAAAGAGTCAGACACAACTGAGCAACTAACACTACTACTACTGCTAAGTCATAGTCCTCTGTGTTGTGAGAGATTTCTGTGTTTTGAGTTATGAGATAACCAGTATGGTGTTAAAGAATATTTTAATTTCATTCTTTTACATATAGCTGTCCAGTTTTCCAAGCACCATTTATCTGCATTGTATTGTCTTGCCTCCTGTGTCAAAATCCCCAGTGGCTCCCCAGATTGCACAAAGACTTTGTGTGCAATGCAAGAGACTAGCAGGAGATATGAGATTGATTCCTGGGCCAGGAAGATCCCCTAGAGTAGCAAAATGGTGACTCAGTCCAGTATTTTTGCCTGGGAAATACCATGGACAGAGGAGCCTAGTGGGCTGCAGTCCATGGGGTCACAAAGAGTCAGACAACGTGACTCAACAACAACCTTTCTCATAGATTAACCAATCATACATGTGTGGGTTTACTTCTGGGCTTTCTGTCCTGCTCCATTAATCTATATTTGTTTTCTGTGCTAGTACCATACTGTTTTGATGATTATAGTCTTGTAGTATAGTTTGAAGTCAGGAAGCCTGATTCCTCCAGCTTCATTTCTCTTTCTCAAGATTGCTTTGGCCATTCAGGGTCTTTTGTGCCTCCGCACAAATTTAAATTTTTTTGGTTCTAGTTCTGTGAAAAACTGGTGATTTGACAGGGATTTCATTGAATCTGTAGATTGCCTTGGGTGGCATAATCATTTTGACAAAATTGAGTCTTCCAATCCAAGAACATGGATTAAACATCCAAATATAATACCAAATATTGTAAAACTCTTAGAGGAAAACATAGGAAGAATATTCTTTCACATAAATCATAGCAATATATTTTTTGACTCATCTCTTAAAGTAATGGAAACAAAACCAAAAATAAACAAATGGGATATAATGAAACAAAGGCTTTTGCACACCAAAGGAAACCATAAATAAAATAAAAAGACAACCCACAGAATGGGAGAAAATATTTACAAACAATGCAACTAACAAGGGATTAATCTCCAAAATTTACAAACAACTCATGCATCTCAATATCAAAAAAAAATCCAATCAAAAAATGGGTGGAAGACCTTTATAGGCATTTCTCCAAAGAACATATACAGATGGCTGAGAGGCACATAAAAAGATGCTCAACAGCAGTAACTTTTAGAGAAACTCAAATCAAAACTATAATGAGATATCACCTCACACCAGTCAGAATGACCATCATTAAAAAGTCTATAAACAATAAATACTAGAGAGGGTGTGGAGAAAAGAGGGTCCTCCTATATTGCTGGCAGGAATGTAAATTGATATAGCCACTATGGAGAATAGTATGGAGGTTACTTAAGAAACTAAAAATAGAACCACCATATGATCCAGCAATCCCACTCCTGGGCATATATCCAGAGCAAACTATGGTTTGAAAGGACACATGCACCACAACGTTCATTGCAGGTCTATTTACAATAACCAAGATGTAGAAGCAACTTAAATATCCATTGCCCAATGAATGGATGGATAAAGAAGATGTGGTATATACAATGGACTATTACTCAGTCATTTTAGAAAATGAAATAATAGCATCTGCAGCAACTGGATGGACTTAGAGATTATCATACTAAGTTAAATAAGCTAAACAGAGAAAAACAAAATATTATACAATATTACCTATATGTGGAATCTAGAAAGATACAGATAAATTTGTTTACAAAACAGAAACAGACGCACAGACTTTAGAAAGCAAACTTATGGTTACCAAAGGGAAAAAGTAGGGGGAGAGAAAAATTGGGAGTTTGGGATTGACTTACCCACACTACTATATTTAAAATAGATAATCAACAAAGACCTACTGTATAGCATAAGGAACTCTACTCAATATACTGCAGTAACCAAAATGGGAAAATAATTTGAAAAAGAATGTATATACATAACTGAATCACTTTGCTGTATACCTGAAACTAATGCAACTTTGTAAATCAACTATAATCCAATATAAAATAAAAATAAATAAAAATGCAATCAAAGGTGAGTATACAAGCTGTGGGGGCAATGAGAACAAGGAAGTAGAACAAGAAAAGGATCAGGACTGAAGCAACGTTGGATTTGACTGGAAATGAATCCAGCCAATAAACAGAGGTCAGCTTCTTCTCTAATAAACCATTTGGCACAATTAAAAGGCCACTAACCCAGACTCTTAAACCTATTTTAAGCAACATTTTACCAGCTTTGGGGAGTATATTAAGCGAAAGTGAGACACGTTCTACTTACTAAATACATAGAGGTACCAGTAGACATTTATAAATACTCTGTTTGTATTATGAAGCTATTTGGCACAAGGAAGTATAGAATTTGCAAGGCATTTGTTCATTTTTTAAAAATTATTTAGATACGTTAAATTTTCTCTTATATTACCTATTTTGTTCATTTTTCCATGATGATCACTGATGAAAATCTTATGATTTCCTAATGACGACAACAAAGTAATTAGAAAAAAGATGAAAAGGAGAATCACTCTGTTTCCAAATACTTGGATGTGTTTCTGGCTTTACCAACTTTTTCTAGGATTAAAGTTTCAAAGGTTTACTGGTCTTCAATTCTTCACTAGAACATAGACATTAAGGGTATGTGAAGCAGTTTCCCATAGTGAGGCTATTAGAGAAGAGGAAATATAGAGAGAATCTGAAATATACAAGTGAGATGATCTGCTGAGGGGGTTGAGGGGACAGGACTTAAAGACTCAATAACTTAGATTCCAGTATAGGTAAATTAACCCCCTCTAATGATCCAGCTTAGAGTCATTACTTAATTCCACTAGGGCTGAGAGTCAAAAAACTGAGTTCCAGTCTACTTCTATTATGTGAGTTAATACAAATCATGCAATATTTGTGTTATTTATTCCACTGTGGATTAAAGAAAGAAAATTAAAATGTATTGAATGCCTACTTACTGTGCTTCAGATACTTTCCCTACAATTACCTTGCAAATTAAAAGTGCACCATACTTTACAGACAAAAATGAGGCTTAGAGAAATTTTTAAAAACATACTCAAATCCACATAGTTGGTATATTACTAAGCAGCAAAATCAAGACCCCACTCACTCAAAAGCCCGATGTCTTCCACTGTCTCAGGTTACCCAACACAGAATTCTAACACCCAGAAAACATTCATCAGATGTTGCTTTCCCTTACTTTTTTTGCTCTAAAAGTTAGCTCATGTCTCTTCTTTTCGGTAGATAGGTTGAAGATAGATAGATTTTTAATTTTTTGTTAATAAATATTAAAGCCTTTGCCATACCTCACAAAGCAGTATCTTTCCCTTTTGTCAAGAGGGCTTCAATAAGACAGTAATTCAACTCCTCTTCTTCTTCAAACTCTCAAGATGAACTTTGTCAGCTCTGATGTTTTTGTTGAATTGCTGGGCTAGCTAGGTGTCTTAAAACCCAATCAACCAATACACAAACAAAATCACATCTCATTCACACTAATTTATTCCAAGTAGCATTTAAAATACATTTGAGAAATTATTTCTGACTGGTACAATTTCAGAGGCTGGACAAGGCTTATGTTGCCTCCCAAAGCATACCACATAAGCCCTAGATTTGAATATTTGGAGGAGTAGGGAAATACCCAACAGTCTTTGTTTTCTAGTAATAATATTGTCTAGTTCCTATTGCTTTTTTTCTTCCAAATCCTTGCCTCACTCTTCTATTCTAATAGTTTTCTTGACAAGTTTTGTCAGACTCAGCTAGCCAAGCCTGGAAGAATAAATGCTTTATCTAGCTCCACCTATGTGTGATGAAATACATTTCTACACCTCTCCAACAAGTAATCCAAGAATGTGGGATAGGCTGATGAGCAATCCCTTTCTGATCAGTTTGATGAAACAATCCAGATGATCCAGATAATGTAGGTGTTGTCAATGCAGCATTACCATCATTCATTCACTCATTATTTCATTGGAGGGAAGTGCATAACATCTTGGTTGACAGATGCTATATTTTGCACTGAAGTTACAAATATCAGAAAGACACTGTCTCTGTCCTTTAGGAGTTTACATATTCATCAGGGAGACTAACATATGAGAAAGCAACAGATGAATACTGTGGCAAATGCTGTAATAGATATGATGAATGGACTGTGTTTGCAATGAAGTGATTGACTGATTTTAACTTTGATTAAAAGTGAAGAAACAATATTCAAAGAAATCTTAAGAGAAGAATTTGAAATGAGTCTCTAGAAGTAGCCAGGAGTTACCCAGGTTCATTTGGTGAGATTACCCCAGGAATATATATTTTTAGGTCTTAGAGCAAGAAAGACCATGGTGAGCTAAAGGAATTCAAAAATAATTCAGTATAGGTAAGACACAGTCACAGAAAATTAACCATACTGATCACATGGACCACAGCCTTGTATAACTCAATGAAACTATGAACCATGTTATGTAGGGTCACCCACGATGGATGGATCATGGTGAAGAGTTCTGACAAAATGTAGTCCACTGCAGAACAGAATGGCAAACCATTTCAGTATTCTTGCCTTGAGAACCCCATGAACAGTATGAAAAGGCAAAAAGATAGGACACTGAAAGATGAAATTCTCAGGTTGGTAGGTGCTCAATATGATACTGGAGATTTATGAAGAAATAACTCCAGAAACAATGAAGAGATGGAGCCAAAGCAAAAACAATGCCCAATTGTGGATGGGACTGCTGATAGAAGTAAAATCTGATGCTGTAAAGAACAATATTGCATAGGAAGCTGGAATGTTAGGTCCATGAATCAAGGTAAATTGGAAGTGGTCAAACAGGAGATGGCAAGAGTGAACATCAGCATTTTAGGAATTAGTGAACTGGATTGGAATGGACTGAAATGGGCAAATTTAATTTAGATGACTATTATATCTACTACAGTGGGCCAAAATCCCTTAGAAGAAATGGAGTAGCCCTCAGAGTCAACAAGAGTCTGAAATGCACTACTTGGGTGCAATCTCAAAAAAAAAAAAAAAAACATTCAATATCACGGTAATCCAAGTCTATGCCCAAACCACTCATGCTGAAGCTGAAGTTGAATGGTTCTATGAGGACCTACAAGACCTTCTAGAAGTAACACCAAAAAAAAAAAAAAAAGATGTCCTTTTCCTCATAGGGGATGGGAATGCAAAAGTAGGAAGTTAAGAGATACCTGGAGTAAGAGACAAGTTTGTCCTTGGAGCACAAAATAAAGCAGGGCAAAGGCTAACAGGGTTTTACCAAGAGAATGCACTGGTCATAGCAAGCACCCTCTTCCAACAACACAAGAGAAGACTCTACACATGGACATCACCAGACAGTCAGCAATGAAATCAGAATGATTACATTCTTTGCAGCCGAAGATGGAGAAGCTCTATAGGTCAACAAAAACAGCACCAGGAGCTGACTGTGGCTCAGATCATGAACTCCTTATTGCCAAATTCAGACTTAAATTGAAGAAAGTAGGGAAAACCACTAGACCATTCAGGTATGACCTAAATTAAATCCCTTATGATTATACAGCGGAAGTGAGAAATAGATTTAAGGGACTAGATCTGATAGATAGAGTGCCTGATGAACTATGGACAGAGGTTCATGACATTGTATGCAAGGCAGTGATCAAGACCATTCCCAAGAAAAAGAAAGGCAAAAGGGTTGTCTGAGGAGGTCTTACAAATAGCTGAGAAAAGAAGCGAAGCTAAAGGCAAAGGAGAAAAAGAAAGATATACCCATCTGAATGCAGACTTCCAAAGAATAGCTAGGAGTGATAAGAAAGCCTTCCTCAGTGATCAATGAAAAGAAATAGAGGAAAACAACAGAATGGGGAAGACTAGAGATCTCTTCAAGAAAATTTGAGATATCAAGGGAATATTTCACACAAAGATGGGCGCAATAAAGGACAGAAATGTTATGGACCTAAAAGAAGCAGAAGATATTCAGAAAAGGTGGCAAGAATACACAGAAGAACTGTACAAAAAAGATCTTAATGACCCAGATAATCATGATGGTGTGATCGCTCACCTAGAGTCAGATATCCTGGAGCTTGAAGTAAAGTGAGCCTTAGGAAGCATCACTACAAACAAAACTAGTGGAGGTGATGGAATTCCAGCTGAGATATTTCAAATCCTAAAAAATGATGCTGTTAAAGTGGTGTGCTCAATATGGCAGCAAATTTGGAAAACTCAGCAGTGGCCGCAGGACTAGTAAAGGTCAGTTTTCACTCTGATCCCAAAGAAAGGCACTGCCAAAGAATGCTCAAACTACCGCACAATTGCACTCATCTTACACATTAGCAAAGTAATGCTCAAAATTCTCCAAGTGAGGCTTCAACAGTACATGAACCCAGAGCTTCCAGCTGTTTAAGCTGGATTTAGAAAAGGCAGAGGAATCAGAGAACAAATTTTCAACATCAGTTGGATGATAGAAAAAGCAAGAGAGTTCCAGCAAAGCATCTACTACTGCTTTATTGACTATGCCAAAGCCTTTGACTGTGTAGATCACAGCAAACTGTAGAAAATTCTTCAAGAGATGGAAATACCAGACCACCTTACCTGCCTCCTGAGAAACCTGTATGTAGGCCAAGAAGCAACAGTTGGAACTGGACATGGGACAACAGACTCGTACCAAATTGGAAAGGAGTACATCAGGGCTGTATATTGTCACCCTGTTCATTTAATTTATATGCAGAATACATCATGAGAAATGCCCGGCTGGATGAAGCATGAGCTGGAATCAAGACTGCCAGGAGAAACATCAATAATCTCAGATATGCAGATAACACCACCCTTATAATAGAAAGCAAAGAGGAACTGAAAAGCCTCTTGATGAAAGTGAAAGAGGAAGTGAAAAAGCCAGCTTACAACTCAACTTTCAAACAACTAAGATCATGGCATCCAGTCCCATCATTTCATGGCAAATAGATGGGGAAACAATGGAAGCAGTGTCAGACTTTATTTTGGAGGCTCCAAAATCACTGCAGATGGTGACTGCAGCCATGAAATTAAAAGATGCTTGCTCCTTGGAAGAAAAGCTATGACCAACCTAGATAGCATATGAAAAAGCAGAGACATTACTTTGCCAACAAAAGTCCATCTAGTCAAAGCTATGGTTTTTCTAGTGGTCAGGTGTGGATGCAGGAGTTGGACTATAAAGAAATCTGAGTGCCAAAGAATTAATGCTTTTGAACTATGGTGTTGGAGAAGAGTCTTGAGAGTCCCTTGGACGGCAAGGAGATCAAACCAGTCAATCCTAAAGGAAATCAGTCCTGTATATTCATTGGAAGGACTGATGCTGAAGCTGAGTATCCAATCCTTTGGACACCTGATGTGAAGAGCTGGCTCACTGCAAAAGACGCTGATGCTGGGAAAGATTGAAGGAAGGAGGAGAAGGGGATGACAGAGGACCAGATGGTGGGATGGCATCACTGACTCAATGGACATGAGTCTGAGCAAACTCCAGGAGCTGGTGATGGACAGGGAAGCCTGGCATGTTGCAGTCCATGGGGCTGCAAAAATTGGACACGACTGAGTGACTGAACTGAACTGATAGGTAAGACACAGGCTGTGGGCTTCTCAGGTGGTGCTAGTGGTAAAGAATCAGTCTGTCAATGCAGGAGACATACGAGAGACAAGTTCAATCCCTAGGTCAGCAAGATCCCCTGAAGGAGGGGATGACAACCCATTCCATTATTCTCACCTGGAGGTGGGCAGAGGAGCCTGGCAGGCTACATTCCATAGCATCGCAAAGAGTTGGACATGACTGAAGCGACTTAGCATGCACGCACACACAGGACACAGGTTGTATGTGGCATCATAATAAGAAATGATGTCAGAACAACAGGCCGAGGTAGAATCACAATGAACCTAATAAGTCTTGCTGAGAACATTAGTCTTTATAAGCAATGAAAAACCATCAAAGCACTTTTATAAAATCAGCTGATCATATATTCATTTCAGAACGGTTTTTTTCTTCTTTTCATGGCAGAGGGGCAAGAATGTAGGTGTGAAGAGCGATCCAGCAACTACTACAGTAATCTGGATAAAAGATGACAGAGGTGATCTGGAGTACATAAAAGGGGCTGGATGCAGAACATATTTCTGAGATTTGTGGTTAGATGGTATACAGTGACTGAGATAAAGGTATCTAAGATGACTTGCTAGATTTCTGGCTTGAGTCATAGAACTTTGTAGAAAAAGGGGGAAATGAGGCTTTCATGAGAGAGTATAAACTTTGTTGATATTTTCTTTTGGTTCAGGCCATTGGTCATATACAGAAATGCAGAAGTTCAAAAGTGATCAACAGGCTGTACCGAGTCTACCAGCACACCACTAGTTCATAGTCTTTAAGATATGGGGCTTCCCTGGTGGTCCAGTGGTTAAGAATCTACCTGCCAACGCAGGGGACATGGGTTCAATCCCTGGTCCAGGAAGATTCCACGTGCTCTGGGGCAACTAAGTTTGTACACCACAACTAGTGAAGCCCAATCGCCTACAGCCCATGTTCCACAACAAAAACCACTGCAGTAAGTACCACAGCTAGAAAGTTGCCCCTGCTAGCAAAACTAGAGAAAGACTGTGCACAGCGACAAAGACTTAGCACAGCTAAAAATAAATCAATCAATCTTAAAAACAATAAAAATAAAATTGATGGCGCTAGTGGTAAAGAATCTGCCTACCAGTGCAGGAGGCATAAGAGACTCAGGTTTAATCCCTGGGTCAGGAAGATTCCCTGGAGGAGGACATGGCAACCCATTCTAGTATTCTTGCCTGGAAAATCCTGGCGGGCTACAGTCCATGGGGTCAAAAAGAGTCAGACATGACTGAAGTGACTTAGCACACAGGCACGTATAGAAACTGGGACATGACACCAAAAAAAAAAAAAAAAAAAAAAAGTGCCTGGTTTTCTGTTTTCTAAGCCAAATATTCAGTCTGGGCCAATATTTTCCTCAACAGTCAGCCAAATCTGAGTAGCTGTGATCTCATTGCACTGGACATGCACAAGCCAGTTTGTGAATCTCTCTCCTACACTGAAGTCAGCTTTGAGCTTTATATGGATTATTTCATTTAATAATCATACTAACTTCAAAATTTTTTGGCTGATAAAACTTGTTAACTGTGTTTGTCTTTGTGTTTGTTTGATGAGAGGAAAGAGAAAAAGAAAAGACAGTGTAAAATTCACAGTATTTACCTTTAACATAATTTCACAACTGAAGAGGACACTGAAGATTACCTAAGTCAATGGTTATAAAAGTTTCTATGTTGTTATTTTTGTTGCTCCATAACCATTTAAGCATCTCTCTCTCAAATGCCCTCCCATCAAAAACAGCATATACTTATCTACACACAAATTTTTTCCTATAATTTCAAGGACTTTGCAGACCCATTGAAGTTTGCGCGTAGATATTGAGATATTTGACTACTCTATTGAGACTAGTCAAAAAGCAAGGCTCTTGTGTTAACTTCTCCTTTAACTTTGATCTATACCAATACAAATACATTTTCCTTTGGTTCTGTTTCTGAAAGACAACAGAATACGGCAGAAAAAGAACCTCCTGCCTCCTGAGAAACCTGTATATAAGGTCAAGAAGCAATAGTTAAAACCAAGTATGGAACAACAGACTGGTTCAAAATTGGAAAAGCAGTATGTCAAGGCTGTATATTTTCACCCTGCTTATTTAACTTATATGCAGAGTACATCATGAGAAATGCTCGGCTGGATGAAGCACAGCTGGAATCAAGACTTCCAAGAGAAATATTGATAACCTCAGATATGCAGGTGATACCACCCTTAAGGCAGAAAGCAAAGAAGAACTAAAGAGCTTCCTGATGAGGGTGAAAGAGGAGAGTGAAAAAGCCAGCTTAAAACTCAACATTCAAAAAACTAAGATTAAGGCATCTGGTCCCATCACTTCATGGTAAATAGATGAGGAAACAGTGGAAACAGTGACAGATTTTATTTTCTTGGGCTCCAAAATCACTGTGTGTGGTGACTGCAGCCATGAAACTAAAAGACACTTGCTCCTTGGAAGAAAAGCTATGACCAACCTAGAGAGCATATTAAAAAGCAGAGATATTACTTTGCCAACAAAAGTTCCTCTAGTCAAAACTATGGTTTTCCCAGTAGTCATGAATGGATATGAGAGTTGGACCATAAAGAAAACTGAGCACTGAAGAATTAATGCTTTTGAACTGTGGTGTTGAAGAAGACTCTTGGGTGTCCCTTGGACTGCAAGGAGATCCAGCCAGTCCATCCTAAAGGAAATCAGTCCTGAATATTCATTGGAAGGACTGATGCTGAAGCTGAAGCTCCAATACTTAGGCCACCTGATATAAAGAGCTGACTCATTAGAAAAGACCCTGATGCTGGGAAAGGTTGAAGGTAGGATGAGAAGGGGATGACAGAGGACAAGATGGTTAGATGTCATCGCCAGCTCAACGGACATGAGTTTAAGCAAGCTCCGGGAGATGGTGAAGGACAGGGAAGATTGGCATGGTGCAGTCCATGGGGTCACAAAGAGTCAGACACAACTGAACAACAGCAAATAAACATGCAAGCCTACTAGGACAATGAGTCATCTACTACTATAAATAAATAAAACTTATGCCAAAATTACACTTGCCTCTATTAATCATATGAATAAAAATGACTGTGCACATCATTATCAGTTCATACAATGCATTCTTTCAACAAAGACATACCAGAGTAATTGAAAGTATTTTTTTTAATTTTCATTATGAAGTAATACATGAATATATTTTTCATTTTAAAATTAGAATATTTGTAGATAAAGCTATAGTCCTTTCTGATTGTCATCCCAAATTCAAAACCTTTCCTCCTACCCAAGAGATAACCAGTGGGAAGCTGAGCTTTATTCCTTCCAGACACCTTACAGATACTTTTACATACATAAACTGGTACACAGAGAAAATATGCTTATATTTATTTTTATGTAAAAGATGTCATATTGCACTTATTTTTCTCATTACACATTTTTCACTGAATAATGTTTGGAGATGTTGATTTATATAAATCGAGTTCATTCTTTTTGCTATAGAATTCTGTAATATAGATACACTGAATTTTATTTAGCCACCCATCTATTAGTGGGTATTTAGGTTGCTTTCAGTTTTTCAGTATTGTAAACAATGCTGCGATTAGTATCTTTCACTTGTCTTCTTGTTCACATATATGTTTCCCTAGGGTGGATACCTAGAATGGAATTACTGACAGACAGGTTGTGTGCAATTTTAAATTTAACAGATATTCCCAAAGTATCCTCGAAAGTAACTATATCAAATTACTCTCCTATCATTAGTATATGAAAGTTCCCTTCCCCCAACACTGGGCCAAAAGTTAATATTACCAACTTTAGAAGTTTTGTTAATCTTACAGGTAAATAACAGCATCTATCATCATTTTAATTTGTATCTTCTTGAATACCAGCAAGTTGAGTGTTTTCTCTGAATTGTATTGCTTTGTTGGGTTTTCTTTTATTTTTCTTTCTTTTTTTCCTTTTTTTGCCATTACCATCCAATCTTGAGTATAAATAAGGGAAGCAAGTCTTTCCAAACACAGGGTAGTACTGAACAGTTACTATTCACTTCATTTGAGCATAGATAAACATTTTTTTTAAACTTTTTTATTTTTGACCCCCTTCATCCATTTCTCCCACCCACATCCCAACTGCCTCCACCTCTGGGAAACACCAATATGTTCTTTGAATCTGTGAGCTTGTTTTGTGCCTGTGTGTATTGTTGTTGATGATGATGATGATGGCTTAGATATGACGTATAAGAGAAATCATACTGTATTTGTCCACTCCAGTATTCTTGCCTAGAAAATCCCATAGACAGAGGAGCCTGGGAGGCTACAGTCCATGGGGTCACACAGAGTCAGACACGACTGAGCACACATCTGACATTGCACTTAGCACAATGCCCTCAAAGTCCATCCATGTTGCCACAAGTGTCATTTTCTTTTTCTCCTGAAAATATTACATTGTGTGTGTGTGTACACATATATATGTACACACACATATATATATATCTCACAATTTCTTTATTCATTAATTTATGTATTGCTAAGGTTGTTTCCATATCTTAAGTATTGTCATTAGTGCTGCAATTACATATATCTTTCCAAGTTAAGTGGTTTTGGTTTCTTTCTTCTGGTTTACTCGGAAGTGGAATTGCAGGATCACACGGTAGTACTATTCTTAAGTTTTTAAGAAATGTCCATACTGTTTTCCATAGTAGCTGCACCCATTTATATTCACAACAACAATGGACAAGGGTTCCCTTTTCTTCACATCCTTGGCAACAATTGTCACTCCTTGTGTTTTTGAAAATAGCCATTCTAAAAGGTGAGGTGACATCTTGTCGTGGTTTTTATTTGCACTTTCCTGATCATTAATAATGTTGAGAATCTCTTCATGTACCTGCTGGCCATCTGTATACCTTTTCTGGAAAAATGTTCAGATCTTTTGCCCATCTTTTAACTGGATTCCTTTTTTCTTTATTTTTTATTTTTTATTTTTTTTTTGCTATTGCGTTGTATGAGTTTTTATATATATTTTGGAAATTAGCCCCTTCTCAGATAAATGATTTGCAATTATTTTCTACCATTCAGTAGGTTGCCTTTTTATTTTGTTGATGGTTTCTTTCACTGTGAAGAATTTTTTAGTGTGATGTAGTCCCACTTATATATATTTTTTGTTCATTTTGCTTTTAAAGTAAGGGTCAAAAAACCATTGCCATGATCTGTGCTAAAGATCTTACTGCCTATGTTTTCTTCTAGGAGTTTTATGGTTTCAGTTTTTCTGTTCTGTTTTTAATTCATTTCTAATTAATTTTTGTGTATTGTGTAAGATAGTGGTCAGGTAGCATCCTGCTTGCATGGGACTTTTCAGTTTCCCCAAAACCCTGAATAAACTGTCCTTTCCCCCTTGTATATTCTTGGTCCCTTTATCATAAATTAATTGACTGTATATGCCTGGGTTATTTCTGAGCTTTCAATTCAGTTTCATTGATTCACATGTCTGTTTCTATGCCAATATGAGGCTGTTTTAATTACTAAAGCTTTCTAATATAGTTTGAATCATGGTTATCTCCAGCTTTGCTCTTCTTTCTTAAGACTGCTTTGGTTAATTCAGGGTCCTTTGTGGTTCTATACAAATTTTAGGATTGTTAGTTTTGTTTCTGTGAAAAAATGCTATTGGAATTTTAATAGGGATTGCACTGAATCTAAAGATTGCTTTGGATAGTATGAACATTTTAATATTAATTCTTCCAATCCATGAGCATGGATTATCTCTCCATTTATTCGTGCCTTCTTTAATTTCATTCTTAATGTCTTGTACTTCAGGGTTTTTCTTGGTTAAATTTATTCCTAGATATTTTACTCTTTTTGATTAAATTGTAAATGGGATTTTCTTAATCTCTCTTTCTGATAGTTCATTGTTAATGTATAGAAATACAAAAGACTTTTGGGAATTGATTTTGAATTCAGTTCAGTTCAGTCGCTCAGTTGTGTCTGACTCTTGGAGACCCCATGAACCACAGTACACCAGGCCTCCCTGTCCATCACCAACTCCCAAAGTCCACCCAAACCCATGTCCATCGAGTCGATGATGCCATCAAACCATCTGAGCCTCTGTTGTCCCCTTCTCCTCCTGCCTTCAGTCTTTCCCAGCATCAAGGTCCTTTCCAATGTGTCAGCTCTTCGCATCAGATGGCCAAAGTATTGGACTTTGAGCTTCAACATCAGTCCTTCCAATGAATATCCAGGACTGATCTCCTTTAGGATGGCCTTGTTGGATCTCCTTGCAGTCCAAGGGACTTTCAAGAGTCTTTTCCAACACCACGGTTCAAAAGCATCGATTCTTCAGTGCTTAGCTTTCTTTATAGTCCAACACTCACATCCATACATGACCACTGGAAAAACCATAGCATTGACTAGACAGACCTTTGTTGGCAAAGTAATGTCTCTGCTTTTGAATATGCTGTCTAGGTTGGTCACAACCTTCCTACCAAGGAGTAAGCGTCTTTTAATTTCATGGCTGCAATCACTATCTGCAGTGATTTTGGAGCCCAGAAAAATAAAGTCAGTCACTGTTACCACCGTTTCCCCATCTATCTGCCATGAAGTGATGGGACCGGATGCCATGGTCTTAGTTTCCTGAATGTTGAGCTTTAAGCCAACTTTTTCACTCTCCTCTTTCACTTTCATCAAAAGGCTTTATAGTTCTTTTTCACTTTCTTCCATAGGGTGCTGTCATCTGCATATCTGAGATGATATTTCTCCCAGCAATCTTGATTCCAGCTTGTGATTCTTCCAGCCCAGTGTTTCTCATGAGGTACTCTGCATAGAAGTTAAATACGCAGGGTGACAATATACAGCCTTGACGTACTCCTTTTCCTATTTGGAACCAGTCTGTTGTTCCATGTCCAGTTCTAATTGTTGCTTCCTGACCTGCATACAGATTTCTCAAGAGGCAGGTCAGGTGGTCTGGTATTCCCATCTCTTTCAGAATTTTCCACAGTTTATAGTGATCCACATAGTCAAAGGCTTTGGCATAGTCAATAAAGCAGAAATAGATGCTTTCCTGAAACTCTCTTCCTTTTTCCATGATCCAGTGCATGTTGGCAAATTGATCTCTGGTTCCTCTGCCTTTTCTAATACCAGCTTGAACATCTGGAAGTTCACGGTTCACGTATTGCTGAAGCCTGGCTTGGAGAATTTTGAGCATTAATTTCCTAGCATGTGAGATGAGCGCAATTGTGCGGTAGTTTGAGCATTCTATGGCATTGCCTTTCTTTGGGATTGAAATGAAAACTGACCTTTTCCAATCCTGTGGCCACTGCTGAGTTTTCCATATTTGCTGGCACTTTACAGTATCATCTTCCAGGATTTGAAATAGCTCAACTGGAATTCCATCACCCCCACTAGCTTTGTTCATAGTGATGCTTCCTAAGGCCCATTTGACTTCACATTCCAGGATGTCTGGCTCTAAGTGAGTGATCACACCATCGTGATTATCTAGGTCATGAAGATCTTTTTTGTACAGTTCTTCTGTGTATTCTTGCCACCTCTTCTTTACATCTCGCTTCTGCTAGGTCCATACCATTCCTGTCCTTTATTGTATACTGGAACTTACTGGATTTGTTTGTTAATTCTAACAGTTTAATATCATGTCATCTGCAAATAATGATGATTTTACTTTCTCCATTCCAATTTGGATGCCTTTTACTTCTTTTTCTTTCCTAACTTCTCTGGCTAGGACTTCTAGTACTATATTGAATAAAACTGGCAAGAGTGGGCATCCTTATATTTTTTTCTGATCTTAGAGGAAAAGCTTCCAGCTTTCCACCATTGAGTGAGATGTTAGATGTGGGCTTGCGTATGTGTCCTTCATTATATTGAGGAACATTTCCTCTACATTCACTTTGTTTTAAATCATAATAGCGTGTTGAATTTCCTCGAATGCCCTTTCTGCATCTACAGAGATGATCATGTGATTTTTATCCTTTATTTTATAATGTGGTTTATGATGTGGTCTAATCTATGGATATTGAACCATCCTTGTACACCTTGAAAAAAACCCATTTGATCATGGTGCATTATCCTTTTAATGTACTGTTGAATTTGGTTTGCTAATATTTTACTGAGGATTTTTACATCAATGTGCATCAGGGATATTGACCTGTAATTTTCTTTCCTTGAAGTATCTTTGTCTGGTTTTAGTGTAAGGATACTACTGGCCTCATAAAATAAGTTTGAACATTCTCCTTCCTCTTCTACTTTTTCAGAAGAGTTTGAGAGGGATTGGCATTAATTTTTATTTGAATGTTTGGTAGAATTCACCAGTCAAAGCCCTCTGATCCTGGATTTGTATGCGTTGGGATTTTTTTTTTTTTTTTTACTGATTGAATATCTTTACTAGTAATCAATCTGTTCAGATTTTTCTGTTTCATCATGATTCAATATTGGTAGGTTATATGTTTATATAAATTTATTCATTTATTCTACATTGTGCAATTTGCTGCTGTATAACTGTTCTAAGCAGTCTGTTACAGTCTTTGGTGCTTCTGTAGTATCAGTTTTAATATTTCTTTCATTTCTAATTTTGAGTCTTTTTTTTCCCCTCAGTGAGTCTTACTAAAGATTTTTCAGTATTATTTATTTTTTCAAAGAACCATTTCTTAGTTTCATTCATTTTTTTAAAGTTTCTATTTCATTTGATTCTTTTTTAATCTGTGTTATTTCCCTCCTTCTACTAGTTTTAGGCTTTGTTTGTTCTTCTTTTTCTAGTTGCTTGTGATGCAACCCTAGGCTGTTTATTTGAGACTTTTCTTATTTCTTGAGATAGGCATTTACCACTGTGAACTTCCCTCTTAGAACAGCTTTTCCTGCATCATACACATTTTGGTATGTTACATTTCCATTTCTTTTTGTCTCAGATTTTTTTTTTCTCTTAACATGTTGTTTAATCTCTACATATTTGTGAATTTTTCAGTTTTCTTCAAGTAATTCATTTATTTTCATACCTTTGTGGTCAGAAAAGATGCTTGATATGATTTCAATCCTCTGAAATTTTTTAAGACTAGTCTGGCAGCTTAACATATGATCTATCCTGGAGAACGTTCCATGTGCCACTGAGTAATGTGTATTCTGTTGCTTTTGGATGCAATGCTCTGTAAATATCAATTAGGTTCACCTGATTGTTTTAATGTATTGTTTTAAGTCAATATTTCTTCATTGATTTTTCTGTGTGGATGATATAGTGTTTGGTATAAGTGGGGTATTAAACTCTGCTGCTGTTATTATATTGCTGTCCATTTCCCTTTTTAGATCTTTATATATTTGTTTTATATATTTAAGTACTCCTAGGCTGGTTGCATAAATATTTATAAATGCTATATCATCTTCCTGAATTGACCCTTTTATCATTATGCAACATCCTTTTTGTCTCTTATTACAGTCTTTGTTTTAGTCTCTTTTATCTGACATAAGTATAGCTACTCCAGCTTTCTTTTCATTTTCATTTGCATGTAATACATTTTTCCTTCCCTACACTTTCAGACTGTGTTGTTTCCTTACATCTAAAGTGAGTCTCTTATAGGCAGCATACAGTTGGGTCCTGTTTCTTTCTTTTTTTTTTTATTTACTTATTTTTTTAATTTACTTACTTTACTTTTTTTTAAATTTACTTATTTACTTACTTATTTTAGTTGGAGGCTAATTACTTCACAATATTGTAGTGGTTTTTACCATACATTGACATGAATCAGCCATGAGTGTACATGTGTTCTCCATCCTGAACACCCCTCCCACCTCCCTCCTTATACCATCCCTCTGGGTCATTCCAGTGCACCAGCCCTGAGCACCCTGTATCATGCATCAAACCTGGACTGGTGACCTGTTTCACATATGATAATATACATGTTTCAGTGCTTTTCTCTCAGATCATCCCACCCTCACCTTCTCCCACAGAGTCCAAAAGACTGTTCTATACATCTGTATCTCTTTTTCTGTCTCGCATATAGGGTCATCGTTACCATCTTTCTAAATTCCATATATATGTGTTTGTTAGTATACTGTATTGGTGTTTTTCTTTCTGACTTACTTCACTCTGTATAATAGGCTCCACTTTCATCCACCTCATTAGAACTAATTCAAATGTATTCTTTTTAGTGGCTGAGTAATATTCCATTGTGCATATGTACCACAGCTTTCTTATCCATTCATCTGCTGATGGACATCTAGGTTGCTTCCATGTTCTGGCTATTATAAACAGTGCTGCAATGAACATTGGGGTACATGTGTCTCTTCTGTATGCCCTTGCTTCTCTATTCCAGTTTTTAAGGAATCTCCACACTATTCTCTATAGTGACTGTACTAGTTTGCATTCACACCAACAGTGTAAGAGGGTTTCCCTTTTCTCCACACCCTCTCCAGCATTTATTGTTTGTAGATTTTTGGATAGCAGCCATTCTGACCAGCATGAGATGCTACCTCATTGTGGTTTTGATTTGCATTTCTCTAATAAGTGATGTTGAGCATCTTTTCATGTGTGTGTTAGCCATCTGTATGTCTTCTTTAGAGAAATATCTATTTAGTTCTTTGGCCCATTTTTTGATTGGGTCATTTATTTTTTTGGAATTGAGCTGCAGGAGTTGCTTGCATATTTTTGAGATTAATTCTTTGTCAGTTTCTTCATTTGCTATTATTTTCTCCCATTCTGAAGGATGTCTTTTCACTTTGCTTATAGTTTCCTTCATTGTGCAGAAGCTTTTAAGTTTAATTAGGTCCCATTTGTTTATTTTTGCTTTTATTTCCATTGCTCTGGGAGGTGAGTCATAAGGGATCCTGCTGTGATTTATGTTGGAGAGTGTTTTGCCTATGTTTTCCTCTAGGAGTTTTATAGTTTCTGGTCTTACATTTAGATCTTTAATCTATTTTGAGTTTACTTTTGTGTATGGTGTTAGAAAGTGTTCCAGTTTCATTCTTTTACAAGTGGTCAACCAGTTTTCCCAGCACCATTTGCTAAAGAGATTTTCTCGTCCCCATTGTATATTCTTGCCTCCTTTGTCAAAGATAAGGTGTCCATAGGTGTGTGGATTTATCTCTGGGCTTTCTATTTTGTTCCATTGATCTATATTTCAGTCTTGATGACTTGTCTTGATGACTATAGCTTTGTAGTAGAGCCTGAAGTCAGGCAAGTTGATTCCTCCAGTTTCATTCTTCTTTCTCAAGATTGCTTTGGCTATTCAAGGCTTTTTGTATTTCCATACAAATTGTGAAATTATTTGTTCTAGTTCTCTGGAAAATGCCATTGGTACCTTGATAAGGATTGCATTGAATCTATAGATTGCTTTGGGTAGTATACTCATTTTCACTATTTTGAGTCTTCCAATCCATGAACATGGTGTATTTCTCCATCTATTTCTGTCCTCTTTGATTTCTTTCACCAGTGTTTTATAGTTTTCTATAAATAAGTCTTTTGTTTCTTTAAGTAGATATATTCCTAAGTATTTTATTCTTTTCGTTGCAATGGTGAATGGAATTGTTTCCTTAATTTCTCTTTCTGTTTCCTCATTGTTAGTGTATAAGAATACAAGGGATTTCTGGGTGTTAATTTTATATCCAACAACTTTACTATATTCCTTGATTAGCTCTAGTAATTTTCTGGTAGAGTCTTTAAGGTTTTCTATGTAGAGGATCATGTCATCTGCAAACAGTGAGAGTTTTACTTCTTCTTTCCAATCTGGATTCCTTTTATTTCTTTTTCTGCTCTGATTTCTGTGGCCAAACAGAAAAACTATGTTGAATAGTAGTGGTGAGAGTGGGAGCTCTTGCCTTGTTCCTGACTTTAGGGTAAATGCTTTCAATTTTTCACCATTGAGGATAATGTTTGCTGTGGGTTTGTCATATATAGCTTTTATTATGTTGAGGTATGTTCTTTCTATGCCTGCTTTCTGGACAGTTTTTATCATAAATGGATGTTGAATTTTGTCAAAGGCTTTCTCTGCATCTATTGAGTCAATCATATGGCTTTTATTTTCAATTTGTTAATGTGATATATTACATTGATTGATTTATAGACATTAAAGAATCCTTGCATTCCTGGGATAAAACCCACTTTGTCATAATGTTTGATCTTTTTAATATGTTGTTGGATTCTGTTTGCTAAAATTTTGTTAAGGATTTTTGCATCTATGTTCGTCAGTGATATTGGCTTAGTTTTCTTTTTTTTTTGTGTGTGTGTGGCACCTTTGCCTGGTTTTGGTATTAGGGTGATGGTGGCCTCATAGAATGAGTTTGGAAGTCTACCTTCCTCTGCAATTTTCTGGAAGAGTTTGAGTAGGATAGGTGTTAGCTCTTCTCTAAATTTTTGGTAGAATTCAGCTGTGAAGCTGTCTGGTCCTGGGCTTTTGTTTGCTGGAAGATTTATGATTACAGTTTTGATTTCCTTGCTTGTTATGGGTCTGTTAAGATCTTCTATTTCTTCATGGTTCAGTTTTGGAAAGTTATACTTTGGTAAGAATTTGTCCATTTCTTCCAAGTTATCCATTTTATTGGCTTATAGTTGCTGATAGTAGTCTCTTATGATCCTTTGTATTTCTGTGTTATCTGTTGTGATTTCTCCATTTTCATTTTTAATTTTGTTGATTTGATTCTTCTCCCTTTGTTTCTTGATGAGTCTGGCTAATGGTTTGTCAATTTTATTTATCTTTTCAAAGAACCAGCTTTTAGCTTTGTTGATTTTTGCTATGGTCTCTTTGTTTGGGTCTGGTTTCTATCCATTAAGCTACTCTATGTCTTTTGATTAGAAAATGCAGTCCATTTACATATAGAGCAATTATTGATAGTGAAGTCACTCAGTTGTGTCCAACTCTTTGCAACCCTATGGACTGTAGCCTGCCAGGCTCCTCCAGTCATAGGATTTTCCAGGCAAGAATACTGGAGTAGGTTGTCATTCCCTTCTCCAGGGGATCTTCCCGAACCAGGGGTCAAACCTGGGTCTCCCACACTGCAAGCAGACTCTTTACCATCTGAGCCACCAGGGAAGCCCACCAATTACTGATAATTATGTACTTATTTCCATTTTGTTAATAGTTTTCTGAATGTTTTTGTACATCCTCTCTGTTCCTTTCTTCTTCTTTGCTCTCTTCCTTTGTGGTTTGATTATTTCTTAGATGATATGTTTATATTTCTTTATCTTTTGTATATTTACTATAGGTTTTTGCTTTATTTTTACTATGAGGCTTACATATGACAACCTATTGTCTCTAACAGTCTATTTTAAGTTGGTAACAACTTACACTTCATCCCATTTTAAAGCTAAACATTTTTACTCTCCGTTCCCCCATGTTTTGTTTCTGATGTCACATTTCACATTTTTAAAGAGGAAGAAATCTTATTTGAAAAAAATAATGGCTAAAAATTTTCCTAACCTGGGGAAGGAAACAAACATCTCAATCCAGTAATCCCAGAGAGTTCCACTAAGAGGAATCCAAAAAGATCCACACATATTATAATTAAAATGTTGAAAGTTAAAGATGAAGAGAGAAACATAAAAGCGTCAACAGAAAAAACAACTTCTAATGTACAAAGGAACCTCCATAAAACAATTAGACTTTTTTTCAGCAGCAACTTTGCAAGCCAGAAGGGACTGGCATAATATATTCAAAATGCTGAAAGAAAAAAAAAAAAAAACTTTCAACCAAGAATACTCTACCCAGCAAACTGATCATTTAGAACTATATAAGAGACAAAGAGTTTTCCAGACAAGTAAACATTAAAATAGCTCATTGCCACTAAACTGCCTTATAAAAATGTTAAAAGAGATATTTTTAAACTGAAAAGATTTTAAACTGAAAAGCACCAATTACAAATAATAAAATATGTACAAGGATAAACCTCACTGGAAAGGTAAATATATAGTAACTATGGCTGATTAACCATCTATAAAGCTAGTATGAAGATTAAAACACAAAAGTAGTAAAAAATAACCATGATTAAAGTATTAGCTAAAGGACACATGAGATAAAAAAGAGATGTCAAAAAGGTTTTCTATGAAATATTTAATACTGATCCTTTTACTATATGTTATCTTATCTAGGTTATCTCAATGTAGTTTGAATGAAAACACATTGTTTGTCAACTATGTTGTTGGTATTTTCTTCCAATTCAAAGTTTTCTTTTAATATATAGTGCCTTTTGTCAAATACAAGTTTGGAATTTTTATGCAGTCAAATGTATCTAAACTTTTCTTCATGAATTCAGCTTTTGGGAACATAGTCAAGAAAATCCTCTTTCCCAAAAACAAAAGTTTTCATTCTTCTCCGTATTCAAATAACTTAAGAGTTTTATTTGCTTTGTTTTGGTCGTGGTTTGGTGTTGGTCCTTTGTTGTTATCCAGTCACTAAGTTGTGTCTGACTCTTCGCAACCCCATGGACTGCAGCATGCCAGGCTTCCCTATCCTCCACTATCTCCCGGAGCTTGCTCAAACTCATGTTTATTGAATCAGTGATGCCATCCAATCATCTCACCTTCTGTCACCACCTTCTCATCTTGCACTCAGCTTTCCCAGAATCAGGGTATTTTCCAAAGAGTTGGCTCTTTGCATCAGGAAGGCAAAGTATAGGAGCTTCAGCTTCAGCATCAGTCTTTTCAGTGAATATTCAGCATTGATTTCCTTTAGAATTGACTGGTTTGATCTCCTTGCAGTCCAAGGGACTCTCAGGAGTCTTCTCCAGCACCACAGTTTTGAAAGCATCAATTCTTCAGCAATCAGCCATTTTTATGGTCCAACTCTCACATCCATAAATGACTACTGGAAAAACCATAGCTTTGACTATACAGACCTTTGTTGGCAAAGTGATAACTCTGCATTTTAATATGATGTCTAGATTTGTATTTCTCCCAGAAATCTTGATTCCAGCTTGTGATTCATCCAGCCAGGCATTTCACATGGTGTACTCTGCATAAAAGTTAAATAAGCAGGGTGACAATATACAGCCTTGACAAACTCCTTTCCAGATTCTGAACCAGTCGATTGTTTCATGTCCAGTTCTAACCTGTTGCTTCTTAACCTGCATACAGATTTCTCAGGAGAAAGGTAAGGTGGTCTGGTATGCCAGCCTCTTTAAGAATTTTCCACAGTTTGTTGCAATGATGATAATATTATAAATATATCAGTTTATCCCATATTAATCTATAAATTTAATACAATCACAAATACCTCAAATATTTTTTTAATTCTTTTGAGAAAAGTGATAACTTTATCTAAAATTTTCATGGAAGAATAAAGACCCATGAATAAGTAAGTTGACATTTCAAAAAAAAAAAAGAGCAAAAAGAAAGAATATCTACTAGGTACTAAGACATAGCACCATAATATCATCATAATAACAAAAAAGTGCGATATTACTGCAACAACAAATAAATCAGTGAAATAATGGAGAGCTTAGAAATATAACCTTGCTTATATGAGAATTTAATATACAAATGGTTACCACATATTAAGGGGAGAATGACTAACTACTTAATAAATGAAGCTATAAACTTAGCTCATGCTATAGATTAAAATAAAATTGGATCTTTACCTAAAACTACATCAAAGGTAGACTGCAACTGCAATAAAGATCTAAATGATAAACATAAAACAATAAAATAAATAGACGAAAATAATTTTGTAATCTCAGAGTAGGAAAGGACACTGTTGATAGAACTTTATATATACATATTTTTTTAAATTGTGATTTTTTTATGACAGCATAAAGGTTTCTATTCAGTGAAAGATGTCATGACAAAGTTAACTGACAAATAACAGACTGGGAGAAATTATTTGCATGGTCTATATCCATCAATGGACTAATATAGGAATATACAAGGAACTATTTCCAAAAAAATTAGCAGAAAAATGGGAAATGTATTTGAATAGGCAATTATGGAAGAGATAATCAATATAATTTAGAAACATACACAGAGATGTTCAAACTTATTAGTTAGGCAAACACAAACAGAAATAACAGTGAAATACACTAGATAGCTAGGCATTGGTTGGGATGGATGTGGGTTTAGGAAATACTTTAGGTAGAAAAGTGAAGTATAGTAGTACAGCTGTTCCAAAGAGCAATTTCAGTATTTTGTCAAGTCAAGCATACACATACCCTACCACCGGGCAACTCTAATTCTGTGTTTAGACCCTCCAAAAAACACTTCTCATACATCCCTAGTGGATGTAAAAGGATGGTCATTGTTTTTCATGCTGGAGAATTACAAGTAATCTGAATGTCCATTACTGGGGAAGCACATAGGTACACAGAGTAGGTGCACAACAGTGGCACAGTTGCAAGCAATGAGCTAGATACATTAAATACATAAAGCAGGATGGATGCTAAGTGAAAAAGGTAAGAAACAGAATGAGGTCTACCACATAATAGCACTTACATAAAAGAAAACTGCTGCTGCTGCTGCTGCTGCTGAGTCGCTTCAGTCGTGTCCGACTCTGTGCGACCACATAGACAGCAGCCCACCGGGCTCCCCCGTCCCTGGGATTCTCCAGGCAAGAACACTGGAGTGAGTTGCCATTTCCTTCTCCAATGCATGAAAGTGAAAGTGAAGTCGCTTAGTCGTGTCCAACTCTTCGCGACCCCATGGACTGCAGCCTACTAGGCTCCTCCATCCATGGGATTTTCCAGGCAAGAGTACTAGAGTGGGGTGCCATCGCCTTTACATGCACACAAAAATAATGATGCATATTTTAAAGAACATATACAAATTAAGAAATACAGTGTAAACTCATTAGAACAATTTTCTAGTGGGTGAGGGACAGAGAGATGGGAGTGAAGAATGGGGATATAAGTTAATCAATCAACCATTCCAATAAAATGTGCATAGACCAAAAAGGATAATATGCCATGAAGTGAGGAACATGATTAACTCAGCTCTCTACAATTGGAATTGTTTTAAAAAAATAATCCTTTGTATCCTGGGTGTTGATAATCTCAAGTCAGCAAAAAGTCTGGAGAAGAAGTCTATGAAGAGTAATAGAAGATCACGAAACTATCTATGAGAACAGGAAATATCTTGGGAAAAGTGAAGGCACGGGAAAGAACAGAAGACCTAAGGAAAAAAAATGGTTTCTGCATTTCTGACTTCAGAAGATAAAAAGAAAGTTAGAAAAGGGAAAATTAAATCATTTTTAAAATAGGAACCAGACTTAGACTGCTAGGTAACTTCCAGTGTTGAACAGGGCAGGAGCCACAGATGTACTCCTCTTTATGTAGAGGTTTCAGGCCAGCCTCTACTCTTGCTCACAAAAGAATGTATTCTTTCAAAAAATATAAAATGTGACAAATGTTGGTTCAGTCTTTGGTTTGGAGGGAAAGGGAAGCCATGAAAGAATTTGCAGCGAGAACTTGTTTTTCTTCTGGTTTCCCTTCCTCTACTATCATTCTTCCTTAACATGCCCTGGTTAACTTGCTATGTTTTTATATTTATTATAAATGCAGAACATAGTAAAAAAGCAAATAGCAATTACAGTAGTTAGTTCTATTTCTACTTGAAGTAACAGAAAAACTCAACTCAAACTTTATTAAATAAAAAGGGGAATTTATTGGTTCATGTAATCAAAAAGTTCTGCATGGGTCCTGCAGACAGTACTCAATCCAAGGCTCAAAGGGTGCAATCAGGATTGAGGGAGTTTCTTAATTTCTAACTCTGCTTTCCTCTCTGCAGACTTCATTTTCAGCAGACTGATGACATATAGTTTCAGGGTGGCTGCAGTAGCTCAGCACACATGTTCCCAAGTTCAAATCTCAAGGTGTAGCAGGTGGAGGAGCATGAAACGTCTCTTTACTGGTGGTTCCCACAAGCGTCCTGAGATTCTTCCTGAATCGGCCCAGGTTACATGCCCACCTACTGCTGCCAGCTCTATTCAAGAGACACTCTTCACCTCAGAGTCAAAGCTAGACCTTTTACTGCACCCCCCCTAATCACATGGAATAAGAATGGGAATAGATGAATTCCCACATGGGACTCTTGCAAAAGGTAGAATATAAACAAGGGAGACAAACAATGGATGTACCTAGAGTAATTTTCACTGTTTTTTCTTTTAGTATTTTCATTTATCATTCACTTTTCTCTTAAACAAGTCTTCCCTGGTGGCTCAGATGGTAAAGCGTCTGCCTGCAATGCGGGAGACCTGGGTTCGATCCCTGGGTTGGGAAGATCTCCTGGAGAAGGAAACGGCAACCCATTCCAGTACTCTTGCCTGGAAAATCCCACGGATGGAGGAGCCTGGTAGGCTACAGTCCATGGGGTCGCAAAGAGTCGGACACAACTGAGCGACTTCACTTTTCTCTTAAACTTATTCTTTTCCTAAAACAGGTGAAAATCTCTCTGATCTCCCAGAGTTACTAAAGGAATCCAACATATCACCCTATGAAGGGTTAATAGGGTAGCAGAGATGTGCCTGCAAATGGGTCTCTCTGCTCAGGCTGAGCGTCCTTGCATACGAGATGTTCTGCCAAAGAGTCTGGACACAGCCTTGAGTTTAATGGTCCCTTGCAAATGAGGGAGCATTCCCTTCTTGAGATAAGAAGGAGATGAGGGCTTTGGGCAGACTCTGCAGTAGACAGAGATTTCACTCCCTTTGCTATACGATAACATGTATGCACCTGCACTGTACTGAAAAGGCTTATTCTTACAGTCTGGAATTCTGCCTAAGGAGGGCTTTATAATAATAAACGGCAATTAGTTTGCCCAGTTGTTCCTCTGGCCAGAGTGGTGTCCTGTCTGTCTTTTGTATGTCTTGTATGTTCTGTGTCATTTCACTCGTAGTAACCAACATCTGGCGCCCAACGCGGGGCTCGAGTGAAACCGAAAGAGGTAAGAAACCCCGGGGGGATTTTAGATCCATAGCAGGGGAGCTTTTGGAAACATGGGGAATTCCTCACCCTAGTGAAAAAAATTGCTAGGTGAATTCTTGTACATAATCATGGGGAATTCTTCACCCTAGCAGATGGGAACTTTCAAAAGTTCATGGTTCAAAAAACCATGGGGAAATCCTGCTAGGAAGAAATAAATGTTCATTACGGGCACAATATGTGAATTTATATATTGAATCATGTTATAGAATTTATGTAATGCTATAACACAGGCTTTGACTTTGCTATCTACTGATAATGAGACTAAATCTAATGCTTTAATGAAGGAAGAGGCAATTTATGAGGATATGCCAAATGTTGGTGGAATTTCTGCCTTGCCTGAAAGTAAGGATATAAATAAGCCTCCTTCTGGAAATGGTGAAACATCTGATAGTTCAGAATCAGATTTGGAGGCTTCTTCAGTTTCATCAGAGGAGGGCAAAGAGATTAAAGAAATGACCCATCTATTCCGGGAATAGTGGAAATCCCGTAAGGAGGAGAAAAAATCTACACCTTCTGCTCCTGCTTGTGCTTCTCTTCTCCCCACTGCAGTTGATCGGCCCGATGTGGGCAGGGGACATTGTCCGTTCTCCTTTCCTTTGTCTATGCTTCACGATGATGACTTGTCTGCTCCCCCTGGTGGGTTTATTGACCCTCCACAATTGTTTCCCATCCAGAGACAACAGGATGGCAATGTGATCAATATGCTCCTTTGGAATATAAATTTTTTAAAGATCTTAAAGCTGCAGTAGCACAGTACAGTCCTCAATCTCCCTTTGTTTTGACTATGTTGAAATCATTGGAAAAAGGCAAATTAATCATTCCATTAGATTGAGACTCTATTGCCCAAGCTGTCTTGGAGGGCTCTCAATGGTTGCAACTTCATAGCTGGTGGGAAGAAGCTAGAAAGCAGGCTCAGATTAATGAGGGACAAAATCCCCCTGGTCCTCTCGAGGACAAACTAATGGGAGAGGGCCAATATCAGGCTTTAAGAGAACAGGCTCAATACTCTGACCAGGACTTACAACAAGTTCGCCAGGTCTTTTTACGAGCATGGCGCCATGTGGTGCCTACTGGCCAAGCCCAGCCCTCCTTTGTTAAAACAATGCAAGGCCCTAATGAGCCATATACTGATTTTCTAGCAAGATTGAGGGTAACTGTGGAACGGGCTGTAGGGAAGGATGAAATTTCAGAGATATTATTACAAACTCTAGCATTTGAAAATGCAAATCCTGAATGCAAGCGTATACTGGGACCTTTAAAGGGACAGAGTGCATCTATAGCTGAATATATCAGAGCCTGCTCTGGAGTAGGAGGAGCATCAGGCTAATGTCTTTGCTACAGCCTTGGCCAAGGTTATGAGACCACCAAAGGGAGGTAACTGCTTTCATTGTAAAAAACCTGGTCATAAAAAATAAAAAAAATAAATAAGACTCCTCCTGGACTTTGCCGTCGGTGTGGGAAGGGGTTTCATTGGACTAATGAATGCAGATCTAAAACAGATAAAATAGGCAACCCGATACCGGGAAACTATCCTGCGGGCCTGAGTCCTTGGGGCCCAGGAACAATACCAGGGACTTCTCTCCTTGCCCTCCTCCCATTCCATCTGCCCTGTTAAAAAGACCTCAGATGATGATTTCCGTCTTACGGTCTGCTACTTCAGGGAGTGCTGCTGCTGATTTGCCACTAGATGATAATGTTCTTTTGTCACCAGGGGGAGGCATTTATAAATTAAAAACAAATGTATTTGGACCACTGCCTAAAGGCACTTTTGGCTTGATATTAGGCCTTAGCAGCGCGGCTTTGAGAGGTTTAACCAAATTCCTGGGGTGATAGACTCTGACTATGTTGGGGAAATTTTAATTATGGTCTCTACTTCTACCACACTTTCATTGTTAGCTAGAGAACGTATTGCCCAAATACTTCTCCTACCTTATCACCCCTTTTTGGCTCTTCCTAATAAACGAACAGGGGGATTTGGAAGTACTGGGCGACATATATTTTGGGAAATGCTTATCAGAGATTCTCGCCCTGTTCTCTCCTTGATTATACAAGGAAACAACTTTGAGGGACTAGTAGATACAGGGGCGGATATTTCAGTCATTTCTTCTCAACAATGGCCCCGAGGGGGGGGGGGGGAAAGCCTTTAATGCTAACGGGATTGGGCTCCATTGCAGATGTCTGGAAGAGTACCCATCCCTTGCAATGTCAATTCCATAATAAAAGATCAGTGTTTGTTACCTTTTATATTGTAAATATACCTATTAATATATGGGGGAGAGATCTTCTCTCTCCTTTGGGGGCTTCTGTAACCATTCCATCGGAAAACTAGTAGCCACTGCTCAAATTCCTCGAGCACTCCCATTAGAATGGTTAACTAATACTCCAAAATGGGTTGAGCAATGGCCATTACCACAAATGAAGCTCAAGGCGTTAGAACAATTAGTACAAGAACAACTCCAACTTGGTCATATAGAGCCCTCTACCTCTCCCTAAAATTCTCCTGTTTTTGTTATTAAAAAAAAAAAATCTAAAAAATAAAAAATGTTAACTGATTTACGAGAAGTTAATAAATGTATTGAACCTATGGGAGCCTTGCAATTGGGACTCCCCTCTCCAGCTCTTATTCCTCAGACTTGGTCCTTAATGGTGCTAGATCTTAAAGACTATTTTTTTTTTTTTTAACCATTCCTCTACAATTGCAAGATAGAGATAAATTTGCTTTTACAGTTCCTGTTCTTAATCATGCTCAGCCTGTTAAGCATTATCAATGGACAGTCCTACCACAAGGAATGATAAATAGTCCTATCTTATGCCAAGAATTCATAGCTCGCTCTTTACAATCCCTTCATCAAGAATACCCCAATTATATTCTATATCATTATATGGATGATCTCCTATTGGCAGCTCCTAGTATTGTTGAACGTGATGAATTCTTTTTAAAAGTACAGGAGGCTTTGAGACTATACAATTTGCAGATAGCCCAGGAAAAAACTCAAAAGGACTTTCCTATTTCATATTTAGGGACAATATTGGAACAACATAGAATTAGGCCCCAAAAGCTGCAAATTAGAAGAGACCATCTCAAAACCTTAAATGATTTTCAAAAGTTATTGGTAGATATTAATTGGCTACGCCCGGTACTTGGGATTCCTACTTATCAATTATGACATTTGTTTTCTACTTTAGAAGGAGATACAGCTCTAGATAGCCCCCGGACCTTAACCCCATTGGCTTTACAGGAACTTCAATTTGTTGAGCAACGACTAAATGACGGCTTTTTAACTTACTTATATGTGTCTCAACCTATTTCTTTTATCATATTCCATACCCCTTATTCCCCATCTGGTGTAATTGCTCAAGAAAAAGGATTAATAGATTGGGTTTTCTTACCTAACAGTTTTTCCAAAAAATTGACTATATATATGGATAAATTAGCCTTCCTTATACAGAAAGGTCGCCATCATATTTTACAGTTATCAGGATGTGAACCACACCAGATTGTTACTCAGTTAACAACTGCTCAAATATCTCAATATTTACAATTTAGTGAAAACTGGCAAATTTCTCTTGCCTCATATCCTGGTTTATTTTCTAATCATTATCCATCATCGAAATTGATTGATTTTCTCCGGACTAACACTATGATATCTCATTCCCCAATTTCAGATGTTCCAGTTAAGGGACCCACTATTTTTACAGATGCAAATAAAAATACTGCTGGATATTGGACCCCGGAAAATTCCAAGGTTCTCCCCGACTCATTTTCTTCTGTACAGCCCACTGAATTGTGGGCTATCTATTTAGTTTTGCAAGATTTTCCCCAACTTCCTATTAACATTGTTTCAGATTCTCGATATGCTGTTCCCTCCCCATGTCTCCCTTCCATTGACTCTTAAAACAGCTATTGATAAATTGTTTTACCAAGTACAACAATTGCTCTTGCAGCGTTCAGAGTTAATTTTCTTTACTCACATCCATGCACATTCTGCCCTTCCTGGACCCTTATCATTCGGAAATGCTACAATTGATGCCTTACTTTATCCTATAAAAGCAGCAAAGCAAGAACATCTCTTACAACATACCAACTCCAAACGGTTACAAAAATCTCATGCTATTACTCAAAAACAAGCTCAAAATATTGTTCATTCTTGTTCCATATGTGCACCCTTTGCTTTGCCATTTCCCTCACCAGGTGTCAACATGAAAGGACAACAAGCAAATCAGATATGGCAAATGGATGTAACTTACATTTCTTCCTTTGGACAACAAAAATGTGTGCATCATACTATAGACACTTGCACACATTTTCAATGGGCCACTGCATTACATTCTGAAAAGGCTGATGCTATTATTACTCATTTGTTATCTTGTTTTGCAGTTATGGGATTACCAACTGAATTGAAAACTGATAATGCACCTGCTTACCAATCCGCAAAATTAGCTCACTTTTTATCTTAATACCATATAACTCATATTTTTGGTATTCCTTATAATAGTCAAGGGCAAGCTATCATTGAAAGAGCTAATCGTACCTTGCATGATTATCTTGAAAAAATAAAAAAGGGGGAACAAGAGAGATTTATGAAACCTAAAGACATTCTGAATAAAACCTTACTTGCCCTAAATTTTTTGAATGTTTGGAGGGAGGGAAATCTATCAGCAGCAGAGTTGCATTTTCAAGGGAAAGAAGAAGATAAGAAGATCTTGAATACGCCTATTTGGTATAAAGATAAAGAGAAAGGTTGGATCCCAGCATCCTTAATATATTTGGGACGAGGGTATGCTTTCATTTCTGTTGATAATTACAGGTTTTGGACCTCAGCAAGATTGATCAAAATCAACAATGGCTGATCCCCTTATTCAAAAATTCGAAGAGCTTACTATGCAGAGAAGCCTTACCTCCCGTACAAGGGAAGCAACACCTCCTACATGGGGTCAAATGAAGAGGTTGACCCAGGAAGCAGAGAAGACATTAGTGAAGGCGGGGCAACCTCTGAATCCTACCAATCTTTTGATTGCCATGATGGTGGTGGTGACATGTCAGGTAACCGGTGTATTGGCAAGTAATCATACATATTGGGCATATATCCTAATCCCCCATTAGTAAGAGCAGTTTCCTGGGGGGAACCAGAAGTGCAGGTATGTACTAATGAGACTGCCTTCTTTCCCCTGCCAGCTTGCGGGGGAATAGAACAACTATCTCATCATAAACAACAATATAATATTAGTAATTTGACCATTACAGTGGAAGGTATTCCTTTATGTATGGGGGACACCCCTTTTGTCTGTCCACTGAGAAACATTCTCATCATTCTTATAATACATGGGGGGTAAAGTATAATAATTACCATTTTGCTACTTTTACTGTGCTTGTTTCCACCAGAGGATTTAGCACCTCAACAGAACTGATAGACATTCATAATGGAAAACACATGTCGCTATGTCCTGTTAACTTTTTTGTTCCTTCTCTAGAATCTTTGGAGTGGGAACGTTGCCGAGGTCATCGACCCTTTAAGGTCATGAATTATTCTGGGGCCATCATTGTAGACTGGAGTCCAGATCATGGGCAATTCTTAGAAAAATGGTCAAATAAACTTTTAAGTGGCATCGTGCAAATACCACTTTGATGGGCAATGGTAATGAAACAGTTAAATGGCAGCAATTTGCACTTGTCCCTCCTCAATTACAATTGCAAGGATATCTGCACATTCAAGGAGATATTTGAAAACTATGGGCGGTTTCTGGTAATCTCACTATCTGGTCAGGAAATTATACTTTGGACAGTGGTGACTCTTTGGGTTCATTCCATGTTAATTTACATGTTAATAAATCTTATTCTGCAATGGCATGTGTAAAATATCCTTTTGCATTGTTATATGGGAATTGGACCTGGAATGATACTGTGGGGTCTGTGTCATGTGGCTATTGTAATTTAACTCAATGTGTAAATGTCTTGGTGGGAAGAATTTGAAAGACAAGCCTTTAATTCCAATTTCTCACTAGTAATTGTTAAAGCTCGGACAGAAGTATGGTTGCCTATAAATCTGACTCAGCCGTGGTCAGATTCTTTTGCTGTTTCTCATCTAGTAACCGCTGTACAGACTTTGCTACACCGATCTCGACATTGCTTCGATTCTCGCAGTCGCATCAGTAACTGCAACAGCAGCTGTAGCAGGCCTTGCGTTACACCAAGAAATTCAAACAGCTGATTTTGTTCGGGACTGGCAAAAAGACTCTCATTTGTTATGGCAACAACAGCGAGATTTGGATGCACAACTTGCTACCGACGTGCTCAATCTTCAACCGTTTCCTGGCTTGGAGATCAATTGGCTGTTTTATCTACACGAAGTGTGTTGAAATGTGATTGGAATTCTTCTGTTTTGTATAACACCTGTACCATTTAACATGAGCCCTTCAAGAGATTAACTGAGACATATAAATAAAAAGAGTTCTAGATGCTGGATAGCTAATGACGGGTAAGACCCTCAGAGGAGGGCAACCTAAGACAGGCACAGCCGCAAGAGGGGCTGGCGAGGCTGGAGGTTGGCCGCCTACAGCTTTAAGCCTTGCTCTACAAAACATCAATACAAATGTCTCGAGGGCTTAAATAAAATAAAAAAGGGGGAGATGAAGGGTTAATAGGGTAGCAGAGATGTGCCTGCAAACGGGTCTCTCTGCTCAGGCTGAGCGTCCTTGCATACGAGGCGTTCTGCCAAAGAGTCTGGACACAGCCTTGAGTTTAATGGTCCCTTGCAAACGAGGGAGCATTCTCTTCTTGAGATAAGAAGGAGATGAGGACTTTGTGCAGACTCTGCAGTAGACAGAGATTTCACTCCCCTTTGCTGTACGATAACATGTATGCACCTGCACTGTACTGAAAAGGCTTATTCTTACAATCTGGAATTCTGCCTAAGGAGGGCTTTATAATAATAAACGGCAATTAGTTTGCCCAGTTGTTCCTCTGGCCAGAGTGGTGTCCTGTCTGTCTCTTGTATGTCTTGTATGTTCTGTGTCATTTCACTCGTAGTAACCAACACCCTACACCCTTCAATGACCTCCACATTCTCAGGGAAAGGGGATTAAATATTGAAGAAAAAGATATATATATTTCTTGCTCTTCTCTCTTGATGAAAACACATATAAAGTTGAATCAAAATAAGAATGTGTCTCAGTTAGTTATCAATTCTGTTAAGATTTCGTAATAACATAATACTGAAGTGAAATGAAGTCACGCAGTCATGTCTGACTCTGTGGCCCCATGGACTATATACAGTCCATAGAATTCTCCAGGCCAGAATAGCGGAGTGGGTAGCTGTTCCCTTCTCCAGGGGATCTTCCCAACTCAGGGATCAAAACCAGGCCTCCCACTGTGCAAGCAGGTTCTTTACTGTCTGAGCCACCAGGAAAACATAATACTAATAACTGCCATTTATTGAACACCTGCTATGTCAGCCAAAGTGCAGACCATTGATGTATAATTCATTTAGCACCCTCAACAAGCATGCAAAATTATGTATTATTATCCCTACTTTAAAGATGAGGAAACAGTCAGAGAGGTTAAGAAATCTGCTCAAAGAGAGCTGGTAACTGGAAGAGCCAATGGTCAAGGCAATCAGTAGGACTTATGAGACTGGGCTCTCAACCCTAAACCAAGTACTCTGGGATCTGGGCACCCATTAGGCACCAATATTGTGACCGCAGTGTTATTTCATTTCAATTCTTTCATGTGCCTCATCTGAAAAATTCTAATGATTAGGAATTTCATGAGGAAAATGAAATAATTAGTTGAGGATTACTAAATTTATACTATAAAAAGAACTGCAAATAGTTTTCTATAGACTTCTTTAAGCACAGATAAATATGAAATGCTGCCAGAATATACTTGCCAAGTGTAACTAATGGTCTGGATATCGATAAAAGATGTCTCATCCAGCCCTGGGGGACTCTGCCCCAAGTTGTTGGGATATCCTAAAATAAGATAAATCCCTTGAAATGAATGCTTTTAGAAGTTGAGAAAATCTGGTAATACTTTAGGCAACACTGGTGAAACAAATAGAAATGCGTTGGGCCAAGAATCTACCTCAATTTCAACAAGATCATCATTGATGAAGAAATCTATGTAGTTAAAAATGCATTATTCATCTCATAAAGTCACGCTTTAAAGACTTTGCAGCCTTCAGTCTCAGTGATTCTTTTGGACCTATGGTAGTTTAGAGTCCTAAATAACTGTTTTTAGTTTTTGCTATAAGCAGAAAATATAAACAATATACCAGAATGGTTCACCTTCTAAACCCATCACTCCCCAGACTTAGACTATACAAACCTTCTGACCCCATAGTAAGCCACATACACTATTCTGGGCCCTCCCCCACCTACACCTGGTGAGAGGGGTGTGGTGTAGTCAGTACTGGAGCTACTTGACAGTAATAATCATGGAGATTATCAGCCAAACATCTGCCTTATCTACAGGGTGTAGGTGGTGAATTAAGATGGATGAGTAATGAGGAGATTTGCAAGTGAAGTGAAGTCGCTCAGTCATGTCCGACTTTTTGCAACCTCATGGACTGTAGACTACCAGGCTCCTCTGTCCATGGGATTTTCTAGGCAACAGTACTGGAGTGGATTGCCAGTTCCTTCTCCAGTGGATCTTCCCAACCCAGGGATCGAACCCAGGTCTCCTGCATTGTAGACAGATGCTTTACCCTCTGAGCCACCAGGAAAGTCCTGGAGATTTGCAAGGGGGGTCTAAAGTCCAAGTTGGTAAAAAGTGGGTACAGAGTAGATAAAGGGGTCTTCACATACTGGAAGTTCAGTGAGACCCATTATCACCTAGAACAAGTATTGACCTTCAGCAGGAGAAATTTAAGAACAGAAGTTCCCCAAAGTTCAGGAATCAGCATCAGGTCACCTGTTCTGCTGGTCTGGTTTTGATCTTCCTAGTGGTGATAACTAGGTCTCTGGCTTGTTCCTGGTCCTTGAATGTCCCATGTTAGGAGCTCTTCTTTGTCTTTCTGCCTTTCCTGCTTCCAAAATTAAAATTCTAGCCTGAAATATGAGCCCCCCAATCCTACTACCTACTAATGATGTTGCTGATACTAACTCCCCATTACCTGCTAAATCTCCTATTCCTGGTTTCTCCATCACTGAGTTCTGTCCACCTTTCAGACACTACTGAGGCTGCCCCTCCCTAACCTGTCTGCCTACACCAGCTATTGCCAAAACTCTAACCTATTGCCTCTTGTTTTTTTTCCTCCCTCAACCACCATTTCCAATGCATTGTTAAGCTCTAGCTCTGAAATGTCTCTGCCCTTTGATCCTGGTGCAACATCTTATTTTGAAACCTCATTATTGCCTCCCTTTTCTCAAATTGCCGCATCCTTGCCTGTATCAAACTCAGTTTACCATCCATATTCTTAGTAGAGGTATTTTTACTAAATAAAAATCTGATCCTGTCACTTTTCCACTTAAAAATTCTTCAGTTGGTCTCCAGTGTAAACAAGATAACATTATATGACTTAGCATGGTTTTTGAAACCTTCCAATATAGCCTTTCAGGTCAATCTTCCATGAAATCCAATAAATGCATTCTTTAAAGTTCAGCTCAAATATCATCTTTTCAACTCTCTAAAAGAGAATAAGCTAAAATAAACAAGAGGGACTATATTAAACTAGAGCTTCAAATAAAACATTGAAAAGGCAACCTACAAATAGGGAGAAAATATTTACAAACCAAATATCTGATAACGGGTGAAGATAAAAATACATAAAGAACTCATAAAACTCAATAGCCAAAGAGCAAATAATCCAAGTTATTATAAAAATGGTCAAAAGATCTGAATAGATATTTCCCCGAAAGACATACAAATATCCAAATGATATAAGAAAAGGTACTCAGCATCACTAAACAGAGACTCTAATCAGAACTACTCAGAGAAATGAAAGCTAATCAGAGAAATGCAAAGCAAAACCATGATAAGATATCACCTCACACCTGTTAGGATGGCTGCTATGAAATAGACAAGAGATTAGTTTTGAGAATATGTAGAAAAGGAAACCCTTATATACCAGTTGCTAGGGATTAAAAACTGATGGTGCCATTGTGAAAAACAGTATGGAAGTTCCTCAAAAAACTAAAAATAGAACTATCAACTACCATATAATCCAGCAATCCCACTCCTGAGTATTTAGTTAAAGTATCAGTATCTCAAAAAGATAGTCCCGTATTCATTGCAGGATAATTCACAATATCAAGATATAAAAATAATTTAAATTTTCTTCAACATGTGAATGGATAAAGAAAACTTTATGTATTACATATTACATATTAATTAGTTGGCTCAGTTGCTCACTCATGTTCGACTCTTTACAATCCCATGGACTGCAGCATGCGAGGCCTCCCTGTCCTTCACCAACTCCTGGAGCTAGCTCAAACTCATGTCGATCAAGTCAGTGATGCCATCCAACCATCTCATCCTCTGTTGTCCCCTTCTTCCCACCTTCAGTCTTTCCAACCATCAGGGTCTTTTCAAATGAATCAGTTCTTTGCATCAGGTGGCCAAAGTATTGGAGTTTCAGTTTCAGCATCAGTCCTTCCAATGAATATTCAGGACTGATTTCCTTTAGGATGGACTGGTTGGATCTCCTTGCAGTCCAAGGGACTCTCAAGAGTCTTGTCCAACACCACAGTTCAAAAGCATCAATTCTTCAGCCCTCAGCTTTCTTTATGGTCCAACTCTTACATCTATACATGACTACTGGAAAAACCATAGCTTTGACTTGACGGATCTTTGTTGGCAAAGTAATGTTTCTCCTTTTAATATGCTTTCTAGGTTGGCCATAACTTTTCTTCCAAGGAGCAAGCATCTTTTAATTTCATTGCTGTAGTCACCATCTGCAGTGATTTTGGAACCCCAAAAAATAAAGTCTGTCACTGTTTCTATTGTTTCTCCATTTTTTGCCATGAAGTGGACTGGATGCCATGATCTTAGTTTTCTGAATGTTGAGTTTTAAACCAACTTTTTCACTCTCCTTTTTCATCAAGAGGCTCTAAATCTTCTTTGCTTTCTGCCATAAGGGTGGTGTCATCTGCATATCTGAGGTTATTGATATTTCTCCCGGCAATGTTAGGGGATACATGAGTTGATTATCTTGATCTTGGTATTCATTCCACAGTACATATTTACATCAGATCAACACACTGCATACTGAATATATACAAGTATATTTGTCAATTATTCCTCAATAAAGTTTGGGGAAAAGTTAGTAAGTGGAAGAAAATCAGTTGCTCCCTCATCTGTCTTTTCATAATGATTTATAAATATTTATACTAACATATATCACATTGTTTATATGTCTGTTTTCTTCATTATATTATGAACGCTTTGAGGATAGGCAGCATAACTTCTTCATTGATGGCCCTATGGTAGGCATGATGACTGATGAGTAGTCAGCTAGTAACTGATGTTTGTGGAATGAATGAATGATCCCTGAATACTGTGACCTGTTCTTCATCTGAACCTTACTCTGACACCTGCAAAAAAAATGTCCCTCCAGAATATACTCTATCTTCTGTCTATAATATCCTTACATACAAATGGAGCAGGTAGGAAAGGAAGTAGGAGTTTATTCCAAGTTCTAGCCCTTCCTAATCTTCCACAGTCTCCTGTAATCAATGGTGTATGCTAGTCCCTGTCCGAATAAGTGACACTGGTGCAGTCTGGTCATAATGGCTATAAAGTCTCTGTCCTAGCTTGCTCCTAGATCCTTCTTTTCCAGTTTCCTAATGCTGCACCACTCTGTCACCAAAACTCACTGTTTCTATGGAACACAGAATAGAGCCTGGTTAATACTTTAGTGCTGGTACTGGTCATTGCCAATGTGGCCACTCTAAAGATCTCATAATCCCTCTGTTCATAATCATTTGAAAGTTAAGTCATGAAGGCTTTCCCTTAACTACAATGAGGTGATCTGTTACATTTCTATCATCCTTTCTATTATTTTTTCTCTTCTTACTTTTGTTTCTAATTGTTAGAAAAAACTTTCAAAAAACACAGTACTGCATAGATGCCATTCCTTTCTCATCCTAGAAAGCCTCTGGCCATCTTTTCAGTTGTGCTTGAGGGGTTTAATAAACCACTATGGTTTTTAGAAAAATAATGCCTTTGGGCTGAAGGAACCACAAACTGGAATCAAGATTGCCAGGAGAAATATCAATAACCTCAGATATACAGATAACACCACCCTTATGGAAGAAAGTGAAGAAGAACTAAAGAGCCTCTTGATGAAAGTGAAAGAGGAGAGTGAAAAAGTTGGCTTCAAGCTGAACATTGAGAGAATGTTCATGACATTCAACTAAGATCAAACTAAGATCATGACATCTGGTCCCATCACTTCATGGGAAATAGATGGGGAAACAGTGGAAACAGTTACAGACTTTATTTTGGGGGCTCCAAAATCAGTGCAGATGGTGATTTCAGCCATGAAATTAAAAGACGCTTATTCCTTGGAAGGAAAGTTATGACCAACCAACCTAGACAGATTAAAAAGCAGAGACATTACTTTCCCAGAAAGGTGTGTCTAGTCAAGGCTATGGTTTTTCCAGTAGTCATGTATGGATGTGAGAGTTGGACCATAAAGAAATCTGAGCACCAAAGAATTGATGCTTTTGAACTGTGGTGTTGGAGAAGACTCTAGAGAGTCCCTTGGACTGCAAGGAGATCCAACCAGTCCATCCTAAAGGAGATCGGTCCTGGGTCTTCATTGGAGGGACTGATGTTGAAGCTGAAACAGCAATCCTTTGGCCACCTGATGCAAAGAGCTGACTCATTTGAAAAGACCCTGATGCGTGCTGCTGTTCATGGGGTTGCAAAGAGTCAGACACAACTGAGCGACTGAACTGAACTGAATTGATAAAAATTCTTCTGGAAATACTTCCCCACTATTCAAAAGACATGTCTTTTAATTTTTGTTTTCTCTGAATCTCTCTTTCATTCTCATCTGGAGTGTGTGTGTGTGACTCTTGCATCTGCAGTAGCTGAAATAAGGTTACACATGCACACACACACACCCTCAAAACCACATGTCTGTCCCATGTTCCTTCAATTCTATTCTCAATTTCCAATGCTGAGGCCACTTCATCTTTTCTCCATACCTAAATAAAACTGTCAGTGAGTACCTAGGAATTATTATGCTCAGTTCAGTTTATGCAAACTATCGTGTCCGACTCTGTGATCCCATGGACTGCAGCATGCCAGGCCTCCCTGTCCATCACCAACTCCCAGAATTTACTCAAACTCATGTCCATTGAGTCAGTGATGCCATCCAACCATCTCATCCTCTGTCATCCCACCTTCAGTCTTTCCCAGCATCAGGGTCTTTTCAAATGAATCAGTTCTTCGCATCAGGTAGCCAAAGTATTAAGTTTCAGCTTCAGCATCAGTCCTTCCAGTGAATATTCAGGACTGATTTCCTTTAGGATGGACTGGTTGGATCTCCTTGCAGTCCAAGGGACTCTCAAGAGTCTTCTCCAACACCACAGTTCAAAAGCATCAATTCTTCGGTGCTCAGCTTTCTTTATAGTCCAACTCTCACATCCATACATGACTACTGGAAAACCATAACTTTGACTAGATGCATCTTTGTTGGCAACTAATATTTCTTCTTTTTAATATGCTGTCTAGGTTGGTCATAACTTTTCTTCCAAGGAGTAAACGTGTTTTAATTTCATGGCTGCAGTCACCATCTACAATGATTTTGGAGCCCCAAAAACAAAGTCTGTAACTGTTTCCATTGTTTCCCCATCTATTTGCCATGAAGGGATGGGACCAGATGCCATGATCTTAGTTTTCTGAATGTTGAGCTTTAAGCCAACTTTTTCACTCTCCTCTTTCATTTTCATCAAGAGGCTCCTTAGTTCTTCACTTTCTGCCATAAGAGTGGTGTCATCTGCATACCTGAGGTTATTGATATTTCTCCTGGCAATCTTGATTCCAGCTTATGCTTCCTCCAGCCCAGTATTTTTCATGACGTACCCTGCATGTATGTTAAATAATTAGGGTGACAATATACAGCCTTGATGTACTACTTCTTTTCCTATTTGAAACCAGTCTGTTGCTCCATGTTCAGTTCTAACTCTTGTTTCCTGATCTGCATGCAGATTTCTCAGGAGGCAGGTCAGGTGGTCTGGTACTCCCATCTCTTGAAGAATTTTCCACAGTTTATTGTCATCCACACAGTGAAAGGCTTTGGCATAGTCAATAACGCAGTAGATGTTTTTCTGGAACTCTCTTGCCCAATTATTATGTTGGGTATTTAAAAAACTGAGAGGCAATCCAGACTGGCATAAAATATCATGCTTATATATAGAATAAGTTCATCCTTACTTTCACTCTACCTACAACATTTCTCTCTCCCCCTCTCTTTATCTTTCCTTTACATACACACACTCACACACACACAGACACAAAGATTAAAGTAAGAAGAAGCTGAAATCACTGAGGACAACTTGAAATCTTTCCTTGGAATCAACACTACTTTTCTTCACTACCATCCTGGTAAATACCAGCTATAGGTAGAGATGTTCCTACCAGATATTGCTCCACCACCAGATAGCTAAGCAGGAACATCACCTACAATATGCCAAGGAACCCAAGAGAATATTCAACCACGAAAAATTCCATCCCCAAAATAGCACCTCCCAGGAGATGACTACAACTCCAATAGGAAATCATTTAACCACAAATCCCAGCTCCCCTTCACTCCTACAGCCTCAGTCACAAATCTCAAAGGACTGCTTCCTTGAATCGTGACAGCTTGACCCACATCAGCAGCCTACAGGCCATATGGCAGCATAATGCCCTTCTAGCCCATTGGATAGGAAAAGGGAGGGACAGCTACAAATTAATGATTGCAACTGAAATCCTGTAATTTCTGATTTGTCAATAATGCTTGACATTTGGGGATTGTCTTCATACCTTAATACATCTCGGCAGCCAGAAGATATAACTGTGGACACCTAAAATGCCTCTGAAAGCATTTCTTGTCTGGGAATAATCAGGCAAAGAGTTAAGTTCTGTCTGAGGATAGAGAAGATGCCCTACATCTCAGATTGTATTATTCCTTGGTCAGTAATTTTAAAGATTTAGGGGGTAAAGGTTCTTTGGCATTCTAAAGATAAAAAGCTAAGATGCAAGAGGGATCAGGTATGTTGGCAGGAAGTGGAATATGGAAACATATACCATATACATAGGATGTGGTGGGAATTCCACATAAAGTGGACTTGATAGTCCTATTATGCCTGTAGTTAGCAAACTGCACTGACCAAACAGGCATCTGAGCTGAGTTGAATCAAGTCAGGCAAAGAAATTTACATGAATAACAGAATCATAGCTCTCACCCATGTGAGAGGGATTTATCAGACATCCTCCAAATGTTCCTCTACTTAATGACCCTCCAAAATATCCTTGTCTGATGCTCATCTCCCAGTAATAGATGCAACCTGTACAAAATAAAGTGCATTTTGAGGGAAAAATCTGAGTTGCAGGCCTGAGTCCTGAACTGTTGATTTATCAGCCATGCAGCATTGGACCTCCTGATTGTCAACCACAATATGAGGAGCCTAGGCTAATTGACTGCCAACAGCTCATTCAATTCAACATTCTCTAGGCAGTGATAGGGAATTATCTCCAGAGATAATTCTTTTCATGCCTGGATAATTCTGACTATTACAATGTTCTTACCTATTCAAAGTTAAAGTACACTTGTCTATGCTTTCTACCAATCTGAGTTTTTATGCAAGCCATTACAAGAGATTCTCATAATCACTGAAAACAGATAATCTTCTCCCACCAGCTGCTTCTCACTTTGTTCCCTTTGTTGTTGTTGTTGTTGTTTAGTTGCTAAGTCATGTCCAACTCTTTTGTGACCCCATGGACCATAGCCCCAGGCTCCTCTGTCCATGGGATTTCCCAGACAAGAATACTGGAGTGGACTGCCATTTCCTTCTCCAGGGGTCCTTTCTGAGCCAGGGATCAAACCTGAAGCTCCTTCATTGGCAGGTGGATTCTTCACCACTAAGATACCTAGAAAGCCCTTGTTCCCTTTACCACCCATCTGGCCGATCATCTGCTTACTTGATTCAGAACACGTAGCAAGCTGTCCACATCCGTATTGAGAAGTGAGTGTCAGAACTGAATGAAAAGCTAAAGAAACATCCGACAAGGGCCAACTGAAGGACACCACCCCTTATTTTGTTCTAGTTAATGTACTTTTCTTAATGTATCCTGAAATAGCATTACCTTTTGGGCCACAACATCACACCACCGCTTCCACAAAACCCCTTATTTTACTCATGGCTTCTACCCTGTACTTGCAAAGTAGAATTTAGAACCAAAGTCAGAATTTTACTTTTAACTCAGTAAGATTCAATTTTATTAAATTTGAGCTACTTCTGTGATATGTTAAAATCTCCTTGGATCTTCAGTCTCTCCTAAAAATATTTGCCATCTTCTACCTTTTATTTTCTTTTTCTTCTTTTGGCTGTACCACCCAGCATGGGGATCTTAATTCTGAAACCAAGGATCAAATCATGCCCCCTGCAATGGAAGCACAGAATCCTCACCACTGGACCACCAGGGAAATCCCTCTGCCCAGATTTTCATCCAAGTCACTAATAAGAATATAATGATCATAACATGGTCAAGAAAACAGTCCTGGAGCCAACTACCAGGACTGTCCTCTATATGGATAGGAAACTGTAAGATTTGTGTCCTCTGATCATTAAAACATTGCAGCCTAGATTGCCCCAGCCTTGCCACTGTCTGGACTCCACTTTTCTCAGTTCACTCACTGCTGCCCCTGCAATGATTCCACCATTAAGGTCACCCAGGACATAGGATACTTTGAAATAAACCACTGTTTCAAATGCCAAAAATATAAAAATGTCTTTCTAAAACGGAGAAAAGTTCACTCCTAGAGTAATGTGGTATACGGGAAATAATGTGGAAGCTGGAGTCAGAATGACCTGGAATTGAATCCTGGTTCTGTAACTTACACGCTGGGTAATCTTCTCCCTATCACTATCAGCTCCCTCATCTCAAAATTAGGGATGATAATAAGGACCTCACAGGATTGTTTCTGAGGATTAGAAGAAATATGTGCAAAATCCTAGCCCATTCTTGGCACATACTGAATGGGCATACAGTATAGATTATGACTATTATTATATCTTGGTGAGAGAGAAACAGTAGCTCCTGGCACACAAAGATAAACCTAAGAAGAAAAGAGAAGAAAATGAAGATCTATGTTCTGTGGATGTTAACTACTAATGTTCCACAAAAGGAAAGAAAATGAGGACATTAAACAAAGATTTTTAAAGCTCTGACATATGCATACCTCACCAACTCTAAACAAGATCATCTCCTCACCCCATACCCCCACCCCTGCCAACCATCACACCCATGCATTTATTTCATCATGTCTCAGGAACTATTACAGGGTCCAAGAATACAAAAGATGATTCAAGACCCAGTCAATGCCAGAATGAGAAGAAATACAAAATGGGGCACTGGGCACTACAGATACATAAGTAATTAAAGTATCATCAGTGCTGTAAGGGAGATTAATATAAAGTATATGAGAGGACAGTGATCTACCTGGAGATGTAAGGTGAGGCTTTATGAAGGAGGTGGTGATTCTGGAGAGGCTTAAATAATGAAAAGAAGCTAAGATTGAGGGACTCCCCAGTAGTAAGGACAGCATATAGAGAATCTGAATAGTAGTAGACCATTAAAAGGTTATGCAAGGAGCGTGGATCAGTACAGAGTGACTTTCCCATAAAATGCAGGTGATAAGAGAAGTAACTAAAAGGATACAGATTCATTACTACTGTGAAGGGGCTTATACGTCTGGTAAAGAAATTTGGGATTCTCCAGGCAAGTAGGAGCAATTAGAAGGAATGATAAGAGTAAAAGATGAATCAAGCAGGCTAATAGTGGAAGGGTTGGTTATGACATTTTTTACTAATGTCCAGATCGGAGAAGGCAATGGCACCCCACTCCAGTACTCTTGCCTGGAAAATCCCATGGGCAGCAGAGCCAGGTAGGCTGCAGTCCATGGGGTTGCTAAAAGTAAGACATGACTGAGTGACTTAACTTTCACTTTTCACTTCCATGCATTGGAGAAGGAAATGGCCACCCAGTCCAGTGTTCTTGCCTGGAGAATCCCAGGGATGGGGGAGCCTGGTGGGCTGCCGTCTATGGGGTCGCACAGAGTTGGACACGACTGAAGTGACTTAGCAGCAGCAGCAGCAGCAGTCAAAAGATGGTGAAGTCTAGAACTAAGATTGCCATGGAGGTAGAGGAAGGTCTGCATAATAGACCCTCATATAGAAGTGACGCATCATGACATGCCGTGAAGGCTAGAGAAAGAGAAATGGAAATGACTTTGTGGGGCTTTAGACACTCAGCAGATAGAGGTGTCAGGTAAGTGCTCTCAGGATTCAGAGATGGAATTTATTAATAAAAAGGGACCTGTGGTAGGTGCTTGTAACGTTGGCATGTAACGTGGGCCATGATCCCAGACTTCAGCACCCAGCAAGCTCCTCCAGGCTACAATCTCCTTGCTCTTCTGGTGAAGGAAGGAAGTAAGAGGGAATACATTTCACCTTGTCTACTTGTTCCTAAGCAAGGTGGAGATCTGGGTGTACATGTGGTCTCATCCTCCTCAACCTAGAAGATGGTATATTTTGGTACAAGGCATAATAATTAGTTCAGTTTGAATAGTACGGACTGAGATACAAGGGGACACCCCAATGGAAATGTAATCTGTTCAATATACAGTCTAGGAATAAAGAGAGAGGCCAAGGATAGGCATCTCCTGTATATTTATGAGGTCAATGAGAAAAGCCACAGCTTATTCCACAGGAAGAGTAGGTAGAACATGCCTCTGATACCCCAATTAACAACCTTGAAAACAAGACTAATGATTCTTGTCCAATAAGTTTATGCCATCTCCTAGTGATCACTACTTCTAATTCGAGAGCCCACCTTCTTGTTCTGTTTTGAAAAATCAAAATTAAATTTGCCTACCTTCTCTGAATTCATTACACTTTGTAGAAGATCAACATTCATCATGGCAAATTCTCTCAGGATTCAGAGATGGAATTTATTAATAAAAAGGGATCTGTAGGTAGATGCATGTAATGTTGGCTTAAATATAAGCCAAATTTAATTTTTTTCAAAAATGTGTACTCTACTACTCCTCTAGAGACAAGGATAAGGAAGCGCACTTATCTGTAGATATTTATCAAGCATCTACCATTTGAAGGGGGTAATAAAAACAACAACAACACCCAGAAGGTGTGGACCCTGCACACAAAGAGCCTGTGCTAGCCAAAGGGAATCTTTCATGAAAGCTACAGTATGCACGGGAATGATGTAAACCTAAATTGTAACTTGGTAAAACAAGTACAGATGAGTACGTGAGCAAGTTGGGAAGTAAACAGGTCGCTAGAGAAATAGAGGTGGAGATTTGGGTGGATCTGAGTTTGGTTAGGAATGAATCAGACCATCCTACAGAGGATGGCTCCTCCCCTGGATGGACCTGCTATAAAAGGCGATGATCCCAGACTTCATCACCCAGCAAGCTCCTCCGGGCTACAATCTCCTTGCTCTTCTGGTGAAGGAAGGAAGTAAGTAAGAGGGACTAACTCTCACCTTGTCTACTTGTTCTTAAGCAAGGTGGAGATCCGGATGTACATGTGGTCTCAGGTCAAAAGTTCTGGATATTTGGGGTCCTTTATTTTTAGCCGCTATGTTACTAAAAGTTTATTTTGACACAGAAGGAAAATGAGGGCATAAATTTGCTTTCCACCTGGCTACTCTGTTAATATTATTTGTTTATCTGTTTACCTATTCACTGAACAAATATATATTAACTACCTTCTATTTGCCATATGCTGTCTCTTGGCTGATTATGCAGCAATGAACAACATAAACTTAGTAGCAGAAGAAAACATTCAGTAAACAAGAAATGAATATAAATTTAAACAGTGATAAGAACAATGAAGAAAAAAGACAGTGATATGGTAAAGTAATAGAATAGTACCTGAGATTGAAGGGCTAGGAAAGGACTCTTTGGGGAATTATCTTTTGAGCACAGATCTTAAAGACAGAAGAAACTAGTCGAGGCAAACAAGAGGATTCTAAAGCAAGAGTAAATCCTTTAAAGGAAAAAAAGATGCTTGGGTGCCTAGAGCATGTTTAACATGAGGAATAGTGGTATATAGTGAGTCACAGAACTAGGCAGGCCATGTAAAGAGGGGCACAGTAGAGTTTGTACATTATTTGAAGTAGATGAGAAGACATTGGAGAGTATTAAGCAGGAAGAATAACAAGATCACTCTGAGCTGCTATATGGAAAAGAAGATCATAGGCAATGGTGGGAGAAAGGAGATGGACTGCAGTTTAGATGAGAGATGACAGGGTAATAGACATAGTGAGAAATAACTCTTTGTTCAAACACAAATCTAGAATCTATGTATCTCTCCATTCTCTCCTTTACACCACACTGATTTATCACTCTGACCAGCCAAATCTGATTGTAAGACATGCCAATCCGTCTTCCTATCCACATTACCATCTTAATGTAGGCTATCCCTTCATTCCCACCTCTAGTATATGGAAATACCACAATTTTTTTATTCATTTTTTACTGATAGATATTTGGGTTGTTTTCCTTTGGGGAGATAATATAAATAATGGAGCTATGAACATTTTTGTTCATGATTTTTAGTTATAAATGTGTACATATTTCTATTGGGGTTATTCCTAGGAGTAAATCACTGGTCTTAGGTATTATCAAACAATTCTTGAAAGTATTTCTGCCAGCTTATGCTCCTTCTAGGAGTGTATGAAACACCTAGTTTTTCCATATCTTCACCAATATGTAGAATTAGTATTCTTTTTTCTTTTTGTCTTTTTAGTCATTTTGGTGGGGGTGTTATAGTCTCACACTGTTAATTTTAATTTGTAGCTCCTTGATGATTAACAAAATTGAGAACTTTTTGTGTCTATTAGCCATTTGTATATCCTATTTTGCAAAGCTCTTGTACTGTCTAACCATTTTGCTATGGGGCCATCCATATTTCTTGTATTGATTTATAGGAGTTATTTTTATATTCAAGGGAGAGCCCTTTATTGGTTAAATGTGTTGCATATATTCTTCCACTCAATGGCTTTCCTTCTCTCCTTAATAGAGTCTTTGAATAAGCAGACATTCCTATTTTTAATGCACTCCAATTTATCAATCTTGTTCTTTATCATTAATATTTTTTAAGTTAACTACCCCAAGTTCTTGAAAATATTCTCCTATGTTATCTCCTTCACCATTTTCGAAAGACTATGTTTAGACTTTGTAGGCAAATAATCTCTCTTTTTTAAAAAATATTCACTTATTTGCTTTGCTGTGCCGGGTCTTAGTTGCAGCGCATGGGATCTTTGATCTTCATTGTGGCATGCGGGATGTTTTAGTTGCAGCATGTGGGATCTAGTTCCCTGACTAGAGATTGAACCTGGGCCCCTGCATTAGGAGTGTGGAGTCTTAGCCACTGAAGTTCAGTCTCCTTTATTTTTCACATGTAAAATCCACCTGGGAACAAATTCATTTTTCCATATGGGAATTCAATTAACCCGGCACCATTTATTCAAAAGACCATATTTTCCCTGCCAACTCTCATCAAAACCTGTTTCATAAATTAAATGTGCATAATGATATATCTGATCTTTCACTTATCTATTTGTTTAATGTTGCATCAGTGTCATGCTGTCTTCTTTTATAATACACTTAACATCCTATATGTCCACAAAGTTGCTCTTCTTCATTGTTGTTCTGGCTAATCCTGGACCCTTCCTCCCACCCCACATTTCACAGATTCTGAATGAAATCTTACTGCACGTAAAAATGAGTTTGGGGAGATCTGACATCTTGACAACATTGACACCTACAACACACAAACAAGACACAATCTTCCATTTATCCATATCTTTTTAAATTAGTCTCAATAATGTTTATAATTTTCTGAGTACATATATTTCATATTTTTTGTTAGATTTCAGTTCAGTTCAGTTCATTTCAGTCGCTCCGTTGTGTCTGACTCTGCAAGCTATGGACTGCAGCACGCCAGGCTTCCCTGTCCAACACCAACTGCCAGAGTCTACTCAAACTCATGTCCATTGTGTCAGTGATGCCATCCATCTCATCCTCTGTCGTCCCCTTCTCATCCCACCTTCAATTTTTCCCAACATCAGGGTCTTTTCAAATGAATCAATTCTTTGCATCAGGTGGCCAAAGTATTGAAGTTTCAGCTTCAGCATCAGTCCTTCCAGTGAATATTCAGGATTGATTTCCTTTAGGATGGACTGGCTGGATCTCCTTGCAATCCAAGGGACTCTCAACAGTCTTCTCCAATACCACAGTTCAAAAGCATCAATTCCTCGACTTTCAGCTTTCTTTATGGTCCAACTCTCACATCCATACATGACTACTGGAAAAACCATAGCTTTGACTTGACGGACCTTTGTTGGCAAAGTAATGTTTCTGCTTTTTAATATGCTATCTAGGTTGGTCTTAACTTTTCTTCCAAGGAGTAAGTGTCTTTTAATTTCATGGCTGCAATCACTATCTGCAGTGATTTTGGAGTGCAAAAAGATAGTCTGTCACTGTTTCCATTGTTTCCCCACCTATTTGCCATGAAGTGATGGGACCAGATGCCATGATCTTAGTTTTCTTAATGTTGAGTTTTTTTTTTTAATTTAAATTTATTTATTTTAATTGGAGGCTAATTACTTTACAATATTGTATTGGTTTTGCCATGTTGAGTTTTAAGCCAACTTTTCACTCTCCTCTTTCACTTTCATCAAGAGGCTCTTTTGTTCTTCTTCTCTTTCTGCCGTAAGGGTAGTGTCATCTGCATATCTGAAGTTACTGATATTTCTCCTAGCAATATTGATTCCAGCTTGTGTTTCACCCAGTCCAGCATTTCTCATGATGCATTCTGCATATAAGTTAAACAAGCAGGGTGACAATATACAGCCTTGACGTACTCCTTTTCCCATTCGGAACGAGTCTGTTGTTCCATGTCCAGTTCTAACTGTAGCTTCTTGACCTGCATACAGATTTCTCAGGAGGCAGGTCAGGTGGTCTGGCATTCCCATCTCTTTCAGAATTTTCCAGTTTCTTTTGATCTACACAGTCAAAGGCTTTGGCATAGTCAATAAAGCAGAAGTAGATGTTTTTTCTGGAACTCTCTTGCTTTTTCAGTGATCCAGTGCATGTTGGCAATTTGATCTCTGGTTCCTCTGCCTTTTCTAAATCCAGCTTGAACATCTGGAAGTTCATGGTTCACATACTGTTGAAGCCTGGCTTGGAGAATTTTAAGCATTACTTTGCTAGTGTGTGAGATGAGTACAACTGTGTGGTAGTTTGAGCATTCTTTGGCATTGGCTTTCTTTGGGATTAAATCTCTGTTAGATTTAACTTCTAGCAGTTTCCTGACTTTTGACACTTTTGTAAATAGCATCATTCCTTATTTCAATTTATGTTTCTTGATTTTGTATAGAAACACAAATGAATGTTGTATACTTATCTTGTATCCAGCAACATTGTTAATTTTCTGTATTCTAGTAGTTTATACAATTTTTTTAATTTTCTACATATGGAAGTCACATCATTCTTAATAATGACAGTTTTGTTACTTCATTTCCAATTATTCTGTTTCTCATTCTTTGTCTAAATTTTTGCTGTACCTAGGAACTTCAAAACAATGTTGCATAGTATACTAGCAGGTGTACTGATCTCATTCAAAAACTGAGGGAGAAAAGTATTCACCATGTAACCATCAACTATGCTGTTTACTATAGTACCATCAAGGTGAAAGTGAAAGTGAAAATCGTTCAACCCTGTCCGACTGTTTCGGACCCGATGGACTATACAGTCCATGGAATTCTCCAGGCCAGAATACTGAAGTGGGTAGCCTTTCCCTTCTCCAGCGGATCTTTCCAACCCAGTGATCGAACTCAGGTCTCCCGCATTGCAGGCGGATTCTTTACCAGCTGAGCCACAAGGGAAGCCCAAGAGTACTCGAGTGGGTAATCTATTCCTTCTCCAGCAGATCTTCCTGACCCAGGAATCCAACCAGGGTCTCCTGCATTGCAGGCGGATTCTTTACCAACTGAACTATCAGGGAAGTCGGACAGGACTGAGCGACTTCACTTTCACTTTTCACTTTCATGCACTGGAGAAGGAAATAGCAACCCACTCCAGTGTTCTTGCCTGGAGAATTCCAGGGACGGGGGAGCCTGGTGTGCTGCCTTCTATGGGGTCGCACAGAGTCGGACACGACTGAAGTGACTTAGCGGCAGCAGCAGCAGATACAACTCAATTTGTAAATAAAAATTAATGTTGGATTTTTTTATGGACAAGAATATATTTTTATTATAATTACTTCCTTATAATGCATTTTATTCATTCACTGCCAGAATTTTCAGATTCCATTGGAATGAAAGAAAAATTAAGCCAGGAATATGCTAAGCTTTAATTTGCATGTCCATTGTAGGGGTTTTATCAAGTGTTTTTTGCATCTATTAAGAGGTTCAAAAAAACTGTTTTCCCAGTATTCTATCAGTTCTCATATATTAAAACAAACATGATTTTTAAGAATAAAACTTTCTTAAGTATAATGCATATTCTTTTTGTGCAATACTAGATTGAGTTTATTATTTTCTTTCAGATTCTTTCTATGTACATAAAGGAAGTTCTTCTGAAAACTTTGTTTCTTGTAATATCCTTGTCAGGTTATGGGTACTGAGGTTATGTTGGATTCATAAAATCAGTGTTCTCCTTTTTTAATTTCCCTGAAACAATCTGTGGTATTAGAGTTATTTCTTACACATTAAACAAAATTCACTACTAAAGCCAGCTGATTTGTAGTCACCCTTCCCTTCAATATGGAATACTTCCTGTTGTTTACATTTGCATAGGAAGCATTTTTCTAGAAATATGTCTTCATTTAAATTTTCAAAAATTTTCTATAAAGTTTATAATATGCACTTATCTTTCTAGCACCTATAAAACATAAGGCAATATCCCCTTTATTTTCCTGATATTGACTACTTATGCCTTTCTCCTCTTTTCTTATTTATTCAGAGTTTCTCAGTTTTATCAAATTTTCAAAAATGTTGGCTTTTTGATTCTCTAAATTTGTTTCCTATTTCATTAATATCAGTTTTTATCTTTGTTATACTTTATTTGGACTGAATTTGTTGTTCTTTTCCAAACTTCATAACATATATGGTTAGGTTATTGATTTTTCAGCCTTTCTTTTGTAATATATGTAATAAAACTATAAATTTTTCATTAGGCATGGAATGACTGTATCCCACAAGTTTTGCTATTTCATATTTTCTCATTTGTATTTAGCTCAAAATATTTTCTCATTTACACTGCAATGTATTGTATGACCTATTTGTTATTTAGAAGTTACTGCTTAATTTCCAAACATTTGTGGAGATTTTTGTATGTTTCTTTCTATCGTTGAAATCTAGCTTCATTTCACTGTGGTACAAAACAAATTCTGCATGATTTTAATCCTTTAAAATTTGTTGAAATTTTCTTTATGATTAGCATATAGTAAATTTTCAAAAGTCTCATATTCATTTCAGTATGATGTGTATATTATATTTGTTAGACACAGTGTTCCATATATATTAGTTACTGTCTTATGAATTTTGTGGAACTCTTCTATAGCCTTATAATATTTTTGTTTACTTGTTCTATCAGTTGCTGAGAGAAGTATGTTACCTACTATAATTACAGATTTGTCAATTTGTCCTTATAATTCTGTCATTTTTTATTGTACATATTATGAGGCTATGTTATTAAGTACGTATCAATTTAAGTTCTTATATCTTCCTCATGAACTAGCCATTTATTGTTATGAAATATCCTTCTAGTTATACTTTTGTCTTAAAATCTACTCTACAGATGTTAACATAGCAAAAACAATAGCTCTCCTTTAACATTTGAATAACATATCTTTTTCCAACATATATCAGACTTAAGTGTGTCTCTTGTAGATTTAGTCCATTCTTACTCAGTATCATTACTGCTTAAATCTATCTGGTTTAAATCTACCATATTACTACGTGGTGTCTAATATCCTACCTGTTTTACATTTCTTTTTCTCTTTTCTAACTTTTTTGGATGAATTACATATTCATCAGTTAATTTTTGTCATATCAGCGTATTAATTACACATCCTTTTACTGGTCTTTTCATGTTTACCTTAGACATTACAACATAACACCTACCCTTGGACTTACTAGAGTATGCGACACTCCAACAATCCAAGTATCCTATAGCACCGGAACTCTGTTTACCCTTTCCAACCTTATTTATGATAGTTATATACTATATATTATATACTATAGTTATATACTATCATAAATCTTGAATGATATTATTATTGCTGTTTTTTCCATCACTATTCATTTAGATTTTCCCCTATACTTACACTTTTGACTTTTTCTTCATTCTTTCCTACCTCTCTGTGCTTCTGACTAGGATCATTCTTTAATATTTCCTTTAGAGTAAATCTTATGGTGTAAGGTAAATCTGTTTTGTTTGCTTGAAAATATCCTTACTTAAGCTTTCTTTTTCATATATACTTTCACTGGGTATAGAATTCTAGGGTAGAACTTACTTTCCTACAGGAAGATAAGAAAAACATTTCACTGTCTCCTGGCTTCCACTATTTCTTTTGAAAAGTCAGTAGTTGGTTTTTTGAAGATAATATGTTTTTTCTCTGGCTGGTTTTAAGATTTCCTCATTGTCTTAAGTGTTCAGACATTTTTTATTATGTATCTAGGTATTGTTTTCTTTTATATATCTGCTTGGAGTTGATAATACTTCTTGAATCTGTGGCTTGATATCTTCCACCAGTTTTTAATAATTGCAGTTATTTAACTCCCCAAATTACTGTAGTTCTCTTCTAATCTGAAGGTAAGCTTCAACAAATTATCACAATTTCGATAGTGTTATGATACCTACACACACACACATAAACACCAGCTTTCCAGTTGTCCTTAAAAGAATCTGACTTTGAAAGAACCCTAATTAGTGATTCTACAAAATGATCCTTTAAAAACTGAATCAGATTACTCTGATTCAAAAAAAAAAAAAATCATTAAGTGACTTCCCATTACACTTACAATAAAAAGCACAAATGTTACCCTATTTAGAAAATCATCATTTTCTAACCTCTGTCTGTAAGTCTGACATTAAGTTGTATTACTCCTGATTTGTTCTGGAATTGGTATTTTTTCTATATCACTAATCTTCCAAGTTGATTCCCACATTCACATGACTGCACTGTTCCTTTTACCTAAAATTATTCAACTAATCAACAAGGTTAATTCCTTCTTATTTTTCTATTTTAAGCTCAAATGTCCTTTTTTAACACAAAATCTCCTCTGATCAATCTAAAGCACATCCCTCACAATAACACTATATATTAACAGCACCATTCTTATTTTAATGGTATGCATGTCACTTCTCAATATCTAATTTCTTCATTCATTTGTTTATTGTCTTCAGAAGAATAGGTACTTCATTCATCTTGTTTATTATTATATCCCCAGAGCAAAAAATAGTACCTAATCCTGTAGTAGGTGTTGAATATTTGTTAAATAAATTAAGGTATGAATGAGTGAGTGTAGAAATCAAAGGTAAGGTCATGCTTGGAGGTATCAATCTAGAAGTAATTAGACAGTATCTGAAGTCAAGAGGTCCAATGAGATTTCAGTGAATAGATATATTTTAAAAGAGAAGGTCAAGGACATAGGCCATGGGGATTATCCAACATTTTGAAATTAAGCAAAAGATGAGAGATTAGTAAAGAATATTGAGAAAGAGCAGCTGATAGACTAGAGGTATATAAGGAGAATGCAGTGTTAAGATCCAAGAAACAAACAACCAAAAATTCCATGAAAAAGGGAATGAGCAATTCTACACCCCTAAGAGGATGAAAGATGAGGCGGATGAACAACTGACCACTGTATTTAGCAACTTATAGACCATAGGTTATTCAACACAAATCAGTTTCAAGTTTGGAGGCAAAAATTTGAGGGAACTGGTTTTAAATGAGTGGTAAACATAAAATGAGGGGAAGCACAGAAAATTCTTTGAAGACTCTTTGCTGAGAAAGTAAACCATTCACTAGGAGAGCTGGATAGAGTGGAATATCTTGATGGTGGGTGAAATATTGTTCAAGGGAAGATCTTCAAGATGGAACAAACTCCAGCATGTTTTTGCTATGAATCAAAATTAATTACTAGATAAGGCAATAGTGTGGAGGGAAAAAAAAGTGGCCAATTTAAGGGATATTTTAAAAGTACATTCAATAAAACATGTTGATGAATTAGATACAGGATGTGAAAAAAAGGATAACCAAGACTAAATCCCAGGTTTGTGGCTTGAGCAATCAGTGAGATAGGGATAACTGGGGAGGATAGGTAGGTGGCATAAAGTAGTTGGAAATTAAGGCTTCTGTCATGAACATGGTAGACTTAAGATCTCTTTTAGGCCCAAGCAGAAATATTTGATAAGTACTTAGACATACATATGTCAAGCTTGGAGGAGACTTTATGGCTGGATATATAAATTTCAGAGTTGTCAACCTACATAGGATTTAAAGTTACACAGCCAGTTGAGACCCCTCCACTCCTCCCAAGGGAGCATAAAATACAGAAAAGGAACTAAGGACTCAATCTCAGGCACATTAACATTAGAGCCTGGAATAAGAGACTAAGAAAAATAGGCAGTGAGGTCAGAAGGAAAAAACTAAAGAGAATGGGGTCTCTGAAGGAGGATGTAGCCACCTACATCAAATGCTGCTGATATGTCTAGCATATGTGAAATGAAAATGGATAGTTGGACGTAGTAAGTTAAAGGGTATTTTTTTAATCATCATGAGAGCTTTAGTGGATTTTTGAGACAGAAAGATAATCTGAATAAAAGAAAATAGAAAGTGAAGAAAAATATAGGTATATCTTGTGAGGGGTTTTGGTATAGTAGAGAAAAGATAAATCAGGTGGTGCACAAAGGAAGATGTAGGATGAGGGAGGGGATATAAATAAGAGAGATTTCAGCATGCACACATGCTGTAGTGAATGTTTCAGAAAAAAAAAAAAAACCATGATGAGGTAGGAGAAAAAGTGAATAACTACAAAAGCAAATGTTTGAATAGGCAAGAGAGAGGGAGATCCAGTGCCAAAATAAAGGACAGAAGGACAATTTATCCACAAAACAGTAGTGAAAGTTAAAGTATGTGGATACAAATGCAATAGGCTGGATGAACAGATTCTGGAAAAATGAAATTCTCTCCTAATAGATCACAAGTTTTCAGTGAAATAAAAATCAATGTCATCTTCTGAGATAAAGGAAAGGAAGAATCTATTGCAGCTTTTGCCAAAGGACTGTGAGAGTATCTAAATTCCACTGTGAAAAACACCAATACAGTACACTAATGCATATATATGAAATTTAGAAAGATGGTAACGATAACCCTATATATGAGACAGCAAAAGAGACACAGATGTATAGAACAGTCTTTTGGACTCTGGGAGAAGGCGAGGGTGGGATGATCTGAGAGAATAGCATTGAAACATGCATATTATCATATGTGAAACAGATCGCCAGTCCAGGTTTGATGCATGAGACAGGATGCTCAGGGTTGGTGCACTGGAATGACCTAAAGGGATAGGATGGGGAGGGAGGTGGGAGGGGGAGTTCAGGATGGGGAACACATGTACACGCATGGCTGATTCATTGAATGTATGGCAAAAACCACTACAATATTGTAAAGCAATTAGCCCCCAATTAAATAAATTTTTAAAAATAAAGCTATTGAGTAGAAAAGTAAAAAAGAAAAGTGAGTTTTGAGAGATAGTTTGATATTTTGTGACTTATGATATTTTAGGCATGCAAATAGAAGAATAGTTTGATGTGGGGGAAGAAAAAGAGAGATCAAGGCCAAAATGTTGGCAGTCCAGTCAAACTGTGTGTTGATATTCATCACGTAGGTGATGGATAGAAGTTTTTCGTGGCCACCTTCCATTTTTAAAGCTGGACTACCTAGGAAAAGATAAAGGTTTATAAATGTGAAAATTTATCATCATAATTGATATGACCTACAAAATGAAATAAATTAATGTGCACTTTAACTTCTTTCTAGGTTCACCTATAATTCCAAAAGATGTCGACTCTTCTGGAAAACATCAATGGCATCATCAAAATATTCCACAAATATTCAAAAACAGATAAGGAGGCTGACACATTGAGTAAAAAAGAGCTGAAGGAATTGCTGGAAGTGGAGTTTCGGCCCGTCTTGAAGGTAAAAGTTATTTGCCAGATAAAACAGTATATCATTTTTGTTCTGCATCAAAAAATGTCAAAATATTACTGTGAAATCTTTATGAGTTGTTTCTCTTGGCATAGGAACAAATTTAATTTTATTTCAAACAGATATAATTTGTTCAGCTCTTTATACCTCTCTATATATCATACACACACATTGTCTATGGAAAAACACAAATATTTGTTAAAAAGAAGTAAACAAAAGTTAACTTATCATAATAGTCCCTCTAATTTCTAGAATGTAAAGAGGGTATGTCTAAAAGATAATTCCATGGAAAAATTTACAAAATGCTGACACTTGAAGAATTAAAAGAAGAACATGCCCCATCAAATTTTTTGTGTCACCATACTAGCATTTAAGACTTAGGTCTTTTAGGACAGTACCAACAGCTCTTTACTAAGTCAAGATAAAACAAACATCATTAAAGAAAACATTAGGTTCTACTTTTATATAGCAAGAATTCACATTTCCAAAGTTCACTTTAATTATTTAATCTTCCACTTCAGTCACTCTCATGTACTCTTCCTGTCTTTCCTGTTTACAGAATCCAGATGACCCAGACACCACTGAAGTTTTCATGCATATCCTCGATGTAGATCACAACAAGAAAATAGACTTTACAGAGTTTTTTCTGATGGTATTCAAGTTGGCTCATGCATATTATAATTATACTCAAAGACAGAATTTACAGACAGCAGGACAAAAACAGAAAAAGCATACATACCGCTACGAAGATGAAACAGAAGAAGAAAAAGAAGAAACAAAAAGAAAGTACAGTCATTCAAGAAGTGGTGGAAAGAATCAAGACAGATCAAAGAGCCCAAGAGGAAGAGGGAAAAAGAGACATGGATCTAAATCTGGAAGTAAACAAAGAAGAGATGACACACCAACCTCTGGACACAGACATGGATGCAGCAAAAAACACCATGAGTCAAGAAGGGAAAAGAAAAGGAGATCAAGCTCTACTGAACCAAAAGAAAGAAGGCACATGTCAAGTGTTAGCCCAACCAGGGGATATGAAGAAAAAGAAGAAGAATGTGGTTATGAAAATAAAGGTAAAAGAAGTGCAAAATGTACAGGATCAGAGTATGATGACTCCTATCAAGTTTGTGAAGACAAAGTGACTACGAATTTTCAATCCAGTCACAGTAAAAACTATGGGTCAAACATCACGAAGGGCAGAGACACGGAAGGACATTCACGAGATACAGGTAGGAAATTCGTATTCACTCATGGAAGATCAGGGTCCAGTTCAAGGAATCAAAATGATTCTGTCCAGACTCATGCAGGAGATAATTCTACCCACTCAGAATCCCAACAAGAGACACACAGTGAATCTGTCAACAGAAGGTCAAGAAACACTGGGCAAAGACAGGGGAGCCACCATGAGCAGTCAAGAGACAGCTCCAGAGACTCTGGAACTCGACATGGACAAACCTCAGCTGAATCTGGAAATGGCAGACATAGAGAATCCAGTGTTAGTCAAGCCAGTGACAGTGTGGGACACGCCAGAGATTCAGGTAGGCGTTCTGAGACAACTCACGGAAGACCTGGTTCCAGCTCAAGGAATCAACATGGTTCCTCCCATGGTCAGACAGGGGACAGTTATAGGCACTCAGAGACCAATCAAGGGAGCCACAATGAGAGACACGCCAGAGATTCAGGTAGGCATTCTGAGACAACTCATGGAAGACCTGGTTCCACCACTAGAAATCAACATGGATCTTCCCATGGCCATACTGGAGACAGTTCTAGGCACTCAGAGTCCCATCAAGAGAGACATAGTGAATCTATCCATGGAAGGTCAGGATCCAGCACGGGACAAAGGCAGAGGAGCCACCATGAGCAGTCAAGAGACAGTTCCAATCACTCTGGGTCTCAACAGGGACAAACCTCCACTGGATCCAGAAGCAGCAGGCACAGCGAATCCAGTGTTAGTCAGGCCAGTGACAATGAGGGACATGCAAGAGATTCAGGTAGGCATTCTGAGACAACTCATGGAAGATCTGGTTCCAGCTCAAGAAACAGTTCTAGGCACTCAGAGTCCCATCAAGGGAGGCACAGTGATACTGTCCACCAAAGGTCAGGATCAAGCACGGGGCAAAGACAGGGGAGCCACCATGAGCAATCAAGAGACAGCTCCAGACAGTCTGGAACTGGTCATGGACAAACCTCCACTGGATCCGGAAGCAGTAGGCACAGGCAATCCAGTGTTAGTCAGGCCGGTGACAGCGAAGGACATTCAGAAGACTCAGGTAGACAGTCCGTGGCAACTCAAGGAAGATTTGGTTCCAGCTCAAGAAACCAACATGGATCTTCCCATGGCCATACTGGAGACAGTTCTAGGCGCTCAGAGTCCCATCAAGAGAGACATAGTGAATCTGTCCATGGAAGGTCAGGATCCAGCACGGGACAAAGGCAGAGGAGCCACCATGAGCAGTCAAGAGACAGTTCCAGACACTCTGGGTCTCAACAGGGACAAACCTCCACTGGATCCAGAAGCAGCAGGCACAGGGAATCCAGTGTTAATCAGGCCAGTGACAGTGAGGGGCATGCAAGAGATTCAGGTAGGCATTCTGAGAAAACTCATGGAAGATCCAGTTCCAGCTCAAGAAACCAACATGGGTTTTCCCATGGCCAGACAGGAAACAGTTCTAGGCACTCAGAGTCTCATCAAGGCAGGCACAGTGATTCTCTCCAAGGAAGGTCAGGATCTAGCACTGGGCAAAGACAGGGGAGTCACCATGAGCAGTCAAGAGACAGCTCCAGACAGTCTGGAACTCGACATGGACAATCCTCAGCTGGATATGGAAGCAGGAAACATAGGGAATCCAGTGTTAGTCAGGCCAGTGACAGTGAAGGACATTCAGAAGACTCAGGTAGTCGGTCCGTGACAACTCATGGAAGGTCTGGTTCAGCTTCAAGAAACCAACATGGATCTGTCCATGGACAGACAGGAGACAGTTCTAGGCACTCAGAGTCCCATCAAGGGAGGCACAGTGATACTGTCCACCAAAGGTCTGGATCAAGCACAGGGCAAAGACAGGGGAGCCACCATGAGCAGTCAAGAGACAGCTCCAGACAGTCTGGAACTGGTCATGGACAAACCTCCACTGGATCCGGAAGCAGTAGGCACAGGCAATCCAGTGCTAGTCAGGCCAGTGACAGTGAAGGACATTCAGAAGACTCAGGTAGACAGTCCGTGGCAACTCAAGGAAGATTTGGTTCCAGCTCAAGAAACCAACGTGGATCTTCGCATGGCCAGACAGGAGACAGTTCTAGGCACTCAGCATCTCATCAAGGGAGGCAGAGTGAATCTGTCCATGAAAGGTCAGCATCTAGACCTGGGCAAAGAGAGGGAGCCACCATGAGCAGTCAAGGGACAGCTCCAGACAGTCTGCAACTGGACATGGACAATCCTCTGCTGGATCTGGAAGCAGCAGACATAGGGAATCCAGTGTTAGTCAGTCCAGTGACAGAGAGGGACATGCAAGAGATTCAGGTAGACAGTCCGTGACACCTCACACAAGGTCTCGTTCCAGCTCAAGAAACCAACATGGAGCTTCCCATGGCCAGAGAGGAGATAGTTCTAGGCGCTCAGAGACCAATCAAGGGAGCCACAATGAGAGACACGCAAGAGATTCAGGTAGACATTCCGAGACAACTCATGGAAGACCTGGTTCCAGCTCAAGAAACCAACATGGATCTGTCCATGGCCAGACAGGAGACAGTCCTAGGCACTCAGAGTCCCGTCAAGAGAGGCGCAGTGAATCTGTCCATGAAAGGTCAGGATCCAGCACTGGGCAAAGGCAGGGGAGCCACCATGAGCAGTCAAGTGACAGCTCCAGACAGTCTGGAACTCGACATGGACAAACCTCTACTGCATCCAGAAGCAGCAGGCACAGCGAACCCAGTGTTAGTCAGGCCAGTGACAGTGAAGGACATTCAGAAGACTCAGGTAGTCGGTCCGTGACAACTCATGGAAGGTCTGGTTCAGCTTCAAGAAACCAACATGGATCTGTCCATGGACAGACAGGAGACAGTTCTAGGCACTCAGAGTCCCATCAAGGGTGGCACAGTGATACTGTCCACCAAAGGTCTGGATCAAGCACAGGGCAAAGACAGGGGAGCCACCATGAGCAATCAAGAGACAGCTCCAGACAGTCTGGAACTGGTCATGGACAAACCTCCACTGGATCCGGAAGCAGTAGGCACAGGCAATCCAGTGCTAGTCAGGCCAGTGACAGTGAAGGACATTCAGAAGACTCAGGTAGACAGTCCGTGGCAACTCAAGGAAGATTTGGTTCCAGCTCAAGAAACCAACGTGGATCTTCGCATGGCCAGACAGGAGACAGTTCTAGGCACTCAGCATCTCATCAAGGGAGGCAGAGTGAATCTGTCCATGAAAGGTCAGCATCTAGACCTGGGCAAAGAGAGGGGAGCCACCATGAGCAGTCAAGGGACAGCTCCAGACAGTCTGCAACTGGACATGGACAATCCTCTGCTGGATCTGGAAGCAGCAGACATAGGGAATCCAGTGTTAGTCAGTCCAGTGACAGAGAGGGACATGCAAGAGATTCAGGTAGACAGTCCGTGACACCTCACACAAGGTCTCGTTCCAGCTCAAGAAACCAACATGGAGCTTCCCATGGCCAGAGAGGAGATAGTTCTAGGCGCTCAGAGACCAATCAAGGGAGCCACAATGAGAGACGTGCTAGAGATTCAGGTAGACATTCCAAGACAACTCATGGAAGACCTGGTTCCAGCTCAAGAAATCAACATGGATCTTCCCATGGCCATACTGGAGACAGTTCTAGGCGCTCAGAGTCCCATCAAGAGAGACATAGTGAATCTGTCCATGGAAGGTCAGGATCCAGCACGGGACAAAGGCAGAGGAGCCACCATGAGCAGTCAAGAGACAGTTCCAGACACTCTGGGTCTCAACAGGGACAAACCTCCACTGGATCCAGAAGCAGTAGGCACAGGGAATCCAGTGTTAATCAGGCCAGTGACAGTGAGGGGCATGCAAGAGATTCAGGTAGGCATTCTGAGACAACTCATGGAAGATCAGGTTCCAGCTCAAGGAACCAACATGGATCTTTCCATGGCCAGACAGGAGACAGTTCTAGGCACTCAGAGTCCCATCAAGGGAGCCACGGTGAATCTATCCACCAAAGGTCTGGATCAAGCACTGGGCAAAAACAGGGGAGACACCATGAGCAGTCAAGAGACAGCTCCAGACACTCTGGGTCTCAACAGGGACAAACCTCCACTGGATCCAGAAGCAGCAGGCACAGGGAATCCAGTGTTAATCAGGCCAGTGACAGTGAGGGGCATGCAAGAGATTCAGGTAGGCATTCTGAGAAAACTCATGGAAGATCCAGTTCCAGCTCAAGAAACCAACATGGGTTTTCCCATGGCCAGACAGGAAACAGTTCTAGGCACTCAGAGTCTCATCAAGGCAGGCACAGTGATTCTCTCCAAGGAAGGTCAGGATCTAGCACTGGGCAAAGACAGGGGAGTCACCATGAGCAGTCAAGAGACAGCTCCAGACAGTCTGGAACTCGACATGGACAATCCTCAGCTGGATATGGAAGCAGGAAACTTAGGGAATCCAGTGTTAGTCAGGCCAGTGACAGTGAAGGACATTCAGAAGACTCAGGTAGTCGGTCCGTGACAACTCATGGAAGGTCTGGTTCAGCTTCAAGAAACCAACATGGATCTGTCCATGGACAGACAGGAGACAGTTCTAGGCACTCAGAGTCCCATCAAGGGAGGCACAGTGATACTGTCCACCAAAGGTCTGGATCAAGCACAGGGCAAAGACAGGGGAGCCACCATGAGCAGTCAAGAGACAGCTCCAGACAGTCTGGAACTGGTCATGGACAAACCTCCACTGGATCCGGAAGCAGTAGGCACAGGCAATCCAGTGCTAGTCGTGACAGTGAAGGACATTCAGAAGACTCAGGTAGACAGTCCGTGGCAACTCAAGGAAGATTTGGTTCCAGCTCAAGAAACCAACGTGGATCTTCGCATGGCCAGACAGGAGACAGTTCTAGGCACTCAGCATCTCATCAAGGGAGGCAGAGTGAATCTGTCCATGAAAGGTCAGCATCTAGACCTGGGCAAAGAGAGGGGAGCCACCATGAGCAGTCAAGGGACAGCTCCAGACAGTCTGCAACTGGACATGGACAATCCTCTGCTGGATCTGGAAGCAGCAGACATAGGGAATCCAGTGTTAGTCAGTCCAGTGACAGAGAGGGACATGCAAGAGATTCAGGTAGACAGTCCGTGACACCTCACACAAGGTCTCGTTCCAGCTCAAGAAACCAACATGGAGCTTCCCATGGCCAGAGAGGAGATAGTTCTAGGCGCTCAGAGACCAATCAAGGGAGCCACAATGAGAGACACGCAAGAGATTCAGGTAGACATTCCGAGACAACTCATGGAAGACCTGGTTCCAGCTCAAGAAACCAACATGGATCTGTCCATGGCCAGACAGGAGACAGTCCTAGGCACTCAGAGTCCCGTCAAGAGAGGCACAGTGAATCTGTCCATGAAAGGTCAGGATCCAGCACTGGGCAAAGGCAGGGGAGCCACCATGAGCAGTCAAGTGACAGCTCCGGACAGTCTGGAACTCGACATGGACAAACCTCTACTGCATCCAGAAGCAGCAGGCACAGCGAACCCAGTGTTAGTCAGGCCAGTGACAGTGAAGGACATTCAGAAGACTCAGGTAGTCGGTCCGTGACAACTCATGGAAGCTCTGGTTCAGCTTCAAGAAACCAACATGGATCTGTCCATGGACAGACAGGAGACAGTTCTAGGCACTCAGAGTCCCATCAAGGGAGGCACAGTGATACTGTCCACCAAAGGTCTGGATCAAGCACAGGGCAAAGACAGGGGAGCCACCATGAGCAGTCAAGAGACAGCTCCAGACAGTCTGGAACTGGTCATGGACAAACCTCCACTGGATCCAGAAGCAGTAGGCACAGGGAATCCAGTGTTAGTCAGGCCAGTGACAGCGAAGGACATTCAGAAGACTCAGGTAGACAGTCCGTGACAACTCATGGAAGGTCCGGTTCCAGCTCAAGAAACCAACATGGATCTTCCCATGACCAGACAGGAGACAGTTCTAGGTACTCAGAGTCTCATCAAGGCAGGCACAGTGATTCTCTCCAAAGAAGGTCAGGATCTAGCACTGGGCAAAGGCAGGGCAGCCACCATGAGCAGTCAAGTGACAGCTCCAGACACTCTGGAACTCAACATGGACAAACCTCTACTGTATCCAGAAGCAGTAGGCACAGGCAATCCAGTGTTAGTCAGGCCAGTGACAGTGAAGGACATTCAGAGGATTCAGGTAGACGGTCTGTGACAACTCATGGAAGACCTGGTTCAGCTTCCAGAAATCAACATGGATCTGTCCATGGACAGACTGGAGACAGTTCTAGGCACTCAGAGTCCCATCAAGGAAGGCACAGTGATACTGTCCACCAAAGGTCTGGATCAAGCACGGGACAAAGACAGGGGAGCCACCATGAGCAGTCAAGGGACAGCTCCAGACACTCTGGGTCTCAACAGGGACAAACCTCCTCTGGATCTGGAAGCAGCAGGCACAGCGAATCCAGTGTTAGTCAGGCCAGTGACAGTGAGGGACATGCAAGAGATTCAGGTAGGCATTCTGAGACAACTCATGGAAGGTCTGGTTCCAGCTCAAGTAACCAACATGGATCTGTCCATGGCCAGACAGGAGACAGTTCTAGGCACTCACAGTTCCATCAAGGGAGCCATGGTGAATCTATCCACCAAAGGTCTGGGTCAAGCACTGGGCAAAGACAGGGGAGCCACCATGAGCAGTCAAGGGACAGCTCCAGATACTCTGGAACTGGTCATGGAGAAACATCCACTGGGTCTGGAAGCAGCAGATATAGGGAATCCAGAGTTAGTCAGTCCAGTGACAGGAAGGGTCATTCGAGAGGTTCAGGTAATCAGATTGTGACCAACCAAGGAATGTCTGCATTCTACTCAAGGATTCAAAATCATGGTGCAGGCCAAGTTTGGAGACATGGCAGCTATGGCAGTTCCAGTTATGACTATGGACAGCTAGGGACTGGTTCTCCAGCTGAAAATTTCAGTCACAGTTCCAGTCATATGGAAAACAGGGACTAACCTGAATATAGAGAACTAATGAGATCCAATATAACAGTCCATAATATACACCCTGGAACTTATGGCCATTCAAATTATATTTCAAAACAGCTGGGCTTTAGACAGTCATGGAGAAACTATTATTATGAATGAGTATTAATAAAGTATTAATAAAGTAATTAACCCAAAGTTTAGGATTACAAAGGCATAACTTTGATTCAAGGAAATTTTCATTACCCTCAGGGTGTTACTTCTTCTTATCATTTTTTAAAACTTAGTGACACTATTTCTTTACATTGGTGATAATTTCTTTTTATTCTATAGGAAACTTTGAGCTTTGTGGTTAAGAACTGGTTAATAGAAGAAATAGATATCATGGAGTGTTAAACTTGAAAAACCATGAATATTTCTGGAGCTGTGGTTCAAGGAAGGATTTTTCTTTTGAGAGGTACATATCTGGACCTCTCCAGATTGGTACAGATTAATATTAATCAAAAATATTAAAGGAACCAATAGGACAAAGTCACTGTTATATCAAGCAAATCTGCTATATCTTATTACCAGTCAGCACACCTGGCTCAAGTATCCTTTGGAACTCTGTATTATTCTGCATTTATTAATCACTTTGGGCATATAGAATATAAAAGAGTGAATGGCATGAAAATGGAAAATAAACAATTGATCATATATCATAGTTTGTCTCTTCCATGCTTATTTCTCATAGACCCTAAAAGACTTATCTCCCCTTGGTAAGAATGACATCTTTTTCTTCTGTCACTGACAACTGTATGTCCAAATGGCAGATGTATACCATGCAAAGAAATAAGGAGTCCAAGGAAGAAATAATTTAATCAAATCCTGTATTTTTCTCCAATATAGTCTTTGTTCCACACAATCACCATCAAGATGAAAAAAGGCTTAGCACCATCACAGACAGCAGCATAATTATCAGAACATCAGTCCAAGTGACTACTAACCATGTCAAACCAAGATCAGGAAACAAAACACTGACCAGAAGTCCTTCTTACAAAGACATAAAAACATTTTCCAAAGGAAACTGAGATATGCTGTATTATAGTATGTGAAGATGTTTCCCTTTTTAAGGCCAAATAACATTCCACTGTGTGTGTATTCCACCTTTTGTCTATCTATTCATCTGTTAGAAAGACATTTAGGTTTCTTCCACTTTTGGGCTATTTTGAATAATGCCTCTATGAACATGGTTGTAGATATATATCTTCCACACCCTGCTTTCAATTATTTTGTTGCTGGATCATATGGAAATTTCATACTTAATTGAGGTACTAGCATACTTTTTTCCATAAGAGCTATAGCATTTTACATTCCCACCAACAGTGCACAAGAGTTCGAATTACTCGAGGTCCTCACCAACACCTGTTATTTTTGTTTTTTTGATAGTGGCTATCTTAATGAGTATGAGGTGTTATCACATTATGGTTTTGATTTGCATTTCTCTAATAATTGGGGTGTTGCACACCTGATCTTTTATATATCATCTTTGGGTAACTGTCTATTCAAGACATTTGCCCATTTTTTTAAATTGCTGATATGTTAATAGGACTTCACATATTTTGGATACTAGCCCCTTGGAGATATGTAATTTACAAATTTTCTCCTGTAACATACATTGCTTTTTCATTCTGCTCTTTTTTAAAAAATATATTTGTTTATTTATTCATCTATTTGGTTGTAAGCCAGGTCTTAGTTATGGCACATGGGATCTTCGATCTTCACTGTGGTAAGAGGGATCTTTAGTAGCAGCATGAGAACTCTTAGTTATAGCATGTGGGATCTAATTCCCTGCCCAGAGTTTGAACCTGTGCTCCCCACATTGGGACTGCAGAGTCTTAGCCACTAGATTGCCAGAGAAGTTGCTTTTCTATCTTTTCATGTATTGAACTTTTTAAGTCTGATATAGTCCCATTTGTTTAATTTTGGTTTTGGTGCCTGGGCTGGAGGCTGAATTTTATTCTGATTTGATAGGAAGTTTTTGAAGGATTTCAACCAGTAGAGTGATAATAATATGATTTTTCATTTCAAAAACATCATTTTAACTGCCTGATGGGAGATATGTTTTAATGCGGTTTAAAGGCAAGACTGAAGAATAACAGGAGTCAATACAAAATATTATAGCAGCTGGGATGAGGGCAGAGGCAATAGAGGGAGTAAGAAATGGTTATAATTGGTATATATTTTAAAAACAGAATCAGTAGAACTTGCTGATGGATTTGTTCTGGAGTATATGAGACAGTGTAGATTCAAGGCTAACTCCCAGATCTTTGGGCTTGGAAGGGCTTGGCTGAGCAGTTCTAACTTGGGGTTTCTCATCAAGTTGTAAGTAATAAATAGATGTCAGCTGGGGTTTCAATCATCTGAAGGCTCAACTAGATAAAAGATACAAATACATGTGGTTCATCCACAAGACTGGCTGTCAGTTGGGAGCTGAACTAGGCCATTGACTGGAGCACCTCTATGTGTCCTCTCCAGCCTGGTAATCCCAAAGTGGTCTGATGTCTTACATGCCTGTCTTCCCCAGAGAAAGCATGCCAAGAAAACCAAGTAGAAGCTACATGGTTTTTTCTAAATTACTCTCAGAAATGGCATAAGAATCACTTCCTCTGTATTCTAGTGGTTACAAGCAAGTCACAAAGGTTGGCCCAAATTCAAGCAGAAGGACCCCCATCTTTCAGAGAGAATTGCCAAGCAATTGAAGCACATTTTTCAAAACCACTACACTTTGTCAATTTTTTCTATGATAAAAATTTTAAAGGTAAAGAATTTAAGTGAATTCCTCAATTAGAATATATGGATGAGAGGTCAGCTTCCTGTAGTTAAAGGAATATGCAGAAACTTGGAATACAATTAGATAATCTGTGTAGGCTCAAACGTGAAATCTAAGGAACTCAAGGAAAGAAGTTAAGTTTGAATACCATCAGCTTTAAGTCAAGATTCATCCAAGGCAGCACCCTGAGTAGGAGAAAATACTTGCAAGTCATATATCTGATAAGGAGTTAATATCCAAAATAGTGTATGAAGAATTCATACAACTCAATAGCAAAAACAAAAACAAGAACAAAAAACTAATTCTTAAAAAACAAGCAGATCTCAATAGAAAGTTTTTCAAAGAAGACATACAGATGGCCAACAGATGCATGAAAAGACCACCAACACAACTAATGAGGAAAATGCAAATCAAAACCACAGTGAGACATCACCTCAGACTTGCTAGAATGGCTATTATCAAAAAGATAAGAGATAACAAGTGTTGGTGAGAATAAGGGGGAAAAAAGAACCCTTATGCACTGCTGGTGGGAAAGTAAATCAGTACAGTCACTATGTAAAACAGTGTGGAGGTACCTCAAAAAAGTAAAATTAGAACTATATATAATCTAGTTAGAACTATATATAATCTAATCACTATCACTTCCAGATAGTGAATGACAGGGAAGCCTGGCATGCTGCAGTCCACGGGGTCACAAAGAGTCAGACACGACTTAGCGACTGAACAATAACAATAATCCAGCAAGTCCACTTTGGGGTATTTATCCAAAGAAAACAAAAACAGTAACTCAAAAAGATATACTCCATATGAATCCACATATTCACTGCAGCATTACTTATAATAACCATGATCTGGAAACAACATGAATGTCATCGGTAGATAAATGAATACAGAAAATGTGACATATATACACACAATGGAATATTATTCAGCCATTAAAAAGGAATGAAATCTTGACATCTGCAACAATATGGATGGACCTTGAGGGCATTATGCTAAGGGAACTAAATCAGACAGAGGAAGACAAATACCACATGATCTCACTTACAGGTGGAATATAAAAGAAATAAATTAAAAAAAGAGAGAGAAAACAAGCTCACAGATATAGAGAACACACTGGTGGCTGGTGGAGGTTTCAGGGTGGTCGAAATGGGTACTGGATGCCAAAACTTCTTCAGTTGTAAAATAAATAAGTCAAGGGGACATAATGCACAGTATAGTGGCTATAGTTAATAATATTGTGTTGCATATTTGAAAGTACTAAAAGAGTAAATCTTTAAAGTTCACATCACAAGAAAAAACATTTACTATATATGGTGATGGATGTTAAGCAGACTTATTGAAGTAAACAGTTTGCAATGTATACGAAATACTGAATTAGGTTGTAAATCTGAAACTAATATAATGTTACCTGTCAAATACATAAATTTAAAAAAAATTCATCCACAGCTAGCAACATTCTACTTCACTGGTAGTAAACTTCTATAAGTTGACCTTACTCAAAATATTGAATTACAGTGTTATTTTTTCTACCGTATAAAAAGAGAGTGGAACTTTATTGATTTCTCACTACACATCACCTTACTCACAATATAGTAAGGAAAAGGATTATAATTCACCCTTTACAAATTATAAAACTGATGAGCAAAGACATCAACAATAATTTACCTACAGGTAAGAGGAACAAAAAAGCCTCTTGATGAAAGTGAAAGAGGAGAGTGAAAAAGTTGGCTTAAAGCTCAACATTCAGAAAACGAAGATCATGGCATCTGGTCCTGTCACTTCATGGGAAATAGATGGGGAAACAGTGGAAACAGTGTCAGACTTTATTTTTTGAGCTCCAAAATTACTGCAGATGGTGACTGCAGCCATGAAATTAAAAGACACTTACTCCTTGGAAGGAAAGTTATGACCAACCTAGAGAGCATATTGAAAAGCAGAGACATTACTCTGTCAACAAAGGTCCATCTAGTCAAGGCTATGGTTTTTCCAGTGGTCATGTATGGATGTGAGAGTTGGACTGTGAAGAAAGCTGAGTGCCAAAGAATTGATGCTTTTGAACTGTGGTGTTGGAGAAGACTCTTGAGAGTCCCTTGGACTACAAGGAGATCCAACCAGTCCATCCTAAAGGAGATCAGCCCTGGGTGTTCATTGGAAGGACTGATGTTGAAGCTGAATCTCCAATACTTTGGCCATCTCATGTGAAGAGTTGACTCATTGGAAAAGACCCCTGATGCTGGGAAGGATTGGGGACAGGAGAAGAAGGGGATGACAGAGGATGAGATGGCTGGATGGCATCACCGACTAGATGGACATAAGTTTGAGTGAACTCTGGACATGAGTTTGAGTGAACTCCAGGAGTTAGTGATGGACAGGGAGGCCCGGCATGCTGCGATTCATGGGGTCACAAAGAGTTGGACACGACTGAGCGACTGAACTGAACTGAATTGATGGACTGAATGATAAAGCCTCAAAGCCCAGGCCCCTTCTACTACAACATACTGGCTAGCAACATTTCTGACACACAATAGATCCAGATTAAGCAAGTTTCCTTTCCTATTTTCCTCTAAAATTACAGCTCACGGCTCTAGTTTTGGAGTCTAAAAAGAGAGGGCAAATTTTCACATTCACTCAGCAATGCCTTTTTCCTTCCTTGGCAGTAAAACTTTAGTAGAAAATCAGTTGAACCTAAAATTCTCAAAATAAAAGCTTATCATAATCCAAGCAGAGTCTCTTCTTGATTCTAGAAAAATATACCATTAAAATGTACAAAAGCATCAATCATTGACTAATGGTGCCATTTCAGGTTCTAAGCAGTTAAGAAATCATACCACCAAGATGACCACTTACTGCTAAGATGTTAACATTCAGGGGACTAGGAGACGTGAGAAGAAAATGAGTAAATTACAATCATATCATATGCTATTACCAAAGTGACAACTCTTGGCAATAAGACTGAAGTTTTAATTTAACAAAAGACTTATCTATATAGCTTCATATGAAAATGAACAAAATGGTCCCTAGCTCTTTGTGGGCCCATATAGCCATCAATTTTCATTGCTCTCCCCTTCCAAAAATTTGTTCCTCTTTTCAGCACCTCTCCCAGCCTGTCATGTGAGGGAAGGTTTGGCTAAGTACATGTCAATGGATGTCTGGCTCTAGACAAACACATTTCCACACATCTTCAAATAGAAAGCTGAGAATAAGGATTAGACTAATCAGAATCCAGATAATATGGGTTGTTGGTTGGCTCCTGATGAACATTACTTCATTCTTTCATCAGGAGGATTCAAGGAAATTGTTAATAATTTAATTGTTAGTCTCTATACTAAATGTGAGAGTTACAAAAATGAGACAGATCTGTTTCTTTAAGAAATCACTAATGATGGAGGAAAGCCATAATAGCATGACAAGTAGATTAAAAAATATATTATTAATATGAAGTGGTGATTGAAAGCAAAGGTGCCAGCTAACAGTATTTACTGGTAAGGAAGACCTGGTTCAGAGAAAACTTTTGAATTTAGAAGAAACATACACTGAATTTCTACAAATGCCTGGAAATGTGCCATGATGACTTAGATGGGAGAGTATTCCAGGGGAGTTAACCATTCTGTGCAGAGTCCCAAAGACGAAATAAATTAATAAATAAAGGTGCAGTAAAGGAAGTGATAGTAGCTCACCATAGCTAAGATATAAGGCTGAGCGCCGAAGAATTGATGCTTTTGAACTATGATGTTGGAGAAGACTCTTGAGAGTCCCTTGGACTGCAAGGAGATCCAACCAGTCCATTCTGAAGGAGATCAACCCTGGGATTTCTTTGGAAGGAATGATGCTAAAGCTGAAATTCCAGTACTTTGGCCACCTCATGCGAAGAATTGACTCATTGGAAAAGACTCTGATGCTGGGAGGGATTGAGGGCAGGAGGAGAAGGGGACGACCGAGGATGAGATGGCTGGATGGCATCACTGACTCAATGGACGTGAGTCTGAGTGAACTCTGGGAGTTGGTGATGGACAGGGAGGCCTGGCATGCTGCGATTCATGGGGTCGCAAAGAGTCGGACACAACTGAGCGACTGAACTGAACTGAACTGAACTGAACTGAAGATGAATGTTGGGACACGGCATTAGGTGATTCTGGAAACCTAGGAACCAGATCAAAAGGCCCCTGGTAAGCCATCCTAAAGGATTTGGTCTCCACAGTCTGATAGGAAGAGCCAACAAAGGGTTTTAATAGAAAATATGATTACAGTTGCATTTTGAAAGATCATTTGGTGGCAAGACATGAAAGGGATGACATCAGTGGCAAGAAGACTAGCTAGGAGACCATTGCAAAAGTATGCAAAATTATGTTATGGGTCAGTAACAGCAAAGCAGAACTGAATATCAAAGACATGACTGAGACAAAATGAATATGATTTGGGGATACACTGAATGTGGTGATTGTATAAGAGGAAAGTCTCAGAAACTCTACTAGATTTCTGGCTTGGATTTCTAAGTAAATAGAGCATATCAGAGGTGGAAAACAAGACTTTAATAGATGACTGTACTTTACTAGGAACTTTCTAATAATTTTAAAGTTGAATCACATCCCAATCAGAGGTTTTACTAGTCACCTAAAGGCAAAATCTGGCCTACAGATGTGTTTTATTTGGGCTGCACCATTTTAGCTCAAGTATTCTGAATCTGACTTAGTTAGATGATTCCACATAAAAACATGAACAGCTGCCTTCCTTCTTGTATTTTTAATTGGAGAATAATTGCTTTATAATGTGTTGACTTCTGCTGTACAATAACTCAAATCAGCCATGAGTATATATATATATACTCACATATATCCCCTCCCTCTTGAGCCTCCTTCCCACTGTCCACCCCTCAACCCTCTAGTTCATCACAGGGTGCCAGGCTGGGCTCCCTGTGTTATATAGCAGCTTCCCATTAGCGATCCATTTTACACATGGTAGTATATATATATGTCAATGCTATTTTCTCAATTCAACCCACCTTCCCCTTCCCACACTGTATACAAAAATCTGTTGTCTATGTGAGGATCTCTATTCCTGCCCTACAAATAGGCTCATCAGTACCATTTTTCTAGATTCCAAATATATGCGTTAATATATGATATGTGTTTTCTCTTTCTGACTTACTTCACTCTGTATAATGGGTTCTATGTTCATTCACTTCAGCTCAACTGACTCATATTCATTCCTTTTTATGGTTGAGTAATATTCCATTGTCTATATATACCATACCTTCTTTATCCATCTACCTGTCTATGGACATAGAAGTTGCTACCATGTCATGGCTACCGTAAATAGTGTAGAAATGAACATTGGCATACATGTGTCTTTTTGAATTATGGTTTTCTCAGGGTATAGACCCAGAACTGGGATCACTGGGTCATATGGTAGTTTTATTCCTAGTTTGTTTTGTTTTTTTTTTAAGGAATATAAATACTGTTCTCCATAGTGGCTGTATCAATTTACATTCCCACCAACAGTGCAAGAGGGTTCCCTTTTCTCCACATCCTCTCCAGCATTTACAGTTTGTAGATTTTTTTTGATGATGTGAGCTAAGGCACAGATTTATTAGCATCTTCTTCTGAGGACAGGGCTTCCCTTGTGGCTCAGCTGGTAAAGAATCCCCCTGCAATGTGGGAGCCCTGAGTTCGATCCCTGGGTGGATAGGATTCCTTGGAGAAAGGAAAAAGCACTATTTGGAGGAACTCTACTCACAAGCCACAATTTCCCCGAGGTTGTACTCCAAGTGACATGAAAACCTACCATGATTTTCTGAAGCTCAGAAAGGGGGTTGGGCAGCACCCAGATCACACTGTACCCACTGCAGTATGCTCCCTGAGTGCTCCAGGGAAGTATCCCCTAAAAGGAAAAGTCCTGAAAAAGACTCATTCTTAGATCTTCTCTTACTGGAAACACATACAAGTACATAAGTTCACCCAATTAAGACAGTCAACATTAGGCTGACTACTAAACTCTGATAATTATATAATTAATTATTAGCTATGAGTTTTAATATCACTAAACTTTGAGGTAATGTGCCAGGTACTTGACAGAATTAACTTATTTCATGTTCTCAATAGCCCTTTAAAACAGGCATTTTATCCCCATCTTAAAGATGAGAGGTTTCCCAGGTGGCACTAGTAGTAAAGAACCCATCTGCCAAGGTAGGAGACGTAAGAGTCATGAGCTCGATTCCTGCGTCAGGAAGATCCCCTGGAGAAGGGCATGGCAACCCACTCCAGAATTCTGGCCTGGAGAATCCCATGGACAGAGGAGCCTGGAGGGCCACAGTCCATAGGATCGCAAAAAAGTCGGCCATGACTGAAGCAACTTGGCATGCACACAGAGATAAGAGACCAACTCAAAAGCACTAGGTAACTTGCCTGATGTCATAGAGCTGCAAACAGAAGAGTCTGGAGGCAAACTCAGTGGGTCAGACTCCAAAACTTTAGCAGTCGACATTGTTCTAGGCTGGCTTATGGTCTGGTCTACTCAAAAGTGGTGGTGGGTATGTTTTTTAGGTCAACCCCAAGATATAAACTTAACTCACAATATTTTTAAAAATAGAATTGCACTAAAAATTTAGTTGAAATATAACCACACCACATATTAATTACACACAATTCAGTGATAGTTATCTTGAGTGATAGGGGTACATGGTGCATGGGCACTTAACGGATCCCAAGAGAGGAAATGTAAAATAGTGGGAGAAGAGTTGGATCCCAGGGAATGAGGATGAAGAGTTTTGATGAAAGGAGAAAGACAGCCCCAAACCTCTTGAAAGAATATCCCTGAGGGAAGAGAATTCACCCTGAAGTAGTGAAAGAGCCTGGGTTCCACATCACTTCCCTGGTATGCTCACCACCACTGGGGATACCACTAAAAATATCTGATCCAGTGTGAAGGGCTTTGTCTTCAGTTGATCAGAAAATCCTAAAGTAGAGCTGGGAAACTACAAGACATGGTAAACATGATTCAAAACTGAGATGCTGATGAAGGAATTAAAATGCTGATGGAGAGACTGAGCCAGACTTCACCATGAGATCAGCACTGCTTGAGGATGCTGTGGCTTCAACATAAAAGGGTGTCATTGATGACACAAGGTTATACTTGAAGGACTTTTGGAACTGTATCTCAGTGATTATTCTGCTTTTATAGAGGTTCACAGCCCAAGATAATTTTTTATACTATTGTTATTATCTGCTACCTTTTGAATAATCTCCCCCAGTTTATGTGGGCAGAAAATTGCAAATAATATGCAATGTGGTACACAGAGTCTTGTGCAAAGCTAGGTCAATAATCTTGAAGATAAGGATGCTATTTTATTTCTAAACTCAGAGTTTAACATTTATCACATTTATCACTATTAGAATGACCTCTGCTAAATTTTTACACCATTTCTTTCTGAGTCTATATCTTCAGTGGTGTTGAATCTTACATACAACATATTGGCCATCTATTCACTTTGTTGTTCAAGTCACTGATTAAAATGGCCACCTACTTACAAATCAGGGAAACAATTTTTCAGCACACCAGCTAACCACCCTGCAAACTGTTAGCAACCCATGAGTCAACAAGATTCAGATGCCTTTCATCATAAGGACAGAGCCTGCCACCATTCCCCTGAGGGCCTCAGCTACCTCATACATTTCCAGCAATGTGGCTAGAGTCATTAAGTGCCAAAAGCTTCTGAGAAGGGGCTTCCCAGGTGGCTCAATGGTAAAGAATTCACTTGCCAGTGCAGAAGACATAGTAGATGTGAGTTCAATCCCTGGGCTAGGAGGAGCCCCCCTGGAGCAGGAAATGGCAACCTACTCCAATATTCTTGACTGGAAAATTCCATGGACAGAGGAGCCTGGCAGACCACACCCCATGGGGTCACAAAAAAGTTGACATAACTGAGCGCACACACACACAAATCGAGGAGAAATTAAGAGGAGTGAATGCTTTAAAAAATTGATTTTTTTTTGTCCTTTTATTATGCTTCAGAGAGTGTTTAATATAGGCAAGTATTTCCCTTACTATCTTCCTAGCTAATAATGCATTCTTCTTCAAAACAACAATTCCAAAGTAAAAAAACATTTGGGAAATCCTGGTTAGACAAGGGTCTTAGGTGCAGCACCTCAGAGTCAGAGCCTTTCATAGTTTACTGCACACGGTGCCTCCAAGAGAACAGTGTGTGCCTTCCTTAATGGTCCCGAATACTGTAGCTTAACTTGTGGCTCAGACGATAAAGAATCTGCCTGCAACGCAGGAGGCCCAGGTTCAACCCCTGGGTCAGGAAAATCCCCTGGAGAAGGAAATGGCAACCCACTTCATTATTATTGCCTTGGAAATCCCAAGGCAAGAGGAGCCTGGTGGGATCCATAGGATCGTAAAGTCCATGGCCTCAGAGGAAGTCACAGAAAGCATATAAGTGATGGCATTTCAGGCAGATCTTACAGTATATACAGGAGAACTTGTTGGACAGAGAATATATGCAGCAGAAAAAATAGCATAGGCAATGATGTGAGATTAAATGTGAGGGTGTGATCAAGAATAGTTTTAACATTCAAAAGGACAATCCCATAAGAGACGGTGGTAGGGAGAACAAGCTAAAAAAGTGGATTCCTATCCAATTTCAAGGAGGCTTGTGGGTCCAAATTTCAAATAATTTGAAATTATTCTATAGGCCAAAGAGAGACACCATGAGCTTTAAAGCAGGAAAATGACATGATGAGATTTATTTATAGGAAGATGAACTGGGCAGCAGTATAGAAGGAGTAAGTAGCGGGCAGATATCCAGGTGGCAGAGAAAGACTGATTGCAAAGCTGCTGTAAAGGTCAAGATGCAAGGTGACCAGGGTCAAAATAAAACTAGCAGTGCTGAAGACAGAGGAGAGCTGGGTCTAGAAGAAAAGTCTGATGTAGGACTAACAGGATAGGATGTGGTGGTTATCTCAGGATGCAGGTTTAAAAAAAGGTGAGAAATGACGAATGATGATAGAAGCTCATAGCCTGACAATGATGATATTACTGAGACAACAAAAGGTAACAGGAGAAAAGATACTTCTCATTATATGTTATAAGGAATCAGTTTGAACGTCTTAGGTTTGAGATAACAGGGACATCTAAGTACCAAGTGGAGAATGAATCATTAGGCAGTGAGAAATAATGGTCTAGAAAAATGAAGTGCAAGGCTGAATGTGTCCCCAAAGAGTTAGTGGTGTTTGTATAGCAGTAAAAACACTATATATGGCCTATGCCTAATATTCCAGGGTAATAATAATGATAAAAGAGAGAAAAATAGACTGTCCTTCCAACTCAGGATGATATAACTAAATTTTCCCACCTACAATGTCCTCTCTGTCCCATTTACCACAGTACTTCAGAGTGAAAAAAGTGAAAGTCACTCAGTCATTGTTTAACTCTTTGTGACCCCACGGACTATAGCCTGCCAGGCAAGAGTACTGGAGTGGGTTGCCATTTTCTTCTCCAGGGGAGCTTTCCAACCCAGGGACTGAACCTAGGTCTCCTGCATTGCAGGCAGATTCTTTCCTGTTTGAGCCACTAGGGAAAGAGAGAGAAATAGAAAGTGAAAGTCGCTCAGTCATCTCCAACTCTATACAGTCCATGGAATTCTCCAGGCCAGAATACTGGAGTAGGCAGGAATCAAACTGGGGTCTCCTGCATTGCAGGTGGATTACCAACTGAGCGATCAGGGTAGCCCTGAGAGAAATAGACCCTCCCCCCAACTCAGGATGACATAACTAAATTTTTCCTTCTACAATGTCCTTTCTGTCCTATTTACCACAGTGCTTCAAAAACTACTATTCAGATCAGTTCAGTCGCTCAGTCGTGTCCGACTCTTTGCGACCCCATGAATCGCAGCACCCCAGGCCTCCCTGTCCATCACCAACTCCCGGAGTTCACCCAGACTCACGTCCATCGAGTCAGTGATGCCATCCAGCCACCTCATCCTCTGTCGTCCCCTTCTCCTCCTGCCCCCAATACCTCCCAGCATCAGAGTCTTTTCCAATGAGTCAACTCTTCGCATGAGGTGGCCAAAGTACTGGAATTTCAGCTTTAGCATCAGTCCTTCCAAAGAAATCCCAGGGTTGATCTCCTTCAGAATGGACTGATTGGATCTCCTTGCAGTCCAAGGGACTCTCAAGAGTCTTCTCCAACACCACAGTTCAAAAGCATCAATTCTTCAGCGCTCAGCCTTCTTCACAGTCCAACTCTCACATCCATACATGACCACTGGAAAAACCATAGCCTTGATTAGACAGACCTTAGTCAGCAAAGTAATTTCTGCTTTTGAATATGCTATCTAGGTTGGTCATAACTTTTCTTCCAAGGAGTAAGCATCTTTTAGTCTCATGGCTGCAGTCACCATCTGCAGTGATTTTGGAGCCCAAAAATATAACGTCTGATACTGTTTCCACTGGTTCCCTATCTATTTCCCATGAAGTGAGTGACTCACTAATCTCATAGGCAGGTTTCTTCAATACTCAGAGATGGAATTCACAGTAACCAACCAGGTCACATGGAATCCTAGCTGGGCATACTCTTTGACACTCTTGACCTCTCTTGGACCTCTTCACATGCATATTCTTTCATTCTCGGTTCAAGGATCACTACTCTCCAGCAAATTACATCAAGCATTTGTTAAGTCACAATGGCAGACACAAGGATGTATAAGGGATGATAGATGTATACAAGGAACGTGTGATTTCCAAAGAAATCTTTCTGTAAAAATGTCTTGTAGATGGCACTAGTACTAATCTAAACCTGGAAGTTGTGAGTATTAGCAGAAACGAGTATTTAAAGAAGCTATGAGGGGCTTCTCTGGTGGTCCAATGGTTAAGAACCCACCTGCCAATGCAAGGGACATGGATTCAACCTCTGGTTTGGGAAGATTCCCACATACCATGAGGCAACTAAGCCCAAATATATATTTCACCATATGAATCAGACCATCTCATAAAGGATAAGTCCTCCTAAGTATGAAGTTTTAGCTGCTATAAATTGGCCACTCTCCTGACCTTCAGCAACCTGCCAACTCCTTCAGGCCACATCCTGCCAACTCCTTTAGCACCCTGCCAACTCCTTCGGCAAACTATGTAAGAAAAAAAATGTATACAACTATTCCTACTTAATATTACACAAGGTGGAAATCTAGGAATGTGCTCTAAAGCATAATACCACTGGAAGCTTGGCTTTCTTTTTTTTTCTTTATTTTAGGCTCCCTATTAGCATGACATTTTGTATAGAGAGCAAACTGATGACAGAAATGAGCCTTTTTGGAGATTACCCTTTACTCTCCTTGCAGAGCTGTACTATACAGCCCTAAGACATGCGAGGCCAGAAGAGAGTCAGCATCACTGATAGTCTCTGCTGTCTTCAGAGTGTGTGTTTGTGCCCAGTTGCTGACTCTTTTGTGACCCCATGGAGTTTTCAAGGCAAGAATACTGGAGTGGGTTGCCATTTCCTCCTCCAGGAGATCTTCCTGACCCAGAGATCAAACCGATATCTCTTGTGTCTTCTGTGTTGGCAGGTGGATTCTTTACCACTGTGCTACCTGGGAAGCCCTGTCTTCCAGGGCTTTATCTAAATATTATACAGCTCTTCCTGTGGATCAGATGAGTCAGACTGCCTCCTGCACTGTTGAATCTAAAGATGCGAGAAACTCTTATGTCCCCCTAAAACCTTTAGTTCAGTTCAGTTCAGTCGCTCAGTTATGTCTGACTCTTTGTGACCCCATGAATCGCAGCATACCAGGCCTCCCTGTCCATCACCAACTCCCGGAGTTCATTCAAACTCATGTCCATTGAGTCAGTGATGCCATCCAGCCATCTCATCCTCTGTCGTCCCCTTCTCCTCCTGCCCCCAATCCCTCCCAGCATCAGAGTCTTTTCGAATGAGTCAACTCTTCGCATGAGGTGGCCAAAGTACCGGAGTTTCAGCTTTAGCATCATTCCTTCCAAAGAAATCCCAGGGCTGATCTCCTTCAGAATGGACTGGTTGGATCTCCTTGCAGTCCAAGGGACTCTCAAGCACCAAGGGACTTCTCCAGCACCACAGTTTAAAAGCACCAATTCTTTGGTGCTCAGCTTTCTTCACAGTTGGGATATATGAAAATTTAGATAAATCTTTAGTAAGATAGAAGCTGATTTCAGAGACCAATCCCATGACTGTCTATTGTCTACATTAATAATGGCTAAATTCTAATTCAATTCATCTGATTATAATTCAATGACTCCATTTATTCAGGTAGTATTTATTGAGTTCTACCATTGACTAGGTACTTTCATACTTGTTGGAGACACAAAGATGAATAAGCTGTGGAGATACAAAAATCAATAAACTATCCTCACAAATATCACTTTCCACATATGAGACAATTCCATAAAATGTTAACTATAATTTAGTACATTACATACTATACATAGAACAATGTGCTAAGTGTGCAAAGGACGCAATATGAACATGTGCTAAGGAAAAATGAAGGAGAGAGACTCTACATAGATGAATATATTCATGTGTTCACTTTTGCAACAGATATAAATAAGTGCCTACTCTGATCCAGGTTCTATACTAGGCTCTGGGTTCACTGCAGATGGCAAGACAGATAAAATCACTCTCTCAAAAAGCTTATACATTCTATAGGGGGTGATAGACACTACTGGAATTTCAAATGGTAGTAAATACTGTAAAGAAAATAAATGTATCAGAGTATCTAGGCAGGAAGGAGAGTTACTCTGAGGAAGACTCTTTGAGCAGAGAACAGAATTACAAATAGAAGTCAGCTATGTGGAGAACAGAGAATCAACAATCAAGTCAGAGAACAAAGTCTTCAGGAAGGTACATCTGAAAAGACATGATAAGTCTTCTGAGATGAAAGCTCAGTGTATGTTTAGCATGATGAAAGAAGGGAGAATAGAGGTACAAAATGAGAACAGAGAGGCAGATGGGGGTCCAATCACAAAGAGAATAGTAGTAAGAAGCTTTCAATTAAGCATGAAAAAGAGTTCTTGCAGTATTTTAAACAGGAAAGCGACATTTTGGTTTACATTTTTAAACTTTAGGCTATCACTGTGTTGAAAGTAGATTGTGGGACAAAGTAGTAAGAAAGAAGCACATTAATTTCACTGTATAGTTGAAACAGTGGTCTGGGACTAGGCTAGTGGCAGTAAAGAAGGAAAAAGGGAGATAAGTGGAGGGTATTTTGAAGGGAAGTCAATCACATTTGCTGATGTACACCAAAGATGAGGAAAAGATGAATGGAGAATGACTTCTAACAACTGACTCTAAGTTGATAGACAATGGTCCCTTTTATGTTCCCTCTGGTTTGGTCATGTTAAGTATGAAGCCTACAAACACCTTGAAATTCAAAAAAGGCATCTGGATAATATTCATGTGCCAAACTGAATGTTCATTTTTACTGCTTGATATCTTGGCAGCATTTAGCACAGCTGACCTCTTCCTCTTGAATCCTCTTGTATTCCATGACACCATAGTCTCATGGGCTTCTCTTGCCTCATTATCACTACTTCTGGGTCTGCTTGGCTGGCTCTGCTTGACTGCTAAAGGTCAATTCTACAATTTAATTCTACAATTCTACCTTTTGCTTTTCTCCATATACCTCTACACATCTACTAGGGAGTCAAACCCAGTACCTTGGCATGCCATCAATTTGTCAGTGGGTACAGCTAGAGTCAGTCCAGTGACAGTAAAGAGCAATCAGAAGAGTCAGAAGAATAGTCCATATCCATGCATGACCAGTCTAAGGATAGCCATAGGCAACAGGGATCCAGCACAAGAGGAAAACAACAGTCTAACCATGGTCAAAGAGGAAACAACTATAGACAGTCAAGATCTCAACAAGCCCCAAAACTAGTCCTGGATAGATTGGGTCTATGCAAGAAAATCTGGGTCAGCAATAAGAGGATATGTATCCAAGCACGGCTAGTCAGGAAAGAGTTCCAGACATTCAGGATCATCTCATGGCCAATGTTTACCTACAGAGGCTAGAGTCATAGTATAAGTACACAGTGGTGCCCAGGTACAGTCAATCTAGTGACAGTGAAAGACAATCAGAAAACTGAGATAGACAGTCAGCATCAAGTCATGAATAGTCTGAGTATAGTCATAAACAGTTCAGTTCAGTTCAGTTCAGTTGCTCAGTCATGTCCGACTCTTTGCGACCCCATGAATCGCAGCATGCCAGGCCTCCCTGTCCATCACCAACCCCCGGAGTTCACTCAAACTCACGTCCATAAAGTCGGTGATGCCATCCAGCCATCTCATCCTCTGTTGTCCCCTTCTCCTCCTGCCCTCAATCCCTCCCAGCATCAGGGTCTTTTTGAATGAATCAGCTCTTCACATGAGGCTGCCAAAGTACTGGAGTTTCAGCTTTAGCATCATTCCTTCCAAAAGAAATCCCAGGGCTGATCACAATCAAAATATGACAAAATAAGAAACAAGGTTCTAGTCACAGACAAGCAAAAAATAGTGCTAGATCCTCAAGACAAACATCTGTCCATGGGCAGTTTGAATATATACACAGAGACTCTGGGCCCAATACAGGGCCCGATACAAGAGGACGTGGATCCAGCCACAGTCATTTAAGAGAGAGCTCCAGACACTTCTCACCTCTGCAGTCTAGATTTACTACAAACAAACAGTAGTAATCTAATTTTACTCAGTCCAGTGACAATGGACAGTCAGGAGACTGGATAGACAGTCACTTACTTCCCATAGTCCACCTCAGTGTTACCAAACAATGAAATGGTTTCAGAGGCATTTCAGGTGTCCACAGTGCATCTCCTTATGGTGTGACGTGCTCAGTCTAAACTGCCAGGCTCCTCTGTCCATGGGATTTCCCAGGCAAGAATACTGGAGTGGGTTGCCATTTCCTTCTCCATAGCGGTGGTAAAGGAGACTCAAAGAGTCAACATAAACCTATAGACAATGTGAGTAGGGGCCATGGACAAACAGAAGCAAAAAAATAACTCCCCAAAAGATCCATTCATGAACATTTCTGAAGACAATGTTAGAAATTCAGGGTCTAGTCATAAATAAATGTTATCTACTCATGAGCAGCCAGAATCCAACACCAAAAGAACAATGCATACAACAAGTTATTTCCACGAAAAATTTAGGCACAGTAATAATCAGGCAGGAGGTAGTACACTCAGAAGACAGACAAGTCAAACCAAGGTCAATTTGGGTCTAATCACATACAGACAGCCATTAGTAGAGACAAAGCCAAACATCTGGGTTGTAACTACAAACATCGTAGTTACAGAAATGCTGAATATGAGACAGATGCCTGAACATAATAGAACAGAACATTAAGCCTTGATTCCAGTCACTGAAATTTGGGATTAAAAGTACAACAAGCTTAGGCTTGATCACTCAGGATCTGCTTCTAATCATTCAGAGTTCAGATCAACAGGTAAGACAGGAAGGCAAGGATTTCATTTTAGGTACTCACAAAATATCAATAACCTCAGATATTCAGATGACACCACCCTTATGGCAGAAAGTGAAGAACTTTAGCCTCTTGATGAAAGTGAAAGAGGAGAGTGAAAAAGTTGGCTTAAAGCTCAACATTCAGAAAAGTCAGAAAACTAAGATCATAGCATCCACTCCCATCACTTCATGGCAAATAGATGTGGAAACAGTGGAAACAGTGGCTGACTTTATTGGGGGAGGGGCACCAAAATCACTGCAGATGGTGATTGCAGCCATGAAATTACAAGACATTTACTCCTTGGAAGGAAAGTCATGACCAACCTAGACAGCATATTAAAAAGCAGAGACATTACTTTGTCAACAGAGGTCCGTCTAGTCAAGGCTATGGTTTTTCCAGTGGTCATGTATGGATGTGAGAGTTGGACTACAAAGAAAGTTGAGCACTGAAGTATTGATGCTTTTGAACTGTGGTGTTGGAGAAGACTCTTGAGAGTCCCTTGGACTGCAGGGAGATCCAACCAGTCCATTCTAAAGGAGATCAGTCCTGGGTGTTCATTGGAAGGACTGATGTTGAAACTGAAATAACAATACTTTGGCCACCTGATGCGAAGAGCTGACTCATTGGAAAAGACCCTGATGCTGGGAAAGATTGAGGGCAGGAGGAGAAGGGAGCGGCAGAGGATGAGATGGTTGGATGGCATCACCAATTCAATGGACATGGGTTTGGGCAGACTCCAGCAGTTGGTGATGGACAGGGAGGCCTGGCGTACTGTGGTTCACGGGGTCACAAAGAGTTGGACACGACTGAGTGATTGAAATGAACTAAACTGAACTCAAGAATAAGTTATAAACTTAATTTGATACCAGTGATCAGTCTGAATCTAACAGCGGTGGAAGACCATCAACTGCAGGATTCAATAAGAGTTAAATATGAGCACTCAAGTTTTGAAGTTTCTGCCAAGTCTGATATTACATGTGACTCAAAGCTGACCTATTAGGTCTTATAGCCTCATCAGATCACTATGACTGCAATATATTGAGTTTATAGACAGAGGTTTCAAGTGTTTGGTTTCAGACTGTCTAACTGCATAAAAGTTGCCAATAAAAAGCATAAATATTCTGTCTTGCCTTATTCATTATCTATTATCTAACTTTGTAAGTGGTTAAAAAAAAAATTGATCCAGACAGGCTGAGAACTAAGGATGGAACTTTGCAGAACAAAAGCATTTACAGGACTTGAAGATGAGCCTTCAAAATATCCTGAAACTTAGGTCATAAAGGGTTGACAAGTAAATAGAAGATAAGGAAGTCAGAGACAGGGAGTGCTCACTGCTGTCTTAGAAAGCAGAGTTATGAATGGGTGGGAAGAATAAGATGATGGAGATAACTTAGATGACAATTCATCGTCTCCTATCTCAAGTCCTCCCTTTCTCATGCATTGCTTTTCTCGGTGTGTATGATAACAACACAGTCATCCAAGCCAGAAGACGGGTACTCCCACTCCCTCATCTCTCACCTCACTGACCTTCCTGATTCGACCTCATCTCCCTACTGTCAAGTAACACAGCAGTGAATCAGATCATGTCTCCCCTCTGCTCAAAACCCTACACAATAAATAAGCCAACCATAATATAGTATGTTAGATTGCATAGGACAAGCAGGGGAGGCCTTATGAGGCGGTAATATTTCAACAAAGACTTGAAGGAGATAAAAGATTAAGCCAAATGGAGGCTGAGGGAAGACATTCTTAAAATAAAATTCCTAAGGGAAGAGTGTGCCTAAAGGTTCTGGAGAATAACAAGGAAACAGTGGGGCTTCAGATTCTAAGCAGCAGAGTCTATGAGGAGAGGGCAAGTAGGAAGAGAAAAGGTCAGAAAGGAAAGTAAGGCCCAATCAGCTTCACACTCAAAAGATTCACTACATTTCCTCTGTTCTTCCAGCCCTCTCCACCTTCCTCTGCCCTTCCCCATCCCCATTCCCCTCCTCCACCCCCAGTAACACACACACACACACACACACACACACACACACACACACACACACACACACACACACACTAAAAGACAAAGGTTCCGGATCTCACTCCCAGCAACCAAGGTCTTAGCTTACCCCCTCCCACACATGAAGTTCCAACAACCCCTTTGCTGTCTCCCATGCTAGCAGGTTTTTTGTGCCGCCTCTGTAACACCTGGAGAATCCCTAGGGAGCACCCCCAATCACCCTCCTTCACCTGCCCACATTGATGGACTAGGTGTACATGCAGAAAGCCTCACATAGTTAGGAACTAAGGGTTCCTTAAGCTATAAATGGCCATGTCAATAAGAGAATCAAATAGCAAGTTAAAGAGATAGAAACACACTAGCGAAAGATATTGGCAGAATAAATAAAAGGATACAAGTAAGAATGAGCACTAGATTCCCAGTATATGGGGCGTTTGTGAGCACTTCAAGGAGAAAAGTGAGAATCAGTTCAGTCGCTCAGTCGTGTCCAACTCTTTGCGACCCCATGGACTGCAGCACACCAGGCTTCCCTGTCCATCACGAACTCCCAGAGCTTGCTCAAATTCATGTCCATCAAGTTGGTGACGCCATCCAACCATCTCATAATCTTTCCCAGCATCGGGGTCTTTTCCAATGAGTCAGGTCTTCACATCAGGTGGCCAAAAAAAGAGAGAATACTGAGACAGACTAGGAAAAGGAAGGCCAGTCCTCAAGCAGAGATATTCCAGGGCCTGGGACTGGAGCTTAAAATAGATCAACATATCATACAAAGCTATAAAATTATACAAGATCCATTGTTTATTCTTTTGAGATAAGGAACAAATTAACCCTGTACCTAGGGAGACTATGAGGGGAAAGGCTTCCTGGCCAGTTTTATATTACAGCTAACTTCTTTTGATTCCATTTATCCCCTAATCAAGACCAGAAACACTTTCTGCGGTTATTCCCATGTCTTTACACAGTCTCCTCTTTCAAAGACACTAAACTTTAAAGAACACTCAGAAATTACTTGAGGATTTGAAGGTAAAAGGACGAGGCTTTCCCTAGCATTTCCATCAGACTCAGCAGATGGCGCTATAGGAACAGTGCGCCTTGCAGACAAGGGTGAAAATGTGACTGAACAGGGGTGGAAAGGAGCTATTTATCCTCACCAGTCTTATTTATTTATTGGTTGTTTTGTTTTGTTTTAAGTTAAAATTAGAGTCCTCATGAACTGTCCTTCACACCCTTTCTTTTCCAAGAAAAGAAAAAAAAATTGAGTTTGAATCTTCCTTCTCAATAACTGAGTGACTAGAAACAAGTTTTGTTTTTGAACTTCAGTTTTTTCATCTGAAAAATGGAGGTAAGATTACCCACATCATATGGTTGTTGTGAGGATTGATAGAATGAAGTACATAAGGGCACAGCAGATAAGAGGTCTGTGGCGGATTCATGTCAATGTATGGCAAAACCAATACAATATTGTAAAGTAATTAGCCTCCAATTAAGATAAATAAATTTATATTTTTAAAAATAAAACAGTTCTAAAATATTTTTAAATGCAAAAAAAAAAGAAGAAGAAATCTCTTCTCCTGAATCCTGTCACCTCCAAGGGGAAAACCAAGAACCAAACGATGGTGGACTGGGGAACAGGACTTCATGCCCACCCTGTTAATGTAAAGAACATGCTCTGGTAAAATCACAAATCTCAGTTTTAGAAAGGACTTCTGTGACAATCATTCCAACTCTTACATTAGTAATTCTCAAAAGGTAGACAAGAGGCCAAAATTTGGCACACTCAACATGGTTGTTTTCTCATGACAATAAACTGAAAAGTAAAGCTCATCAAACACCGGTTGTTGATTTTGGAGGAAAATCAGAAAATAAAGTACTGAAAGGATTAAAACTGCTACATGATACATGAAAGCTCCTTTAATACCCCTGACAATAAATACAGTTACTTTGTAAAAAGCTCACTGCACTCTCAGCCAACACAGATGTTAAAAGTTTACCCCTTATATCAAGTCAAAATTTACCACCCTTGAACAGTCACTTTTTCCCCTTCCTGCCACCTCATGTATGCTGATTTTCACAGACATACACACTTTTCTCTCCCAACTGTTTGTGGTTCCGACATCCCACACTTCCCAGCCCTTCTCTTCCCTTTAGATTCTCATCTCCTGTGAATAATTCTCCTCTCCTTTCTTGGCAAGTAAATACAGAACAGGGCCAGCAGGAGGCAAACTACAGCCCACAGGCCATACATAGGGCATCACCAATTTGTTAAAAATGGCACACAGCCAAGAATGCTTTCTACACTCTTAAGGACTGGGAAAAAAAAATATGTCACATGTGAAATTATGAAATTTAAGGGTCAAGTCAGTCAATAGGTTTTATTGAAACACAGCCATGCTGATCTGTTTACACATCATCTATGATGCTTTCACGCTACAAGAACAGAGGTGAGTAGTTGCAACAAAGTCCACCTGGTCTACAAGCCTATAATATTTAATACCTGATCCTAATAAATTAATAATTATTAATTATTAAATTAATAATTTTAATACAGAAAAGCTTGCCAACCCCTCCTGCAGGGGCCCCAAAAATATGTTTCACCCACAATGCGTTCTTCCCTCTGTGGTGACAGCCAGCTCCTGCAGGAAATTAGCCCTCAACAAATTCCACCTCCCCTGCAATTCCACAGTCTCAGTCACACCTCTGATGAAGCGTGACAACCTGGCCCAAATCAGGCATCCAGAGGAAACATGGCCACAGAATGGATACTGACTCTGCAGCCCTCTGAGTAACACTTAGAACAAAGCATGCAGCCTAATAATGGTTGAATTTGGAATCATATAATTTATCATTTCCCAATAGTTGCTACCACTCCTTCCCAATCCCTGATGATCATATTGTGTAAGCTGTAAGTCTATGTCACTTCACCCAGCTTCAGTGAGACTTGTGCTACACATTTCCAACAGACGGAGTGTAAAGTCTTCAGGGACGATTCCTAATGTAAAGGAAGATTTAGTTAAGATTCAGTTTATATCCAGGGAAAATCATGTCCTCTGAAGCGAACAGAGGAAAAGAGAAGGCAGACCCTAACCTGCGAAAAAACAGAAGTGATCAATGCAGATACTGCAGTCATGAGCCTTACTCCTCTTTCAATTCAATTTGACAGACATCTATGGGGACCTTTATGTGCCAACAAATGTGGTGTGTCTGCAAATGACGCAGATTATATAAAGCCTGTTCTCTGTTCTAAGGAGTTCATAGCCTGGAAGTGACAAAGGCACATGGACAAATAAATACGTGTGTGTATGAATGGATATGCATCAAATAACTAACGGCAGCCATTTCTGGGCAATAAGAGTACATGCATTTTCATTAACCTTTCTATATTCATCTATATTTTCTAATTTTATCAATATTAATTACATAGCAAGATAATTTTAAAAGGCTATGATAGTGTGTGATTAATGTTAAAATTACAAATAAGAGATTAAAATTATATCTCTCTTAAGTAATTCAGGAAAGATTTCCTACAGAATATGAAAGGTAAGGTTCAAAAATGAATAGCAATTTTCCAAGCAGATAACAACAAAAGATATTCCAAAATATATATATGAAATAGTATGATATATTCAGTAATGTTTATGAAGTTAATTACTGGTTGAGCACAAAGAAGAATAGGGAGTAAACAGATGTGGTTGTAGAGTGGCCACAGGCCAGATTATGAGGAACTCTGAATGCCATGCTAGAAAGAGCTTGGATTTCTTTCCAAGGTTAAATACTGGTTGAGTGAAAGCTGCATTTATGAATGGTCACTAAGGTTTCAGACAGTAAAGAATCCACCTGCAATGCAGGAAACCCAGATTCAATCCCTAGATCAGGAAGATCCCCTGGAGAAGGGCATGGCAACCAACTCCAATATCCTTTCCTGGGGAATTCCATGGACAGAGGAGACTGGTGGGCTACACTGCATGGGGTCACAAAGAGTTGGACACGACTGAGTGGCTTAGCACACACACAGGCACACACTATGGTCTCATAAACAGACTCAAGTAAAGAGATAAAAGAGCCTCTGCAATCATAATTCATTCCAAGAGTTAATAATAGCATGGGCGACACCTTGACTGGAATCTTAAATAAGAAAAAAGTTTAAAAAAGACAGTTTGACTAGATGATCTTCAGGGTTCTTTCTAAAGATCTGATTTCATGATTTATCAACATTTGGTCTCTGGTGTCCCTGCACACACTCCACTCAACTTCAATTAAAGTTGATAATTCATAATCAATACATTATGCTTCATACCTTGTTGAACAGCAAAGAGGTCTCTGGCAGGTGGGGTTGATACTAGCCCAGATTTAGGAACTGCTAATGCAATCTCAGGTGGGTGGGTAAGGAAGTGACAAGGTGGAGATGGAGGTGGAACTGGACTTGTGTGGAACTGGACTTGTGGAATGAATTAGGACATCTCAAAGAGAGCAGCTCCTCCCTAAGATGGACCATTATTCCTTCTATAAAAGGCCACTGTCCCCATTAGCAGCACCCTGTAAGCTACTTCAGCCTCCATCCTACTTGTTCCTCTGGTGAACCAGGTAAGTGAGGAGCATTTAGGGGTATAAATTATGAGCATCCATGACGTGCTCTAAGGCAAACAGGCTCTGGGTACCAGGCTCCTTTTTAATATACATACTTGGGGGAACTTTGGTATAAATTTAACTTTGTTGAGGAGGAAAGTGAAGACTGAGATGAGTAGTATGTCCTTCTTTGGTGTCAATTCCCTTAAAGATCACAAGGCTCGTTATCCACCAGGAAAGTTGCCTCCTTTGAGATTTTTCTCTCTGCTGTAAAGCCTGAGAGTCATGCTCATCATCTGCAGTCATACTCAACTCTTTGCTATACCATAGACTGTAGCCTGTCAGGCTCCTCTGTCCATGGGATTCTCTAGGCAAGAATACTGGAGTGGATTGCCATTTCCTCCTCCAGGGGATCTTTCTGACCCAAGGATTGCACTCACATCTCCTGAGTCTCCTGCATTGGCAGGAGGATCCTTTACCACTCACTGGACCGCTTGGGAAGCCCGAAGCCTGAGGGTCAGTCCTGCTTAAAGAATAAAAACAGAAGCTGAGCCTCATAGTCAACAGCCCCTAGCTCCATATTGCCTAGGCTTATGGTTGGCTTTGCCTATTTTGTCTACTTCCTGGGGCCTAGAGTCTTGAGCATCCAAGTGAGTCCTGGTGCCTCTCAGCTAGAGTCAGGCACAAACAAAGATGATGGGGCTGTCCCTCCCTAGAGTGAGGGTTTGTATCTAGAGAGAACTGAGGAAGTGGATAGACTAGCACCTAGGATTCCTATAGCTCCACAACAAAGCTCTTAAAACTAACCCTGGTAGAAGCAGGGAGCCTGAAACAGAAAGTGATTGCTGCTGCATTTACTCAGGCATAGAAAGAAGAGACACTGTTCCTAATTACATCACTTTCTTGCTACTTGGGTTGAACCAGTCATTCAACTCTGGATTGGTTCTTGATTGCGACAGGATGAAATTAATTATGGCTGACTAATGCTGCACAATTATTACAAATGACTCTACTTATCTATTTAAACATGAGAAAAGGATAATAGTAGGTGGATCTCTGTCCTTATTTTCCCTCTAGGTTAATTTGAATTTACAAAAGGATGTCAAAACTCCTAAAAAGCATCGTTACTGTCATCGATATTTTCTACCAATATGCCAACCAGGATGGGGAGTGTGACATGTTGAACAAGGCAGAACTGAAAGAACTTTTGGAAAATGAGTTTGGTCAAATTCTGAAGGTAAGAATTCCGTGTCAGGACTCAACACAGCTGCAATTCTTTTTGTCACCCCTTCCTACCCTTTTGTCATAGATGTCAGACTCATAGAGGACTTTTCCTACTTGCTGATAATGGAGTTTAGCACAGGCTTGCAGTAAGGTCAAAAGTTGATCCATAATTTTTCCATAACATGTCCAAGGGAAGTGATCCTACTAAACAATAGGGGGAAAATCAATGGATTAAATAATGTCCTGTGTGAGTAATTCTTCTGGAAAGAAACTGAGCTGGTTCTCAGAAAAACTGCAAAATAGATGAAATTTATCTTCTTCCCTTTCTTTGCCTTTCTTCAGTATCCTGACCACTGTCCATTTCTGAGATTCTGGCATAATAATGCTTCTGAGTTCAGGAAATTAGCATGTTACTCCTAAATCATAAAATAAAGTAAATACCACCCTCTAATGTTAGCTAAGGAGTAAATATTTGTAGACTTAGATCTAGCTCTTGATCTTCAATTCATTAAATCAAGCTGTGTACTGAATAGTTTTATTTGGATTCGTATGGAGGTCTTAAATTCGATACCAGATGTGAAACTCATCATCTGCCCCTCTAAACTCCTTACTCCTCTTCAACCAAGGCATAATCTGGTGCGATTCTTGGCTTTCTCTCTCAGCAGGATCCTCCACCCTCCAACCCCATAAAATTCACCAACAGTCTCTCAACAGCTCATTTCTCTCCATCACTATTACTAATCCTTGGGTTCAGACCACCTTCTACTTCCAAGCTCAATATTATATGCAAATAGAATCATTTCACAACTCAACTCAAAATCCTTCACAGTTCCCAGTGCTAAAATTCCAGATTTCCTTAACACAACTCAAAATGTGTGATCTAGTCCTGATTTATCTCTCCAGCCATATCTCTTGACTATTGAGACTCCACATTTAGCAATCCCGAATCTCTCAGTTCCTTGTATGAGCCATGCTTTCTTTCAACTCCAGCTCTCTGTTCATATTGTTCCCTCTGTCTGCAACAACCTTTCTCCCCTCCCCTTTCTCTACCTCTTTATTTGACTAATCCAACCCATCATTCAAAAGACATCACTTCCTCTCATTAACCATCCTTGAACCCCCAGTGGTTGTTATTATTTATAAATTAGCTAATCATATTCATTTGACTCAATCCTTAAAAAATAATTCCCTGTTCCTTGTCATCCCCAGTTGCATCCTCCTCTAGGTCTTCATTGCATATTCCTTTCTCTCTTTCTGCCAAGAATAGGGCAGTCCAGCCTAAAGGACTATGAGATTGAGCTCCACTTAATTAAGCTAAGCACTCACATTTCTACAGTCTTCCTTTAGCTGGTTAGCTCAGTGTGCGCTGCACACTCACAGAGCTTCCTTTTGTACTTTGTTCCTATACAGAATCCAGATGATCCAGACACTGTAGATATCATCATGCAAAATCTAGATCAAGACCATAACAAGAAAGTAGAATTTACTGAGTACCTTCTGATGATATTCAAGCTGGCTCGGGCCTGTAACAAAATCGTCAGCAAAGATTACTGCCAAGCTTCAGGGTCAAAGCAAAGAGATCACAGACACCAGGACCAAGAGGAACAGAGTGAAATAGAAGAGGAGGATGAAGGGCAAAAATCATCTTCCAGTAACTTAAGTTCGAGTGAAGGAGAGAATGATTCCCATTCCAGAGGCTCGAGAGGTAGCATTAGAAACAGGTCTAGGTCCAGGTCCAGAATAACTGGGCATCAGGGAGGCTTGTCTAGTTCTGGGGACAGGCAAAGCTTTAGGGAAAGAAGGAGGGAGTCAAATTCAGGCCACTCCAAGGGTAGCAAGAAAAACAAGCATGGCTCTCATCAGCACAAAAGGTCTAGGAGTGAAGAAGTTGGTTATACTCATTCAAGCAACCACAGAACAAGATCAAACTCAGGAAATTGGTCAGGCACTTATGGAGAAGAAGGGCATGTGAGCCACTCAGAGGATCAGTCTTTCAGTTCTGATCAAAACTGGTCTGACTCAAATGAATCTCTGGGGAATAGACAACATAAGAAAAAACCAAGCCAGTCACCTAGTAAGGAGCATCATGGATTCATCTCAGGGAGTTGTGGAGGACAAGACCACTGGTCAAATTCAAATGAGCCTGCTGGTTATGGTCATGGCTATGGCTCAAGCCAGCCTTCTCAGCAGAGATGGCATGAATCAAATGAAGGATATCAATCAGGAAATTGTGAAGAACAAGGAAACTGTTCTACTTCTAGTTCAAGTGAGGTATCTAGTTATGACCAACGCAGGTCAGGCTCAAGACGGCCATCTAGCAGTATCCAACATGGGTCTGGATCAGGTCAATCCTCTGGCTATGGACAACATAGATCTAGCGCAGGTCAGTCTTCTGGCTTTAGTCACCATGGAACTGGCATAGGTCAATCCTCTAGCTATGAACAGCATAGTTCTACTTCAAGACAGTCACCGAACTGTAGCCAACATGGACCTAGCTTAAGTCACTCTACTAGCTGTGGTCAGTATGGATCTGGGTCAGGTCAGTCATCCAGCTGTAGCCAACAGAGTTCTGGATCAAGTCAATCTCTTAATCATGGCCAGCATAGGTCTGAATCAAGTCAGACATCTAGCTATGGCCAACAAAGGACTGGCTCCGGTCAGTCTTCTGGCTGTAGACAACACAGGTCTGGCTCAGGAGAGTCTTCTGGATTTAATCAGCATAGAACTGGCTTAGGTCAATCCTCTAGCTATGAACAACATGGTTCTACCTCAGGACAGTCACAAAGCTGTGGCCAACATAGATCGAGCTTAGGTCAGTCCTCCAGCTATGGTCAACATGGCTCAAGTCAGTATTCTGGTCACAGTCAACACAGGTCTGGCTCATGTCAGTCTTCTGGCCACAGCCAACATGGATCTGGCTCAGGTCAGTCTTCCAGCTGTGGTCAGCATGGTTCTAGCTCAAGAGAGTCATCTGGCTTTGGTCAACATGGATCTGGCTTGGGTCAGTCCTCTAGCTATGGACAACACGGTTCTACTTCTGGACAGTCATCAGGCTATGGCCAGCAGGGATCTAACTTAGGTCAGTCCTCTAGCTATGGTCAATGGGGCTCAAGTCAATATGGCTCAAGACAGTCTTACAGCCACAGCCAACACAGGTCTGGCTCACGTCAGTCTTCTGGCCACAGCCGACATGGGTCTGGCTCAGGTCAGTCCTCTAGCTATGGACGACATGGTTCTACTTCAGGACAGTCATCAAGCTGCAGCCAACAGGGATCTAACTTAGGTCAGTCCTCCAGCTATGGTCAACATGGCTCAAGTCAAACTTCCAGCCCCAGCAGACGCAGATCTAGCTCAAGTCAGTCTTCTGGCCACAGCCGACATGGATCTGGCTCAGGTCAGTCCTCTAGCTATGGACGACATGGTTCTACTTCAGGACAGTCATCAAGCTGCAGCCAACAGGGATCTAACTTAGGTCAGTCCTCCAGCTATGGTCAACATGGCTCAAGTCAATCTTACAGCCACAGCAGACGCAGATCTAGCTCAAGTCAGTCTTCTGGCCACAGCCGACATGGATCTGGCTCAGGTCAGTCCTCTAGCTATGGACAACATGGTTCTACTTCAGGACAGTCATCAAGCTGCAGCCAACAGGGATCTAACTTAGGTCAGTCCTCCAGCTATGGTCAATGGGGCTCAAGTCAATATGGCTCAAGTCAATCTTCTCGCAATAGCCGACACAGATCTGGCTCAAGTCAGTCTTCTGGCCACAGCCGACATGGATCTGGCTCAGGTCAGTCCTCTAGCTATGGACGACATGGTTCTACTTCAGGACAGTCATCAAGCTGCAGCCAACAGGGATCTAACTTAGGTCAGTCCTCCAGCTATGGTCAACATGGCTCAAGTCAATCTTACAGCCACCGCCGACACAGATCTGGCTCAAGTCAATCTTCTGGCCACAGCCGACATGGATCTGGCTCAGGTCAGTCTTCTAGCTGTGGTCAGTATGGTTCTAGCTCAAGAGAGTCATCTGGCTTTGGTCAACATGGATCTGGCTTTGGTCAGTCCTCTAGCTACGGACAACACAGTTCTACTTCAGGACAGTCATCAGGCTGTGGCCAGCAGGGATCTAACTTAGGTCAGTCCTCTAGCTATAGTCAACATGGCTCAAGTCAATATGGCTCAGGTCAGTCTTACAGCCACAGCAGACGCAGATCTGGGTCAAGTCAGTCTTCTGGCCACAGCCAACATGGATCTGGCTCAGGTCAGTCTTCTAGCTGTGGTCAGCATGGTTCTAGCTCAAGAGAGTCATCTGGCTTTGGTCAACATGGATCTGGCTTAGGTCAGTCCTCTAGCTATGGACAACATGGTTCTACTTCAGGACAGTCATCAGGCTGTGGCCAGCAGAGATCTAACTTAGGTCAATCCTCCAGCTATGGTCAACAGGGCTCAAGTCAATATGGCTCAAGTCAATCTTCTCGCAATAGCCGACACAGATCTGGCTCAAGTCAGTCTTCTGGCCACAGCCGACATGGATCTGGCTCAGGTCAGTCTTCTACTTTTGGTCAGCGTGGTTCTAGCTCAAGAGAGTCATCTGGCTTTGGTCAACATGGATCTGGCCTAGGTCAATCCTCTAGCTACGGACAACACAGTTCTACTTCAGGACAGTCATCAGGCTGTGGCCAGCAGAGATCTAACTTAGGTCAGTCCTCCAGCTATGGTCAATGGGGCTCAAGTCAATATGGCTCAAGTCAATCTTACAGCCACCGCCGACACAGATCTGGCTCAAGTCAGTCTTCTGGCCACAGCCGACATGGATCTGGCTCAGGTCAGTCTTCTAGTTTTGGTCAGCATGGTTCTAGCTCAAGACAGTCATCTGGCTTTGGTCAACATGGCTCAGGCTTAGGTCAATCCTCTAGCTACGGACAACATGGTTCTACTTCAGGACAGTCATCAAGCTGCAGCCAACAGGGATCTAACTTAGGTCAGTCTTCCAGCTATGGTCAACGTGGCTCAAGTCAATATGGTTCAAGTCAGTCTTCTGGCTGCAGACAACAAGGATCTGGCTCAGGTCAGTCTTCTAGCTGTGGTCAGCATGGTTCTAGCTCAAGACAGTCATCTGGCTTTGGTCAACATGGCTCAGGCTTAGGTCAATCCTCTAGCTACGGACAACATGGTTCTACTTCAGGACAGTCATCAAGCTGCAGCCAACAGGGATCTAACTTAGGTCATTCTTCCAGCTATGGTCAACGTGGCTCAAGTCAATATGGTTCAAGTCAGTCTTCTGGCTGCAGACAACAAGGATCTGGCTCAGGTCAGTCTTCTAGCTGTGGTCAGCATGGTTCTAGCTCAAGACAGTCATCTGGCTTTGGTCAACATGGATGTGGCTTAGGTCAGTCCTCTACATATGGACACCATGGGTCTACTTCAGGACAATCATCAAGCTGTGGTCAACAGATATCTGGATCAGGTCAGTCTTCTAGCTATGGCCAATGTGGGTCTGGATTAGGTACTCCCAATCAATCAAGAAGAAACAGCCAGGAATGCTCAGGATACAGTCAAAAAGAAAGAAGTAGGAGTTGTAGCCCAACAGGTAGCAAGTCTGATGGATATGAGAGTATTTGTGGACAATCAGAAACGTGTAGGCAACAAAGCCAAGGATGCAGCCAGGGTCAAACGGAATCTGGCTACAGCTATTCAAATTGTAATGAAGGGCAACCAGGAGGTAGTTATAGACAAGAGGAAAGCTCCTCAAGTTGTGGCTTTAGACAGTTTACACCATGCTATGGAGAATCTAGATCTAACACTAGCAATACATTGTTAATTTGCAAGGAGGATAACAGACAGGGTGGCTATTATGACCAGAGAGAAGGAGGTCACTATGGAGGGAGAGATACAAAGTCAAGTTTCTACAAGTTACGGAGCAGCACTCCACTCTATGAGTATGTCCAACAGCAGAGGTGCTAATTCAAGTGATGAATAGTAAATGGAAGTGAAGTTAACTCAAGCAGTAGTTTAAAAAATATGAAACTTACATACAAGCAATGCATTACCAAACTTCTTTCTAAAAGTAGATGTATCTATTTCTGTCTTTTCCTTTTAAACATGTAACTGTAATTAATTCCTTGTTATTGTGTTCCTTCCAAAGAATGTTGGGTATGGGGACTACTTTGCTAGGAAATACAGAGTTGAATAAATGATGTATGAAAATAAATTCAGAAGAATAATGCAAAACATTTAAGGAGCTTGGGGTTTAGGTGAGGTGTCTTTTTGACAGCTCCTTACTCATCATATGATGCCAAAACTAATCTTTCATCTCTAAAGAGCAAAAAATTATACATGTGTTACCAGTTCTGGAGCCAAAGCTTCACTTATAGCAACATGGACCATAATTTTCTGTATGCTCCACAATGGATGGTGGCAGAAAAGACCCTAAAAGCAAAGATGTAGCATCAATAGCATCTTTGCTTATCAAAACCACCAAGCTCCTTTTCTTAGCTGCATTTTTAATGAATAAACTAACAAGAGGCATTAAAAATTGGCACCAGGTGCTTCTCCCTAACTTGTGAGTGAGAGCATTTTTTTCTTAAAGGGCAGGAATGAATCAATTCAGGATTGAAGGATCTAAATGTTAGCTCTGACTTGGTTTCAGCAAGAAAGATTTTGACTCCTACTACTAAGAATTTCCTCCAGGTTAAAAAAAAAAATATTAGAGAGCATGAAAACACAATGGCTCCAAACTACCTCTGTAGTTCACTGGCCTTCCTCAGAGGAAAATATCATTTATACAGCAATGGAACAAAATACTGTCAGCAACTACTTTACAGTTTCTTAGCTTGACTGTAGTATATTTGTTTCAAGTCTCTGGATTCAAATAAACTTTGACTGCATTAAAATTGACAATAAATAATGATGATGAAATACTGAGGTTTGTCTCATCTCTGCTTCAGTTCACTCTCACACACAGGTGGTCATACTAGAAACTAACTTAAATAGTTATTGTCCAAGACCCGGTCCTTCACAAATAACCCAGAATATACAAATATTTTTTAATTCGAGAAAACAAGACAAACAACCTAGTTTTAAAATGAACAAAAGCTCTGATTTGACACTTACTAAACAGGATGACCAATAAGTACTTGAAAAGATGCTCAATGTCCTTAGTCATCAGAGAAATGCAAACTAAAACATAGTAAGATACTATCACACAAACACTAGAATGGCCAAAGTTTAAAATGTGGGCAATACCAAGAGCTGGTATTACTGGTGAAAAGTAAAATGACATATTCACTTTGAAAAATAGTGTGGCAATTTCTTCAATTCAGTCCTGTCACTCAGTCATGTCCGACTCTTTGTGACCCCATGGACTACAGCATGCCAGGCCTCCCTGTCCATTGCCAACTCATGCCCAGTTTACTCAAACTCATGTCCATTGAGTCGGTGATGTCATCCAACCACTTCATCCTCTGTCATCCCCTTATCCTCCTGCCTTCAATCTTTCCCAGCATCAGGGTCTTTTCAAATGAGTCAGTTCTTCCTCTAATTTGATATTTATAAGTTCTTTGTATGGTGATGGTTCTTTGTATGGTGGGGAAAAACAGGAAAATGTATAAAAAGAAAGTTCACCAAAATAGAAATTTTAACAGCCAAGTGGCATTTTTAAAACAATACTCAGAGAAACATAAAATTAAGATATAATGAAATATCATTTCATACCAATCAGATTACAAAAAAATTATTCTGGCATAGAACATTAGAGAGGATATTGAGCAATGAAGATCTACATTGGTAACCACTTAGGAAGCAATTTGGCAATGACATGAGAGTCAGAAAATGTTGCAAATAACTTAAAAGTTCAAGAGAAGAATAGATAAATCAATTGTGATATATCCATACACTAGAATGCTATACAACAGTTAAAATTAATGAGATATACCTAAGGCAGGGGTGGAGGGAGTACAGAATACAACACCAAAAATTATGCTACGTTGGCATATGGATTATTCTGAGCTGAAGGTAATCAAGGCCTCGCTGACTCAGGAAGAGCTCCTTTTCTGGGGTTTGTTTGTTTTTGCTGCTCCCGCTTCCCTGGTGGCTCAGAGGTTAAAGCGTCTGCCTGGAATGCAGGAGACCCAGGTTCGATCCCTGGGTCGGGAAGATCCCCTGGAGAAGGAAATGGCAACCCACTCCAGTACTCTTGACTCCAGTACTCTTGCCTAGAGAATCCCATGGACAGAGGAGCCTGGTAGGCTACTAGTCCATGGGGTCGCAAAGAGTCGGACATGACTGAGTGACTTCAATCATTCACTCACTCACTGACTCACTTAACTGTCTAAAAGAGTTTAGGTACAGGGCCTACTGGGGCTTCTCGAGTGGCTCAGACAGTGAAGAATCTTCCATACTACAGGACAGCTAGGTTTGATCCTTGGGTTGGGAAGATCCCCTGGAGAAGGGAATTCTCACCTGGAGAATTCTACAGACAGAGGAGCCTGGTGGGCTACAGTCCATGGGGTTGCAAAGAGTCAGACACAACTGAGTGACTAACACACACTTTCACTTTTCACAAGGCCTATACTAGGATCAAAGCTATTAGCAGAAATAACTTTTTGTATCAGGAAGACTTATCTCCATGGCCTGGAAAACATTCGTTTACCAAACATTTGCTCTTCTCTTCTTATGAACTGTCTTCCTCCCTTTGAAGTCCCCTACCCTTGTCTCTGGGCTTCCCTGGTAACTCGACTGGTAAAGAATCCGCCACAATGCAGAAGACCCCAGTTCAATTCATGGCTCAGGAAGATCCCCTGGAGAAAGGAATGGCTACCCACTCCAGCATTCTTGCCTGGAGAACTCCATGGACAGAAGAGGCTGGCAGGCTACATTCCATGGGGTAGCAAAGAGTTGGACACAATTGAGCAACTAAGCACAGCATAGCACAGCACCCTTTTCTCCTTTGCTCAGAACGTTTATATAAGCCTCAACTGCCTGACTGCCTTTGAGTCTCATATTCTTATGGAACTCCCATATGTATGAAATTAAAATTGTTTTTCTCCAGTTAATCTATATCAACTTAATTATTAGGCTAGCCACATAAACTAGAAGGGAAGAAGTTTTCTGCTCCTAAGTGTATTCAAATCTTCCTCAACTTATGATGGGAGCTACATCCCAATAAAATCATTGTAAGGTTAAATACATTACACTGAAAATGCATTTAATACATCTATTCTACCAAACATCATAGTTTAGTCTAGCCTACTTTAAATATGCTCAGAACACTTATATTAGTCTTTAGCTGGGCAAAATCATCTAAAACAAAGCCTATTTTTATAACAAATTGTAGTACATGTAATTTATTGTACTGCATGTAATTTACTGAACATTATACTGAAAGAGAAAAACAGAATGGTTGTATCAGTTGTTTACCCTCGTGATTGCATAGCTGCCCAGGAGCTATGGCTCCTTGCCACTGACCAGCACCTAGACAGAATTGTACCACACGTCACTAGCCTAGGGAAAGATCTAAATTCAAAATTCAAACAACAGTTTCCACTGAAGGCTTACCATTTTCAAACCATCACAAAGCTGAAAACAGTATAAGCCAAACCACTGTAAGTCAGAGACTATCTGTGTATCTCAATACGGAGAAGTCCCCAAAATATAAACATTACATGAAAACCTGTAAAACATCTATACTGTGTGTTACCCTTTATAAAGTCTTACAATATACATCATAATACCTATATTATTATTTGTGGTGGTGGTTTAGTCGCTAAGTAGAGTCTGACTCTTGCAACCCATGGACTGTAGCCTGCCAGGCTCCACTGTCCATGAGATTCTCCAGGTAAGAATACTGGAGTGGGTTGCCATTTCCTTCTCCAGGGGATCTTCCCAACTGAGCTATAAGGGGAGCCCATTATTACTTGTCAAATATGTGTTAACTTAATTATTATTTGTAATTAACACATATTTGGTAAATATAAAAGTCCTTATGGGAATGTAAAACACCAGATTCAGAATAGTAGTTACCTCTGGAGAGAGGGAAGAAAATGGGACTGAACAAAAAAACAAGTCCAAAAGTTTTCTTAAGTAAGTTGATATTTATTCTTATATTACTCCCTACACTTATTTATAAGCCATAATTATTCAATATTTCACAAAAATAAGGACACAAAGATCAACGTGAGCATGCCATCAAAGACCATTCAAGGAAGAAAGTGTTCTGACAAGCTACTCAACTGACATATGGTTGAAATAAATGAATCAGCACATCAACACCTAATGAGATTCACCATCCAAATCGTACAACCACCTGTGTGATTTAGACTTGACACTCACCAGGGAGACTTCTGAAATGCTGGCTTCCTGTTATTTTCCCCAAAGGAGGAAGCACTGACTAATCAGATTAAAAAGGACACCTAGCGACTTCTCTGGTGGCCCAGTGGTGAAGACTCCATCTGCCAGTGCAGAGGACACAGGTTTGATCCCTGGGCCGAGAAGATTCCACACACTGAGGGGCAACTAAGCCAGTGTACCACAACTACTGAGGCCTGTGTGCCTAGAGCCTGTGCTCGGCAACAAGAGAAGCCACCACCATGGGAGACCCATACACCACAACTAGAGACGAGCCCTCACTCTCTACAGCTAGAGAAAAGCCGGCGCAGCAATAAAGACCCAGTGCAGCTCAAAATAAATAAATAATGAATTTAAAAAATAGAGACAATCAGTGTTTCTGATGGCACATTTCTGACTGGAAATTAATAAGCTGGCATTCTAGTTTCATATTGCAGACCTGGTTAGGTTAGTTACAGAGAAACAGCTTTCCTGAATCTAAGTAGCTCTTGAGACACCAACATCAGTGAACATCTAAGTCTACAAGGATGAGGACCAAATCTGACCCTTTTACCAGGCAATATCTCAACCTTATTCTTTACCTCTTCTAAATTTTAGGGTTCAGGAGAAAGAAAATTAAGATTACGCAAAAATTTTCAAACAAATACCTCATTGTATATCTAAGTCAAATTTTTCATACTATTCCTCTTCTCCTTGTTATGACTCCAAAATCTAAGAATTGTAATATTTCACCTAGAAAAAAAATAGAAAGGGATAGACTAACTGTTGAGGGTAGAATCTTACAGGATCTCAGTAACTTATCCAGAGTCTGCATCCCAATTCAGAAAATAAAGTCAATTTTTTTCTGCGCACTCATATGTAAATCAATTTCTGGAAGACAGATTCATACTAAAGTAAAGTCTTAATGGTCCAGGTTTTTTTTATGCAAGACAGATATGCATTGAGAACAGGACCAGTTGTCTATCTTGGGAACTTCCCTCCCACTGGGTGGGTTCATTTAAGAAACAGCAGAGATTCTTCAATGAGCTTTACAGCAAAGAAGCTTGATTCTCAAAGAGCTGGCCTACCATAAAATAGTAAACTGATGATTTTAATAATCTGTCTTCAAAGGGAAAGAGTATGAAACTAACATTTTATGAACTGGGAATATAAAATCATGCACTTTATATATATTATTAATATATTACTTATTGCTTAATTTCACTCTCATAGAAACCTTAGGACTAGAGGAACTACACTCAGTTTATTGAAGAGAAAACCGAAACCCTGAAAGGTTAAGTGATTTGCCTATATTAGTAGAGCCAAGATTTATACCCAGTCTGACTCAAAAGCACATGTGTTGTTACCATATGTCATCCACTCTGGTAATATTTTTCTTTAAACAACTACAGTCAAACACCTAGGACTGGATCAGCCCCATGGTCTAGACACTGCTGGAGACACACCAACTGGTACTCATCCTCTGACTCTCCTTTTCCTACCCTCCATGCAAAGATACTTAATGTCCTTAAGGAACATTTGAGAAACACTCTTGCTCAACAGCAACACACCTAAGAACAATCCTAAGGGAGGATCCCTGCTGCAGATAACTCATCTCCTCACATTTTATTTGTCTCATCACAGTTAATGGTTCTCATTAGCTTCAATTCCAGAGGGTGGCATTTCTGACCTAGTCCTCCCTAGTGCAAGCCTCATTTAAGGGGCTCATTAGTCATTAAGGGACTAATTATAAACAACCTCCCACAGTCTAGCACTCTTTAAAAACAATGATCCAAGGTCAATACCCAGAATCCCCTGTCTCAGCCTTGCCACCATCACCCCCTCCTGTGTCCTCCGACTCCCCCACTCTATAAGCTTTATTGCATAAATGAAAGATCCCTGAGCAACCCTCCCAGCTCCTGCTTGGTCCTTGTCTACAACTCTTAGTCAGAGCATTCCAGATGTTGAAGATATTAAACCACCAGGTACTCCGAGACACAGCTGTGACAATCTGCCATACAATATACTCTCAGATTGCATAGGCAGAGAACGAAACTCCATGTGCAAAGACATCAAAGAGGGAGGGTGTTCAGGGAACAAAGAGTAGATGTCTTTGACTGAAGCAGGCAGGCAAAAAGGATCAGGAACTGTGGCTGGAAATGCTAGTTAGAAAAGACTTAAGTGGACTGTGAGGAACACAAAGAAGAAAAGTCAGTGAAGAATGTTGATAAAGGTGAATAGAGGAAGAAGGAGAAAGTGCTGCTTTCAGAAGCCAAGAGAACTCCAGTAACAGGCATGAATATAAAATGTATTTTATAAAGTTATAGTAAATAAAGCCAGAGAGAACTAGAAAAAGAGTAAACAAATAGATCAGCATGTCTGAATAAACAGTCCAGAAATGTGTGTGTGTGTGTGTGTGTGTGTGTGTGTGTGTGTGTGTATACACACATATCGGAGAAGGCAATGGCAACCCACTCCAGTACTCTTGCCTGCAAAATCCCACGGATGGAAGAGCCTGGTAGGCTGCAGTCTATGGGGTCGCTAAGTCAGACACGACTGAGCGACTTCACTTTCACTTTTCGCTTTCATGCATTGGAGAAGGACATGGCAACCCACTCCAGTGTTCTTACCTGGAGGATCCCAGGGACGGGGGAGCTGGGTGGGCTGCCATCTATGGGGTCGCACAGAGTCAGGCACGACTGAAGTGGCTTAACAACAACAAGAACAATACACACATATATACCTAAAATATATACATTTTTTTAAAGGACACAGAGTATCTGCTACATAGTTAACATAGGCAAAGCACTTAGAAAAGTGCCGGGTCCACAGTCATCCTCCAAGTGTTATTGTTATTGTCCTTGTTACTATTTGTTGTTGCTGCTATTGTTATTACAAGTCAGTATGGAAAGGAAAGATTCTTTCAAGAAGTCTGACAGGAAAGAGAAGTACAAGAGTAGGCAAGGAAGAGAGAAGAAGCCTTTACAAAGAAGGAAATTAAAGTACGTGTTGAAAACCTAGGAGACACCCAATAAAGTTTACTAAATGAGTGGAAAATATTAATAATTGGAAATATTTGAAAAAATATTAATATTTGGAAGCCATATTTTCAGAAGGAGACTGAAAAGAAAGAGATAGTCGATGCCAGAAAGAGGTTTCATTGCTGGCTCAAGGACCTGGAAGAAATGACAGAAATGGAAACAAGAGCACATATACCGAAACTGGACTTAGGAAAGGGTAGGTTTCCCTATACACTTGAGGCTCAGTTCAGTTCAGTCGCTCAGTCGTGTCCGACTCTTTGCGACCCCATGAATTGCAGCACGCCAGGCCTCCCTGTCCATCACCAACACCCGGAGTTCACTCAAACTCATGTCCATCGAGTCGGTGATGCCATCCAGCCGTCTCATCCTCTGTCATCCCATTCTCCTCCTGCCCCCAATCCCTCCCAGCATCAGGGTCTTTTCCAATGAGTCAACTCCTCACATGAGGTGGCCAAAGTATTGGAATTTCAGCTTTAGCATCAGTGCTTCCAAAGAACACCCAGAACTGATCTCCTTTAGAATGGACTGGTTGGATCTCCTTGCAGTCCAAGGGACTCTCAAGAGTACAATGAGGTTAAAAGGAGGTAAAAATGAGTGAAGACATTCTTATCTCAGTGTTACTAAGAGGTTCCTAGGATGAGAATAATCACCTGAGGTACTTATTCGAAAAGCCAATTCATGGATTCTATCCCAGACCCATTGAGTCAGAATTTCTAGAAGACAGGATCCAGCAATCTACATTTAAATGATCTGTGATCCAGTGGATTCCTTTGAGAAGAATGAAGGTTAGGAGAAATCACATCTATTGTCCCTATGGAGGGGCTTCCCAGGTGGCACTAGAGGTAAAGAACCCACCTGCCAATGCAGGAGATAAACAGATGCAAGTTCCACCCCTGAGTCAAGAAGATCCTCTGGAGGAGAGTCTGACAACTCACTCCAGTATTCTTGCCTGGGGAATCCATGGACAGAGGAGCCTGGCAGGCTACAGTCCATAGGGTTGCAAAGAACTGGACACAACTGAAGCAACTTAGCAACCACACATGCCCCTATGGAGAAAACAAAACTCACCCCTTGTCCATCACTATTACAACCAAGTACATCAGATACCACTTTTGCAGATGGGAAAAAAATCTTTACTCCTGAGATAACCTGAAAATAAGGAATAAGATTCTACCTAGAATTAGTTTCTTTAAGTCAATGAAGTCTTGAGCCCTTTCCTATAAACTGCAGACTCCCTAATGTAAAAATGTTTCTCCCTGACTTTCACGATAATGATATCTACAAGTATGATAATTAACCATGTGGGGAAATTGCTGTTTTACCACAAGAAATGACCAACTGTAATCCTGGTAACCTCAAAGACATTTTTTTTTCTTTAAATGTCTTCCATGTCATTTATTCAAACATTCTTCTCAAGAGTGGACTCCTAATGCTTTTTAAGGCATTTCTCCCTCTTAACAAAAAAGGATGTGAAATAATCTGCTCAAGAGAATATGGGGAGGGAGGGAAGGAAGTTTGAAACAAGTGGGAAAGGTGTGAAGCACTGAGAGGTCTGGGAAGGGCATCAACTAGGAATGAGGAAAGAGATTGTCAGGGAGGATTCAGAACTGACATAAGAGGGAAAATCACAAATGTGTAGAGAACAGCGATTCACCGCAGTACATGATATTCACCAACACACGACAACCCAGCAGAGCAAGCACAGAAAATAAAGTGAAGTTAATGGCAGGTATGGAATTGGCAGGGCAGGTGAAAGGACAAGTGAAGGGTCCCAGACACTGAATGAACCCTAGAGAGGGTTACAGGAATGGGAAAAAGGGACAAGACCTCTTCTGAACCCAAACTGTGTATCTGTGAAGGTAGTGATAATTTTGCCATCAAATTTCCCCCTAATTCCATTACTGTGGTAAAGACAGGCCTTCCAAGCAACAGCAGCAGCTTTTCAGGTAAAGGTTAAGTAACAATATGGAATATACTAGGACTGATGTATCAATGCTGGGTCACTTATTCCTTTTTAACCTCACAACTCTTTGGAGCAGAGATCCTTAAGCTTTTCTGTGTGCTAACTGGGGTTCTCAGAAGCGAACTGTGAGTCCAAGGACACAAAGCTCAGCCAGGATGTGTAGGTCAGATGGGACTGACCACAAAACTCATTCTCAATCCACCAGCCCACACTGCCTTCACTGGGAGCAGCAGGCTCCACTCCACAGAGTAAAGAGAAACAGCATCACAGAAAACCAGATGTCTCACAGAACATGGGGTTGCAGGGAGTTTCCAAAGGAAGAATTAAAGATATAGAGACCTTTCTTGGAAACAGAACTAAAGAAAATGAGACAAGCAAAATACAGTATTAACAGTGACAGGAAAGCAAGTAATAAGCAATACGCAGTTGTAGATATTATATCAGATTGCTGATTGAAGGAATATGTACATGGAGGACATGAGGGAGAGGACAGGGAGGAGAAGTAAGTGAGAAGAAAACAAGCTCAGCACACCACAGTCATTATCTGTGACATCTCTCAGTGGAGGTGGAAGCCCTGTCTAGATGAGGAGTCATCAAGCTGAGCAGGAGGAGCTGATCTTGATGCACCCTTAATCCAAGCCTTCTCTTCTGCCCACTCTGGGAGCAATTGGGGTGATCAGATTTGCACCTCTTTGAGATGTTTACCCAATGCTGACAATACTCATAATGCATTATAACATGACTGAGACCCATACTTTCAAAAGTGTGATTATGGACTCCAACCCTTTCAATTACCCCATGAGAGATAATCCCATATACACACTTTACTGATGAGGACAGTGAAGCACAGCAATTAAGTAATTGGCTATGGTCACCAGAGCTAGCATTTGAACCCAAGTGGTGTGATTCTGAAGTTTTTCTTCTTAACACAAGGCACAAACTACAGCTGTAAAATCTGTCCACTGTCCAGAAGTACCCACAGGGAGCAAGTTCAAGAAACCCAATCCATATCCACTTAACAACCCATGTATCCTTAGCAAAAAACTATATCTACCTGAGTACTTTTTTCTTTTCCCCAGGGACCCCCTATTTGCCAAGTGATGTTTCCAGAGGACTAGATCCATGCAAAGAGGAAGCCTTGCTAACTCACACAAAGATGCCAAAGTCTAGCTGTGGTCCTACCTATCTGCCACAGGCAGTAAAGTGCTCAGTTCTTGGAAATCAAGTTGGCACTGAAGGAGTGAAATGACAGGAGGGAGAAGCTAGAGGTATTTCAGAATATTGTCAACAAAAAGATGACTCCAGTTCAGGAAGTGGTTCTGGCTCTGGAAACAGGTCTAGCAAAGTGTCAAAGGCTGAATGGAGAGGGGTCACATATTTGAGGTTGAGTCTAAATAGACCCAAATGGACAAGGTGAAACCATATCCTAAGACTTCAAAATAGAAAAGTGACACGGTCAGAATGGTGAAGAGGAAGACAGACAAGTATCCAGGAAAGGAAGAGGAATAATTGGATGGAACTTGCAGGTGTCCTTTGATGCCACTTATGAGCTAGGAGAAACTCAGCCCCCTCACTTATTCCAAGACGTGTCAGATCACGTTTGTCCTCCACAGTCTGAAAGGACTGTCAGTAACACTAACAGAGGCATGTGTCCCCTCATCTCTAATATGCCCACATTAGAGAGACAGGACTATGCACTGACATTGGAAATGTTTATTTAAAGAGATTCCTTTATTTCTGGGAAGAGTACAATGTGTTACGCAAAGAACTGCTTACCCTGATCAAGGTCTTATTCAGAAAATACATGATGCCTTTCTGTTTAAAAAAAAAAAAAAAAACACCTCACCATCTTTCACACTAACTCTGGGGCAAAGAAAGAATACAGACACCTGTGGTGGATTCATGTCAATGTATGGCAAAACCAATACATTATTGTAAAGTAAAATAAAGTAAAAATAAAAATTAAAAAAAAAGAAAAAAGAAAGAAAGAATACAGACCCACAAACTGTATCCTACTCTTTATTTTTCTCCAACTCCCGTCCATCTCTGTTTAGGCAGTCTTTTCTCTATTCTGCATAGAGGCAGAGTAGGAAAAAATAAAGGTTCCTTGCAATAGCAACATCTTTCAAATTTGAACGTCTCACACCTGCACCTTGCCTTCTGCATTCAGAAGAAAGGGATGCTGATATCTTTGTCCTCAGGTCCCTCAATCTGGACTGTGCAGCCCTCAGAGCACACCTGTGTGAAGCCCACAGTGGGCTGCAAAAGACTTCATTAATACTACACATGGCTGACCACAGATGTTTCTGTACCTAAAAAAAAAAAAACAAAAAAACAAACAAAAAAAAAAAACAACTTTCATTTCCAAGTATTTTAAAAGTCAGCACAATAAAACTCACTAGACAGTGCAAAATAACTGGTTAACAAATCCATCTTTGCTCTGTTTGTACGCAAAGTAGTAAGAGAATTAAATGCTTGATACTGCTTGCCTGGAGAATCGCAGGGACAGAGGAGCCTATTGGGCTGCTGTCTATGGGGTTGCACAGAGTTGGACATGACTGACGCGACTTAGCAGCAACAGCAGCAGCGGGGAACTAGAACTTAGTGGTGAAAAGTAATGTTTCATGGCTAACCAGTTTGGAAAAAGCACCAAGCCCTCTGGTCTACCTCGACACCACCACCACTCTTGGAACGAAGTGTCCAGCTAAGCTCGCTGAGCTGGAGAGTCATTTGAGGAAGGAGAGGAGGGGGAAGTAGAGCAGGACTGCGATGAGGCCAAACACAGTCTTCAGACTGGGCTGCCTTCTCCTACTACAAAGCAAAACCAGGACAGACCAGAGATCTTTCCATCTCTGTGCAGCACTGTGTATACATAGCTAGGCAGTAACACTTCCTTCACTATGTCAGGGAATTATATGTGCATTCCATCCGAAATAATCCCATCTGGACCTGGGACCTCCCTCTGTGCCCACTGTCATCTCCTGCAGGAACCCACTCCTCACTCAACAAATTTAAATATCTCTTCCTACCACACCCTTGGCCACATCTTAATGAGGCCAGGCCACTTGTCTCAGAGAAGCAGCCCAAAAGGGCAAGAGAAACAAGCTTGTCTCAATGGCCCATTAAGTACCCAGAGTGAATAATTACAGTTAAACCTTACTGAGCATTAATATGTGCCACCACTGCTCTAAGAACTGGATCATGGCAACTCTGTGAGGGAAGTATTATTCACACCCATATTTTACACAGGAGAAAACTGAACCATAGGGAGGTTACACAGCTTTCCCAAAGACGCACAGCTGGTAAGTAGCACAAGGATTTGAGCCCAGGCAATTCAAGGCTATGGTTTTTCCAGTAATCAGGTATGGATGTGAGAGTTGGACTGTGAAGAAAGCTGAGCACCGAAGAATTGATGCTTTTGAATTGTGGTGTTGGAGAAGACTCTTGAGAGTCCCTTGGACTGCAAGGAGATCCAACCAGTCCATTCTAAAGGAAATCACTCCTGGGTGTTCTTTCGAAGGAATGATGCTAAAGCTGAAACTCCAGTACTTTGGCCGCCTCATGTGAAGAGTTGACTCATTGGAAAAGACTCTAATGCTGGGAGGGATTGGGGGCTGGTGGAAAAGGGGATGACAGAGGATGAGATGGCTGGATGGCATCACGGACCTGATGGACATGAGTTTGAGTGAACTCCGGGAGTTGGTGATGGACAGGGAGGCCTAGCATGCTGCAATTCATGGGGTCGCAAAGAGTAGGACATGACTGAGTGACTGAACTGAACTGAACTGAATCTGATTCCAGAGCCCATACTCTTGACCACTGTGTGATTCTGCCCCTTGGAAGAAATCACAACAGTAACATGATCGTTACCTGTAGAAATATGTAATTTACAATTCACAGCCCTGCCTTCCAATGAGTTTTCACTCCTATCAATGTTTAAGTTTGAGGCTTTCAGCCTTCACATCTAAAATGCAACAGGGTATATAAGTGTTATCTTGTCATACAGAGTAAAAAAAACAAGGTCTCAGTGGGATTACTGTCCCCATGTCAAGTTCAGGAGCAGCCAGGTCCTGTGCTCACGTCTTCACCAAGACTGACTCCAAGTTTCCAACTTTGCAAGCCTGATTGACTGTGTCAGCACTAACATATTTGAGCATTGAGAGGGCAGAGAAGCTTGGGTGCATGTGTGCACACACGCTAAGTCTCGTCAGTAGTGTCTGATTCCATGCAATCCTTGGGAGAAACAGATATTTAGTTTATTCACTCAGTCAACAAGTATTTTCACAGCACTGAGTATTTGATACTGTGGGGGACTCTGGGGACACAAAAGGAAACCAGAGTCTGGCAGCATTCATTCCAGGAATCGCTAGAGTGCCGGAGTCCAGCTCCAGCAGCCAGGGGACCAGCCTGAAGGGATGAGCGGTGTCAGCGGGAAATGATGTAGCCTCTGACTCGAGGTACGGGGCTACATGTTTATTTCAAGCATCAGGTTCCCTTTTACACTTTTTCAAAAGCATTAGGTCAGAGGTTTGACATTTTCAGTTCCCCCTCACCCAGATTATTGGCTCATTGTTGCCCTTCAAACAGAGTTCCTGCTTCAGGGATTCTCTCAGAATTGTGTTTACTTGTCATTACATTGTAACTCCTGCTTATGTCTGGGCTGTATACCACATTCTTCATTTTATTTCTTATCTTTTTAAATCCTGCTTGCCCCTAGTATCCTTAACTCACTATCTCTTAAAAAGGCTTCTAACTATTCTTAATTATTCCTAAACCCTAAACTCAGCAAACTTCTTTTGCCATAAACATTTCCCTCACAAACAGGTCTTAGATAACAATTTTTCCCATGGCCTCAAGGTGTGGCCTACGTGCTCATCCTGGGACATTCTTTGTGAAAATCCTTGAACAAATGTCAGTGGTTGCTTTATAGATTATTTTCTGGGCACAACTGTAGAAGGCTTTGTGCTTTCTCATGCTTCTCTCACGAACAATAAGCACCTTAACATTTCTTCCAGCCAACTCAACCAAAGAAAGGAAAGAACAAGTCAGGATAACAAAACATAACTCCTTCACCCCAGGACCGTGCCTGTGGAATGAGGAGAGGGGGCTGGGACTGTGCCTCCATTTTGTCGGTAATGCCTAATGTGGCTCCTGACACTAGAGGAGACTGAGCAAAAAAAAAAAAACAAGCAAATAGGTAAGAAACAGGACGCCATGAACAAACAGCCCAGGGAACCTCTTTTATAAGCAGCATTTGGAAATGTTGTAAATTTGAGATCCTCAAAGATAGGCAGGTGGATATATAGGTCCTAATGACATGCCCCTCTTATGACTTTATGTCAAGTTCCCAGGAAAATCCCTATTTAGAATAGTTCGCTGCTGCTGCTGCTGCTGCTGCTGCTGCTGCTGCTGCTGCTGCTGTAATGCAACCTTCTTGACCTGTGCTCCAGGTCCTGTTCCAGCCCTGGCCTACCTACCTACCTCTTCACACCACCACTTCCAAACACACCCTCTCCATTCCATTAGGCTAATGTCTCATTGTCCCACAAAACCTCATGTTCAACCCACTCTGTTCTCTCACTAAACCTATTAATTCTACCCACTCTTCAAGACCAAGCTTCCTCATTTTTATCTACTGCAGGCTTACAAAGCTCCCTCTCCTCTACACTGCTGCTGCTGCTGCTGCTAAGTTGCTTCAGTCGTGTCCAACTCTGTGCAACCCCATAGACAGCAACCCACCAGGCTCTGCCGTCCTTGGGATTCTCCAGGCAAAAACACTGGAGTGGGTTGCCATTTCCTTCTCCAATGCATTGAAAATGAAAAGTGAAAGAAGTCACTCAGTTGTGTCTAACTCTTCGCGACCCCATGGACTGCAGCCTACCAGGCTCCTCTGTCCATGGGATTTTCCAGGCAAGAGTCCTCTACACTACTAGTTCTCAAACACTTAAACACCTCAAAGTTTGCTGAGTTTCACTGCTGTTTCACAAGCACCAAGGACTTTAACAAAGACGATCACAATCTCCTCACAGAACATGTGGGCAGGAAGGGAAGGGGTTTCAGTATATGACCAGAGTTCTCAGGGTCAGAGGCTGAGAGAACTGACTCAGGCTCAGAGAAGCAGCTTGAAGGCACCAGGAACAGTGCACAAGCCCACAAACCAGTGTCCAAGAAGCACAATTTCCAAACAGGAAGACACGGAGTCTCCAGTCAAGTGAAGAGATTTCTACAGTTTTGAATAAAAGTGGCAGAGAGATAGTTCTGGCAGGGGGATGGCAGTTGGGGGTAGGGATAAAAGCCCAGGTAGGGTATGTAATTACAGCCTAGGAGTAGAGGATAAAGCATAAGTCTTGTCTCATAGACGTGGTCCAACACAGGCTAGAGCAAGTGCACTCTCTGACCAGGGGATACACAGGGGCATCATTTATCAAGAGGCAACAAAAAGGATCTGGGGGAGAGTTCAGGAACATAGACACCAGAGCTGGGGGATTAAGTTTGATCATCTGACTCAGTTCTAAGGTTAAGCTGTAGACAAAGATTATCAGTGGACTTTTGTGGGGAAAGTAGATGAAAGAGAAAAAATGAAGAGCAAAATGTTCATGGATAGATTATTAGGCCCTTAGGTGCAAGGCTGCTGCTAAAATTCTATCCTCCACAGCATGAAGCACATACTCATTTATTACATAATAAAAGACAGATCACAGAGTTTGGTATCACCCAATTGGGGAAATATGCCAAGCAAATGTGAGTCATAACTTAAGCAAGCTATGTATTACTGCAGATTTACAAGAAACCTCCATCACCCTGGGAAACACAGAGTGGTAATGTCTGTGTGAGGTAATTCCTATGGTGAGGAAGATGGGGGTAGAAATGAGGAGGGGAAATTACACCAACTTTGCCAGCAACCTCCTATAAAACCTCAGACATGTCATTTCACTTCTCTAGCCTCAATCAGAGTAAATGTAACTGCTACAAATAAAAATACCCTTCACCCAGATCTCTGCTTGGCTAATTTCATTTGTTTTGAATCTTGCTCACATCCTGTCTCCCAACTGAGCCTGACCTAGCTATCGTATTCAATACTACAACCAGCCTATCCCAAAAGACTCTGGTTTATACTTTTCTTCTCTATAACACCTCTCTGTGTGTGCTCAGTCATGTCCAACTCTTTGCAATCCTTTGGACTGTAGCCTGCCAGGCTCCTCTGTCCATGGGATTTTTCAGGCAAGAATACTGGAGCAGGTTGCTCTTTTCTTCTCTGGGGGAATCATCCTGACCCAGGGATCAAAAATACATCCCCTGTGTTTCCTGCATTACAGGTGGATTCTTTACCCACTGAGCCAGCAGAGAAGCCTATAACACTTCTAACACACTATATAATTTATCTACTATCTTTATTGCTACCTGCTAGAATGGAACCTCCATGACAGCAAGGATCTTTGTTTTAGTTCATTGATATCAAGTCTCTGAATGGCATCTGGAACAGAACAGGCATCCAAAATAATATCTGAAGAATGACTATATGAACGAACCAAATGAAGGCCAAAGTCTTGTGAAAGAGGAAAAAAAAAAACAATCATAAATCTCTTGCTCACATTCTCAAGCATCCTTAAATGAACACCTGCTTGTTACTGTTTAGTCACTAAGTCATGTCTGACTGTTTACTATCCCATGGACTAAGTCCACCAGGATCCTCTCTCCATGGGATTTCCCAAGCAAGAATACTGGTTGCCATCTCCTTCTCCAGGGGATCTTCCTAACCCAGGGATCAAACTCATATCTCCTGCACAAGCAGGTGGATTCTATACCACTGAGCCACAAGTGAAGCCCTAATACCCTCTTTTTTTTTTTTTTTAATTTTGAATTCTCAAGTAAAACTTTTTTTTTATTTTTATTTTTTACTTTATTTTAGTTTACAATACTGTATTGGTTTTGCCATACATTGACATGAATCCACCACGGGTATACATGCGTTCCCAAACATGAACCTCCCTCCCACCTCCCTCCCCATAACATCTCTCTGGGTCATCCCCATGCACCAGCTCCAAGCATGGTGTATCCTGCACCGGACATAGACTGGTGATTCGATTCTTACATGATAGTATACATGTTTCAATGCCATTCTCCCAAATCATCCCACCCTCTCCCTCTCCCTCTGAGTCCAAAAGTCCGCTATACACATCTGTATCTTTTTTGCTGTCTTACATACAGGGTCATCATTGCTATCTTTCTAAATTCCATATATATATGTGTTAGTATACTGTATTGGTGTTTTTCTTTCTGGCTTACTTCACTCCGTATAATCAGCTCCAGTTTCATCCATCTCATCAGAACTGATTCAAATGTATTCTTTTTAATGGCTGAGTAATACTCCATTGTGTATATGTACCACAGCTTTCTTATCCATTCATCTGCTGATGGACATCTAGGTTGTTTCCATGTCCTGGCTATTATAAACAGTGCTGCAATGAACACTGGGGTACATGTGTCTCTCTCAAGTCTGGTTTCCTTGGTGTGTATGCCCAGAAGTGGGATTGCTGGCTCATAAGGCAGTTCTATTTGCAATTTTTTAAGGAATCTCCACACTGTTCTCCATAGTGGCTGTTCTAGTTTGCATTCCCACCAACAGTGTAGGAGGGTTCCCTTTCCTCCACACCCTCTCCAGCATTTATTGCTTGCAGATTTTTGGATCGCAGACATTCTGACGGGCTAATACCCTCTTGATGGGACCCAAAGAGGCAAACACGACCACGGTGCTCTGGGGCCACCTGCTGGCAACTCTATTTAGTAGTTACCTCCACAATTAACCTGACAGGAATTTCCAGTGGGTAGCAGAAGGCGATGGCACCCCACTCCAGTACTCTTGCCTGGAGAATCCCACGGACGGAGGAGCCTGGGGGGCCGCAGTCCATGGAGTCGCTGAGGGTCAGACACGAATGAGCAACTTCACTTCCACTTTTCACTTTCGTGCATTGGAGAAGGAAATGGCAACCCACCCCAGTGTTCTTGTCTGGAGAGTCCCAGGGACGGGGGAGCCTGATGGGCTGCCGTCTGTGGGGTCGCACGGAAGCGGACACAACTGAAGTGACTTAGCAGCAGCAGCAGCAGAGTTGCTGGGAGCTTCTCCCTTTGGCCAGTGAGGACATTCTGGGCTACACATGTAAAAGGGAAAAGAAAGCTAGACTGTAAATCAGGAGCTTCCAAAAGTTTGTGGAAGAGAGAGCTAAAACCATCTCAGCAAGGAGATCCAACCAGTCCAACCTAAAGGAAATCAGTGCTGAATATTCATTGCAAGGACTGATGCTGAAGCTGAAACTCCAATACTTTGGCCACCTGATGTGAAGAACTGACCCATCTGAAAAGACTCTGATGCTGGGAAAGATTGAAGGCAGCAGGAAAAGGGGACGACAGAGGATGAGATGGTTGGATGGCATCACCGACTCAACAGACATGAGTTTCACTAAACTCCGGAGTTGGTGATGGACAGAGAGGCCTGGCATGCTGCAGTCCATGGGGTAGCAAAGAGTCAGACAGGACTGAGCAACTGAATTGAACTGAACTGAAGGACCATATATCCCAGTGTTTCCCAGAACTCCTTTCCACTTAGGATAATCACACTAAGTTATCAAGTACTGAGATCTTACATGTCAGGCACTGTTTAAAGAACTTTCATGTACTTTGTTTAATCTTGTAAATCCATCCATTGGATTTAACACATACTATTACCACAATTTTATAAGAAAACTTCCTTTTAAAATAATTGTCTTCCATTATGTAAAGCAATGAAGCCATTTAAACACTGATTTAAAAGGGGCTTCCCAGGCAGCAATAGTGGTAAAGAATCCACCTGCCAGTGCAGAAGACATAAGAGATATGGTTGGATCCCTGGGTCAGGAAGATCCCCTGGAGGAGAATATGGCAACCCACTACAGTATTCTTGCCTGGAGAATCCCACGGACAAAGGAATCTGGCAGGCTACAGTCCTCAAGGTCTCAAAGAGCTGGATACGACTGAAGCACGAATGCACTGATTTTCAAAAAATCAAGACATGATGTGCATGCTGTAATTCAGGAGGCCAAGTGTATGTGCATAGTGTGACAGACCATCAATCTCTCCCTTAAGCCAGGCACGACCTCAGTCCTGTCTCAGGATCCCAAGGCCTCCTGGTTCATCCTGGTCATGTCAGAAGAAAAAGAATGCTCCCCAGAAGGCTATATGAGTCACGTTTCCAGGCCTCCGAAGCTCCTAACAGTCTCCCAGCTGAGTCAGCTGGGCCCTGACCCCTCTTTCCGGAAACGCAACTCCTTTTCCTGGAAGTAATTTTCGCTAATTTCCCATTTGTCAGGCAGACACCCCAGGGACCAGTGTTCTGAGGGCAGATGCCTGAAGCAAGCCACCTCGCAGTTTCCAAACACACAGTCGAGCAGCCGAGGGTCTACCCAAGAGGCCTCCTGGCTACTTGGCCACCTCAGCTCCCCACAACTTCCTCGACGGGAAGGGCTCTGCTTCCAGGATCCTCCATGTCTGGGAGGGCAATTCGACTGAGTCCCGGCCTTAACTCCTCTATGGGCCCCAGCAGCCCCTCCGAAAGGAGAAGGCCTTGGTGCGCCAGGGTTCAGGGCTGGGCCTCGCATGGTGCCAGCGTCTGGGAGCTCCGTAGCAGACTCTCCAGGGAAGGGGCATAGCTCCTGGCGCGGTAGGCACGCCAGGGTAGGAGAAAAGCCTGGGGCTTCCTGGACAGATGGAAAGTGCACCCCCTGGTGGTCAGGAGGGGCGACAGGCTGGTTCCTTAATGCCAAAAAGAGGATGCAAGATGGTTTTAGGTGCCAAGTATGCTTTTCTGAATAGCTTTGAAAAGAAGTGAAGCGAAAGGCAAAGGAGAAAAGGAGATATACCCATTTGAATGCAGAGTTCCAAAGAATAGCAAGGAGAGATAAGAAAGCCTTCCTCAGTGATCAGTGCAAAGAAATAGAGGAAAACAATAGAATGGGAAAGACTAGAGATCTCCTCAAGAAAATTAGACATACCAAGGGAACATTTCATGCAAAGATGGGCTTGATAAAGGACAGAAATGGTATGGACCTAACAGAAGCAGAAGATATTAAGAAGCAGTGGCAAGAATACACAGAACAATACAAAAAAGATCTTCATGACCCAAATCATCATGATGGGTGATCACTCACCTAGAGCCAGACATCCTGGAATGTGAAATCAAGTGGACCTTAGGAAGCATCACTACAAACAAAGCTAGTGGAGGTGATAGAATTCCAGTTGAGCTATTTCAAATCCTAAAAGATGGTGCTGTGAAAGTGCTGCACTCAATATGCCAGCAAACTCACTGCTGGAAAACTCAGCAGTGGCCACAGGACTGGAAAAGGTCAGTTTTCATTCCAATCCCAAAAAAAAGGCAATGCCAAAGAATGTTCAAACTACCACACAATTGCACTCATCTCACACGCTAGCAAAGTAATGCTCAAAATTCTCCTAGCCAGGCCTCAACAGTACATGAACCATGAACTTCCAGATATTCAAGCTGGATTTAGAAAAGGAAAAGGAACCAAAGATCAAATTGCCAACCTCGGTTGGATCATCGAAAAAGCAAGAGAGTTCCAGAAAAATGTCTACTTCTGCTTTATTGACTATGCCAAAGCCTTTGACTGTGTGGATCACAACAAACTGTGGAAAATTCTTAAAGAGATGGGAACATCAGACCACCTGACCTGCATCCTGAGAAATCTGTAGGCAGGTTAGGAAGCAACAGTTAGAACTGGACATGGAACAACAGACTGGTTCCAAATTGGGAAAGGAGTACATCAAGGCTGTGTATTGTCACCCTACTTATTTAACTTGTATGCAGAGTACATTCTGAGAAATGCTGGGCTGAATGAAGCACAAGCTGGAATCAGGATTGCCGGGAGAAATATCAATAACCTCAGATATGCAGATGATACCACCCTTATGGCAGAAAGTGAAGAACTAAAGTGCCTCTTGATGAAAGTGAAAGAGGAGAGTGAAAAAGCTAGCTTAAAACTCAACATTCAGAAAACTAAGATGATGGCATCTGGTCCCATCATTTCATGGCAAATAGATGGGGAAACAGTGGAAACAGTGACAGACTATATTACCTTGGGTTCCAAATCACTGCAGGTGGTGACTGAAGCCATGAAATGAAAAAATGCTTGCTTCTTGGAAGAAAGTTATGACCAACCTAGATAGCATATTCAAAAGCAGAGACATTACTTTGCCACAAAGGTCCATCTAGTCAAAGCTATGGTTTTTCCAGTAGTCATGGATGTGAGAGTTGGACTATAAAGAAAGCTGAGCACCGAAGAATTGATGCTTTTGAACTGTGGTGTTGAAGATGACTCTTGAGAGTCCCTTGGACAGCAAGGAGGTCAAATCAGTCCATTCTAAAGGAAGTCAGTCCTGATTATTCATTGGAAGGACTGATGCTGAGGCTGAAGCTCCAATACTTTGGCCACATGATGCAAAGAACTGACTCATTTGAAAAGACCCTGATGCTGGGAAAGATTCCAGGCAGGAGGAGAAGGGGATGACAGAGGATGAGATGGTTGGATGGCATCACTGACTCAATGGACATGAGTTTGAGTAAACTCCAGGAGCTGGAGATGGACAGGGAGGGCTGGTATGCTGCAGTCCTTGGGGTCACAAATAGTCAGAAATGACTGAGCGACTGAACTGATTGCTCTTCTGAAATACTTGGGTTATTTACTCTTGAGTGTTTTAGAAAGAAATTACTAGTACAAAAATGCCTCTTCTCAAATATTATTTTTCCCTGAGGCTTTTTAAAAGTGAGTGATTAACACTAGTGTAAAAGAAATAATTAAATAAATAATACATGGATTTTGCATTTAAAAATCATGGCACTGGTACTCAAATAACTAAAATCCAGGGAAACTATCAGACTTACAAGGAAAATGAAGAGAATATGTGGGTATGATGGTTACTTTTATGTGTCAACTTGAAAGGTGTTTTTCCCTGACATTAACATTTAAATCAATGCACTTTGAGTACAGCATATCCATATGACTTTCCATAACGTGAGCGGATCTTATCCATTCAGCTGAAGGTGTGAACAGAATAAAAACACCAACCTGAGCAAGAGGGAATTTTCCAGTGGAATGCCTTCAGACTGCATCTGTAACATAGGATCTGCTGCGTCGCCAAGGTGCAGATGTTGGACTTGCCTGGCTCCAATGAGCCAATTCCTTATAAGAAACATTTTCCTACATATATACATGTTGTATTGGCTCTGTTTCACTGAAGAATCCTAAGTCATGGAGTACATGCACGCTAAACCACCTCACTGGTGTCCTACTCTTTGTGACCCTATGGACTGCAGCCTGCTAGGCTCCTCTGTCCATGGGATTCTCCAGGCAAGAATGCCCTCCCCCACGGGATCTTCCCAACCCAGGGATCAAATGTCTCCCCTGTATTGGCAGGCAGGTTCTTTACCACTAGCACCACCTGGGAAACCCAGCTAATAGAATAGGTCATCTCAAGTAGTCTTTCCAGCTTTCACACTAGGTAGAGCTGTGAGGCAAAGAAGGCGATGGCACCCCCCTCCAGTACTCTTGCCTGAAAAACCCCATGGACAGAGGAGCCAAGTAGGCTGCCGTCCATGGGGTCACGAAGAGTCAGACACGACTGAGCAACTTCACTTTCACTTTTCACTCTCATGCATTGGAGAAGGAAATGGCAACCCACTCCAGTGTTCTTGCCTGGAGAATCCCAGGGACAGGGGCGCCTGGTGGGCTGCCGTCTATGGGGTCGCACAAAGTCGGACACGACTGAAGCAACACAGCAGCAGCAGCAGAGCTGTGAGGAGGACAGCAGGGGAAAGAAAGGTTGACTGAAATATCAATACCTGATGCTCTGAAGTCCAGAGGGGATCACTCTGTTTCCTGTTCAGTAGCCACATTCACCCCCATTTCACTGCTCTGTCCTTCCCTTCCCACCAGGGCCCTTGCACACCTGGTTTTGGAGCACTCCCACTGCTCACTCTTCCTGGAGGAGAACTAAGTAGTGCAAAATAGGTGGAGTCTGGACCCAGGTCAGGATATTTTAATTTCCTGGCTCTGCTCCCTGATGACCTTGCAACATTGGTTTATCAGAGTCCTGTCCCTCTCCAGAATTTGATTGTACCTACAGAATAAAAGGGCATGACTACAAGATACCTAAGGTCTCTGGAGGATATGAGTGCCTTTCCCCATGCCTGGCCTCTTTCCACCCCTTTCTTGATTTGCCTCTGAAACAGTAGACTTATCTGATTGATAAATTTAGTAAGGGTAATTGGCTCAGGTCTGCTCTCCTTCTCCTAGGAGTTTCAGGGATCCTCCATGCCATAACAGGGTCCTACATCTGTGCAGGAAAGCTGCCTCAGCCCAGTACTGTCATTAGGTGGGTAACTCTGCCTAACCATGGGGTCTACCATGAGCAGTGATCTACCTAACAACAGAACCTAGAGTTATGGACTATAACTGTATGACCATCAGTAAGAAAGTGGCATTCTGGCTACCATATTTCCTCCTGTTTAATTTTCTAAACCTGTTCAGAAATAGAGCAAGGGGCAGGATGTGATTTATGACATTCTTCAGCAAAATGCAATGATTCTTCGAGCCCTTCCACCACTTCAATTCAATAAGACAATGAAGACATCTAATGAGTTTATTCTCTCTAATGGATCAATGTGGAGAAAGAAATGGCACCCACTCCAATATTCTTGCCTAGAAGATCCCATGAATCAAGGAGGCTTGCAGGCTACAGTCCATGGGTTGCAAAAGAGTCAGACATGCCTTAGCAACTAAACAACAACAATGGAGTGATGTAATCTTTCATACATATTATAAGAAACTGAGAAAGGGAAATGCGCTATGGTAAACATCACACAGCTATACAGCCTCAGCAGAAAACATATATTGGAGTAAGGCCTTTTTTAGGATCCCTCAAGAAACATACATGACTATCAGTCAGTGGTTTATTCAAAGTTAAAAGAGAATGAGAGTAGACTGTTTAGGTTCAAATACTTTCCCTCTCCATAACTAGCTATATGAAATTAGTAGGTCATTCAACATCTCTGTACATCAGTTTTTTCTTCTATAGAATGGGGATAATAATGGGGACTTGAAAGACTTGCTAAGCATGATGGGGATCCCCTGGTGTCTCGACAGTAAAGAATCCACCTACCAATGCAGGATTCATGGTTTGGGAGGATTCCCTGAAGCAGGAAATGGCAACCCACTCCTGTAGTATTTTCCCGGGAAATTCCATGAATAGAGGAGCCTTGTGGGCTACAGTACATGTGGTCCCAAAAGTAAGACACAATTTACTGGCTAAACAACAACAAACATGTTTCATATACTGTGTTAGTTCCAGATCCACAAGCATTTTACTTCTAGAACAAAATCTGTGGGATCTAGAAAAGAAATTTTGACAGAAGTCATGGGAATAGTCAAATTAAACCGAATGTGAACATTTGGGCCAGGAACAAGGATACATCTCTAGACAAACCTGGGTTAGAAAACAGCACAATCTTCCCATAACAAAACCCTCAGACTGATATCAGATTGACTAACTTAGCTTCCAAACGCAGGCACTGCTTTGGGACACATGACACACACCTGAGCGATGTACGCAGGGCTCTGCTCTCTGACGACCTGGCTTTAATTCCTCTAAACTGCCACCAGGTCTACAGACACATACTTCCCCTTTTTGGCTCCTAAGTCAACAAAAGTGGAAGCTGGAACAGAGAGGGGAGTAACTAGCCCAAGGACACATGGTTTGGTAGTGGACAGTTGAGGACTCTGCACTAGAACCCAGGTTTGAGAGGCTGATTAGTGCTCAGCTCAGCTGCAAAGTGCTCCTCGGCTAGGAGGACAAACAGATTTCACAGCAGGGATCCAAGGCTTCTCATATCACCATCTGTCTGCCTTTTGTTCTCTTCCAAACTTTCTGTGTCTACTCATTTTGGCCTCAATCGTGAGCTCTTTCAACCTTATAACCCTTTTCCCTTCTAATAACCAGGTCACACTCCAAAGCCAGGTCTACAGTCCCTCAGGCAGGAAGGAGTGTGGGGAGGTGGGCCCCACGCTCCCAAGCCCATCAAGAGGGAGATGGGTGGAAATTCACCTCCTTTCAACTAAGAGGCAATGCAGCCTTCTCATCCCAATGTGCCTCATCATCTGCAAAGTCAGAATCCTGCCACCAACCCCAGCTCCAGCTCTGTCACCTGGGGGAAGCCTTCCCCTTCAGGTCTGGCCCTTTCATAATGCCCTTTGGTTTCTTCTGACCTGGGTGAGCTACTAGGCTCTGGGCTGACTGTTAGAAATGAAATTCCTCTTTAGATTTTGCATGATCATAAAAATCAGTTTACAGAAAATAATAATAATAATGAAACATGAGCAACAAGAGTAAAAGTAATACTGTTATCAATTGGTCTTTTTTTTATTTAAGAGCCCAGGGGAACAGACCAAGATTTTACTTCACTACGACATGCAGTCTGCACCTAGCTGTCATAACTCTAAGACTGGCAGGAAAAGCCATACTAACCTGCACCATCTCTGGCTACAATGGACATCCAGAGTTCTGAGACTTAGCCAGTGGGCCAGGCTAGGACAACCAAGCTGGCTTTGGTTGAAACTGGTGCCGGGCCAGGGAAGACATTAGAGGGAACCATAGTTTCACTGGTATGAGGCGAAGTCCCTGATATCTGTGAAAAATGGCCACCCAGACGTAGCATTCCCCAGAACTGGCTGAGCCAACAGAGCCCTGCCTCAAAGCTCTTCCAGAGCCTTTCCCAACACTTTTTTGTGCAGCTAACTTTAGCCTATCTCTGCCTGTGTCTTTCTCAAAGAGAAGAAAAGGGGGTGAGACAGACAGACTGTAGGTGAGAGAATGAATCTGATGATTTGATAATTCATCAGCACCACAAAGCCAAGAACTGAATCTGATCTTGCATCCCCCAGGCATGTGCTCAAGACTCAGCACAGAGCAAGCTCACATAAATGTTTGTTGAATAAACTAACATGAATGAATGTGACCAATCAGTTCTGAGTGCCAACTTTATGAGAGGAGTTGACAAATTATTGTGTGACCAAAGCTGGCAGCCAGGATTGTGAATGTTCTGGAGAGCTTGTCCTATACAAAAACTTTAAAATACAGAAGAGATAGAGACAGATAAAGGGAGATGTGAGAAGGAGCCTGGACAATTGTTTTCTTAAATCATCTGAAGGAAGAAACTGAGGAGCCCTGATTTAATTTGTTCCAGAAGGCAGAATGGGAACCAGGGAACAGAGTTCCCAGGTAGCTTTATAGCTCCAAGCAGATGGATATTCCCCATGGCTGTAACTACCCAGGTATGGGTAGTTCCCAGGGCCTCCTCCATCAGAGGGAAGGACCACACACAAGCTGGACACCACCATGGGGAAGGGCACCGGGACAGGCCTGCACCTTGTGAGAGGTTCAGGCAATAGACCAACTGCTAAGATTACCTGGAAGAGTCCAGATTCCTTCTTCTTCGCTAGAAAAACAAGTTTTCATGTGATATGAGTCCTGTGAGGCCCTGAGCAAAACTCAGGGAAAACCTGATTTCAGCATCACATTCTTGTCTTGGATGTGAGTAAATGAAGAAAACCTACTTAAGAATGTTAATGCCTTAATATGCCAATCCACATTTTGAAAGAGAGTGCCTCAAGAAAGCAATGAGCAAATCTACTGCTGGGTTTGCAGCACAGTACCATTTGGTGGCTCAGACAGTAAAGAATCTGCCTGCAATGCAGGAGACCTGGGTTTGATCCCTGGGTTGGAAAGATTCCCTGGAGAAGGGAATAGCTACCCATTCCAGTATTTTGGCCTGGAGAATTCCATGGACAGAGCAGCCTGGTGGGCTTACAGTCCATGGGGTCACAAAGAGTCGGACATGACTGAGCAACTTTCACTTTCGCTTTTCACCATTTGAATGGGGAAGTCCTCTTGAGATCCTCTGATCAATCAACCAACTGTGTCCAGCATGCCCAGGGAATGGCATGGGGAGGCAGAGTCCTGGGTTTAAATCCTCACTCCACCTCATACTGAATATGTTAAGTTACTGATTAGTTACTTAGCTTCTCTGAGCCTCATTTTCCTTAGCTGTAAAATAGTGTTCCTGCCCTCATTCTTGAACACAACCATACAAACAGCAGCCCCACTCTCAATTTCTCAGTAGCAGAGGACAGTATTTAAAACAAGCCAGAAGAACCTCCCTGACAGCTGGTGGAAAAAATGAGATGCTACCCTACCAGCTGGACATTACTCTGCTCCAAAGTTGCTACAGTTATAAGACCCTGGGATATCTGTCAATAGCTGGCAGGAGAACATCAGGTACTATATCACAGAAGGCACATGGATTCCCTTACCTACATCTACTAACACCTGCAGGTAGGACATTCCACTTGCTCCAGAGCCTGAAGAATCCTGGGAAAAACTGGCAGAAGACAGCAAAGGCCTGAGGAATGAAGACCACAAACACAGAAAGTTAGACAAAATAAGAAGGCAGAGAAATAGACTCCAGACAAAGCAATAAGATAAAACCCCCAAAGAACAGCTGAGTAAGATGGGAAAAGGCAATCCATCTAAAAAAGAATTTGGAATAATGATAGTAAAGATGATCCAAGATCTCAGAAAATTAATGGAGGCACAGACTGAGAGGATACAAGAAATGTTTAATAAAGAGCTATAAGCTTTAAAGAACAAAAATATATGAACAATACAATAACTGAAATGAAAAATACATTAGAAGGAATCAATAAATGAAGCAGGTAGATGAATAAGTGAGCTGGGAGACAGACTGTCATGGAACAGAATAAAGAAAAAAGAGTGAAAAGAAATGAGGACATTCTAAGAGACTGCTGGGACAACATTAAATGCACAAACATTCACATCATAGGGGTCCATGGAGGAGAAGAGAGAGAAAATTTCTGAAGAGATAATAGTTAAAAACTTCTCTAACATGAGAAAGGAAACACTCACTCAAGTCCAGGAAATGCAAAGAGTCCCATACAGGATAAACCCAAGGATGACTACATCGAGACACATACTCATCAAATTGACAAAAATTAAAGACAAAGAGAAAATATTAAAAGCAACAAGGGAAAGGTAATAAATAACATATAAGGAAATCACCATAAGGTTATCAGTTGATTTTTCAGCACAAGTTCTGCAGGTCAGAAGGGAGTGGCATGATATATTTAAAGTGGTAAAGAACACAGATGAAACACTCTTTGATATAAATCATAGCAATATTTTCTTGGATCAGTCTCCAACTCAAAAGAAATTAAGTAAAATAAACAAATGGGACTTAAGAAAGCTTTTGCATAGCAAAGGAAACCATCAACAAAATAAAAAGACAACCTACAGAATGAGAAAAAATATTTTCAAATAATGTGACCAACAAAGGGTTAATATTTAAAATATACAAACAGTTCATACACTTAACATCTAATTAAAAAAAAAAAAACAATGTAATAAAACAAATGGACAGAAGACTTGAATAGATATTTTTCAAAGAAGACATCCAGGTGGCTAACAGGCACATGTAAGGGTGCTCAACATCACTAATAATTAGAGAAATGCAAATCAAAACCACAACAAGGTATCATCTCACACCTGTCACACTATCTACAAATAATAAATGTCAGAGGGCTTGTGGAGGAAAGGGAACACCTTCAAACACTGCTGTGGCAATGTAAATTTGTGTAGATACTGGGGGAAAATGTATGGAAGTTCATTAAAAAACTAAAAATATAACTACTATATGAACCAGCAGTTCCACTCCTGGGTATATATCCAGAAAGATCAAAAACACTCATTCAAATTAAACATGCACACATATGTTCACAGCTGCACTACATACAATAGCCAAGACATGGAAGGAACCCAAGTGCCAAACAAGAGACAACTAAGCCAAGAAGATGTGGCCAGCTGACTCATGTCCAGCTCTGTGCAACCCCGTGGACTGCATGTGTGTGTGTGTTACATATATATGTGTGTGTACGTGTGTGTGTGTGTATAAATAACTCAGCTGTTAAAAGAATGAAATACTGCCATTTGCATCAACATGGATGGACCTAGAGAATATCATACTTCATGAATAAGTCAGACTAAGGAAAACAAATATGATATACTACCACTTATATGTGAAATAAAAAAATACAAATGAATATAATACAAAACAGAAAAGGACTCACATTCATAGAAAATAAAATTGTGGTTACCAAAGGGGAAAAAGAAGAGGGAAGGGACAAACTGGGAGTTTGGGATTAACAGATACAAACTACTACATATAAAATAGTTATGTAGTAAGGATACACTGTTTAACATAGGGAATTATACCCACTACAAAAAATATAAAGGCGTTATAAATATTACAGTAATAACCTTTAAAGGAATAGAATCTGCTAAATACTAAATCACTATGCTGTACATCTGAAACTAACATAATATTTTAAATCAATATACTTCATTAAATTTTTTTATTTAGGTTTCTAAGTCAAATCACCCAATTTACATTTAATATTCATCTCTTACATAATATTTACACGCTTGATAAATAATTTAATGATAAAACCACCTTGTAAAATTGAAAAAAAAATAAAGTGGTGGAAGGGAAAAACCTACAACGAAGAATACTCTACCCAGGAAGACTGTCATTCACATTCAAATGAGAAATCAAAAGCTTTACAGATAAGCAAAAGCTAAGAGAATTAGCACCACCAAACCAACTTTACAACAAATGCTAAAGGAACTTCTCTAGATGGAAAAGAAAAGCCCATAACTAGAAATAAGAAAATTACAAATGGGAAATCCCACTGGTAACAGCAAATATATAGTAAACATAGGAAATCATCCACACACAAATATATCAAAACCAAGAACTGTGAGAAGAAGAGAGTACAAATGCAGGATATTGGCAATGTATTTGAAACATTAAAAATTCTAAAACAGTAGTTGAATACAATTTCTTGTAATATAGGTCTACCAGTGAGAAAAACTACAATTTCAAGGGCTAACATTTCACTGAGGCTCAAAGTCATTTTTTCCTATCACCAAAATCTACTGTAAATGGTCATCTATTAATTACTGATGTGTAATGATATTTTACATATTTCATATCTCACATGGTACATATTGCCAAGTACCAATATCAATCCACAAATACAAATTTAATGGAGCATATTCATTCCTTGAAGGTATTAATAGAATTCTACTAGATTAATCTCTTGATATTTACTTTAAAACATGGCATTATATTAAAAAGTAATTCCTTCAAATTGAAGATTAAGGAGAAAGCTCTTCAATTATATGGATTTTGAAAAATAGAAATTTCCTTACACATGCATTTGAGGTCTAAAAAAATGCTGCTGGAACTGTAGCCTGAGCTCAGAATATACATATGCTACAAATCTGTATGTATGGCAATGAAGACCCCACTTCTTATTTTAACTCTGGACAACATGGAAGCCAATAAAAGTTTGTTATAACGTTATGATTCAAACAATGTTAGTTGCCTTTGAAATAACTTTACCACAGGATAACTTTCACACCTAAGCACTGTTTTCCTTGTTACTTTAGATTAAATTAATTTAAAAACATTATCAAGTCTGCCACAAAAGCTAATTTCCAAAGCCATTCATGTTCAGAAACAGTGGCTGAAGATGATTCTTTTCATTCAGTAAAAATTTCAATCTCAGCCTTGAACTCAAGACATCACAATGAAACATGGTCATTGCTAAGCCTTCAACTGTTGTATGATAGGACAAATGAGGGTATTCAGCTTCAGCTCCTGACCTCAAAATCCCAGAAGTGAGCATGACTAAGTTCATAAGAGTGAAAGAATTTCACCGCTGACACCACTGGTTTCATAACATCAAAGGCAAACATTTTCAGAGTATCTGCTGATGAATAACACCATAATTAGTCATAGGCTTTAACAATACATTTTCATGAGCTTGAACATTTTTCCAACTCAGCCTTTTTTCTTTTCCACATGGATTTTTACCATCAGTTGTCACATAGCTTAGCAGATTCTACTTCAGAAATTAGTATTTTCTCTACTTTGAAAATATCCTTGCAGGTAGTTGTTACATGCAGATTATTCACAGAAACTAATTCTTGAGAAACTTCTAACTCAGCATTCACTCCTCAGATTAACAACTAAGCAGCCTGAGACCATCCATCAACTCTCAGGAACAACAGAAAATCATTCAAAATTATTTGCTTTGTTTTTAACTGAACATTGGTGAAGTTTCTTCAGTCTTTTCCAAAAGCCTAGTCTTTTACAGCAAGTTGATTTTCTCTGGACATCTTTCATCACCTGCTGCAATTGAATATGATTTAATTAACTCAACATAGGCAATCAGCTTTCCTTGCTTGACTAGCAAATGAGTCACTCAGAAACTTCCCTTGGCTGTGGTCTCATTTTCATTTTTTTGTAAAGAAATTCTGCTGTGATAAAATATTTCATTTTAGGGTTTCCTTGGTGGTCCAGTGGTTAAGAATCCACCTGCCAATGCTGGGGACACAAGTTTGATCCCTGGTCCAAGAAGATCCCATATGCCATGAGGCAACTAAGCCCAGGCACCACAGCTACTGAAGCCAGCTTGCTCTAGAGCCCATGCTCCACAATGAGGAGTTATGGCAGTGAGAAGTGCACATACCTCAGAATTAGAGAGCAGCCCCACTCGACGCAACTAGAGAAAGCCTGTGCACAGCAAGGCCCAGCATAGCTCAAAATAAAAATAAGTAAATAAAACAATGCAGAGAATGTATTTGATGAACCTCAAAGCATATCAGAGATTAAAAACTCAAACTAGAAATAGATGGGAATGGAAAGTTTATTAAACTGGTAAAGTTTATATATCAAAACCTTACATTGTACCTCACAATTTATGAAAAAACATTGAAGCATTTCCTTCAGAAACAAAATCAGGGACCATATCGCTGTTAGTATTTTTAAAAGTATGAGGTGCTCTGATGGATGCTAAAAAGAAGCATATTGATTGGGTGAGGGGGAGAGAAAAAGAAAATTATTATTTGCAGGTGATATAATCTTCAAGCTAGAAAAGACACAATCAGAAAACTATTATAACTCGTATAATGATTCACAATTTGTCAGTAAGGTCAACATACAAATAATAAAAGCAATTTTTCTCACCAAAAATAACCAATTATAAAGTGTATTTAAAAAAAACAAGATATCATTCAGGCTACCAACAAAAACATAAGTTAGAAATTAATGACAATACATAAAACCTTCATAGAGAAAAATTTTAAATCTAACAAATAACATAGAAGATCATCTGAATAAATGGAGAGACATGCCATCTCTTATTTGGGATATACCAAATATTATAAATATATCAGCTTATCCCTAATTAATCTAGCAAGTGAATCTATAAATTTAATATAATAACAAATACACCATAAAATTTTTAGAAAGGCGATAACCTTAATCTAAAAATTTTTTGGAAGAATAAAGATACATGAATAGGTAAGTCAACAAGCCAACAAAAGAAGAGCAAAGAGGAGGAATGTGCCCCACTAGGTATTAGATACTATATGAAGGTGAAAGAGAGTGAAAACCTGGCTTAAAATGCAACATTCAAAAAACTAAGATCATGGCATCTGGTCCCCTCATTTCATGGCAAATATATGGGGAAAAAATGGAAACAGTGACAGACTATTTCCTTGGGCTCCAAAATCACTGCAGATGGTGACTGTAGCCATGAAATTAAAAGACGCTAGTTCCTTGGAAGAAAAACAATGATAAACCTAGACAGTGTGTTAAAAAGCAGAGACATCACTTTGCTGACAAAGGTCTGTATAGTCAAAGCTATGGTTTTTCCAGTAGTCATGTATGGATGTGAGAGTTGGACCATTCAGAAGGCTCAGCACTGAAGAATTGGTGCTTTTGAACTGTGGTACCGGAAAAGACTCTTGAGAGTTCCTTGGACTGCAAGGAGATCAAACCAGTCAATCCCAAAGGAAATCAATCCTAAATATTCATTGAAAGGACTGATGCTAAAGCTGAAGCTCCAATACTTTGGCCACCTGATGCGAAGAACTGACTCACTGGAAAAGACTCTGATGCTGGAAAAGATTGAGCTCATGAGGAGAAGGCAGCAACAGAGGATTAGATGGCTGGATGGCATTACCTACTCAATGGACATGAGTTTGTGCAAACTCCAGTAGATAGTGAAGGACAGGGAAGCCTGGTGTGCTGCAGTCCATGGGGGTCTCAAACAGTGGTACACGACTGAGTGACTGAACAAGTCATAATAATAAGTGTGATATTGCAACAACAAATAAATCAGTGAAACGTAATGGAGAGCTTACAAATCTAACCATTAGAATTTAACACACAATAAACTGGGCACCACACACCAGTGGGAGAAAGACTGTTTCATCGATAGAGTTGCAAACATAGCTCACACAATAAATTAAAATAAAATTTATCTAAAATGATTTCAAAGCTAGACTGCAAATACGATAAAGATGTAAATGTGAAACATAAAACAATAAAGTAAATAGAAGAAAACATAGGAAGATATTTTCATAATCACAGGGCAGGAAAAGACATTGTAGACAGAACTCTACAAGCACACAACATAAAAATAATGATCACTTTAACTACATCATAATTAAAGACTTCTGTTCAGTGAAAGGCAGCATGAACTGATAGGTAACAGATTGGGAGAAATTATTTGCAGGGTCTAAATCCAACAATGGAGTAGCATCTAGAACATAAAAGGAACTCCTTTAAATCAAAAAAATTAACTGAAAAATGAGAAATGTATTTGAACAGGCAATTTATGGAATAGATAATCAAAGTGGTTTTAAAATATTCATAGAGATACTCAAACTTATTATTAATTAGGGAAACACAAATTGAGACGCTAGTGAAACAGACTAGATAGTGCCAGGAGTTGGCTGGGACAGATGTGTGTTCAGGAAACCTCAAGCACTTCTGATGGGAAAGTAAAACGGTGCAGCTGTTGTAGCGCCAATCAGTATTTTGTCAGATCGAGCACAGACATACCCTACCACCAGGTAACTCTACTCCTGTGTTTAGAGCCTGTGAGAAACACTCCTCAGATATCCCTAATGGACATAAGAAGATATTCATCATGACATTGTTTTTAGTGCTGAGAAATTAGAAGCAAATGAATGTCCGTTACTAGGGGAGCTCACAGGGATACAGAGTAGGTACATGACGACGGCAAGCTATAAGCAATGGGCTAGATACACAATAGAGCAGGATGGATGCTAAGTGAAAGAGGTAAGAAACAGAACGAGATCTACCATATAATAGCACTACATAAAAGAAAAGTACACACATACACATAAATAACAACGCATATTTTAAAGACAAATTTTAAACAAAGTAAGAAATATGTGACACGTGCTCCCTGGTGTTCATTGTAGCACTATTTACAATAACTAGGACATGGAAGAAACCTAGATGTCCACCAGCAGGTGAATGGATAAGGAGGTTGTGGTACATATGCACAATGGAATATTACTCAGCTATTAAAAAGGAATGCATTTAAATTCAGTTCTAATGAGGTGGATGAACCTTGGTGTCCTGGGTGTTGATAGTCTCAAGTCAGCAAAAAGCCTGAGGTCGAGGTCTATCAAATGTAATATTATAAGATCACAAAACTTTCCGTGAGAAGGGCTGGCAGGGGTGAAGGCACAGGAAAGAAAAGAAGACCTAAGAAAAAACAGATTCTGGGTCTCTGACTTCAGAAGACAAAAGGGAAGTTGGACAAAGGAAAATTAAATCATTTTCTAAATAGAAACCATACTTAGACTGCCAGGTAGCTTCTAACATTGAACAGGGCAGAGGTCACAGACACACACTTCTCTTTCTGCAGAGATTCCAACATCCAAACAGGATTCCAACATCCAAACAGGCTTCCAACATCCTCAGGCAGGCCCTTACTCTTTCTCATAAAAGAATGTATCCTTTAAAAAAAATCATAATGTGATGAATATTGGTTCAGTCTTCGGTTTAGAGGGAAAAGGAAGCCATTAAAGAATTTGCGGGAAGCTTGATTTTCCTCTCTCTCCCTTTCTCTATTAACACCCTTTCCTTAAGGTACCCTGCTTATCTTACTATGCTTTTCTATATTTATTGAAAAGTCCTGAATGAGTCTGGCAGATAGTACTCAATCCAAGGATCAAAGGGTATGGTATCATCAGGACTGAGAGCATCTCTTAATTTCCAGCTCTGCTTTCCTCTCTGCTGACTCCATTTTTGGTGTCCTATCATTGTAAGATTGCTGCAGCAAAATGGCTACCATTAAAAGTCTACAAATAAAAAAATGTTGGTGAGGATGTGAAGAAAAGGGAATGCTTGTACAGTGTTGGTGGACTGTACAAATTGTTGCAGCCACTATGGAAAATAGTGTGGAGGCTCCTCAAAAACTGAAAATAAAACTATCATATGATCCAGCAATTGTACTCCTGGGTATATATCCAAAACTAATGAAAATACTAATTTGGAAAGATTCATGCACCCCAATGTTCATAGCAGCACAATTTACAATAGCTAAGATATGGAAGTAACCCAAGTGCACATCAGTAAATGAATGGATAAAGAAGACGTGATACATATAAACAATTAAATATTACTCAGCCATTAAAAAATGAAATAATGTCATCTGAAGCAACATGGATGGACATGGAGATTCTCAAACTGAGTGAAGTGAGAAAGGCAAATATCACATAATATCACTTATATGTGGACTCTAAAAAATAATACAAATGGACTTATTTACAAAACAGAAACAGACTCACAGACTTAGAGAATGAATTTATGGTTACCAGAGAGAAAGGAGTAGGGAGGAATAGATTGAGAGTTTGGGATTGACATGATGTACACATCACTATGCTTAAAATATATATCCAACAAGGACATACTGTGTAGCAGAGGGAACTCTGCTCAATACTTTCTAATTACCTAAATGGGAAAATAATCTGAAAGAGAATAGATACATAAATATGTGTAACTGAATCTCTTTGCTATACACCTGAAACGAACACAACATTATTAAACAAGTATACTCCAAAATAAAATAAAACTAGAGAAAAGATGTGATATCTGTATCTATATATATACACACACACAATAAAATGGTGGTTGTTGTTTAGTTGCTAAGTTGTGTCTGACTCTTTTGCAACCCCATGGGCCATAGTCCACCAAGCTCCTCTGTCCATGGGATTTCCCAGGCAAGAATACTGGAGTGGGTTGCCACTTCCTTCTCCAGGGGATCTGCCCAACCCAAAGATCAAACCCGCACCTCCTGCATTGGCAGGTGGATTCTTTACCACTAAGCCACCAGGGAAATAGTACTCAGTCCAAAAAAGAGAATGAAATTCTGTGATTTTCGACAAATGTGCATGGACCTAGAAAATTATCATTAGTGAAATAGTAGAGAAAGACAAATACTGTTTACATCTTATATGTGGAATCTAAAATATAAAGCAAACAAACGTACATAGCAGAACAGAAACAGACTGACAGATACAGAAAACATCTAGCAGTTACCAGTGGGAGAGTGAAGAGAGAGGGGCAAGAAAGAGGTATGAGATTAAGAGTTATAAACTACTGTGTACAAAATAGATAAGCAACAAAGATACACTGTTATAGCTCAGGGAATTATGGTCATTATCTTTTAATAACTTTTTATGGAGTACAATCTGTGAAAATACTGAGTTGCTATGCTGTACACTTGAAACTAATATAATATTAAAAATCAACTATACTTCAAAATAAGGAAAAGATAAATACTTCCTACTCTTCTCTCTTGATGGAAATATAAACATATGTAAAAATCAAATCAAAATAAAGAGTCCCTCACATTGAGTTACCAATTCTGTAAGATTTTATACTAACACTAAGTACTGAGAACTGCCATGTATTGAACAGCTGCTAATAATATCAGGCAAAGTGCCAAATCATTTACATATAATTCCTTTAATACCATCAACAACCAGGCAAAGTATGTACAATTATTCTTACTTTAAACCCTCACAGAGTTAGCAATTTGTTCAAAGTCACAGAGCTGGTAACTAGAGGAGCTAAAGGTCTAAGGCAATCTGTAGGACTTGTGAAACTGAGCTCTCAACCCTAAATCATGGATTTGGGGATCCAGGCACCAGTGAGACACCAACATTGTGACCACAGAGTTATTTCAGTTCAATCATTTAGTGTACTTAATCTTAAAAGTTAATTAGTAATTTCATGGGGAAATAAAATACTTGAGGATTATTAAATTCATACTGTAAAAAGAACTGCAAATTGTTTTCTATGAATTGCTCATATGAATTCCTACCAGAGTATACTTTGTAAGAGTAACTAATGACCAAGTCAATAAAAACCATATGCATTAAAGAGGTAGAATCTGGGAATACGGATTTAAATTATATTTTTTTAATTGAGGACAAAAACTATTTCAGTTTCTCAAAGGTTGTCACAGAAGAGCAAAGTCATTCTGAGAAAAGCCAAAGACAGAATATCTGGGTTGCAGACTAACACACTGGTTTGATAATCAACACTGTGAAATGTCAAGAAAAGGTGAATGATCCAGCCCTGGGGGACTTTGCCCCAGGTTGTCAGGATACCCTGAAATAAGAAAAATTCCTCAAAATCAATGCTGTTAGAAATTGAGAAAATCTGGGATGTAACTAAACATCGAATGATATTCAGGACAGCCCCTCACAACAAAGGATTATCCAGCCTACAAGATCAACAGTGATGGGGTTGAGAAAGCCTGTCCTAAATCACTGTGGTCTCAGAATGTAGAATTCTTGGGCTTACTCGGAGAAGTACCATTTATGGTGGTCTTGTGTTGCCTATTCGTTTTATAGATTTTCGTTTTAGTGAACTCGATTAATTCCTATCTTCTAACTTTGAAGAGAACCATCATGGCATTTTTAGAAAAATTAGCTCAAAATATTCTCTATGAAAAGAGCAGGCTCTGACTTCTCTAAACTAATAGATGCTGGGCTGCTGAGAAGTACCACAGGCTGTGACTTTGGCCACTGGAAATACTAGACTCTCCCCTAAGCTGGGCAGAAGGTCCACTGAATCATGGTGACTCTTTCTCAGGGACATTTTTGTTCCTTGCTACTTCACTGACTGGTCAACTGTCTGGAGTCAACTGTTACAACTTAGAAGTCAGAGAGGTTTTCCACCTAGTTACCACCATGCTACATCACCATCCATTTTCAGACTCACTAAAACAGATAATTTGTTATCAGCAATTATTTCTTTATTTGTCCTGGGTTGATTAGGCATTGTTATTTACACTTCCCAAGAACAAGATGGAATTACATAGAAATTCCAATGGAAACACATGAGATGTCATTGACTCCTTTATTGAGCAGGTCTGACGTATACCCGTGGTGGATTCATGTCAATGTATGGCAAAACCACTACAGAACAGTCTTTTGGACTCTGTGGGAGAGGGAGAGGGTGGGATGATTTGCGAGAATGGCATTGAAACATGTATAATATCATATAAGAAACGAATTGCCAGTCCAGGTTTGATGCAGGATACAGAATGCTTGGGGCTGGTGCACTGGGATGACCCAGAGGGATGGTATGGGGAGGGAGGTAGGAGGGGGGTTCAGGATGGGGAACACGTGTACACCCGTGGCAGATTCATGTTGATGTATGACAAAACCAATACAATATTGTAATTAGCCTCCAATTAAAATAAATTTAAATTTAAAAAATAAATAAATAAATTTATATTTTTTTAAAAAAGTATACTTGTGAAAGTCGCTCAGTCATGTCTGACTCTTTGCAACTCCATGGACTGTCCATGGAATTCTCCAGGCCAGAACACTGGAGTGGGCAGTCTTTCCCTTTTCCAGGGGATCTTCCCAATCCAGAGATAGAATCCAGGTCTCCTGCATTGCAGACAGATTCTTTACCAGCTAAGCCACAAGAAGTATACTTACCTGCCTAGAAGTAAGGAGCTCTATCTGAGTTAATTACTAGGATATAGTACTGTCTGTCGGTGTTCTTTTTGTTTCTTAGTTTTCCTGTGCTCCTATCTATTACAGAAATAAATCAGTCTTCTATTTCTCATCCTTGAGGTATTCTGCTTCTTAATGTACCAAAACAGCTACATGTACATAAACAAATTTTGGTGACATCCATACTCATTCTCAAATTTTTCCATACATTTGAGCTGATAGTGTTTTTAGAGTTTCTGAAACATATGTTAAGCCAATTCATACATTTGGGACCTTAGCTCTTGCTACTCCCTTTAGCTGAAATGCTTCTCTTGTCCTCCTCTTATAGGAGAACAACCATCTTCATTTTAATCAACTTAAATAGCCATCTCCTTAAGAAACTTTTCTTTATCTTTCTTCTAACTATGACTGCTTTATTACTTTCATGGATTTTAAGCAATTTTTCCTCTTTGGACCCCTTTCTCTACTAAAATTAAAATTTATACTTTAGAGTTGAATTGTTATAAAACTGAATTTAATACTATATTAAAATATCTTTCTACCTAACCTAAAAGCTTATTGTTTTAAAAGAAATTAAAATATTTTCATAGGCCCCTAAAATTATTGTGGGTCCTAAGCACTGTATCTTTATGCCAATTGGATATGAGATTCCTGACCTCAAGAGTTAGAATTGGTCATTTGTGCTATTATTTCTCTTATCTCTCAATGAAAAACAAATAACATAAACAAGTGTAATAATCTTTTCTTGATAGCTATCAGCCCCTTAAATACAGGGTACTTGACTAAAAAAAAAAGAAGAAATTGAGAAAATCTGGTCATACTTTAGGCAATGCTGAAAAATCAAGTGGAAATGTTGGTGTGCCGACAGTCCACCTCTACTTCAATCTACTTCAACAAGACCACCATTGATGAGGAAATCTACGTGGTTAACAACAATAGGATAGAACAAAAACCAATATTGTGGTTAACAATAATAGAATCATTTATCTCATGAAGTCACACTTTAAGGACTTTGTAGCCTTCAGTCTCAGCAATTCTTCTGGACATATGGTAGTTTAGAGTCATAAGTGACTTTTTTATATTTTCTATAAGCAGAAATTATAAACAATATGCCAGAGTGGTTCACCTTCTGAACCCATCAGTCTATTACACTACGCAAAACTTCTGGCCCCACAGCTAAGTCACACACATTATTCTGGGCCCTCCCCCAGCTACACCTGGGTGAGAAGGGTGTGATACAGCTAGAGCTACTCGACACCTATAATTATGAAGATTATCAGCCAAACATCTGCCTAATCTACAGTGTGTAGGTGGTGGATTATGACGGATGAATAACCAAGAAATTTGCAGGGGGGAACTAACGTCCAAGTTGATAAAAAAAAGGGGGTGCAGAGCAGGTAGAGGGGTCTTCAGGTGCTGGAAGTTCAATGAAATTCCTCATTACCCAGAACAAGTATTGACCTTCAGGAGAAGGATTTTAAGAATGGAAGTTGCCCAAAGTTCAGGAATCAGCATTAGGTCACCTGTTCTGCTAGTCTGGCTTTGATCCCTCTCAGTAGTGATAATCAGGTCTCTGCCTGATTCCTGGTCCTTCGGTGTCCCATATGAAGACATTGTTTTTCTGCCTTTTCTGCTTCCAAAATTAAAATCTTGGTCTGAAATAGGAGCCCTAAAATCCTGCTACCCACTAACTGATATTGTTGATCGCAATTCCCCATCACTTACCCATCTAAGTCTCCTGTTCCTAGGTTCTCCATCACTGAGTTCTGTCCACCAGTCAGACCCTACTGTATTGAGACTGCCCCTCTTCCTCTCTTACATGTCTGCCCACAATGGCAAAACTCGAACCTATTGCCCTTGTTCTTTGCCCTCCCTCAACCTCTGTATCCAATGCATTGTCAAGCTCTAATTCTGAAATGTCTCCTCCCTTCAATCCTACTGCCAACACCTTAGTTTGAAATATCATTATCTCCCTTCTTTTTCGCAAAATGGTTGCATCCTTGCCTATATCAAACTCAACTTACCATCCATAATCTTAGTAGAGTTATTTTTACTAAATAAGAATTAGATCTTGACACATTTTTAGTTAAAAACTCTCCAGTTGCTATCCAATGTAAATAAGATAACATCACATGACCTACTATGACTTTTGAGGTCTTTCCATACAGACTTTCAAGGTTCATCTCCCCCTGCTCTTTTCCAAAAATTTACATTCTTTAAAACTCAGCTCAAGTATCAAATCTTCTTCATCTCTCTAAAAGAGGATAAGCTAAAATGAACAAGAGGGACTACATCAAACTAAGTATCTTCTGCCCAGTAAGGAAACAGTCAGTAAATTGCAAAGGTAACATATAGAATGAGAGAAAATATTTGTAAAACATTTATCTGACAAGGGGCTAGTATCAAAAATAAAGAACTCATACAACTTTATAGCAAAAATAGCAAATAATCAAATTTAAAATTGGCAAAGGGACTAATGGAAATTTTTCTGAAAAAAGACAGGCAAATGGCCAATATATACATGAAAAGGTGTTCAGTCTCACTAATCATCAGCAAAATGTAAACCAAAACCACAGTGAGCTATATCACTTCACACCTGTTAGGATGGCTATTTTCAAAAACAAGAGATAACAAATGTTGGTGAAGTTGTTGAGAAAAGGGAAACCTTATACACTGCTGGTAGGAATGGAAATTGGTACAATCACTATAGAAAACAGTACAGTGATTTTTCCAAAAAATGAAAAACAGAACTATCAGCAATCCTACTTTGGGGTATATAGCTAAGAAAAGAAAATCAGAATCTCAGAGATATTTACAGCATTATTCACATCACCAAAATATGGAAACACCTTAAATGTTCTTCAACAGATGAATGGATAAAGAAATTTTTATTCATATATAGATATATAACACATATAGTAAAATGTACATTCATATACATATATGAATATATATCATGTTGTTCACGTCTGTTTTTAGATTATGAATTCTTTGAGAATGACAAGCATAACTTCTTCATAGATGCCGCCATGGTAAGCATGACTGGTGAGTAGTCAGCTGGTGATATATGTTTGTTGAATGAATGAATGATCCCTGAATGCTGTGACCTGTTCTTCATCCGAACTTCCCTCTGACATCTGCAAAAAAATTCCCTCCAAAATACATTCTAATCTATCTCTGCCTATAATATCCCTACATATAAAGGGAGCAGGTAAGAAGGGGAGTGGGAGTTTATTCCAAGTTCTAGCCCTTCTTATTCTTCCACATTCTCCTGAAATCACTGGTCTATGCTAGTCTCTGTCTGAACAGGTGACACTGGTGAAGTCTGGTCATAATAGCTATAATGTCTCTGTCCTAGCTTGCTCCTAGATCCCTCTTTTTCAGTTTCCTAATGCTATACCACTCTGTCACCCAAACGCACTGTTTATGGAACATGGAATGGGGACGGGTCAATCCTTTAGTGCTGATACTAGTCATTGCCAATGTGACCATTCTAAAGATCTTATAATCCCTTTGTTCATAACCATTCAAAAGCTAAGTCGTGAAGCCTTTTTCCTTAACAACAATGAGGTAATCAGTTGCATTTTCTATCATCCTTTCTATTATTTTTTCTCTTCTTGTTTTTGTCCATAATTGTTACAGAAAATTTTCATATAACACAGTACTGCATAGATGCTACTCCCTTCTCATCCAAGAAAGCTTATGGCCTTCTCTGGCGCTGTACATGAGAAATTTATTAAACCATTATGCTTTTCAGAAAAATAATGTCTTACGGATATAAGTGCTCCTGGGAAATATTTCCCACCGTTCCAAAGATCTGGCTTCCCAGGTAGTGTTAGTGGTAAAGTGTTAGTGCCTGCTAATGCAGGAGACATAAGAGACACAGGTTTGATCCCTGGGTTGGGAAGATCCCCTGGAGAAGGAAATGGCAACCTACTCTAGTATTCTTGCCTGGAGAATCCCATGGACAGAAAAGCCTGGCAGACTATAGTCCACGGGGTCACAAAGAGTCAGATACAACTAAGTGACTTAGCACATTCAAAGGATTTGTCTTCAATCATTTCCACTGTGTCTGTCCCATACATATTCAAATTGTGTGTGTATATGTGTTCATGTGTATGACCTGTATCTTTAGTAGCTGGAATCACATGAATTACACATACACACACACACACACACACCACACTTTTGCAATAGGATTCCTTCAGTTCAATTATTGATTTCCAATTTGTCAATTGGGCATGTAAAAAAACTGAGAGGCAATCCAGATTGGCATAAAATGTCTTGTGTACATCTAGAAAAAACTCTTTCTCACTCTCATCCCCCTTCTCTCCTTTCTCTCTCTATTTCTCTCTCTGTCTCTCTCTCTCTCACACACACACACACACACACACACACACATATACACACAATTGAAGAAGAACCTGAAGTCACGGAAGACCACTTGACTTTTTCCTTGTGATCAGCACCACTTTTTTTCACTATTGTCCTGGTAAATACCAGCTATGAATAGAGGTGTTCCTGCCAGATATTTCTCCACCACAAGATAGCTAAGTAGGAACATAACCTACAATATGCCAAGGAACCCAGGAGAATATTCAACCTGGAAAAATTCCACCCCCCAAAACAGCACCTCCCAGGAGATGACTACAACTCCAATAGGAAATCATTTAACCACAAATTCCTCCCCTTCCCTCCTACAGCCTCAGTCACACATCTCAAAGGACTGCTCCCTTGAATCGTGACAGCTTGACCCACATCAGCAGCCTACAGGCCATATGGCAGCATAATGCCCTTCTAGCCCATTGGATAGGAAAAGGGAGGGACAACCACAAATGAATGATTGCAACTGAAATCCTATAATTTCTGATTTGTCAATAATGCTTGACATTTGGGGAGCTTTCTTCACAACTTAGGCTTCCCGGATGGCTCAATGGTAAAGAATCTGCCTGCCAATGCAAGAAACACGCAAGATGCAGGTTTAGTCCCTGGGTTAGGAATATCCCCTGGAGGAGGAAATGGCACCCTACTCCAGTATTCTTGCCTGGAGAATTCCTTGGACAGAGGAGCCTAGTGGGCTACAGTCCATGGGATCACAAAGTGTTGGACATGACTCAGACTTAGCACTTCATACCTTAACAAATCCTGGCAGCCATGAGATGTAACTGTGGACACCTAAAATGCCTCTGAAACCATTTCATTGTCTGGTTAACACTGAGGTGAAGAGTAAGGTCTCTCTGAGGATAGAGAAGACACCTTACATCTTAGAGTTTACTATACCATGGTCAGTGATTTTTAAGGTTTAAAAGGAAAACTCTTTGGGATTCTAAAAGTAAAAAGCTAATATGTAAGAGAGATCAGGTGTGTTAGCAGGAAGCAGAATATGGAAGCATATTCCATATATATAGAGTGTAGTGGAATTCCACTATAAAGTGGCATTGATAGTTCTGTTACCCCTGCAGTGATAAACCACACTGATCAGTAGTAAACTGCACTCAGGACATCTGAGTTGAGCTGAATCAAGTCAGGCAAAGCAATTTACCTGAATCATAGAATCACAACTCTCAGTTTGAAAGAGGGATTTATCAAACATCCACCCAAATGTTCCTCTACTCAACAACCCTCAAAATTAACCCTATCTCCAGTAATAGATGCAGAAGCAAAGTGCATTTGGAGTGAAAAATCTGAGTTGGAGGCCCAAGTCCTGAATTGTTGATTTATGAGGCATGTAGCATTGGACCTCCTAATGGTCAACCACAGTACAAAGAGCCTAGACTAACTGAATGCCAACAACTCATCCAATTCAACATTCTCTAGGCAGTGACAGGGAACTGTCTCCAAACCATCTTATTTTCATGCTTGGACAATTCTATTAAAACATCCTTTCTTATTTAAAGCCAAAATACACTTTCCTATGTTTCCTACCCATTTATCTGAGCTTTTATACAACCCAATTATAAGAGCTTCCCATATATTTGAAAGCAAATATTCTATTTCCACCACTTGCATCTCATGCCATTCCCTTTACCACCCATCTGGTCAATCACCCTACTTACTTGATTCAGAACACATAACAAGTTGACAACATCCCTGTTGAGAAGTTGGGGTCAGAACTAAATAAAAGGCTATAGAAGCAATCTGACAAGTACCAAGTGAAGAACAGCACCACTTATTTTGCTCCAGTTAATGTGCTTCTTTTAATGTAGCCTAAACATTTGGGGCCACTACATCACCCTGCCACTGCCACAGTATCCCCTCTCTTACTCATGGCTTATACCTTGTCCTTGTAAAGTTTAATTTAGAACCAAAGTCAGAATTTTACTTACTGTGCTGCTAGCATCTCCAGCTTTTGGCCTGCAGGAGCAGAACTAAACCCACCCAGGACCCTGTAGTTGAAATCTTGGCCCATCAGCTGAAAGATGGTGGGATTTGTCTTGTACAAAGGCCTTTGCTGCTTCCTTTTTTCTCCATCCAACCTACTCTGGTCAGTTGTGGTATTAACTCTGTCCTCAGTTTGAAGCTCAGTCCTCAGTTTGTCTCTTTCTGGGCTTCCTTGGTGGCTCAGTGGTAAAGAATTTGCCTGCCAATGCAGGAGATGCAGGATCAATCCCTGGTCAAGGAAGATTCCCTTGGAGAAGGAAATGGCAACCTACTGCAGTATTCTTGCCTGGGAAATCCCATGGCCCAAGGAGCCTCACAGGCTGTAGTCCATGGGGTCACAAAGAGTTGGATACAAGTTAGCGACTAAACAAAACATTTTTATTAGATTTGAGCTATTGGTGTGACACAATACAATGTCCTTAAAACTTCACTCTGTCCTAAAAAATATCTGCCATTTGCACATATTTTCATCCAAGTTATTGATAAGAATATAATTATCATAACATAGTCAAGAAAACAGTGCAGGAGCCGACTACCAGGTCTGCCCTCTATGGATAGGAAATTGAAAGATTTGTGTCCTCTGGTCACTAAAACATCAGAGCCCAGATTGCCCCACTCTTGCCACTCTTCTGATTCCACTTTCCTCAGCTCACTCACACTGCTGCCCCTGCAATGATGTCCAAGGTTGAGTTCACCCAGGATGTAGGACACTTTGAGAGAAACACTGTTTTAAAACACCAAAATACAAAAATGGCTTTGTGGGGGGAGATTCACACACCCAGAGCAATGTGTTACACTGGAAATAATGTGGGAGTTGGAGTCTGAATGTCCTGGGATTGAATCTTGGTTCTGTAACCTACTCGCTGGGTAATCTTGGGCGCTGCATTACTATCAGTTCCCTCATCTCAAAATTACAGATAATAATAATGACCTCACAGGATTGTTCTGAGGATTAGGAGGAATGCGTGTAAAACCTTAGCACATTCTTGGCACATAATGAATGGCCATACAACATTGATTTTAACTATTATTATAGTTAAAGAGAGAGACAAAAAGTTCTTGACAAAAAGACAATTAAGCCCAAAAGAAAAGAGGAGAAAAATGAAGACTTGTGTTCGGTGGATGTTAACTAAATGTTCCACAAAAGAAAAGAAAGAATTGGTGGTCCCATAAGGTTAAAAATGAGGTCTCTGAACAAAGTATTAAAACTCAGGCATATTTCTACCTCCTTGACAAGATCAACTTCACCCTATCCCCAACCCACCCTGCACTTCTGTTTTGATCATGTCTTAGGAACTATATGGGTCTAAGAACACAAAAAGTGAGTCAAGATCCAGTCAACCATGTGAGAAGAGACACAAAATTGGGACACAATTTTGTGCAGACACAAAAATAAATCATTAAAATATCACCAGTGGTATAAGAGAGAGAAATACAGAGTATGTGAAGGAACAATGATCTATCTGGAGATGTAAGGTGAGGCATTATAAAGGAGGTGGTGATTCTGGAGAGGCTTAAAGGATGAAAAGAAGCTAAGGGTGAGGGACTCCCCAGTAGTAAGGACAGCATGTAGAGAATCTGAATAGTGCTTTACCATTAAAAGGTCATGCAAGGAATGTGGATCAGTCTAGAGTGACTTTCCCATAAAATAAGGTGATCAGAGAAGCTGCTTAAAAGATACAGATTCATTCCTACTGTGAGGAGGCTTATACATCAAGTAAAGAAATTTGGAATTCTCTAGGCAAGCAGCAGCCACCAGAAAGAGTGAAAAGGGTAAAAGATGAATCCAGCAGGCTATTAGTAGAGGGGCTGGTTATGGTACTTTTTACTAATGTCCAACTGAAAGATGGTGAGGTCCAGAACTAAAATTGCCATGCTGGAGATAGAGGATAGGCCTGTATATTAAGAACATAATACAAGTCTAGGGAGAAGTGATATGTCAAGTACGACGTGAGCATAAGGGCTAAAGATAGAGAGAAACAGAAAAAGACTTTATGTGGCTTTAGATACTCAGTGGATGGACCAATATATGGACCTCTGGAGGATAGTATATTTTGGCATAAGGCATGAAAATGAGTTCAGTTTTGAACAGTATGGACTGAGGTAACTAGGGGACGTCCAAGTGGAAATATAGTTTAGAAATTAAGAGAGGCCAAGGATAGGCATTCCCTGTATAGTTATGAGGTCAATGAGAAAAGCCACAGCTTATCCCACAGGAAGAGTAGGTAGAACATGCCTCTGATACCCCAATTAACAACCTTGAAAACAAGACTAATGATTCTTACCTAATAAGTTCATGTCAGCTCCTAGTGATCACTGCTTCTAACTCAAGAGCCCACTTTCTTGCTTTTTTGAAAAATCAAAATTAAATATGCCTGTCTTCTCTGTGTTCAGTATACTTTGTAGAAGATCAACATTCATCATGGCAAGTTCTCTCAGGATTCAGAGATGGAATTTATTAATAAAAGGGACCTGTTGATAGGTGCTTGTAACACTGGCTTAAATATAACCCAAATTTAATTTTTCCACAAATGTGTACTCTACTTTTCCTCTAGAGACAAGGATAAGGAAGCACACTTGTCTGTAGATATTTATCAAGCATCTACCTTTCAAAGTGGGGGTAACAACAACAAAACCCAGAAGGTGTGGACCCTGCACACAAAGAGCCTGTGCTAGCCAAAGGGAATCTTCCATGAAAGCTACAATATGCACGGGAATGATGTAAACCTAAATTGTAACTTGGTAAAACAAGTACAGATGAGTACGTGAGCAAGTTGGGAAGTAAACAGGTCTCTGGAGAAATCGAGGTGGAGATATGGGTGGATCAGAGTTTGGTTAGGAATGAATCAGACCATCCTACAGAAGATGGCTCCTCCCTAGATGGACCTGCTATAAAAAGGCGATGATCCCAGACTTCAGCACCCAGCAAGCTCCTCCGGGCTACAATCTCCTTGCTCTTCTGGTGAAGGAAGGAAGTAAGTAAGACGGACTAAATCTCACCTTGTCTACTTGTTCTTAAGCAAAGTGGAAATCTCAATGTATGTGTGGTCTGAGGCCAAAAGTTCTGGATGTTTGGGGTTTTCTGTTTTTAGTGGCAATGTTACTAAAAGTTCACTTTGATATAGAACAAAAATGAGGGCATAAATTTGCTTTTCACAAGGCTACTCTCTTAATATTGCTGGATTATCTATTTATCCATTCATTGAATAAATACATCTTAACTACCTTCTATTTGCCATATGCTGCTCTTGGCTGATTATGTGGCAGTGATAATGTAAACTTAGTAGGGGAATACATTCAGTAAACAAGAAATGAACGAAAATTTTGAATAGAGATAAGTACAATGAAGAAAATAAGACAGTGATATAGTAATGTAATAGGAGGATAGTACTTGAGATTGGAGGGTTAGAAAAGGCCTCTCTGGGGAATTATCTTTTGAGCAGAGATCTTAATGACAGAAGAAACAAGTCAAGGCAAATAAGAGGATTCTAAAGCAAGAGTAAACTTGCTTTAAAAGAAAAAAGAAGATAGTGTGCCTAGAGCATGAGTAAAAGAGGAACAGTGGTCTATGGTGAGTCACAGAGCTAAATGGGTAGGCCATGTAAAGAGGGGCAGAGTGGAGTCTGCACAATATCTGAAGTAGATGAGAAGCCATTGGAGAGTATTAAGCAGGAAGAATAACAAGATCATTCTGAGCGTCTATGTGGAAAATAGGATCATAGGCAATGGTGGGAGCAAGGAGATGGACTGCATTTTCAACTTCATCAGAGATGAAGGGGTAAAAGAAATAGTGAGACATCACTCTTTGTTCAAACCTAAATCTAGAAGCTATGCATGTCTCCATTCTCTCCTTCACACCAGATTCACCACCCTGACCAGCTAACTCTGACTGCTATACCTGCCAATCTATCTGTCTTCCTGTCTACCACTTCCATCCTAGTCTAGGCTATCCTTCACTCTCACCTCTATTATATGAAAATACCACAATGTATTTAGTCATTTTTTTATTAATAGTTATTGGGTTGTTTCCATTTGCAGAGGTATTATAAATAATACAGCTATGAACATTTTTGTACGTGATTTTTGGTTACAAACGCATATCGATTTCTACTGGGAATATTCTTAGGAGTAAACTGCTGATCTTGCATGCTAAGTTGCTTCAGTCATGTCTCCTCTTCTTAACTTTTTTGAATAAATGAAATTTTTATCAGCTAATTTTCCTCATAGAAAAGAAAGTGTTAGCACTCAATCATGTCCAACTCTTTGCGACTCCATGGACTGGAGCCCACCAGGCTCCTCTGTCCATGGGATTCTCCAGGTGAGAATACTAGAGTGGGTTGCCATCGCCTTCTCCAAGGGATCTTTCCAACCCAGGAATCAAACCCAGGTCTCCTGCATTGTAGGCAGATTCTTTACCATCTAACCTATCAGGGAAGCCCAACTAGTTTATTAATTATATATTCTACTACTCTTTTCATGCTCACCCTAAAGATGACAGTATATATACTTGACTTATTAGAGAATATCATAAAAAATATTTTAACCACTACCTACCCCCAAAATTCAAGCATTCTATAATAGTTGAATTTCACTTGATCCTTATGTAGTATTATCTAATACTGTTATCCATTTTAATTCTTTCCATCTCATATCCTGAAGATACCATTATTGTTATTATTTTTATTCAATCAATCTCCATTTAGATTTCCCCACACATTTACTCTTTTCATTATTCTTCATTCTTTCCCACTTCCCTGTGCTTCCAACTAGGATCACATTTTAACATTTCCTTCATAGCAGATCTATTTGCTTGAAAATATCCTTACTGATTATTTTTTTTGTGAATACTCTCACTGGGTATAGAATTCTAGATTAGAACTTATTTTCCTACAGAAAGATGATGAGAATATTTTCTGGCTTCTATTGTTTCTTTTGAAAATTCATCTGTCAGACTTACTGCTAGATGAGCCTCTGAGGGACTATAAATATAAAAGAAGCTTAGGAGTGAATCTCAAGAAATATCAACATCAGGGGCCAAAAGAGGAGACTAAGAGAAAGTGAGTAGTGAGGCTGAAGGAGAAACAAGAAAATGTCAGGTCTTTTTAAAGGAGGGTGTAGCAAGCGGCATCAAATGATACTGATATGTCAAGCAATTTGTGAAATGAAAATGGATAGGTGGATTTGGTAGGGTGAAGGGAATTTTTTAGCTTCATGAAAAGTTTTGGTGACTTTTTGAGAAAGAAAGAAAATTTAAGTTAAAAAACTAAGAAGTGAAGAAAGAAAATATGGGCATATATTTTGAGTGATTTTGCTACAATAAAGAAAATATAAATCAGGTGGTGCCTCAAGGATTATGTGGGACAGCAGGAGAGGGTGTTCAATAAGAGATATATCAGCATGAATATATGCTGAAGGGAATTATCCAGTAGAGAAAGATAAATTGATGACGCATGGAAATGGATAACTGAAAAAAGAGTTTGAACAGTCAAGAGAGAGTCAGGTCCAGTGCCAAAATAAAGGGCAGAAGTACAAAGAGTTAATCTATCTGTGTAACAGCAGTGAGGGTTAAGCTATATGGATACAAATGCAATAGGTTGGATGATCAGACATTGCCAAAAATGAAGAAATTATTTTGTCACAGATCCAAAGTTCTCAGTATATAAAATGGAATTCTGCAGGCAAGAATATTGGAGTGGGAGGCCACTCGCCTCTCCATGGGATCTTCCTGACCCAGAGACTGAACCTGGGTCTCTCGCATTGCAGGCAGATTCTTTACTGTCTGAGCCACCAGAGAAGCCCCTCAAATCAAGGATATATCCTCAAATAAAGGAAAATAAGAAGCTATTGGAGCTTCCCCAGTGTATATAACAAAAAGTAGGCTAAGGAATAGAGGGAGTGACAAAAGAACACTGAGAGAGATTAAACATAATTGCTAACCAAGGAAAAAAGTAAAGTGAATACATAAAACATAAACAGACAGTGAGATCAAAGAATTATTGAAGTCAGAGTGTAAGAGGAAGTCAGTGTGCAATTCTCAAGACTAAGATTTTGGAGATACTGTAATTATAATCAAGTTCAAGTTTCAATACTATCATAAATAACAAAGAATGAAAATCTCTTAAATCTTAGGGGTGTTATTTCATAAGAAGCATGTAACTTTATTTTAATTCAACATTTAGAATCTACTTTTTGATCTGCAATCTTATTCCTACTATATGTACTGTAATGAATGATAAAATTATATGTAATTCTACTCATTTTTTATTTTCCTTACCCAGCCTTTACTGTGTCAGGTCTTTCCTGGCCTGAAAATTGTGTTTTTTATTCCACTTTTCCCTCTAATGTTTAAAAAGTTATAAATTCTACTCTGTCAGGGTTTCCAATAAACTTACCAAAATTACATGTGTAACCATGTTGAAGACTGATCATCACCTATTTCTTCTTATCAAACAAGGCAAGGTTCATAAACGCTTTTGGTGTGACTAATATGGCTATGACTTACACATTGTTGTTTCCTATACTATTTTAGTTTGTCTGTTTTCATAAAATAACATAATTGTCATTTTATAATAAACTTTATGTAGTATTATTATAGGATAAATGCTTATTTAGATTTACTGATAATGCTTGGGAGCTTCTTTGCTTCCTTAAAGAGTTAAAATGACATTGCTTATATGCTATTACTTAAGAAGAAAAAAAACAAAGTTTACTCTAATCCTGAAAATAAAAATCATGCTATACAATGAAAAATGCTGAAAACCTCATGAATTATTCAGGAAAAAAAAAACTAGGCCAAAACTCACTGAGTGCTGGGCCATTTGGAAAACTGACTTACAGCAAATGGTCCCTCAACACACTAATCATTTTGGAAAGCAGCTTTTAGAAAGCTGATTTTCAGCAAATTTGTGTCAACAAAATTTATATTAGCTGATGTTAGTGTCCTTCTATAAACTTCTTATAACAAATTGTCAGATGAGCATTACATACTTATCTACATCACACTGAGGTCTGTGACAATATACTGATCCTGCCATTAGAGTATTCATGGAAAAGCATTTGGTAGTCTTAGTAATTGAATAAAAACAATACTAATTTTACAATACAAAAGATAGAACTATTTCCTCTTTTCTCTTTATATCAATATTAAAGCTGCCCAAATAGGTATAGATCTTAAAATGTGGAAATTAATTATAATAACAGTAACAACACACAAAAAAAAGAACTGGATTAAATTATATTTTCTTTTCTTTTACAGAAGTTGAAAAACACATAAGATGGCTACTCTGGAAAGAAACAACTTTCCCAACACGGAAACAGAATCAAGCACTACACAAAGAAATGGACGCCACCATGCCCAATCAGAAGACACCTCCAGACGCTCTGGGACTGGCTATGAACAAACCTCCAATGGATCTGGACACAGGAGACACAGAGATTCCAGTGTTAATGAGGCCAGTGAAGGCGAAGGATACTCAGGAGATGTAGGGAGGCATTCTGTGAACACTCAAGGAAGGTCCGGATCCACTTCAAGGAACCAACATGGGTCTTCCCATGGCCAGGCAGGAGACACCTTTAGGCGCTCAGAGGCACGTTATGGGCAGGAGGACACACATAGGCAGAGAGAATCTGTCCACGGAGACTCTGGATCCAGAACTTCCCATGGACAGGGGAGTCGCCATGAACAATCGAGAGACAGCTCCAGACGCTCTGGGACTGGCCACGGACAAAGCTCCACTGGATCTGGAAGCAGGAGACACAGGGAATCCAGTGTTAGTCAGGCCAGTGACAGCGAAGGATACTCAGGAGATCAAAGCAGGCATTCTGTGACCACCCAAGGAAGGTCTGGATCCACTTCAAGGAACCAACATGGGTCTTCCCATGGCCAGGCAGGAGACACATCTCGGCGCTCAGAGTCACGTCATGGGCAGGCAGACAGCCATAGGCAGAGAGCATTTATCCATGGAGACTCTGGATCCAGAACGTCCCACGGACAGGGGAGTCACCATGAACAATCGAGAGACAGCTCCAGACGCTCTGGGACTGGCCACGGACAAAGCTCCACTGGATCTGGAAGCAGGAGACACAGGGAATCCAGTGTTAGTCAGGCCAGTGACAGCGAAGGATATTCAGGAGATGAAGCCAGGCGTTCTGTGACCACCCAAGGAAGGTCTGGATCCACTTCAAGGAACCAACGTGGGTCTTCCCATGGCCAGGCAGGAGACACATCTCGGCGCTCAGAGTCACGTCATGGGCAGGCAGACAGCCATAGGCAGAGAGAATCTATCCACGGAGACTCTGGATCCAGAACGTCCCACGGACAGGGGAGTCGCCATGAACAATCGAGAGACAGCTCCAGACGCTCTGGGACTGGCCACGGACAAAGCTCCACTGGATCTGGAAGCAGGAGACACAGGGAATCCAGTGTTAGTCAGGCCAGTGACAGTGAAGGACATTCAGGAGATCAAGGCAGGCGTTCCGTGACCACCCAAGGAAGGTCCGGATCCACTTCAAGGAACCAACATGGGTCTTCCCATGGCCAGGCAGGAGACACATCTCGGCGCTCAGAGTCACGTCATGGGCAGGCAGACAGCCATAGGCAGAGAGAATCTATCCATGGAGACTCTGGATCCAGAACTTCCCACGGACAGGGGAGTCGCCATGAACAATCGAGAGACAGCTCCAGACGCTCTGGGACTGGCCACGGACAAAGCTCCACTGGATCTGGAAGCAGGAGACACAGGGAATCCAGTGTTAGTCAGGCCAGTGACAGCGAAGGATATTCAGGAGATGAAGCCAGGCATTCCGTGACTACCCAAGGAAGGTCCGGATCCACTTCAAGGAACCAACGTGGGTCTTCCCATGGCCAGGCAGGAGACACATCTCGGCGCTCAGAGTCACGTCATGGGCAGGCAGACAGCCATAGGCAGAGAGAATCTATCCATGGAGACTCTGGATCCAGAACTTCCCATGGACAGGGGAGTCGCCATGAACAATCGAGAGACAGCTCCAGACGCTCTGGGACTGGCCACGGACAAAGCTCCACTGGATCTGGAAGCAGGAGACACAGGGAATCCAGTGTTAGTCAGGCCAGTGACAGCGAAGGATATTCAGGAGATGAAGCCAGGCGTTCCGTGACCACCCAAGGAAGGTCCGGATCCACTTCAAGGAACCAACGTGGGTCTTCCCATGGCCAGGCAGGAGACACATCTCGGCGCTCAGAGTCACGTCATGGGCAGGCAGACAGCCATAGGCAGAGAGAATCTATCCACGGAGACTTTGGATCCAGAACGTCCCACGGACAGGGGAGTCGCCATGAACAATCAAGAGACAGCTCCAGACGCTCTGGGACTGGCCACGGACAAAGCTCCACTGGATCTGGAAGCAGGAGACACAGGGAATCCAGTGTTAGTCAGGCCAGTGACAGTGAAGGATATTCAGGAGATGAAGCCAGGCATTCTGTGACCACCCAAGGAAGGTCCGGATCCACTTCAAGGAACCAACGTGGGTCTTCCCATGGCCAGGCAGGAGACACATCTCGGCACTCAGAGTCACGTCATGGGCAGGCAGACAGCCATAGGCAGAGAGAATCTATCCACGGTGACTCTGGATCCAGAACGTCCCACGGACAGGGGAGTCGCCATGAACAATCGAGAGACAGCTCCAGACGCTCTGGGACTGGCCACGGACAAAGCTCCACTGGATCTGGAAGCAGGAGACACAGGGAATCCAGTGTTAGTCAGGCCAGTGACAGCGAAGGATACTCAGGAGATCAAGGCAGGCGTTCCGTGACCACCCAAGGAAGGTCCGGATCCACTTCAAGGAACCAACATGGGTCTTCCCATGGCCAGGCAGGAGACACATCTCGGCACTCAGAGTCACGTCATGGGCAGGCAGACAGCCATAGGCAGAGAGAATCTATCCATGCAGACTCTGGATCCAGAACTTCCCATGGACAGGGGAGTCGCCATGAACAATCGAGAGACAGCTCCAGACGCTCTGGGACTGGCCACGGACAAAGCTCCACTGGATCTGGAAGCAGGAGACACAGGGAATCCAGTGTTAGTCAGGCCACTGACAGTGAAGGATACTCAGGAGATCAAGGCAGGCGTTCCGAGACCACCCAAGGCAGGTCCGGATCCACTTCAAGGAACCAACGTGGGTCTTCCCATGGCCAGGCAGGAGACACATCTCGGCGCTCAGAGTCACGTCATGGGCAGGCAGACAGCCATAGGCAGAGAGAATCTATCCACAGAGACTCTGGATCCAGAACTTCCCACGGACAGGGGAGTCGCCATGAACAATCGAGAGACAGCTCCAGACGCTCTGGGACTGGCCACGGACAAAGCTCCACTGGATCTGGAAGCAGGAGACACAGGGAATCCAGTGTTAGTCAGGCCAGTGACAGCGAAGGATATTCAGGAGATGAAGCCAGGCATTCCGTGACTACCCAAGGAAGGTCCGGATCCACTTCAAGGAACCAACGTGGGTCTTCCCATGGCCAGGCAGGAGACACATCTCGGCGCTCAGAGTCACGTCATGGGCAGGCAGACAGCCATAGGCAGAGAGAATCTATCCATGGAGACTTTGGATCCAGAACGTCCCACGGACAGGGGAGTCGCCATGAACAATCGAGAGACAGCTCAGACGCTCTGGGACTGGCCACGGACAAAGCTCCACTGGATCTGGAAGCAGGAGACACAGGGAATCCAGTGTTAGTCAGGCCAGTGACAGCGAAGGATATTCAGGAGATGAAGCCAGGCATTCCGTGACTACCCAAGGAAGGTCTGGATCCACTTCAAGGAACCAACGTGGGTCTTCCCATGGCCAGGCAGGAGACACATCTCGGCGCTCAGAGTCACGTCATGGGCAGGCAGACAGCCATAGGCAGAGAGAATCTATCCATGGAGACTCTGGATCCAGAACGTCCCATGGACAGGGGAGTCGCCATGAACAATCGAGAGACAGCTCCAGACGCTCTGGGACTGGCCACGGACAAAGCTCCACTGGATCTGGAAGCAGGAGACACAGGGAATCTAGTGTTAGTCAGGCCAGTGACAGTGAAGGATATTCAGGAGATGAAGCCAGGCGTTCCGTGACCACCCAAGGAAGGTCCGGATCCACTTCAAGGAACCAACGTGGGTCTTCCCATGGCCAGGCAGGAGACACATCTCGGCGCTCAGAGTCACGTCATGGGCAGGCAGACAGCCATAGGCAGAGAGAATCTACCCATGGAGACTCTGGATCCAGAACGTCCCACGGACAGGGGAGTCGCCATGAACAATCGAGAGACAGCTCCAGACGCTCTGGGACTGGCCACGGACAAAGCTCCACTGGATCTGGAAGCAGGAGACACAGGGAATCCAGTGTTAGTCAGGCCAGTGACAGCGAAGGATACTCAGGAGATCAAGCCAGGCATTCTGTGACCACCCAAGGAAGGTCCGGATCCACTTCAAGGAACCAACATGGGTCTTCCCATGGCCAGGCCGGAGACACATCTCGGCGCTCAGAGTCACGTCATGGGCAGGCAGACAGCCATAGGCAGAGAGAATCTATCCATGGAGACTCTGGATCCAGAACTTCCCATGGACAGGGGAGTCGCCATGAACAATCGAGAGACAGCTCCAGACGCTCTGGGACTGGCCACGGACAAAGCTCCACTGGATCTGGAAGCAGGAGACACAGGGAATCCAGTGTTAGTCAGGCCAGTGACAGCGAAGGATATTCAGGAGATGAAGCCAGGCGTTCCGTGACCACCCAAGGAAGGTCCGGATCCACTTCAAGGAACCAACGTGGGTCTTCCCATGGCCAGGCAGGAGACACATCTCGGCGCTCAGAGTCACGTCATGGGCAGGCAGACAGCCATAGGCAGAGAGAATCTACCCATGGAGACTTTGGATCCAGAACGTCCCACGGACAGGGGAGTCGCCATGAACAATCGAGAGACAGCTCCAGACGCTCTGGGACTGGCCACGGACAAAGCTCCACTGGATCTGGAAGCAGGAGACACAGGGAATCCAGTGTTAGTCAGGCCAGTGACAGCGAAGGATATTCAGGAGATGAAGCCAGGCATTCTGTGACCACCCAAGGAAGGTCCGGATCCACTTCAAGGAACCAACGTGGGTCTTCCCATGGCCAGGCAGGAGACACATCTCGGCGCTCAGAGTCACGTCATGGGCAGGCAGACAGCCATAGGCAGAGAGAATCTATCCACGGAGACTCTGGATCCAGAACGTCCCACGGACAGGGGAGTCGCCATGAACAATCGAGAGACAGCTCCAGACGCTCTGGGACTGGCCACGGACAAAGCTCCACTGGATCTGGAAGCAGGAGACACAGGGAATCCAGTGTTACTCAGGCCAGTGACAGCGAAGGATACTCAGGAGATCAAGGCAGGCGTTCCGTGTCCACCCAAGGAAGGTCCGGATCCACTTCAAGGAACCAACATGGGTCTTCCCATGGCCAGGCCGGAGACACATCTCGGCGCTCAGAGTCACGTCATGGGCAGGCAGACAGCCATAGGCAGAGAGAATCTATCCATGGAGACTCTGGATCCAGAACGTCCCATGGACAGGGGAGTCGCCATGAACAATCGAGAGACAGCTCCAGACGCTCTGGGACTGGCCACGGACAAAGCTCCACTGGATCTGGAAGCAGGAGACACAGGGAATCCAGTGTTAGTCAGGCCAGTGACAGCGAAGGATACTCAGGAGATCAAGTTAGGCGTTCCGTGACCACCCAAGGAAGGTCCGGATCCACTTCAAGGAACCAACGTGGGTCTTCCCATGGCCAGGCAGGAGACACATCTCGGCGCTCAGAGTCACGTCATGGGCAGGCAGACAGCCATAGGCAGAGAGAATCTATCCACGGAGACTCTGGATCCAGAACGTCCCACGGACAGGGGAGTCGCCATGAACAATCGAGAGACAGCTCCAGACGCTCTGGGACTGGCCACGGACAAAGCTCCACTGGATCTGGAAGCAGGAGACACAGGGAATCCAGTGTTAGTCAGGCCAGTGACAGCGAAGGATACTCAGGAGATCAAGGCAGGCGTTCCGTGACCACCCAAGGAAGGTCCGGATCCACTTCAAGGAACCAACGTGGGTCTTTCCATGGCCAGGCAGGAGACACATCTCGGCGCTCAGAGTCACGTCATGGGCAGGCAGACAGCCATACGCAGAGCGAATCTTTCTATGGAGACTCCGGTCCCAGCAGTTTCCCAGAAGAGGTGGGCCCCTATGAGCAATCAGGAAACCGTTATTAGAGAGAAGTTAACCCAAAAAAAGAAAAAAAGTATTATTTTAAAGAGTAGCAGAATGTCAAGGCTTTGAAACAAGAAAATTTTCATTAATCTTTCTGGAAACTTTGATTTTTTTCTCTTTATTTGGATTTAGTAGACTATTTTTTGGTTTTTTCTTTTGCTTTTTAGAACTGTTGAATATGATAGCAGAAACTGGTTTTGGATGAAATCTATATCATAGATGCTCTAGTTTAGAAAGTGAATATTTAGAGTTTGGCATTCAAGTAGCATGTTTTCTCTTGAGAGGTTAAATATCCAGATTGGTTCTTCAATATATTCAATAATGTCAAGGAAATAGTATATAGTCACTTTCCATTTATCAAGGCTGCTTTATATTGTAATGGGTTTGCACAGCTGCTTCTATTATCCTCTTATTAGAACTCTGTATTATTCTGCATTCATTAATCTCCTTGGGCATGTAGAATCCAGTAAAATAATCTACATCAAAACTGAAAATAAACAATTGATCATATATCATAGTATGTCTGTTCCATGCTTATTTTTCATATACCCTAAGACTTATTTCCCCAACGTAAGAATAACACCTTTTTCCTCTTTCACTGAAAACTACTTGCAAATGGAATATGTATATCACACCAAAAACAAATAAATAAGGAATACAAGGAAGAAGTAATTTAATTAAATCCTGTATTTTACTCCAACATAGTCATTGTTCCATGTATTCATCATCAGGATGAATAAAACAAGCTCAGTTCTTCTAATTAGACTCAAACAATATTATGTCTATGCTTGCGCTCCATAAGCAACACAAAAGGGGCACTACCCACAGTGAGTATCCTTCTCCCTTGCCTGAGGTGCTGTCCCCAAATAACTCCTACAAAGCTACAAAGTTGGCAGCACCAAATATGCAGGTTTCATGGA